>NC_134702.1:153235284-153849034 GCF_043290135.1 Rhipicephalus microplus | reverse complement strand
AAGATAGCTGTGTGCACAAAATGTCTATTTGCACAAGATAACAGTGTAAACAGCAGCAGGAAACATCTAGAAAAAAGATTACTAGAGACCACATGTTTTAGGTGAATCCCTATTTTGTCCTTAGGGCCCATATCACGCCACTTTGGTATACGAGCATGCATTAAAGGTTAACAAGGCTTTTTACAGCATTTTACTAGGACCTACAAGTGCTTACTTTTTGGCATTTGTGCCTGTATGCATGTTAATGCCTACAAATGCCCATGTCAAAATTTACATGCATATGAAAAATGTTAGCCTCAAGTTTCACTTTGAAGTGCAATCTGAGATCATTAATAATTTGATGGGGCCACATAGAACATTCAAAACTGTATGGCGTTCAGCCTGCTCCTCTTGTTCAACCAACTCGCGCAAAACAAAAGCCGAGGAAGTATTTTTTTATCGCATCCTCTGCCATGCTCTCGAGCGTTACAAAAGAACTTGCCCTGCTAATCCGCCCCGCCAGAGCCCACTGTCACACTGTGAACACGGCTAGACGCTGTGGGGTAGTAGAACTGCAACTTTTTGAACGTTGGTTGGAATTAGTGGCTGTTCAGGCTACAGTAAGGAATGCTCGGGCAGTCCACTCTGTCAAAAACCTGCAAGGAGACCTCGTCTACGTGTGCATATACACCATCGTTCCTCGCAAACATCAACAGGAAACTTTAACGCTTATTGGAAAGTCCTAATTGTCAATATTTCTTTAATTATATATCTGCGGCAAGGATTCTCAATTCATGAAGGGCCGGTAGCTAAAAATGCACATGTTAAATCATAATAGGTATTGAACAAAAGAGAGAGTTTCTGCATTAAAGAAGTTTGAGTTATTCCTGAGCATTCTAGGATCGTCGGTGCAGCTGTCAAATGTTCCAGAGTACAACTACACTCCAATAACATTCGTCAGCATCGAGTGTTTGTTCTTCAGCGTACGACCTCATTCTCAGTTACAGGAGGTAAAATTTTAAAGCCGAATATTTATTTATTTATTTATAAGTACCTTACAGGCCTCGCAGAGGCATTGTGTAAGGTGGGTCGATACTAAGTAATAACAAATTGGGTTAACAAGTCAGTAAGAACAATGTAGTACGTCAACAACAGCAAAAATATGTCCTAGTACAGAAGTAGTCGTATGTATTCCACATGAATAGGTAAGCTTAAAACGTAAAAGAAATGCAATAGCGTGTTGGACAGATCAAAATGAAAAGTAGTGAAACAGACTATGCAGTTTACCGTGCTGGTTTGGGTTAATGAACAAAACCTTAAACAACAGCTTCATTGTGATGATGAAATAAAAAGAAAAAGGGGACACATGAATGCCGGGAGTAAGTGGACCAGCTAAGCATTATCAGTGAAATGGTTGAGAAGATGCTCGCGAAATTTATTGCGTTTACGCTGGAGGGCGATGCTGTTTGGAAGATCATTCCACAGTCTTATGGCACGCGGGAGTGACGAGTAGTTAAAAGCATTAGTGGTGCCGTAGAGGCGGGTGTAGCTGAAGTCATTATGCAACCTGTGCGATAAGTGGGAGGAAAGTTGCAATTGCGCTAGCGGTGATCGAGTGGCATAGGCATATTTATGAAGGAGAGACAAAAGTGCCATGCCACGATAAATTGCTAATGGATGGAGTGAAAGTTCGAGCTTTAGCTGGGTTACACTGGACAAGTTGTTATAATTCCGCGTGGTAAAACAACAAGCCCTGTTCTGAATAGCTTATAACTTCTGTATTAAATATTTTTGGTGAAGTGACCAATGGATGATGCGTACTCTAACTGGGGCCGGACAAATGTTTGTTAGGCCTTTTTACGTACGTGAGAAGTAGTAAAGTTTAGGTTGCGATGAAGATACCCCAATGATCGTGAAACATTAGCAGAAATGGTAGTTATATGGTCGACCCAAGAAACATGTGTGAGGTGAACGCCTAGATACTTATACCCTGTGGTTCTAGCCAATCTGTTGTTACTGATGTTGTAAGGAAAGAGCGAACAAGCTGATTTACGGGTAAATGAGATAATTTTACATTTTAAAATGTTAAGAGTCATTAGCCATGTTTTACACCAGTTGTTAGTGCGATCCAAGTCACTTTGGAGGGATTGGTGATCATCCACCCTTTTTCTAGAGCGATAAACAAAGCAGTCATCAGCAAATATACGTATACTAGATGATATGTTATTTGGCAGGTCATTAATGTAAATTAAGAAGAGTAAAGGACCAAGGTTGCTACCTTGCGGTATCCCTGATGTGACATCAGAAGGAGGAGAGAAATAATTATTAACAATGGTGAACTGCTGACGGTTAGAAAGAAAGTTTCGTACCCATGACAAGGTTTGCAAATCAAATTTAAGTGCAGAAAGTTTTGATATTAGTCGGCAATGTGCTACGCGATCGAATGTCTTAGAAAAGTCTAGAAAGGTGCAATCTATTTGTAAGTTAGCGTTCATATGGTGGTAGTTTGCTATTGTTTCCGCAATTCTCACAGTGATTGTTAGACTGCGCTCTGCATAGAGATTCCTGCACACCGTAAACTGGCACAAGATCATTTGACAGTGTTGGGAAGCCTTGCCTGTACAATTCAGATAATGTCCCGGTGATGCAGGTTTACGGTTTAATAAATTGTTGCTCGGAGAGAAAGCCTCAGAGCTAAGAAATGACGAACCCGTTTAACATAAGAAAAGAAAACTAGACATTTCAAGCATAATTAAGAGAAAAAAAAGAGATGAAGTTGCAATTGACAGACACTGAGTCTAACTAAGCTGGCAAATAAAAAAAATTGCCCGCAGCTTCCTTTGGGGGAACACTGAGGAGGATGCGGAGCATATAATTGGTTAACGGGGTGTTAAAGTGCGACTTACTTGGGTCGATGGCTAAATTGGTTAACGTGGTTGTGAAATGGGGTGTTAAATTGCGACTTACTTGGGTCGATGGCTAAATTGGTTAACGTGGTTGTAGGAGGGGGTGTTAAATGAGTGAACACGTACACACGTATGCGAAAGGGCGGCGCTGGTCGAAGGGACATCGATCATTGTGTTTGTGGATTCGTTGGAATTCATTTCACCGCGACCTTGGACGTCGACGCGCCGTACAAACCAACCGACGAGCGGCAACTGAGCGAGCGAGCGCCGACCTTGAGTATATATACAGCACGACGGCGCATGCACTGTCAGCTGTTGAATGTTCTCGAAGCGCGACGCCACATGCGCGTCCACTGGAGAATCAGGAGAATTGTAGATGTCGAACGCGGTGTGTAGAGGAGGAAGGGTGCACAGATGGTGGAGGAGTGAAGCGCGCGCGGTGTGTAGAGGAGGAAGGGATGCACAGATGGTGGAAGAGTGGGCGACGGCGCATGCGCGCGCGTCAGCTGTCGAATGTTCGAGAAGTGGTGTGGACGGCGCGGACGGCGCACTACAAGGCGCGAGTATAAGATGCTCCGCATCTAAAACATGTCCTGTAAATTGTCCAGCTATAATGTTTATAAAAATCAACAATGACCGGTGGCGTTGATGGTGGCGGTGGCTTGGTGGGTTGAGGCGGCGGACGCTGGCGATGTCTCAGCAGCTGGAGTCACGCACTGACTAGCACAGCGACGCTTAGCGGAAGACGAGGTAGCCCTTGCCTTAGCAAGAACTGTGGCCGCTTGCCGATGCTGGCTCGTTTCGAGGAGATGATAACCACGCGGAAGGTTCCACCCTCCACGGGTGGTTCGGGATTGGATTCCAAGCCCGGACACCTGGGAGATGACCTTGAACAGTCACGGCCGGAACGAACACCTAGGACGTGACCTTGAACTGTCACGGCCGGAACTCTGGAAGGCCGCGTACCTCCGAGTACACCGTGGGCAGCTGGAGCGTCCTGGCCTTGCCTGACTTCACGCGGTCGGGTCTGGAACCCGACACCGCAGTCGCGCGACACCCAGGATCTGCACTCCAGCCAGCTCGATCTCATTCTGCCCCCGACTGGTCTTCCTCTTTTTCCCCTCGTGCATTGGCAGCGCAACCTTTCGCACATACTTCCCCTTCCTTTTGGCGGGCCGCAGTTTCATGCGTGACGTTTCGTGCCAACGTCGTCATCGTCTTTCCGCCCCTCAATCGAGAAGCACCGCTGCTGTTGCCTTCGAGCACGTTGTACATAACACCACGGTGCCACCACACTTCACAGACACCACCACGTCACTATACTACACCACAGTCCCCATGTACAAAGAAATTGCCAGATTTGCACCTAACAGTCCTCATGTAAGGATGCCTTGATTTCTTGGTAAATGGTTGTCTCTGGCAGTTATGATATTGAAACGCGCTAGCTAAGATTCGACGAAGAGGAGGAAGAGACTCGACTGGCTCGCGAGCGACGCTGTGGTTCCTTCGCTGAGCTACACCTCTGCATTACCCATCTTGTAAATAAACGCGTTCCATCGTCACAATTGTGGTGGAAGGTGCTGGGTAAGCTAGCTACTACCAAGTGATACCGGAGAGGCACCGTCCCCTAACGACGGAACCGCTACACGAGCTTCGCCGCAGCCGTTGACTAGCGGGCTTGGCACCATTACCTCAAGAAATGAGCTCGGACGGAGACAACCAGCAACCAGCCACAAGGACGTCGCCCTACCACTACAAAGAGCCGCGAACCTTCACAGGGAAACCCGGCGATGACGTGGACGAATAGCTAAGCCACTATCAGCGGGTGAGCCGATCGAACGGTTGGAATGCGGCCAGCCAGCTGTCTCACGTGGGGCTCTTCCTCGATTTCACGGCGCTGGTATGGTTTGAGAACCATGAAGAAACATTGACAACCTGGGACCAGTTTGTGGAGGAAATTAAGAAATGCTTTGGAGACCCAGCAACGAAGAAGAAACGTGCCGAGCAGACGTTGTCGCAGAGGGCTCAAGTCACCGGTGAGACATGCAGAACCTACATTGAAGAGATTTTGAAGTTGTGCAAGTCGGTGGATGCCCACATGACGGAAGAAGACAAAGTGGGCCATATACTCAAGGGCATCGCCGATGACGTCTACCACTTCCTCATTGGCAAGGAGAGCCTGGAATGCGTGGCCGACGTGATGTAACCACTGCCGAACCATCGAGGCTCTTAAAACTCGTCGCATCACATCGAAGTTCGGACGTCTGGCCAACGTCACGACTGTTGCCACCGTCGATGTCTGCCAAAATTCTCTACCTGCCGACCTTTCCTCCACCATTCGTCAGATTGTACGGGAGGAACTGCGTCGCCATGTCTCTGTTCCCATGCAAGCTGGAGACCCGCAGTGTGATACACTATCCCCAAGCATCAATGCTGCGAGTTTCGACGAGCGCAGTTACTCCAACCGCAGTCAAGGGCTGAGGGCTTCGCCACCAACGGCTACTTACGTCGAGTCGTCTTATGCGCCCCGCAGCAGTTATAGCTACGACAGCCAAACGCCTCCGTTTGTGTCCGAGTGGCAACAGTTCCCTGAGCATCCTTTCCACACCGCAGCATTCAATGTGCCTCGGGAACGCCCCATGTGCTACCAGTGCGGTGTTCGCGGACATATCGCCCGGTTTTGCCCATCGCGACGTCGCCCACGCACGACGTTTTCTGACCGACCAGCGATGCTTGCACGGCGAAGCCAACAGCCCGATTACGCCTACTGGCCTTCGGATTCAACTGCCCAGAGGCACGGACACCGGCCGAACATCCGCAGTGACTCGCCTGCCTCTGTGAGGAGCTTGACGCCACCTACTACGCGCCAGCGACGGTCCCCATCTCCCCGGCCGCGGCTTTCCTCTCCGCCACCGGGAAACTAGCCGGCGCGGCCGATGGAGGCGAGGTCGCTGGACGTACCGCTTTGCACACAAGTATGCCTCCATTAGTTCACATGCTTCACAACAAGGTTCATGTATTCATTGACGATGTTCCCACGATGGCTCTGGTAGACACCGGTGCAACGGTTTCTGTAATGAGTTTAGCTTTCAAGGAGAGACTTGGCCGCAAGGTTATGTTTTATTGGGATAAATCTTCTACTTTTCGAGCGGTCAGCGGCACGGCTTTGTGTCCAGTAGGTGTGTGCACTGTGTCTGTTTGTGTTGCTGGTAAAGCGTTCAAGGCAGAATTCGCAGTGCTCGCTCATTCCACGCATGACGTTATCCTAGGAATTGACTTCTTGCAAGAGTGTCGTGCGACTGTCGACTGCGGGGCAGGCGAGGTTCGGTTGTCCGCCCTCGCCCAGCAGCCTCAGCGTAGCGGAGACAGCAACCTCGTTGTAGTTAGAGACGCTATTCTACCGGCATGGTCTACTGCCAGCGTGCCCGTTGCTGCTTCGAATGCCGACACGAGTTTCAGTTCTCCTGATATTGTGATTGAGCCGTTGCCTTTGCCTTGCATGGAGAAAAACATCTTTCTGCCGCGCTGCGTTGTGTCTCTCACCGAGGGAAAAACTAAATTATGAGTAGTTAACTGCTCATCCGAGTCTGTTGTACTACCAGAGGGAATGCGCCTTGCCATGTTTGAAGGGCAGTGCAGTATCTGCATAGGAGTTCTCGGCAATGCGGCAAATTCAGACTATGCTGATGTATCCGGCATGGAATACGAATTTTATAAGATGGTTAGCAAGTCTATTCCCTCGCATAAGCGCAAAGTGTTGGTTACACTGCTGGCCAGGCACGCTAAAGTATTTGATTTTGCACGGAAGTCGCATAGACCTCAGACGCCCAGCACACGCACTCATCACAAGATCGACACCGGATCTGCGCACCCCCTCAGACAGAAACCTTATCGAGTTTCCGCGTCAGAGCGCAAGGTAATTTCAGAGCAAGTCAGCGAAATGCTAACCTCTGGCGTAATTCAAGAATCGTCAAGTCCCTGGGCCACGCCTGTTATATTGGTCAAGAAAAAAGATGAGTCCTGGAGGTTCTGCATTGACTACCGACGTCTCAACTCTATAACTGAGAAGGACGTGTACCCGCTTCCTTGCATCGATGATGTCATCGACTGCCTGCATTCAGCGTCCTATTTTTCATCGGTAGACTTGCGATCCGGGTATTGGCAGATCCCCATGGATCCGGCTGACAAAGAAAAGATGGCCTTTGTTACACCCGACGGTCTGTTTGAGTTTAATGTTATGCCATTCGGCTTGTGTAATGCCCCCGCCACATTTGAAAGATATATGGACACCGTTTTACGGGGCCTCAAATGGGAAATTTGCCTGTGTTACCTGGACGATGTGGTGATTTTTGGCCGAACATTTGAAGAACATAATCATCGCCTTGACCTCGTTCTAACCTGTCTCGAGGAAGCTGCGCTTACACTGAACTCAAAAAAATGTCGCTTTGGAGAACGTGAAACCTTGGTTCTGGGACACCTGGTGGATAAAAATGGCGTGAGACCGGACCCGCAGAAAGTCGCCGCTGTCAGCAACTTCAAGCAGCCGCAGTCCCCCAGGGAGTTGCGTAGCTTCCTGGGCCTGTGTTCTTACTTTCGTCGATTTGTTCCGAATTTCGCTGATAAAGCACAACCACTCACTGACTTGCTGCAAAAGGATGTCCCTTTCCACTGGACACCGGATTGCGAAGCAGCCTTTTGTGGGGGTCTCGGCGAGGCGAACGCGCGCATCGCCACGCCACGCTTTTGGAGTGAACGGACACAGCAGATGCGGTCGGTACAACACACAACATACATACATTTATTAACTAATTTAGGCGACGATATCGTCCGCCGAATGATACAACAATTTCAATTAACACTAAACCATACAAACAACATAACGCAGGGACACACTAAACGCACAATAACATGATAAACACACACTAACACACCCAACACACTAGCACATACCCAAGGCGGCGTCGCCAACGCCTGCCTTCCACGTGGGACCCCGGCGCGAAGCCCGCTGTGCCGAGCACCGAGGGGCCCACGCGACAGACAACCGTTCGCGGCAGCCGCCACGCGCAGAAGAGGTTCGCTCAACGCTCGCCCGCGACCAAGGCCTGCCTTCTGCCAGGGGTCACCGCCGGCGCTACCACTCTACCAACATTGGTACTCAAAGCGAACGCAATGCCATCTATCGCCCGGCAGTGGTCACCACCGAAATAAAACCTTGGGGCGAGACATGTGCGCCACGCGGCGCAGACAACTTTACAGGGGGGATGTCAGCATCCCCACATTCCCCCAACCTTAAACCAAACCATATCCCGAAATCAGAAATTAGCTACACAAGCTTTAACAAAAAAAATGATATCGCACGACCATAATGTCCTTGCACCACGACACCGCCGCTGGTCGGCACTGCTGCACTGTCCGGCTAGACTTCACCTCAGTACCGGCCCCGCGACAGCAACGTTGCCGTCGCTAGCGCCGACACGTCTTCCAGTTGCGACCAGCACTCGCGAGGGCGCCGGACTGTAGGCAGTTGCGCAGGTCCCAGGCATCTCCATCGCCCGACCTCACGACCGCATTCCTGGACAGCGACGCTGACGATGTGCAGGACAGCCGGCCGTGGATGACATCCCTCCCGCCGAATACATCAATAACAACAAAAAAAACTTGAAAGAAAGCAATCGAGCAGGTCCTCGGGAACGGAGCTTCGAGCTTTTCGTTCACGTGGTACGTTGGTCAGTACTGCTAGCTTATACATCGGTGGCGGCCGAGATGCCTATCAAAATAAAACAAAAATCACTTTTCCTAACTCCTGCTCACAAGAAAAAAAAAGTGAGGGAAGCAGAGCCCAACACCTCAACGCCACGATCCACCTAGTTGTGCCACGTGCGACAGGCGGCTGCGCAGAGCCTTAGGCCTAATGAGTTGCTCGGCAACAACTGGCATCCACCCAGCACCCAGCCTAGGCGCAGAAGAGGCAGCCGCGAGGAGACATCTACTCTGTGAGGTGGCCCTATCGCTCGCCGCACACGGCAGCTTACCGAGCGATCGGCGTCCACCGCCCCGGGCGTTGTCACGACGCCTCGGCGTCGAGCCGCAATACCAGACAGCAACGACGCCCGGCTCTCTGAGCCCAAAGATATAGAAGAAGCTATTTACAGAAAATCGGACCACCCACAAGGCTTCCGTACTCACTCGCTTCGGGCCTGGCCTACAAACCACGTGCTCTAGGCCTTGCTCACCCCAGGATGCGGACCGCATGGCTCTGGTCCTAATTCAACAACGTTTTTGAAAACAATAAAAAAATAACAACACTTGCGAGCGAAAAAAAATAAGTATAAAGTCAACCTGGCGACAAATTCAAACATGTTACAAAACCAATCTCCTCGCTTCTCAACAAAGCACACCACCGACGCTAGCAAAGAAGTCCCCCCTAGGCCTACTCTACTCCGGCTCTAACAAAATCCCTGCATTGAACCGCAAAAACTGTCGTCCGATACCCCAAGAGCGCCACATTGGGCGCCAGTGTGGGGGTCTCGGCGAGGCGAACGCGCGCATCGCCACGCCACGCTCTTGGAGTGAGCGGACACAGCAGACGCGGTCGGTACAACACACAACATACATACATTTATTAACTAATTTAGACGACGATATCGTCCGCCGAATGATACAACAATTTCAATTAACACTAAACCATACAAACAACATAACGCAGGGACACACTAAACGCATAATAACATGATAAACACACACTAACACACCCAACACACTAGCACATACCCAAGGCGGCGTCGCCAACGCCTGCCTTCCACGTGGGACCCCGGCGCGAAGCCCGCGGTGCCGAGCACCGGGGGGCCCACGCGACAGACAACCGTTCGCGGCAGCCGCCACGCGCAGAAGAGGCTCGCTCAACGCTCGCCCGCGACCAAGGCCTGCCTTCCGCCAGGGGTCACCGCCGGCGCTACCACTCTACCAACATTGGTACTCAAAGCGAACACAACGCCATCTATCGCCCGGCGGTGGTCACCACCGAAATAAAGCCTTGGGGCGAGACACGTGCGCCACGCGGTGCAGACAACTTTACAGGGGGGATGTCAGCATCCCCACACTTTAAGCAGCTTCGGTTCATACTGACTTCAGGACCGGTACTACGCCATTTCGATCCTTCTGCTGAAACGGAAATTCACACAGATGCCAGTGGAATCGGCCTTGGTGCAGTGCTCGTTCAGCGCCATGACAATGCTGAACACGTGGTCGCTTACGCGAGTCGTTCGTTGAGCAAGGCAGAACGAAATTACACAGTCACAGAACAGGAGTGCCTCGCAGTCGTTTTCGCCGTGCACAAGTTTCGCCCATACCTCTACGGCCGTCGCTTCTCGGTAATCACCGACCATCATTCTCTATGCTGGTTGGTAGGCCTCCGAGACCCATCTGGACGACTGGCGCGATGGGCTTTGCGCTTACAGGAGTTCGACTTCACAGTACGCTACAAGAGCGGTAACCGGCACGCAGACGCTGACTGCCTATCGTGCCTTCCTCTACCGACGACTTAGTGCGACGCTGACAACTTCGACCAGTATATCGGCGCTATTGCCTCTGAGTTCCCTGATCTCGCGACTTTCCGGACAGCCCAACAAGAGGACCGCTCCTTAGATTCTCTGTTCGCCTCCGCAAATGAACACGCAAACCCAAGCTCTTTTGTGGTTCATGACGGCGTCCTTTACAAGAAGAATTATTCCGGACAAGGCGCCCGTCTGCTTCTAGTTGTTCCACGCACTTTACGGGCTCACGTCTTTCGGTCCTTACACGACGACGCAACCTGCGGCCACATGGGCTTCGCCAGAACGCTTCAACGAATCCAGCAAAGGTTCTATTGGCCCAAGATGCGACACGACACGGAAAAATACGTTGCTGGATGCGAACAATGCCAACGACACAAACGTCCCACGGCTACGGCGCCAGGACTTCTCCATCCTGTTCCACCTCCTAACTCTCCCTTCGAGACTGTTGGTGTCGATCTGCTCGGTCCATTTCCACGATCGAGCAGTAACAATCGATGGGTTGTCGTCTGTGTTGACCACCTAACGCGCTACGCAGAAACTGCTGCAATACCTGCTGCAACGACCATGCACGTGTCGCAGTTTATGCTTCACTGTATAATTCTCCGCCATGGTCCTCCACGCGTTGTCATTAGCGACCACGGACGTCAGTTCGTTGCCGACGTCGTTGAAGAGATCCTGCGTCTGTCTGCCTGCCATTTCCGCCATGCCACACCATATCACCCGCAGACCAATGGTCTCGTAGAGCGCACGAACCGGACTCTCACGAACATGCTGTCTATTTATGTCGATTCTAAGCACAAAAACTGGGACGAAGTGCTACCTTACATCACGTACGCGTACAATACCGCGAAGCATGAGACTACAGGTTACTCTCCATTTTACCTGCTGTACGCTCGCTCCCCACGATTTTGTCTCGACACTATACTACCTTTTACACTAGACGTGGAAACCTCGATAGCCGAGACGCTCTGCCGCGCAGAAGAAGCCCGTCGCATCGCACGCCTCCGAACCTTGGCATCCCAGCAGCGTTCTAAGAAACGTTACGACGCCTGCCATCGCTCCGTATCTTATAGTAAGGGCGATCTTGTGTGGTTATGGACACCAGTCCGTAAACGTGGTTTGTGCCAGAAGTTCTTGGCCCACTATTCCGGTCCATTCGTCATTCTTGACCGCCTCAGCGACGTCACGTACGTAATCTCGAGCGTCACAAGCAATGGTCGCCGCTCTAGAAAAACACAACTGACACACGTTGCGCGCCTTAAGGGGGGACGCGGCACTTCGGGACCGAAAATCAGCCAAAAAATCGAGTTTTCGCGGACCTTCTTTTCGCGTTCCTGACATCATTGCGCACCTATTTACAAAATTTCATAGCCGAATACCATCAACTTTTATCGTTATTCAACTTTAAAAAACCGAAAACGGGCGTCCTGCCCTTTAAATTGAGGGCGAATAGCGCAGGTTTCGGCTCTACGATACGCGGGAACTACGCGCTCGATCGGCGCCATTTTGGTCTTGTTTGAAAGAACGCATTTTCAGCTGTTTTTTTTTTTTATTCAGTAAGCAACATTGAGCGTTTCCCCGGCTCGGAAAACGGGGCCTCAAAGACGAAGAGCCGCGCTCACTGCCATTGGCTTAACGGCGCACGTGACTGAAATGGCGCTTTCCGGTTGGCTGGAAGCTCGTGGCTTGCGCCTGCATACGCGACCCGACGCCATTTTGAAAGGGTTACCGCTGTGACGCCTCGAAATTGGCAGAACACTCTGAAGCTTCTGATCGTATCGCCATGCCTGGAAACGCAAAAAAGTATCGGACCGTGCACGCATTTGGTCGCAGGAAACGCAAAGGTCGTGGGAGAAAGTCTACGAAGTCATCAGAGCCCTTGGTTGACTCCGACGAACGATGTGTCGACGCTCCGCGGCCGTTCAGCGATGGTGCGACCGAGCGCGTTGACTCCGACGACGATGACGGTGAAGCTAACTCCGGACGACTACGAATCGACGCCAAGGTGGTGACAAACGCCGAAGTTGAAGAAAATCATGCCCGGGAGAAAGTGACGCTCGACCGGCTTTCATTGGCGCCAGCAACTGCACGGAAAATTGACTTTTTCACCGCGAGTTGTAGCGAGGCAACCGCACAGGACTCGGACCACGCTGTTCCTTATCTGCTTATGCATCTAGATATCCTAAACGCGATAATGGGTGCCTTGTGTTGCAAAGCCTGCCACGGACCGGCTACGATCGTCAGAGGGGATCGGGACTACGGACTTGCCGTGAAAGTGCTAGTGCAGTGTGAAAGGTGCGGCGAGATCGCGAATGAATGGACTTCGCCCCGCGCGAACGGCACGAAAACGTGCAATCCGTTTGAAGTAAATCTTCTCGCTTCAAGGGCGATGGTGGCTACTGGCAACGGCCAAACGAAAATGAACGATATTTTCGCAACAATGGGCATCTCACACCGCGGTATGCACCACAAGACGTTTCAGCGGCATTTGAAGAACACGCTGGCACCCGCTGCAACGCGAGCGGCTGAGTCCGCTATGAGCGAATGTGCGGAAAAGGTTAGAACAATTTATGATGACTTGTGCTTCGGCCACCGGGGCAATATTGCCGTTAGCTACGACGGCACGTGGAAGACGCGAGGCCATTCTTCCCACATCGGCGTGGGCACAGTTATCGAATTATTTAGTGGCTAAGTGTTGGACTACGTCGTTCTTTCCAACTTTTGCCTAGGCTGCGAGGTGGGCCCAAAGCCTAGTAGTGAGGGCTATCAAGAATGGAAGGCTAACCACAAATGCCAAAAAAATACGAACAGCAAAGCGGGGCAAATGGAAGTGGAGGCGGCTCTAATTCTATTTCAGAGGTCGCTTGAACGCCATGGCCTGCGCTACACAACTATGCTGTCTGATGGAGACTCTAGGACATTTTGCGCCATACAAGACGCCAAGGTGTATGGTTACATTGACGTGCAGAAGGAAGACTGTATTAATCATGTACAGAAACGGATGGGCATTGCATTGAGAAACCTGGTGCAGAAACAAAAGTGCGATGGGAAAAGAGGCCTTGGTGGGAAAGGCAGGCTCACAGGTGAGCTGATCACCAGGCTGAGCACATATTATGGCCGGGCTCTGAAATCGCATGAAGGTGACGTGGGCGAGATGCAAAAGGCTGTGATGGCCACATACCGTCACGTCACCTCCACTGATGAATGCTCGGACCACAGTCTGTGCCCAGCTGGTGAAACTTCATGGTGTCGGCACAATGCCGCAAAAGCAAAGGGTGAGCCCGACCCCAAACATGCCTACAATCTACCGAAAGACGTGGCAGAGGCATTACTACCGGTTTATACCCGGCTTTCGGAAAGAGCCCTGCTTCAGAGGTGCGAACGCGGCAAAACGCAGAACTCCAACGAGAGCCTACATTCGGTAATCTGGAGTTTGGCCCCCAAGGAGCACCATGCGTCCCTGTTCGCTGTTGAAGCAGCTGTTGCAGAAGCAGTGCTGCGCTTCAACACGGGCAATTTGAATTCTGCAACGGCAATCTTAGGTGAAGTGGACATGAATGCGACAAGTACTGGTGCCAGGAGAGCGAGAGAAAAAGACCACCGTCGCAGCATTGTCTCCAACAAGAAAAGAACAGCCTCATTGGAACTCCGGAAGCTAGTGAAGAGGAGGCATGAGCACAGAATGCATTCAGACTATGCTTCTGGTGCGTTTTGAGGTTGTCTTGTTGCATCTTCTGCAATAAAAATGTGTGCCCACGTTTTTTCTCGATTTCTCAAAACGACAATTTTCATGTGCTTCCCATTATGCCGGAGCAATATCTCTTGTTCTATCTGGGTTATCATTACGATTTCTTTTTTGTTTCGAAGATAAATGCAGGGGATGTGTCGTAAAGTAAGTTTTATTGTAATAATTTTTGGAGAAAATTGTCTAAATGGATCTTTTGTTTCAAGTGTAGATGGGGAAATTTTTCATGTCATATTCAACATCCCGCAACTTTGCTTCAAAATAGCCCAGAACAATGATTTATACTTTATTGCACACTGTGAACATACCGAATTGGTTCTATAGGTTGCACATCAATATCCAAGTTACAGTTAATTAGCTAATTAGGCCTTAATTGAAAAAGTCGCAGTTCATTATATCTTTAAAACTAATTGTCACAGCAAAAAAAAGAATTAGATTTTTGAAATCAGCAGTAAAATCTACATAGGCTCTCCAAATTTGACTGAGGTACTCGCAAAAATAAAAGAGTTTTTGGAAGGTGTAGCACCCCCCCTTAAACCGTGCCACCATCAACCATCTGAGTGACTCGCCCAGAGGGCATCGTCTGAGAACCGGGAAGTGAAACGCGCTAGCGAAGATTCGACGAAGAGGAGGAAGAGACTCGACTGGCTCGCTAGCGACGCTGTGGTTCCTTCGCTGAGCTACACCTCTGCATTACCCATCTTGTAAATAAACGCGTTCCATTGTCACAATATGTTTGTTTCTGTTTCAATTTAATCGGGTCACTCAAACATTCTCAGCTTTCAATCATGCTTTCTTGCGTCTTTCACAGTTTGTGACGCTCAAGTAAGCGACAGTGGCTATAGAACATGACTGTGAGCACTGTGTTTGTTTAAAATTCTCTAGACCATCTTTAGTAGAGCAGTGTTATAAGGAAGTTGCTAAGAAGCATTCAACTGTTGCTGCCTTTGTGCCATCGTTAGCAGCGACATTTCTTTGTTTCCCTGTGTTGGATACAGGTCGAGCACATCTTCGCTTGAAATTATTTTCATATATATCAAAAATTTTTTCTGCCTATATTTATCGCATTCGGCGTCTAGAACATTATTTTGCCTATTTTGCCTGCCTATTTCTGGTGCTGAAAACACTTCTTCAATGCCTAGAAATCTGGTTATTAGGGATTACACACAGAACAATGTTAAGTACCATGAATTATCACAAGATAAAACAACAAAATCATTAACTTTACTCTTAAGAAAATTTTATTTCACCATAAATAGTCTAGAGGCATGAAGGTAATGAATATCATTTAATTAATAAGTTTTTAACAATATGATTTATAATAATTTGAGGTGAAAAGCACCTGTGTGGATGTTTGTACAATGTCAAAATTACAAGAGAAGGACTATAATGCATGCTTACAAAAAGAAGCGAGAGAAATGTAAGTAGTTTGCTGTTTCTGGTGCTCTGTTGATTTGCTATCTTTTACTTCGACACAGTTGAAACGTTACAACGCGATGCTGGCTGTTGGGTAGAATTCACACTTCGTTGGCGAAGGAACAGGAATGCTTACTGCATCCTCATCACTTTTCTCACTTTCGTTCCTCTTGTCTCCCCTTTTTTCGTCTTCAAAGGAGAGCTACGTGTCGGTAGCCTTGAACAAGGATTACACAGTGCTGTGGATCCAGCAACTTAAGGGCATCCTAGGCAACTGCTGTGGCTACCTCAAGGAGGTTCGGGTAAGCATGGCCTTCCATGATATCTACAGACCACATTTAAAGTTAATGGGAGCCCCGCCGCTGTGGTCTAGTGGCTAAGGTGCTCGGCTGCTGACCCGCAGGTCACGGGATCGAATACCAGCTGTGGCGGCTGCATTTCCGATGGAGGCAGAAATGTTGTAGGCCCATGTGCTCAGATTTGGGTGCACGTTAAAGAACACTAGGTGGTCGAAATTTTTGGAGCCCTTTACTACGGCATATTTCATAATCATATGGTGATTTTGGGACGTTAAGCCCCACAAATCAAAGTTAATGGGCCACAGGTTGCATTAAAAATAGTTAACTATTGATATTTCTGCCTATAGATGGTAAAACTGTGCATAAGTTTATATGATACAGATAAGCAGGGTGCCCGATTCTTTGCTAATAACGGTGTCAAAGAAACAAATTAATTGAAAATACATGGCAATTTAATTACTGAGCGGTACAAATAATTGTTTAGAGGAGTAGAGAGTTGATTTGCAACTAGTAGGACCTTAATTTGGAATTAGAATTGTAATTTTATTGTTCACAATTTTTTCATAAAATTTGCACACACTGTGTGGACCCTTAGCCATTGGCTAGTTTGGGTCCAAAAAGATACGTTTTATAAGGGCACTTTGAAAAAGCATAACCGAAGAAGTTATATAATATCAATGAAGAATCTGAAAAGAAGCAGAACTGTACATGAAATAACCACACAAAGAGCAAAAAAAGAAAGAAAAATAATGTCAACCTTTACTTACATACTAAAATTAGGACAGCCATCACACTAAACATGACATTCCTCTAAATAGTGTTTTTCTATTGTCTTAGTAAAATTTGAACACACTTTCATTTCAAAAGGTATAGCATTCCTGATCTTAATACCAGCAAACTGCAAAATCCATTCTCCATATAGATCATTAGTTCGTGGAATATATTCCATTTACCAAAGGTTAGTTGTCTGGTAGAACAGAAAAGGGTGGAGAACATTGACACATTTAAAGGGTGGTTGTAATTAATAACTGTGTATACCTATTTGGATAGTTTTAATTTCCATAGTATATCGAAAGGCAAAATGATTAATCAGGAAAATAGAGGTTTACTGAGGTCATTATACTCGTGAATAATAATTCTTGCAGCCCATTTTTGAAGTCGTCTAACTGGGTCCAGGTAAGTTGTATACGTGCCGCCCCAAGACTCAATGCAATGTGAGATATGACAATGAATGAAAGCATAATAAAGTATTCATAGAGTAGTGCTATTAAAATGTTGATGAGCCTGAGTAAGTGCATGGCACCCTGAGGCTAATTTGGAACACACCTCTGAATCTGCATCTGCCAATGTAAGTTACTATCTATAGTGACACCTAGATATTTAATTGTGGTTACTTGCTCGATCACAGAATTGTCAATTTTAATGTGTATATCACTAACACTAATGTATTTTAATCTAGATTGAAATCTTATTGGTATTTATAGATAGTTTACTATTTGATAACCAGTGAGTAACCTTATCTAATTCGATGTTAGACTTCGACTCAAGATCACCTAGATTTTGACCTGTTACTGTGACACAAGTATCGTCAGTGTACATCAGTGTGTTAGAAGACTGTAATACTGTAATATTCGCGGAAGGTCATTTATATACAAGGAGAACAGCAATGGTCCCAGTACTGAACCCTGGGGAACACCCGTATTCAAGGCACTCATAGAGGACAAGAAATCATTAATTATTACAGCCTGTTGATGACCTTTCAGGTAGTTCGAAAAAAGTTCTAAAATGGTTTTACGGAAACCATAATGTGGTAATTTATTTAGCAGTATTTTGTGGTCTACGGTGTCAAATGCTTTCTTTAGGTCTAGAAAGATGACTGCTACTAACTTATTTTCATTCATTACTGTGTTTATAAATTGAGTAAGGGTCAAAACAGCGGTGGACGTAGAATAGTTTGGTCTAAATCCGCGTTGCTGATAAGAGAGCATGTTATATTTCGCAATAAGTTTATAGAAATAACTGGCAAGAATTTTTTTGAAGATATTAATAATTATGCTTAAAACAGAGATTGGCCTATAGTTGGATGGTTGAGAATAACGCCACTTTTATATATTGGAATAATCTTTGCAGTTTTTAAACAAGAAGGATAAAGGCTGCTCTCACAGAATGGTTAAAAAGGTGACACAAAACCAGTCTGAGGACGTCTAAATTTTCTTTAAAAAGCCTTACAGTTATCTCATCTAGGTCTGCCGATTTATTCATTGGCATTCCTGACGCAATAGATCTGATTTCCTCAAGGTCGCTGTCATACATGGCATAAGAGTTCGGATTGGAATCTGAAAGAACATGATCGAGCCTGGGTTCCTTGAATTTTTTGGCTAGCGTTGAACCAATGGAGGTGAAGTAAGTGTTAAACAATTCAACTGTATTGGAGTCGATGACATCAGTCGATGAAACCTTAGAAGGCGGAGGGTGGCCGACAATGTCATTTACAATTTGCCAAAGTTTTTCCAAATTACCATTCGCCTGCTCTATTTGTCGGGCATAATAATTCTTTTTACTCATTCTCATCAAAGCCACAGATCTATTATGCATTATTTTAAATTGGTGCGAAAAGAATTCATTATGCTTATGTCGTATCAATTCGTCGTGCCAGTAATCCTTGCTCATTATGATCTCCAATATTTCTTTATTCATCCAGGGATATAACGTTGTTTCCCGTGAATGAACCGAAACTTTTGGGCTGCTTATTTTAATAGCGTTTTTGAGAAGAGAAATAAAGTTAGAAAATCCAATATTAACATCATCATTGTACATTTGAAGAAAACTAGATCCAGGAAGAATATTTGTTCAAGCTACGTAGTCTATTTTCGTTACAAACTTCGGCTCATCACGTTTTTCGTTCTCGACGAGATCAACAGAGACAAATATGGGTAAATGATCTGTAATAGGTTTGTCATACACTCCAGCACTAATATTTTTCTTGGAAATCGTCAGCAAGTGGTCAATCATTGTAGCAGCCTTGGCTGTTATTCGAGTTGGTGTGGTGATGACATTGCAAAAGCGATATGATTTTAGTAAGTACATGTAGTCATCGTACACTGAACTACGGGTATCATTTTCATGTCACCAACAATAACAGTAGATTGTTTGACGTTGTTTGTTAGGACTCTGAATCATTTCAAGTGTTTCAAAAAAAGAGGGAAAACATGCATTAGAAGGACAATAAATTACGCCCACTGTGAGTGAACATTCCACCCTGACGAAAAGTGACTCGATGGCACGTGTACTGCACGATAGTGAAGGAAGAATTGTATACGAATGCTCATTTTTAACAAAAAGAGCAACACCACCCCCTCGAGCACGAGAGTCACATGGCTGAGATAGCACTGTGTAATCGGGAATAACAATGTTTTCCTTTCTTTCTAGCACAGTTTCAGTGACAGCGATTACGTCAAAGCTTTGTGGTTACTGGAAAATATATGCGAGGAGCTGATTGAAGTTTTTTCGTATGCTGCGAATGTTGCTATCAAATATCAATATGCCTCTGCTAGTGTAGTTGTCTTGCTGATTTAGGTGAGACATTTTGTTTGAACTGAGTATGTGCGCTGGGTGTAGGCACACGCGTATACTTAAGCTACAGCGCCAAGGTCGTCCTCGCACGTGACATGAAACACGCGAAAATTTTCACTTTTACGCATCAGGATTTTGCCATCAGCCACCCACACAAACTTCCAGTTTTTTTTTCTCATTTTAGCTGTATTGCCTTCCCAAGAAGAACCTTGTTCTCGGAACATGGGTGTTCGTTGACGAACACTGGCTCATTTCCCTCAAAGCCAAGGGTCGACCTGTTCAGTCAGTGTTTTTTGGTGGCCCCCAAGGCTTTGTTTCAGGTCGATTTAGACAAAAACTTCATCACCACGTTTGGAGGGCCGCTACCACGCGTTGGTACACGATGAACAGCATCAAGTTCGGTGTTATCAAGCTTCAGTATCACCCCATAGCGTCACAAGATTACCAACACAACATACAAAACGCGCCGCAACACGTATTTGCCACTGTGGCTTGGCTTGGATTAGATTGGATTTCTGTGCAATAATAGTGCTCTCGATGCTTGAGATGGCACCAGATGGCACGCTCTATCATTATCAGTGGCTGGAACGAGCAGACAACATTATTGCAGCAGTGTTTTTTTTTTTGGGGGGGGGGGTGCAATAATTACACGAGGGAAAAAAAAATTGTATTTTTGTTGGGTGATGGGGGGGGGGGGTTGTGCGAGAATTATGCCAGTGCGAGGATTACGCGAGTACACACAGTATGTGCCCCATTGACTTTGTGATACCTATCAATACGGCCTTCACAGCACTGACGGATGTGCCCTGATCCTTAATCGTTGCAGTAAGGTCAGACATAGCGTAAACAAACTGTGCAGTTATTTCCAACAATACTTTTGTGACTTCTTAATGCTGCCAGGAGGTTTGTTTGCTAAAGACTCCGCAAAATCAGACAAAGTATCTGTTGCACTTGACACGATTGTATAAGAAAGAAAGTGAGCAAATACATTTTTTAGAGCAATCCTGCAGCTATGAAATTTGAGAAATCGCTAATTAGGGTAGATGCGTATTTGCATTCCTGAAATGACGCAAATTGACGGTTTGGCAGACCTGAAGCGCGGCTGCTAGGACTGCTCTGAAGTGTACAAGCCAGCTGCGTGGTTTCTTATATGGGCAACAAAAATGCCGCTCCTCGATCAATTTAGAAACGGTGACGTATGCTTGCTTGTTTGTTGAGTGCATTGACTGCCAGGATGCACATGCGCCCGATGATGGCTTTCTGGCTGATGCTAACCCTCGAAGTATTCTTCACTTCACCGAGTAGTATCCAGGCAGAAATGGGCGCTCGTTCAACAGGGGCTTGTCCAAAGTGGCCTGAAATGGACCGCTTGCAATTGCCAATTTGTAATATTACAATTGTAATTGGCAATTCCAATTGCCAATGCAATTGCCAATTGCAATTGCCAATTCACATGATTAGGAACTGGTAGACTTGTGCAAATAGTAAATTTTAGGCTCAGAGTGAATTTGGAGGAAAGAGTGATTTGGTTAAATAATTTTGAATTTAATAGCATATATCACATATGAAGAAAAGTGAATATATTTGTCATGAACCAACTAACCTGCATAATATATATATATTTTTAATTAAAAGAAGGTACATGCAAGTTTTATTCTTTTTTATTCAAAAGTTTACTGTACCTAGAGCACATAAGTCAATATAACAAGCTTTTAAACTTAAAAAAGAATGAATTGTTGTGAGGGTTTTGTATTCATGTAGTTTTTGAGGTGGGGCTTCGTGGCGGTGTGGATTTCTTCTCAATAGGTGTATTCATATTCAAGGTACAGCACCATTTCACTGCAGTGAAACTACCTTTGCATGGAGTTACATACAGTTTACATGTGTTTATTTGTTCATTTCAAATACTTAAAATTTTGAATAATTGAAATTCGTGTTGAAGCACTAGAAAATTCGCTCATACCTAGCAATAGGCTTTAGTACTATTCAGTATCTTAAAGATGTCATTCCTTAAACTTTTTTTTTGATTGCAACTTCATTTTTTAGATGTATGGCTGGGCAATAGTGGGATATTATAGAATGTCATTAAACATTGATATGTGGGGTTTAACATCCCAAAACCAGCATATGATTATGAGAGACGCCGTAGTGGAGGGCTCTGGAAATTTCGACCACCTGGGGTTCTTTAACGTGCACCCAAATCTGAGCACACGGGCAATGTCATTAGGCAATGGGTGCTTTAAAAGTACATATGGAATAAATATTGACTGTTGTTTTTTTTTTTTTGCAGAAGTAATTTTTTCTCGCAACATGGGCTTTTTTTTTCTTTTTCGAGTAGGTAGCCTGCGCATGAACGCCAGCATCGACGAGGCATGCGCCATTAGTTTTGTTGGTTGAAACACAATGACAGGTGCGGACCAAGTAGCGCTTAGTGTCAAACTCGCAATTGTTTCGCCCAAACAAAGGCGTAAATGCAGGCCTCCGAGATGGCCTACCAAACAGTTTTTGAAGGCCAAGAGCCACCAGTTTTTATTTTGGCGACCTCCAGTGGAGGTTCTGTTCGAACCCCGAAGAGGCCTCTTTCAGAATCCGAGGTGGCCAAAATAGTTGAGCTTACTCGCCTGCATTATCTTGTTGCTTTGAGATAAATATTACTAGTAACACTTGTGAGATCTCTGGGTTCTGCATTTCATGACGATGGCCAATTCAGAGCTGCGCAGGGGCTACATTATAGACTAGTTTACGAGAACTTTTGGCAATTCAAACTTCTCAAGTGAAAATTAGGGGCCCTCTTCAGTTTGAATTATCAAAAGCCTGTACTTGTATATTTTCCGACGATAAATTGTCACGTCTTCTCTAAGAATAGGAAATCTGTGTATTAAGGCAAAAGTCTTAGACGCCTCAACAAACGTAAAATTTGACCGCCAATGTCTTACGTAGTTGGGGACAAGTGATGCAGAAAATCGTCATCACAAGATTATGCTAACACACGACGTCACAATTACGTCACAGGTCGCCACAGTTATGTCACGTGATATAATGTCACATAATGGAAGCCATCGCATCGGGAATCTCGCTGGCAGATCTGGAGTGGCCGCCGAAATCTTGGAGCGAGTACTCGGGTTGTGCCTAATCAGGCCTGCGAGTGGAGCACGAGAATGCCCCGCGTGAGGTCGCTCTGCGAGTCATTAACAGATGCGACATGAAACCGGTACCGAAACTTCTTCGAATAGTCGATAATTTCTGCCATATACACAGCAGGCCAGGAAACATTTCTTTTTACATCTTTTCGTATGACACTTACGTCTTGTCCTCGCTGCTGCTACTGCTAGCAGAACTAGTGCTCTCGCTGTAGCTCAAAGGGAGAAGCAAACCAGCTGCAGCACATTCAGCAGAGTCAAACGACATCATTTTAGGAATATAAACAAGTACACAAAGAAACTAGACACCGCCTTAGAAAAAAAAAAAAAGGCTGAAAACAACCTAGCTGCCTGACTGTACCGGAAATGAAGGCAACCCATTCTCAGAGTTAGGCAAAATCCGTCTCTGCAAGACGCAGCACACGAAACGCTCCGTTGGGGAGTGGGTTGCTCAGAATCTATAAGTGGAAAATGCGAATTTGCTCCGAATACATCAGTGGAATAGATTTTCTGCCGCGGAGCAAGAAAGTTGGCTCCTGCTCGACAAGTGGCATTCGCCATTAGTCGGCAGTAACTCCAATCGCTGTGGCAGTGCAAAAAGCGTTCAGATAAGGGCTAGACAGCATGATTACAACAGCTGAGAATAGAAAGCTGATGGCTTTCATTTTCGATTGTCTTAAATAAGTAAATCCATCAAGGAGCCCTGCGAGTTCTTGGTGTTGCTTCACTGGCATCTATGAATTGCCTTTGGTGACATATTGAGCGGGTTAATGCTGGGCAGGTGCTGCAATACTGAAACTGCTTAGCTTCTGTTTTCCTTTTAGATTACTCGGTTTCTTTAAACGTACATGCAAGCACAAACATTTTAAAGAAGGCCTCGAACCATGTACCTGAAATTAAGCCTTCTGTCAAGTAATGCAGAGAAAAATGTGATAGTACAGTGTAATAAAAGCAGTGGTATATTTGTACAGTCTATAACACTGTAGCACTACTTCTGAGCTGATTGAAGGTAAACTACATGAAAAGAAAAAGAGAAAAGTGAAGACCTGATGTGGTTGACATATGCAAAAGTGATTCACAATAGACATAACCGACCTGAAGGTATTCCCCACAACATGGAGTGCATGTGAGAGGATGAATCCGTGCGTATATTTTTCATTATTCCTTTAACATGACGGCAACGTTGCATTGCAGCCGGAGTGCCCCCAAGATGCCAAGTCCCTGATGTTGCATCTGCATGTGCTCGTCACCTTCACAAGCACATCATCCTGGAAAGTGCTCAAGGACAAGACATGTGAGTGGCGTGGGTGTTTCTTTAAAGAGAGCTTTTTTCAAGCATGTTTTACAGTAATAGCTATTACAGGCCGACCAACTTGGCCGTTTTGATGAATGCCAGTGCCCGTTGATGGAATCTTAGTGTTTATTGACAAAATTATCAAGAAACATTATTGTGACACGAGAATTTGAAGTTATTACGAAAAGATTAGCAATCTAGGGTTTTCCGAGTTATGTAGCAGTGTTTGCGATATTGCTACAGGCGAGATTGGTTAGCCTTGGCCGCTCTGTCGATGCTACAGTAATAGAGCACACTGATCATGGAGGAAACGATTGTGCCAAGAGCTTGACGCGATTGGCTAATGCATGCTTGGCACTTTGTTGTGTACTAGGTAGAGCATGGGTTTTGCCCTCATGTCGTAGCGCATTGCTTTTGCCAATATTTTGTCCAATATTGACACCTTTTGGGTATGCATAAATGACAATGATTCAGCTCATCAGTTTTATTTTCCTTAGCCGTCTTCTTCTAGCATTCTGCCTCTTTTCTTATCTACTGGATGCCTCTGATATCGAACTTTCTTCCTAAATTGTATGATGCGTGTCAAACGGCGGCCAAAATGTGTTTGAGAAAAAGTCAATCAAGCCCGGTCCTGCCTTAGTGGTGCTGCAGTATGTAAAAATAAAGATAGGTTAATAGAGTCTTGCTTTATCAGATGTTTAACAGGTTCACTACAGATGGGCAGGTGCAGAAGAAAAATCAGAATCCCTTACTGTTCGAGGAAGTGGTAGTCTGTATAGCTGCCTTCATACGTGCCCTTGGCTCCAGCCGTAGCTTGCTTGTAGAGTGTGTGTATTGATAGTGCCAAGGCAGCATATGGAGCATTCCCCTGTCAGCTTTCTCACACCAAGGGCTCTCACTTTCTCAAGACTGCAGCTCACAGGTTTGAACTTGTTCAACTCGCTCTGACCCAAATGCATAAACATGCACAGGGTTGTACATTTGTTTCACACAGTAATAAAAAAAGTATAGTAAATGTGAAGAAGCATTGACAATAGCAACTTGAATACAAAGAGCAAAAGTAAAACCGTCCCAAAGTGGATAATGCATTGGAAGACCTTAAGTCCGAGGAGGAGCTTCACTGTCGGCTCTTGCACACACCACAGAAATCAGCGAACAAGCGTCTACAGCATAATTGCAGATACAGCTCTTCACTGGTAATCTTTCCTCATATGAATGTGGCAACCCAAAAAGAATTCTTGGCCATGTCAATGCAATATTGTGACAAATGTTAGGCAAACACTCGAATAGTAGAAGAGAAGATAGGCGGGCACCAACTGGCTGTGTACCCCGTCTGTGCTTTTTTTCAGAGAAGGAGCTAACCTTCTTCCTAAAAATTATTTGCTCATGTGACACTGTAATAAATTGCAGTTAGAATGTGTTTTATTGAAAAGAATTCATTGTTGGTGGCCAACACTCGTTTGTCATCTCTCTGTCCACTAATTCGTGTTTGGTTCGTCATTTGTCACTATAGTACTGAGTAACAGGGTTCTCCTGTACTTTTCAGCTGCATGTTGATGATACAGCAGGGCAGTGTACTAATGCAGCTGCGGCCTCTTTACGATGTCTCACAGACGAGCCCCTGAGGCCTGTATTAAGCCAGCTGTGTGCCAGTGTGGGCTCCCACCTGATGGGCAAGGGCAGTCTGTACGGAGCCCTGCAGGCTCTGCTGCTCAGAGGCCTGGCCAGAGCCAAGCCCAGCCTCAAGAGGGCGCCACTGGTGGCCACCATCAATCTGACACTCAGGTAGGGGCACCTCAAAGGAAGTGAAGGTGTGACCTTGGATCTGGGATCATGCCCTGTTCTGTGTATTAGCAGTCTAAGTAGGCGTAAAGGCATTGGCACACTGTGTGAAGCTTTTGACTTGTGTGCAAAAACCGTTTGTAAGTTACTGTGTAGAGCATAACAATCTCGTGCAGTCCCACTGATTATCGTGCATACGGTAAACTCTCAGTAAGCGGATAAATCTGTTAAACGGAAATGCTGCCTAAATGGAACAACTGCCTCTGATATGATTGACTTTGTACTTGCATTCTGCACCCTTGTTCATGTTTCAGTAGACCGAATCCCTGTTAAATGGAACACATTTTGCTGGTCCCTTTAGGTTCTGTTTAATGGCAGTCTACTATGCTCTCCTAATGGCTGCAGGTTTTTTCCCGAAATATGGGGTTAAAGTTGCGGTTGTGGCCGTTACACGGGAAAAAAAAGCACTTTTGTTCTTTTTTTGTAAATTTATTCAGCACTGGTAGCCTCGATTCACCTGCAGTACTCCCTTGTACTGGGACAAATGAAAAACAACTGCTGTGGCAAGATTGTTATTCCTCGGCGCCTTCCTCCTCTACACTATTTATTGCAACTTGCAGTTGGTGGTGCGTGAGTAGGTAGTTTTATTTCGTATTTTGCGGGCTTTCCTCAAACGCTGGACATCATCAGTATGCAGCATGTGCGTTGCCACTACAAATTGGATTAGTAATTTTGGAATGCCCTCTAATATGCCACAAAATGCACTTGGCCCTAAAGTGTATAATAAGTGTTTGCCTAACTGTTTTTTGTCAATAAACTGAGCATAATATAAAAATACCTTAAGTGGCATGTGAGGATAAACCATATATCAGTAATTTCGTTCAGCAGTGGTTATCCACGTTTTAAAAGATACTTTGTCCTAGTTACAGGAAGCACCTTGTATATTAAACACTAAGCACACATGAAATCAATACTTGTGGGTGTAGGTGAACGGCAACGGTACACTTCAGCAACTGTGCAATTGAGGACAGTGTGGTGAAGCATTTTCTTTAGGCTTCTGCAAATATTCGAACAAATATTGCAGTATTCGAATTCACCTTAATCTGAATTTAATTTATAGGAAGTTTTGAAGTATTTAGAACAAACTATTTAAATATATACTTTTCCACATAAAACCCTCTGTAAAGGTCATTTCACTATGGTAGAGAGTTGGTAAACACCTATGCAGAGGAAATCGGCATTGCCTAGGAGTATTACTTCAAAAATAAATGAACATGTCACCCCAAGATTGATTCGTCATTTCTGAGGTTCATATTCTTGCTATACCAGCTTACACTATGCTACAGTATAGTATAGGTATATAAGCTTATACTATGCTACAGTATAGTATAAAGTATAGTACATTTTAAAACTTAGCATATTATACAGGTTATAACTTGCATTCTACTGAAAGTCTAATTCTGCTACTATTCAAAGTAACATCCGCTTCCTTTGAACCAAAAAGAATTGCATTAGTACAGTCCTAGCTTCAAATTAAAAAAAAAAAGGTATTGTGTATGTTTGTTGGTCATGACAAATATGCTCATTATTCTTTATAATGTGGGATATATACTACAGTCCAGCCCACATATAACGGCCACACTTAAAACGAACTTTCGTTTAAAACGAACAATATCCACGGGACCGTCAAAATATACATTGTTTCAATGGCACAAAATCGCACTTACAACGAACGTCTCGGAGCGTCGCTGATCGGTTACAGTGAACGGAGTCAGCGGTCTGCCGACTTCCCGGGGAACCAATTTCGGCCACCGATCAGGCATCAGCGAGATGCCCATACATTCTTATTGTTAAGTACCGATTCTGCCTCCGCGCCTTTCTAGTTGCTGCTCTCCCCGACCGCTTTTTGTTATGCACCCCTCCGTCCTTTGTCCCTCCGCTACCCTGAGCACCCTGCATCGCCAGACGAGGCCCGTGTTTTCACACTGCCACCGATCTTTCGAAGGCTTGTTGGCCACATACCCGGTTTTGATCGCTGGTACTGTCGTTGGCATCACCGGCCTGGAATGACCAGACCATTTGCCAACATCGTCGGCCACCGACTGTATCCGATAGTCTGCGTCTATTGCACGCACGTACGCTACCCCACCGACTCTGACAATTTGCGATTCGTTTCGTGTTTAGGACTTGTTCTTGCTCACTTCGCACTCGGCTCAGCATGCTTCCTGCGCGCATACGGAAGCGCGGAAACGGCTGTTAATTTGCGCGGAACGAATCGCGAAATATCGAAGTCATGAGGCCACGGAAACCCGCCGACGCAACAAGACGATTTTTTTTATCAAGGCCGCCGATTCTTCGAATGCCGCCGCACGCACCGAACGAGGTGGCCATGCTTTGATTTCTGCGCGCGCTGGCATTCTTTCTAAGTTTTTCTACGTGCGAGTTTCGCGAACCTTTCAAGCAAGCTACCCACCTTCCCATGTGTTTTGGTTTTCAAGGTCGCCCTCCCGCCGCATCCTCCCCTCTCTTTATCGCACGGAGAAAGGAATCTTTCATTCCCCCGTGCTTTATCGCAACTCCTTGCCCTTCTCTCGCAAGTTTGCTCTCCTGTCTTGATCACAACCCCTTCGCCCGTCTCCACCGCTCTGCGACGCCCGCCACGCTGGCTCGAATTAGCTTCGTTTTCCGACTGGAAACGCGCCCAGAGCTGCTCCACGCGTGTGCGTGTCTTGCTTGCTCTTAGTGTATGTGTGTGGTCATGATGGCCGACGGGAGGACTAGCACGCTGCTTTTTCGTGCCGCTCAACAAAACGTCGAAAGTGTGACTGCTTCGCTTGAGCGTAATCCGTGTGTTAGGTGCCGGGTTGCGGAGTGCTTGCTCATAGCTGTTTGACTACCTGGCAGCCAACTTGCCACTTCAGGCGCCCCGGTATTCAGCTGTGGAGATGTTGAATATTTCGTGGGCGGCGGTGATGGCTACATGTGCGCGAAACTATTTTCGCGAGGCCGACTTCGTCCATTGTAGAGCCCGATGCCGAGCCTGAAGCTTCCGAACAGGACCGCTGCGGCGGTGATTTGTGGCAGCACGTTGTCGACTCTGACCTGGGAGAGCGCGTGGGACATGTGTTGCGATAATTTAATTATGGCCGATGATGATGCCAACACTGCGGAACCGTGCACGGATTGGGGCATTGTGAATGAAGTACGTGGCGAGAGCGATTTGGAGGAATCGGATTGCGAGAACGACGAAGCTTTGGAGCCAGCGCCTCATGCAGCTTATGCCACGGGCCTCGGCAAACGAGCATCCTGCCATTTTAATTGAACTCGAGACTGCCCTTATCGTTTCTGTTCTTCGAAACACCTGCATCACGGACTTTTTTGGGCAAAAAAAGTTCGTGTTTTCACTCGCAACTTTTTTAAAAGCTGTGTTTCATTTACTACGAACTTCGAGATACAGCGAACGGATGCCGCGTCACGCTCAGGTTTGTTATAAGCGGGCTCGACTGTACTTGAATTCGATTTGAATTTGTTCAAACCAAATTACTGTGCACTTTAAACCTGAAATTTGCACAAGCCTAGTTTTTTTAATACAGTAAACCCT
The DNA here is from genome assembly GCF_043290135.1 of Rhipicephalus microplus. Lineage (NCBI taxonomy): Eukaryota > Metazoa > Arthropoda > Arachnida > Ixodida > Ixodidae > Rhipicephalus > Rhipicephalus microplus. The sequence goes on along the minus strand of NC_134702.1, from coordinate 153,819,746 downwards.
CATTATAACAAAATCAGTGGTATGGCCAAAAATTTGATATTCGCTCCTGTCCCATAAAAGCTCAGCAAGTGCAGCTAAATTAGCCATGGCAATTTCCCAGAACTGGTATTCAGTGAAGCAACAAACTACTTGTATTCACGCACAAAAAAGTGAGTCAGCTGGCTTTGTCAGGTGCTGCGGCTGGGCACCACGAGTGCCTGCTCCAGTTTGTAACTTGATGCTGTGTCTCTTGTTGGCATCATACCCAACGAGCATCCGTCGTAAAACACTTTCCTGCTATAACTTTCGTGTTGTCTCAATAACGTCTTGGTCTATGGGCTGCAATATTGTGGTCGTATCTGCTGGTAGGAGTTCCAAAGGGATGGCTTGCAGATTTTCAATTGTGCCATGGCTGGGGCAATCAACGATAACAGAAAACACATGCCTTTGCTTTGCCCTGAACTTTCAATCTAGCAGGCACAGATACTTTTCAAAAAAGGCTGCGGTCTTCCAAGCTCATATGTTGCAGTTTTTGGGTATCGTGTTGCGAAAGCACCTGGGCTTTGCCCAATTCTCTAGTATCAGCAAAGTAGGCTTGTCCTCCCCCGCTGCGCTAGCATTGAACTGCACTGTCACCTGTTCTTTTGCTTTGTTTACATTCTGTTGAGGTTTTGCTCGGCGTAGTGTACATGCACATTGGCAATAGTTTTTAAAAGAATGCCACCTCATTCAAGTTGTAAATGTCTCGCATCTTCATACTGCAGAAGTAGAGCACTCAGCCAATGCTGGCGCCATTCGTTCATGACCTTGTGGTCTACGGCTGCACTTTCACCAGCAATCGGTTTTTAAGACGCACCGTGCCGTGTCTTCAAACATTCACCCCAATCGTTCTGCACGTAATAAAATCTTGCTTGCCCGTTTGGGCAGCTAAGGCTTCAGCTTTTACACTCACTGCAGGCCTATTTACACGAGTGTTCGCACTACTAGCATTTTTCAGTCATTCGAGAAGCATTCTTTCCACTTCTCCACTTGCGTTTGGCTGAGAAACTCTTCTCAAAGCCATCTAGTCTGGCATCCTTATTTTTCAGAATAGTCGATAATGTGGACAGTGGTATTAAAAAATTGTCTTGCAATTTCAGACTTCTGCCGACCTCTTTTTTCTATCTCATATATCAGTTGAACTTTCTGCTCCAATGTTGGACACTTCCGCTCGGGCACTGGCAGTGCCATGTTCACTTGACGGCAACTAAAATAAAAGCACTCACGATGCGCACACACAACATCCCAGGTTCATAGAGACTTCATGCAACACATGCGCACGTGTGTCTTCCAACCACGAATAGAAAAAGTCGGGGAGCATGCCGAGGCTCCGTACTGGTCACGTGACAACACCGTCATAGCCAGTGCTGTAGCCGCGGGGAGCAGCCAACAGGTTTCAAGCGCCTTCGTACTGGATAGTACCAGAGTGGGGTGCGAAGGAGGACAGTAAAATTCCCGCTGCGGAGACTCTCTCGTCATCTGCACTGGCGCGCTTTAGCCTGATGATGCTAGTGCAAACATCGCGCGCTCAGCACAGAAAAGGTTGCCAGAAAAGGTTCAACGCTCGGAGACATTGAAAAAAGTGTTCCGGCACTTCGGCGGTGTGGGCATTGTGCACCCGTCTGGCACTGCACGAATCTGCCACTTGTTACTTCACTCTAAGCAAGCTATCGACATGCTTCGACTAATCCAGTCTAAAATACGCGCATTTGGGTCAGAACTGCGTGACACTTAGATAAAAGCGATAATAAAGTGACTTCACTGGAATGAGAGTTTATTGCAAGTAAATATACCAACACGCACTCATTACAGTTATCCAACCAAAGGAGTTCAACTTGAGATGAAATAGATGAAAAATTCTTGAAACATGGGGTTTTCCCAGGATTTACTGCAGCTGGGGCTTCTGTGCTTCCCACTGCAGGCCGCTACTAATAGGGCAGTTCTCGGAAGATCTGATGAACCTGTTCCTGTTGCACATACTCTCGGTGCCTGCACTTGTTCACCACTTGCTGAGCATAGCACCCGAGGTAAGTGGAAGCCACTTGCTGACATTTTGTTGGTAAAACGCGTTGTGCTTTGGATTGTGTCAAAATAGTCTAATGAAACTCTCTGCTGGGCTACTGGCTGCACAGTTTAGTAGAGGGAAGTGGTGCAACACGGAACAAAGACTAAGATGAGGGAACAAGTACAGCTTTACCACTTTCGCTTTACTAGAAGAACTTGTACTTTACTCTCTTGATGGTGTTTTGCAGGTTATTTGAGAACAGCAGCGTGGATTCGTGATCGTATTCTGCGTTGCTGTAGCTGTGAGAGTCTTGTTTCATCATCTTCCGCTTTGGCCTGCTTTGCGCCACTTGCTTCTATGTGTCAAATATCTCCGACAAAAATTTAGTGCTTAGCGCCCAGACTTTACTGACTCAGGGTGGGTTCCACAGGCCATTTAAGGATAGCAGCATACATTTGTGAGCGTATTCTGAGGTGCGTTGGCTTTGCTAGTCTTCTGAAAAGAAAAACGTAGTTTACTGCGCTAAATCGTAGCGGGGTTCTTGATACCTGTCAAAAGGCATGGCGTCCTTGCATGCTCTTGATGGCTTTTTACGTGACTAGGGGTCAAGTACGCATTGAGCAGTTTCATTAAATGTGACCGTGCTCTGCAATGTAATGAGCGAAAGCAAGGTGATGGGTTGATTAGTGAAACTCATATTTGGTATTGTATACACGTATCCTGAAAGAGTTGGCTCACTCCAGCTAAATAGTGAAAACTGAAGTGGGGTACAACCTGATGTAAACTAAGATATTTTTTATGTTTGTCTACTTTTGTGACACTGTTTGCTAGTTTCAGGGCTCGAATATGGGTTGTTTCTTTTTGTATCTCTTTTCAAGGTCCAAGTACGTGCTAACTATTGTTTAATAAACACTGCATTGGTGAGTCAGTGCTTGTCTACTACACTGTTTTTTCCTAATGTTAGGAGGGTCACAAAAAAAAGAAAAGAAAAGGTGTGCGATTGGCTACAGCTATGAAGTCAGTATTTGCATAGAAGTTGCAGGGTAGGTCAGGAAACACACATAAAAATATATACGTAAGTGAGAATAAATCATGTGAATTGATGTAAAACCTAGACAGGAAGTAGGCCCTATTAGTCTATCTGAAGTGGAAGTATGTGCAGAAAGTGAGCTTGTTTGAAATTGTTTGAAAAAGCCATATGATGATGAGTTGTAATCACAGTTAGTCATGACTAGAGCCCGGATTTTCAGGCACTAAAAAAGTGTGTTTTAGGCGCCAAAGACAGGCAGGTAAAACATCGTTTTAGGCCCTCAAAATCATAATTATTGGCACAATTACTTACTATAAAATTGAAATATCCCAAAACAACGACGTCGGTGACTTGGACCTAAGCCAAGAAGCAAAAAAAATATTTAAGATAGCAGATAGGTACCAACCATTGAACCTAAGATAACAGATAGGTACCAACGATTGAACCTAGACATGCGTTTCCCGAGTGATTTGCAGTATGTGGTCTTTTGTTTTATTATCTAGCATTGTGCGTCAAGTGTCCACCATTCAATTAACACTCTCATGGGTCTCTTTCGTTTCGTTATGGCTGGGAAGAGCAGCACAGGAAAAAAATAACCAGATCAGTGATAACCCAGAAGAGAGGCTTGCTAGGTCGTATAGGACCAATTTCTACTTTATTGGGGAACACCTGAAAGGACCCCTCATTAGGTTTGGGCTTTTCGAGCTGTCAAGTGTAATAGTGCACAGGGCACTCCGGATCATTCCTGTTAAGATTTGCAAAATTACATGTCGCGGAAAAACGCTAAATTTCTATTGAATGTCACTTGCCCTTCTCGCGGGTGTGCGCCCCAAGATCTAGGGAATGACGTACAGCAAGGAATAGTCCTGTCTTTACATCGCTCCTTTAGGTTGACATTCGTAGGCTCACGTTGCATACCGTGCGCTCTTCATCAGAACTTCGTTAAATGCTAGCTATATCTATAAAAACAGAAGAAAAATGTTCCGTCTTCTCCTGCATTTTAAACGGTACCTCATTAAGAGTGTTGCACGTGACATGATTCTACTTGGCATATGTAATTTGTGTGTTCTGTTGCGTAGCATGAATGAGGAGTACTTTGGTTTGGGCTAGCTGCGTCATATCATTTTGAAAGGGAAGTGCAAAGACAAAGGGAAAAGAAAAAAATGTCTCAGCTTTGCCTCAAAGGCGAAGCAATGAAGGCGATAGCAACAAATTGGAAGATCACGTGCAGAATGGCAAGCAGGTTGAAACATGCCCCGCGTTTCTCCACGCGCAAAGGACCCACAAAATGTACTCACAGGCACAGAATAATGCGAATAAGTGTCTTAGTTGTTACTTCGCCATGTCTGAAAAGCACGCCCGTTTCGCAAACAGAGGTTGTGCAACGATTGCAGTGACCTTTGTGCACCCGGTAACTATAACAGAATTGTTCCGATGAAACTCAAAGGCTAGCCAAGACGTATGATTCTCCCCACTGCATGGTAAGGGCGCGCGATCGAGCGTACACCCCCTTATTCTCTACACGGGCCAAAGTACGTGTGAGAGATGAGAGACGCCGGGCGCTAACTGTGCCATCTTGCTGATTATGCTAAAAACACGATAGTCCGGGGGCACGTCATGACACGAGTAGGCTGGGGCACATCATGCACCCGTGACCTTGCTTTCGCATGTTGTTCTTGGTGCATATGCGTCATGTGATTTTCCAGCTCCAATACCGAAGAGAACACAGAAGGAATGAGGCTCGCGATGGTTACATGGGATGAGAGGCAAGGCACTCAAGCTTGCTTCTTCGCATAATGCTTTGGTGGCTCATATCGAACCAATTTGAAAAATCACTATAGTCGAACACTTTTTCACTAGGCACGCAAAAACTTCAAATGTGTAACTAGGTACAAATTATTATGTCACCTAGAGAGAGACGCTTAAAAAGCAAATTACAAACAAAACAAAAGTTGTGTGCGCATCACATATTTTACCTGAAGGTACTGCAGCAGATGGGTTACACTGTCAAAGAAAACGTGCTTTCATTGAAACGCCACAATTCGTTCTCTTTATAATCCATTTCAATCTGTCATGAAAGTAACAAAAAATGAATTATTAAAAAGATTATATCTGATACAACATTCTAAAATTTTAATTACGATTGCTCAAAGAGGACTGTTTAGGTAGATTCATTTTCGAGTGTGAGTTTTTCCATGAAGTGCTTGACATAGAAGCTTTAGTCGCAGTTTAATTTGACGCCATGATAGTAATTCCCATTCTAGTTCATTTTTCATAATGTTGCAGCTGTTATTTTTGAGTAATGGCTTAGGAGAGACCATGAAGCACTGTTCTTTATTTTTTCATGTTTGTAACTTAGTCATTGACAAGGGATCTCATATAGAACAAGCATATTCAAGCTTACGTTAAATCTATGCTAAATACACCGTTGATTGTAAACATGCAGGCGCCTGTCTCAGACTTCGCTGTATAAAGTATAACGATTTGGCGACCTTCGCCCCACTGAATCAACAAGAGCATTTTATGAGTGGCCCTCCATGGTTTTTCATTCGTTCGCCAGCTACCCGTGGCTGCCCAGAAAAACCTGCTCTTCCTTTCCCACTGCAATACCCAAGTTTTCAGGGCGGTTTTTCAGTTCCTTCAGGGCACTAGACAGCTATCTGTAGAAGGCGATCGCCACGTCCTCGGCCTTAGACGTCACTTTTATTTTCGTACCCCATCTTTAATTCTCTCTCCTCCTTCCCCTGCAGACGCTGAGGCGTTCCTCTACTTAATGCTGCAGAAAAAGCGTATTTTACACTCATCATGCTCCTCCTCCAATTGCTCGCAACATGTCAGCTTTCTCTTCGTTGAACGTTATAGTGTTTCAAAATAACAATGTTGCCTTTTTTACATGAATAACAGTTACAGAGTAGAAAACAAAACTTGGGCATGAATAGCGCTCATATAGGTGCTGCTTTGGAAAATAGGCATTTATAGGCACTTATAGGAATTTAGGCATGAATGCCCAAAGTAGGCATTTATAGGCACTATAAAAACACCATAAAAGCCCTTATTAACCTCTAATTCATGCTCCTATATCAAAATGGCACGATAGGAACACAAGGAACAAAATAGGCGTTTGCCTATAATCTGGTCTCTAATTATGACTTGTAAACTAGACTTAAGTCATTTAACAGAATTCACATGACGGAAGTACGTGAGAGCGTCAAGGTAAAGAGGGAAGATAAAGGAACGTAAAGTCAAAGCAGTGTCAGCACAACTGCCCGCATTTACCACTAAATCACCGAAATAGTTATGTTTATTTGGCTTACGTTATTACTTTGCAGTTGCTTCTTTCGAATTTAGTTTTTGTTTTACACTTAAGAAGAACTTGTTAGTTTTGCCAGGCAGCGAAGCTGGAATAATCGTGTTTCAAATGCTGGGGAGAGCTGTGCACACTATGTGTTTGGTGTGGTTTGCCCACTGCAGGCGGTGACACTGTTGAATTCGCACGGCCTGTTCCGCCGTAGCCTGGACATCTTGGTGGTGGAGCAAAACATGCGCATCCTTTTCAACGCCCTCGAGGGGAACTACGCCCTGTGCCTGTTGGCCAATCTCGTGCACCTTGCCTACCTCAACATCGAGGCACGTATTGCTCATCACTCGTGCCTGGCAACTAAGCATCTCATGTTTCAGAATAAATTTGTTGGCCCCCCTAATACTTAGCACGATATGTTATCTCCAGATCTGTTCAAATATTTGAGTTCTCTGAATATTTGAACAAGTATTACTACAGTATCTAAATTTTCTCGAACCAAACTATCTAAATTTGGGAACATTTAAAAGAAATTAGTAGGGATGTATTCTACTGCATGCAACTCATCTGTGAAAGTGCTTTGGCTGCAGTGTGAGGCCACTATGCCATAAAGCTGCTTGTCTGAGCATATTGTCGCTGTAGCGAAGCCACATTTCAAGGTTATGTGCGCATATTACTTGCACCCTGATTAGTTTTCTTTTTAGATATAAAGGCGCAATATACAAACTTACGCTGGCCAGGTGGAGCAAATTTTAAAATATAACGGGTTTTAGCAACTTTAACTTGCTCCTTACTCGCACTGAAATTCTGCAACTGTTCAAATTGGCTTAAGTTGCTTGATACTACTACTATTCAAACTTCTCTTTGAAGCAGAAAAGTGACATTCGCACAAACTTGGTAGTTGCCTCTGAAAAAAAAAAAAAGACTCAATTGAACAAATCGTGTGAAATAAAAGAATCTGGAGTTTCATCTTCATAGTTTTCTTTTGTGTTAGTTTTTGCACGCATGTGTTTAATGCAAGTTTTGTGCGACTTCCTCTTCCTCTATGTTATCATGGTTGCTCAAGCTCTCTCTAATCACATAGGAAAATGTCAAGTCAAAACCAATCCAAGGTCCCTCCATTCATTATGGTTAGCCACGAGATCAGATTGTCGTTTTTGTGCATAAAGCATGAAATTTAGAACTTATTCTCTTCTGTCATTCCTAAACGGTTAGATGCAGGAACGGGTTGCCTTAGTGATAAGAAGGGTGATGCCAGAGCGTCTGTCAGTCCATTCAGTTAACAAGCAATACTAGTTAATGATACTAAAGACGCAAGACAACTTACTAACCATGGTTACCCATGTAGGCTTTTAATGATGTTGCATACATTTACCGAATACATTCATTGCAAGAAAGCAAACTTAATAAGCTTAGCTTGAGAAACAGCATGTTCACAGCTACATACCTTACTGTGAATAAAGCTGTTTACTAACAGTGTAGTGAAACATTGTGAAGTTTAATTGAGCTGTATTTTTTTCCTTTTTCCCTGTCTCTTAGAACCTGAATTCAAGGCTGCTCGATTTTGTGGTATGTTTACATTTTATGTTATGCATTATTTTTATTTATATATAGCCCTATATTGTGGCAGAGTCTAGATCAGTAAATGATTTTTTAATGGTCCGCTAGCTGTGTTGGCTAAGAAACTCAATCCTAGTAAATAACACAAGCTGGCATCCTATAGATTGAATATTAATTTCGTTAAACTTGTGTATGAACCGGGCGCTATGTTTCTCAGTGGCAGGCCAGCTCAATTGAATCTACATTTCTTAGCTAAATTTCTGCACCTTCAGCGGAATCAAAATGTGTCTATTGGTTATTACGAATTTAACCGAAGTTTTAACCCGATTACAAAAGGAACACTTGATGCAGTGGTCTTGTGGTTACAGCGCTTGACTGCTGACTCGCAGTTCGCTGGATTGAATCTGGACCACGGTGATCGCATTTTTCAGCGGAGCAAAAATGTTTGAGACCCGTGTACTTAGATTGAGGCACGCATTGAAGAACCCCAGGCCGGCGAAATTTCCGGAGCCTTCCACTACGGCGTCTCTCATAATCATATCATGGTTTCAGGATGCCAAAACCCATCAATACAATATATGACCGAAGTAACTCAGAAAACACCTGTGTATTTCACACACAAGCATAATACTTGATACTCGATTATAAGAGTGATGCTGGATTCGCCGAACTGCCTAATACTAACTGTATGGGAATTATGAAGACGGTCTATTGGGACAGTTTGGCTTGTCTTTGGCAATTGGGCTAGAGCACTAGGTCTGATGGATTTCCTTTGCAGCATAAGTGTATGGCCACTGAAACACAACGCTATTAAAGAAACCCTCAAGTGCAACGTATAAAACAAACTCCCAATGAAACCCGTATAGGTTGCCATGAACACCAGTGCGCCATTCGTCACGTAGGCATTGAGGAACCTCCGTGGTGCCAGTTTTTTTCGATTTCTGCCTCAATTGACACCAGCAGGGACAAAAATAAAATTTCATTTTTCTCTCTCATTATTGTGGTTTAAATTAATTTAGACATCTCGTCTGGTTGGCCTCATGTTCGAATCCTAACTTTATAGCATAAAGTCAGGAATTTCCTGCATGCATCCATTTTTTATTGGGCGCATTACAAATGTAGTGCATTGCTCTCTTTTTCTGTTGTCAGCATGTGTCTACCAAACTGCTGGAAAGTTGCCAGAAGTACGTGGTGAACAAGCGCTCGAACCTGACCCACTGGCACCCCATCCTGGGATGGTTTGCCCAGAGCATCGACCACGGGTGAGGGTCTTAGTTTCACCTCCTACCCCACTGCCATGCTTCTTTAAGAGCAATAGGCACATTGAAGGGGCCTTGAAACATTTTTTAAAGTAACCATGTAAGAGATTCAATAAAATAACACTTTGCTTCATGAATTCAACGCCGCAATTATTTTAAGAATTCGTCTAGTACAAGTGGAGCTACAAAGATTCGCCACACGTGGCAATCACATTCTCTCGTCTCTCGTAACGACGAAAGTGCTGGAAGCTAAGTGAAGAGAGATGGCAGGGGCAAAAAAAAAAAAAAAAAAGTTACACATGCCTCGTGACCTTGAGCACTTTTCGCTTTTTTTTTTTAAATAGGGCACGCAGCTTTTTCTGCGGGATCACGCGTGCCTGTGGGGACAAGCCAAAGCATCCCACGGCGATCCCTGTAGCGATCACGCGTGCCATGTTCAAATCAATCAATGGCCGATAGATAGCCTTCTAGGAGCAATTTTTGAGCGTCTTCTGTCATTTGTCGAGAAAAGAGAAAATCATTTTAGCTAACTTTGATGATTTACCGTATATACTCGTGTAAGGGCCGCCCTCGTGTAAGGGCCGCACCCCAACTTTGAAAGCGGATATTTCGAAAAAAAAAAAACAAAAGTTCAAAATGTCCCGCCAGAAAAGTGTAGTTAGTTCATTTACAGCCAGATGGCGCTGCACGCTTTTCCGCTTTTATTCTACTTCCGCCGACGCGCCGACCACGCTGTTGACAGCGCGCCGCCATATTTGCCTTGTGCGGCCTCTTTGTTGGCATCGTTCCTAGCATCGTGTCGATACGTTGGCAGCGCGGCTTCAGATCGGTGTCGTCGGTGTCACTTTGTTGGTTGTAGTGAACCCTGCAGAAGCCAGCGCACGTGACGGACGATGGGCCGGCATCTGAGATCATTCACTGCAGCATTTAAGCTGCAAGTGATTGACTATGCCGAGGAGCACGGGAAGCGGGAAGCTGGACGAAAGTACGACGTCGATGAGAAGCGCGTGCGTTACTGGATGAATCAGAAAGATGCCCTCGCCGCTACTAACAGGAGCCGAAAGGCGTTTCGCGGGAAAAAGTGCAAGTACCCGCAACTCGAAAGCGAGCTCGTCAACTACGTCGTCGACACACGAAGGGACGGCTACGCCGTATCGACTGACATGATACGCGTCAAAGCCCTCAGCATCGCTCGCCACATGGAAATACCCCCGGCACAATTCAAGGCAAGTCGGGGCTGGGCTACGCGGTTTATGAACCGTAACCAGCTTTCTATTCGGCGCCGAACGACGATTTGCCAAAAACTGCCGCGCGAGTACGAAGACCACGTCATTAAGTTTCATCGCTTCGTGAATGCTCTCAGGAGGGAGCATGAATACGACCTGTCCCAAATTGGGAATGCGGACCAGACACCTGTGTGGTTCGATGCACCGGAAAGCACCACAGTGGATTTAAAAGGTGCGAAAAGTGTGTCTGTGCGCACGACTGGTGCAGAACGCCAAAGGTGCACTGTGATGTTGTGCATCACGGCAGACGGCAGGAGGCTTCCGCCGTACGTCGTATTTAAAAGGAAGACTCTCCCAAAAGAGAAGTTCCCTCAGGGAATCGTCGTACGTGCGCAAGAGAAGGGCTGGATGTCCGAGGAACTGGTCGTTGACTGGATTAAGACCGTCTGGGCAAACAGACCTGGAGGGCTGTTACAACGGAAAGCCCTCCTTGTTTTGGACAGCTTTAGGGGCCACTTGACCGACCGCGTCAAGAACCGAGTTGCCGCAACTCGTACGGACTTGGCCGTCATTCCCGGTGGCCTGACGAGTGTGCTGCAGCCGCTCGACGTATGCGTCAACAGACCATTCAAAGTGGAATTTCGCCGATGTTACTCTGAATGGATGGCTGGAGGCGTCCACGAGAAGACCCCTACAGGACGGCTGAAGCGGGCGTCGCTCCAACAGGTGTGTGAATGGATTTTGAATGCGTGGCGTGCCATGTCAGTAGAAGTAGTTGCTAAAAGCTTCAAGGTAACGGGAATTTCGAACTCCATGAACGGCACCGAAGATGACCGTCTCTGGGAAGACGCGGACGCCGAGGCGAGCTCCTCCGAGAACGAGGACAGCGAAATGGAATCCGAATAAAAACATTTCTGGCATGTCATTTGTGACTCTTGCACTCTGCTACTGTTGCATAAACAGTACAGACCTTTGGCCTGTACTGCCTGTACTAAATCGGCCTGATTCGTGTAAGGGCCGCACCTAGCAAAATTTTCGAAAAAAAAGTGCGGCCCTTACACGAGTATATACGGTATTGTGGATTCCAAGCCGCGTGCTATGCTGTAATATTTGGCTCACATGCTCTCGGGAGCCTCTACTATCGATCGGCAGCGTTTTCTTTCCATGCTCGAGAAGTGTTGCAGGGCTTCTTTAAGGAGTTTGAGCCCACTGTAGCTGGTGAGGTGAGTTTGTGAAAAACTTGACAGTTATAAAGTGACTTCCGGTGGGAGATTATGGAGCGCGCTCTACATGCTCCAACCCTGAGACAGTGCCATGAGAACCTGCACGTGAGCTCGCGCTTGCTGATGTCCGGAAGAGACAACATGTTTCCAACTTTCTGCTTCAATAAAGTGTGTTCTTCACCACTCGCTCCCACTGTGGAAGCAATGTAACATTCACCATGTAACACCTTCGAGCCTCTGAAAGTAGTCGGTGGAAATCACCGTTAAGCTAACCTATGAAGTTGTTGCACTCAAGCACATTCGAGTGTGCTCCTTTGTAGTTCCGAGGGTTCTAGCTCAACGTGCCCAGTATCCTGCTTGGTGAATCGGCCCAATGTTTTTCTATTGTGTATTACGTATTGCCTCTCTTGTGGGTCACCAGTGTAGGCTGTGCAAAACAAAAATGTGTGCCAGTGTCAAAGATAGGCCTGTTACTGGTGCTCCTAGAGGTATCTGGACCAGTGATATTGTCACGTACCAATAGCCGTAGAGAAGGGACAGGAACAGCGGGGCAGAAAGACACGAGCGTGTATCTTCGAAACGAGGCGCTAACCACACTTCTTCTTCGTTCTCCTTGCCCTTTTCGGCTCGCTAGGGCTTGCCGGCTCACAACTCTAGGTGGCATTATTCCCCTTCCCATTAGAGCATCGACCCGATGCTCATACACAAGGGGACAGCAGGGTCGGTAAGGAAGAAAAAAAAGAAAAACGGTAGCTATAGTGCACAGGGCATATGCAGGTGCAAAAAAAATTGTCTGAGGTTGGTCATAAGAGAAAAAAAACCATTAACAGAGCTCACAGTTCGTTCGAGACCCAACGGGCAATGTAAAAAAAACGAAAATGTTTGCTGCCCAGGCATAATAAGACGAGTATCACCACGTAATATATGGTTTTAGGCGGACGACATGCACAATCTCTGTTCGTGGTGAGTGGCGCTGTGTCGTTGCCGAGCCTCCATCTGGAATAACTTCATAGTTGACCTCGTTCAACCGCCATAATACTTTGTAGGGTCCGAAGTACTTGCTCAAGAATTTTTCGCTCACACCTCGCCGTCTAACAGGAGTCCAAACCCACACTTGGTCGCCAGGTTGGTAGGAGACTTGTCGGTGGTGGATATTGTACCTTCGGGCGTCTTCACATTGCTGCGATCTTATGTGCACGAGAGCTAATTGACGTGCTTCCTCTGCACGCTGAATGTAATCGTCGACATCGGGAGTTAGTAGCTCATGCTGGTCGATGTCACAAGGAATCATAGCGTCTAGCATGGTTTGCACGTCTCTACCGTAAACGAGGCGGAAGGGTGCGAACCTTGTCGTTTCCTGGGTTGCGGTGTTGTACGCAAACGTTACGTATGGCAGGATTTCGTCCCACGTTTTATGCTGCACATCCACGTACATAAAAATCATGTCCGCCAGCGTTTTGTTCAGCCTTTCTGTTAAGCCATTACTCTGGGGGTGGTATGCGGTTGTCTTGCGGTGGTTCGTGTAACTGAGCTTGAAGATGTCGTCCAACAGTTTTGCCGTAAACGCTGTCCCTCGGTCAGTGATGATGAATGACGGGGCACCGTGACGAAGCACAATGTGGTGCATGAAAAACTGGGCGACTTCAGATGCTGTAACGCGTGGCAGTGGCTTCGTTTCAGCATAACGCGTCAAGTAATCAGTTGCGACGATGATCCACTTGTTTCCGGAGTGAGACATAGGAAACGGTCCAAGAAGGTCCATCCCAACTTGGTCAAACGGCGTACGCGGTGGATCGATGGGTTGTAAGAGGCCTGCAGGCTTCACAGGTGGTGACTTGCGACGCTGACATTCGCGGCATCCTTTCACGTAGCGTTTGACACAAGCTGCGAGTTTTGGCCAGAAATATAGCTTTCGAACCCGGTCGAGTGTCCGTGAGTATCCCAGGTGGCCGGATGTCGGCTCATCGTGGCAAGGGACGACTAGAAGATAAGATCTGCTGCCAACACCAGTGTTTTTCTTGTATAATATGTCGTGTCGTAAGCAAAATGACGGCAACGTACGGGAAAGGGGATGAGGAACAGACGCGGTGCTGCCTTCTAAATGATCGATGATGGGTCTTAACTCGGGGTCCGCTCGTTGCTTACTGAGGAGGTCCGCCCCACTGAGAGTCCCCAGGAAGGTGCTGTCGTCTTCTACAGCTGTATGGTCGGACTCCAGAGGTGCTCGTGATAGCGTGTCGGCGTCTTCATGCTTTCTACCCGACTTGTATACAATGGTGATATCGAACTCCTGAAGTCGCAGACTCCATCGTGCTAATCACCCAGAGGGGTCTCGGAGGTTAGCCAACCAACATAAAGCGTGGTGATCACTCACAACTTTGAATGGGCGCCCATATAGATAAGGCCTGAACTTTGTAATCGCCCATATTACCGCGAGACATTCCTTCTCTGACGTTGAATAGTTGGTTTCGGCACGTGATAGAGTGCGGCTCGCGTAGGCAATCACACGTTCAATCCCATCTTGTGTTTGCAGCAGGATAGCTCCGAGACCAATGTTGCTTGCGTCAGTGCACACCTCTGTGTCAGCATCCTCATCGAAATGACCGAGTAAAGGAGGGGAACACAATCGATGTTGCAGTTCCGCAAAGGCAGTCGCTTGTTCGTCAGTCCACTGAAATGGGGTGTCGTCACGCGTAAGTCTGATGAGAGGCTCCGCAACCTTCGAGAAGTTTTCAATAAAACGGCGATAGTAGGCGCAGAGCCCCAGAAATCGCCGAAGACTTTTTTTGTCTGTCGGAGCTGGAAAAGAGGCCACAGCGGCAGTCTTCTCGGGATCGGGCCGAACGCCTGCAGCACTCACAACGTGACTGAGGAACTTCAGTTCATTGTAGCCGAAATGGCACTTCTCTGGCTTGAGGGTAAGGTCAGCGGATCGTATGGCTTCAAAAACACTCCGAAGGCGATGAAGGTGCTCGTCAAACATTTTTGAAAAGACAACGACATCGTCTAGATAGACGAGGCAACTTTTACACTTGAGGTCAGCGAGAACGGTATCCATCATTCGTTGGAATGTGGCCGGAGCGGAACAGAGGCCGAATGGGAGCACTCGGAACTCATACAGGCCGTCAGGAGTTACAAAAGTCGTTTTTTCGCGGTCACGTTCATCGACTTCAATTTGGCAATAACCACTTTTGAGGTCGATTGATGAAAAGTACTTTGCTCGCCTCAGCCTGTCAAGAGAATCGTCCACTCGAGGCAACGGGTACACGTCTTTCTTTGTGACGTTATTCAGCTTCCTATAATCGACACAAAAGCGAAGTGTACCATCTTTCTTCTTTACAAGGACCACTGGCGATGACCAAGGGCTACTTGATGGCTGTATTACACCGTCTTGAAGCATTTCCTTCACTTGCTTTTGAATCGCGCGTCGTTCGGTTGGTGAAACGCGGTAAGGCTGTTGCCGTATAGGGTGCGCGTCGCCGTAGGTGATAATACGGTGTTTGGTGATCGATGTTTGGCGGATTCTCGATGAACGTGCAAAACAGGCGTGGAATTCTACAACAGGTCGTTAAGCCTTCGTTTGTTTTCGTCAGAAAGCGCTGGATTTATGTCGACGCCCCGGAGAGGTGCTTCGGTATTATCGGTTGCCTCGGAAGCAAAACACTCAGTCACATTAGTTACTGGGTAGGCATAGGCGATGACAGTACCAGGGAAAAGGTGTCGGCGCTCGTAGCTGAAGTTCGTAACAAGTACCTCGCAATGGCCATCCTGAAGGTCTACTAGGCTTCGTGCTACGCAGACACTTTGGGAAAAGAGCAGGGATCGATTGCTCTCCGCCACCATTTCACCGTGTTCTGATTTGTTACCCGCCACTTGAAGCATAACACTTGAGCGCGGTGGTATCGTCACAGCATCGTCAATTACCCGCAGGCATACTCGATCGTGGTCAGGATTATGCTCTGGTGTGGCGCTTTTTGCTGAGAACGTGACGAGGCGTTGTCGAATGTCGATGATAGCACCGTGCTCCCTCAGGTAGTCCATGCCAATGATCAGGTCTCGAGAACACTGATGGAGAACGCTCAAGCTGATAACAAAGGTTGAACCACGAATCTGTATTCGTGCTGTGCAAACGCCGAGTGGCATGACGATGTGCCCGCCAGCAGTACGAATTGGCTTGAGGTTCCAAGGCATCGTCACTTTCTTTAGAAGAGCAGCCTGTTTTTCACTTATTATAGAAAAAACCGCACCCGTGTCAACTAAAGCAGTGACTTTGCGACCGTCGAGCAGCACTGGAATATCTAATGAAGCCTTTTCGGAACCAGCTGGTGTCGTCGTCGTCGGGGAATCTTCAGTTTGCGGAAGCGTCGGTAGGAGGCCTTGAGCTTGTCCAGTATGAGCGGCCTCGCCCCCGAAGGTCGCTGTGGTTAGTTTTCCCGGCGCGGACTGGGGGACCGACCCTGCGCCACGCTCGAATAGGTGCGGCGATTAGGAGAAAATCGCCGCGGCGACGGGGAGCGTGACTGGTGCAAGGATGACGAAGTTCCGCGCTGTTGAGCCACATACTCTTCAATATCAGGGGGTCGCTGACCGAACCTGGGTGGTGGTGAGTTCGTCGAAAATCCGCGTAGTCCAAGTTGCCGGTAAGAACAGTGTCGGTAAAGATGCCCAGCTTCGCCACAGTGGAAGCAGAGAGGACGTCGATCAGGCGCACGCCAGACGTCTGATTTTCGCGGGATCGGGCGAGGTGCGCTGTAATATGGCGCCGCTTGGACCGTCTGCAGCATGGCTGGGGCCACGGTGGGATGCGGGATTGCGGGTGTTACAGGTTGCTGCAAAGCTTGAGCATACGACATGCGGGGGAAGTCACCGGGTGGTTGATAATCCCGCATGCAAGATGGTTCTCTTAAAGCATGCTGGACTTCATCTCGGACAACGCTGGAGAACGAAGAGGTAGGGGGCTGCGAGGGCACTGACAGCTTCTGGAGTTCTTCGCGGATGACTGAACCTATGAGCTCTCGGAAAAAATCCATTTGGCCACCGAAAGCTCCAAAGTAGTCCGTAGTTGAAGCATTGACGTGCCGCTCGTATGACGGGGCCCGGTGCCTAAGGGTGCTTTCGATGGTGACAGCTTCCGTG
Source organism: Rhipicephalus microplus (assembly GCF_043290135.1). Taxonomy (NCBI): domain Eukaryota; kingdom Metazoa; phylum Arthropoda; class Arachnida; order Ixodida; family Ixodidae; genus Rhipicephalus; species Rhipicephalus microplus. Next base: position 153,802,991 of record NC_134702.1, on the reverse strand, counting down.
AGAAATTCTGATACAGTCTTGGGTGGACTGCGTACAAGCCCACCGAAAAGTTGCTCTTTCATTCCGCGCATGAGGTACCGTACCTTCTTTTCTTCTGGCATGCCGGGGTCAGCTCGGTGGAAGAGGCGCGTCATTTCCTCGACATACATCGCAACCCCTTCATTTGGTAGTTGTATGCGGGACTGCAGATCGCGCTCAGCTCTCTTCCGACGGTCAGGGCTTGCATATGTCGCAAGAAGTTGGCGTTTGAAGTCTTCCCATGATGTAAGAATACCTGCCCGGTTCTCGTACCAGACACGTGCGCCGTCCAAAAGACTGAAATAGACGTGCCGCAGTTTGTCTGCGTCGTCCCACTGGTTGTGCACGGCAACGAACTCGTAATGAACAAGCCAATCCTCCACATCCTCAAGTGCAGTGCCATGCATGAAAAGGATTTGGCGTTCGCGGTGTGAGTAAGGTGCAATGGAGCGGCGTTGTGTCGTTCGTACCGGTTGGGTTGGTGTCGGCATGGCTGGTCGGAGCTGCCATGTTGTTTGCGAGCAGTCCAAACTCAGGAGATTGCCCTCGGATCCTTCTGCTGGCGCGGTGCACAGGAGTGACCACCAGTACGACGCTTGTGTTCCTGGTATGTGGAGGGGTACGGTGCATAGATCACCCAGCACTTCCACCAGTTTGTCACGTACCAAGAGCCGTAGAGAAGGGACAGGAACAGCGGGGCAGAAAGACACGAGCGTGTATCTTCGAAACGAGGCGCTAACCACACTTCTTCTTCGTTCTCCTAGCCCTTTTCGGCTCGCTAGGGCTTGCCGGCTCACAACTCTAGGTGGCAATATGATAAGTATCTGGGCCAGTGATATCTGAATTCTTTAGTAGAGGCAGCGCTTTTGTCCTCTCCTGATAACACCTAATGTTTTGGGACATCGTTACTGAAGCACTTTCTCTATGGACATGGTAGACTTAAGTGAGACTCCATCACTAAATACATTGACTGATGTTTCAGAGTATAAACTCTGCAAAAATGTAGCAAACAAGAACTTGTCAGTAAGTCTGTCGTAAAAAGAAGTAGAAAGACTGAGACAATGCACACAAAAAAGTATGGATGCAAATATATGCAAATACAGTAGAGTCTGATGTCTGAGTAAACGGAAATTTGTTAAACGGAACTAATGCTTAAACAGAACGTTTGTCTCTGCAATGCTTGGTTTCGGGCTTGTATTCTACACTCATACTCACCTCTCATCTCAGTAAGTGGAACTCCTGTTAAATCGAACATATTTTTCCAGTTCCTTCAGGTTCCATTTACTGAGAGTCTACTGTATATACAAAGAGTCCATATAGCAGATTAAAGTATACTGCACTTTGTTATTGCACATTACCACAAGAGTTTGTATATATTTTTGTTGTTTTGTCTCGGGCCCACCTTACATTAATAATCAATCAGGTTTTACTGCTCTGAATCGACGCACAATGCACTGTGCAACTAATAGAGTGGTCACCTTGCAATTGTTCTGCAGCCTACACGAGTCCCTGACCTTTGTCAAGCAGCAGCTGCAACTGCTGTGGTGTGGCCCCCTGGTCAAGGTTCTGTTCAGCCCGCTGGCAGAGCTGCTGGCACAGAACGACAATTCCAATTCCTCCTCGAGCGAAGCACCAACGTCGCAGAGTCCACAGCCCGATGTGCCCACTGGTGTCCTCAGCTCTCCTGCAAGCGCCAGTGCCGCCAGTGAGTTCTTAGCTGCAATGACACCTCATGGATAATATTATTTTTTTAGTATAATCGGTACCAGAAAACGGGATAGTGTGCTTAACACGTTCACTGTGGTGTGGGTCACAGGAAGCTCACGGCCTGTGCTGTCCTACGTACGTTACAGGCATGCATCTGCTATGATGTGATCACTTCATCAAACATGAACACAGAGGTACAATTCGTGTTGCTAGAGGTTATAGATACTAATCAGAAGCATTTTTTTTCTGGTGTTATATGCCATGACCTGCCAGTCGGTGGGTCACAGCGCACCTAGAAGATATGCTGAGTGGGCCAGTGGTGGGTCATTCCACACGTAAAGTGAGACTTCAAGAAAGCTTGCCGCAGGGAACGTGCTGAAAAGTGGGGTGTGCATGGGTTTCGGCAGAAGTTTGTCTTGAGGGGTGCAAAGTCATGTTGCATTGCATTGGGGATAAGGGTAGTGCTGGTGTAGTAGGGACTGGGGAGTAGGGGAAGGGATCAAGTGCTGGTGTGGCTTGAGGGAGCAAGTGCCCCCTTTTGCACCCCTCTGCCGATACTCACAGGTGTGGGTTATATAGGTAGGGGTTGCATGCATGTCTTTTTTTTTTCTTCTTTTTGCAAAATTCAAGGCAGGGTTGCTTATATGCTGGGGCTGTTTATATGCAAGAAGCTGGAGTAATATGTTGTGCACTTTGGGGCAGAACAGTACAGAAAACTAGACAAATAGCTGAGTCCCATGTGCTCTTCATCCCGTTTTCTGCACTGTTCTGCCGCAACGTGTATGAACCAGCTAGGCCACATAAGAACACGTATGTCATGCACTTGTTTTCAGCAGTAAATGTTGTAGATTCTTTAGATTTTTGATTGGTTCGTATGCCCACTCACTGGTGTAGCTCGATGACTAATTTGCTAAGTACAATATCTTCTTAGGGGGTGGTGGCTATGTTTGTGTTTGCAACTTGTATGTTTTAGTCATGTCAACTTGTGGCCAAAGGGAGCAAGACACATCAGTCATTGAACAAATTAAACTTTCTGCATAGTCGCCATGCCTTGACCTAACCTCAGTGTGCTGCATATGACCATAGCTGATCGCTCTGGTGAAAGCCCTACACGGCTCGACGTGTTGGTCAATGTGGTACATTCCAGGACCAAGTCTAAAGTAATATTTTTTTTTACAGCGAAAGCTGTTATGCGATCATAACTCGGGTCACACGCAGTTATCCGCCACAGCCGCCGTCACCACTGGTGTCCGTAACCACATCACGTGAAATTAAGAAAAAAAACCTAGCACGAATGACACAGTGGGGCTCGAACCCAGGTCTGCTGGGTGCCAGCCCAGTATTCTACCACTGAGCTACGCCAGTGTTTGCGACTTGTTGGCAAACTTGCCTTAGGCAGGCTTGATGTTGGGAAAGCAATCGCATTAATACGACTTTAAAGCATTTTAAAACAGCGAAAGAACAACCAGCCGTCTCACATTGCGAATAGCGTAACGAGTGGGCCACCCAATACTCCAACCCCACGACAAAAGGTTGTTCTTGTTCCCCTATTAACTCTGGCACATACCCACTTCAGCCATAATTCCTCATCGTCGTCCGTCACTGCATGAACAATTGGCACAAAATTCCTTGCAAGTGTTTAGCGGATGCCACGCTTCTCAGAAGAATGATGGATAGCATAGCGAATGCAGGCCTACTACACAAATTTTCAATGCTCTAGTGGGTATCAAGCAAGTGTGCTTGCAGTAGTTACCCTAGGAGTGTCTAGAAAAGGTTCTGAAAGGCCGCTCTGCTAGTTTTTGCTGTGACTGTGTTGCGCTTTCTGCGCAGGCCTGGCATTTTTTTGTCTAAATGAATGCAACTAAAAACTGGTATGGCATTCATTTGAAGCCCATGATTTCATTCTTTTCATTTCAAGATGTAGAACTGACTGTAGAATAATTAAACAGAGCAGACTCGCAGTAAATGGGAATCTGTTTATCTTGACTGCTGCTTAATTTGAACAACTGCCTATAACATGTTTGGTTTCACACTTTGCCGCTGTCTCCCTGTTCACCTTTTGGTAAACGGTACTGCTAAATAGAACTCATTTTCTTGGTTCCTTCAGTGGCCATTTAATAAATCTGCTCTATTTATTTAAATGCTAATTATAAAACTGAAATTCACACAAACCGGCACATTACTTCATTTTCTTTTTTGCATTGTAATGGTGAGGGCCTTGAAGTTATGGTATGTGAATTTGACAAATTTGTAGACAGTGCTAGGCTTGGGTGAATATTCAGATGCTTTGAATATTTAAAGGAACATTACTGTATTGGAATTTACTTTAATTGGAATTTAAATTGCTGAGAATTTCAAAGTGTTCGAATTGAACAAATAGGTGTGCATGTAACCTTCTCTGAGGGTGACTTCACTGCAGTAGAGGGGTGCTAAGCCATCAAAGCACCATCCCAAACGTTACATTCAGCACAAAAGCTCCTTTGCCATATTCAGTGCAAGCACGCATACCACCAAAATTATAGGCTAGAAATTGCAGTGCAATCATATTCAAGAGGGAGGTGTGTGCCGTGACTACAAAAAGCTATTCTAATATTGTCTGTCAATCTTCACAACATTTCATCAGCTTCCTATTCGGAAATGTGGCACTGGAACATATTGCAGGCATTTCGTTATTATGCTACAATGCTTGCCACTGTGATTACGTGGGAAATGGCATCAAGCCTAGTTTCTGGAGTTAGAGCGATTTGTCACGTCAAGTTGCTTCTTTTGAATACCTTTTTTCTTTTGCTGCGAGTAAAAAGGTGCTTGCTTAGGAATGGGCAAATAGCAAGTGGGAGGTTCAGAGTAAATTCGAAGTGAATAGCAATTTCGTGGAATAATTTCTGAACAAATAGTTTGATTGGTATATGTCGCACGTTAAGAAAAATGAGCATTTTGATCATGAGCCTCGGACAATATTTTTTAGAAATATAACTAGGCTCGTGGGAATGCCACTTTTCTTTTTTGTTGTAAGTGAAGTAGAAGCAGCGTAGTGGCAAAACTTGTACAGCAGTAAGGTGCAATTTATTATTTGGTAGAATTCTTTACGTTTTAAAAGTTGCTATACATCGTGCATATAGGCTTGTACTATACAATTTTAAACTTAAAAAAAATTCAGTGATTGAGGCTATGATAATAAAGACAGACGAGCCGGGTCCACTGTTGAAGGGAACACTTGCATGCTGTACTTGTCCAGACATTACTGTCTTGCAAATACAGAGGCTGAGATTTGCATGAGACTACTGGTGGTTGACAGTTGTGACTCGTTTTGACATAATAGTGGCATACACGAACAACATTTCCACATCCACTTGTCGTTAGGGGGCCAGCAATATGAACGGGAATCACTTCAATGTTTCCTTTAAAGCGGACCGTACTGTACATTAACTTTGAGTGTGGCTTCGAGTTGGTGCAGATTAATCTTGGATGGGTGGTTTCACGCCATAGCACATGAACCCTGCAGTGAAACCACCAGCAAAGGGGAGTTACATGCACTCAAATATACACGTATTCGTTCATTTCGAATACTTAAAAATTTTGAATAATCCGAATGCATCTCGAGGGCAATTTGGATACTGTAATATTTGCACGAATATTCGAAGTTGCCAAATATTTGCCCCTCCCTATAACATGCTTCACTGTAACATAACGATCCCGCAGGTCGCGAGATCAAATTCCGACTGCGGCGGCTGCTTTTTGGTGGAGGCGAAAATGCTGTAGGCCCGTGTGCTCAGATTTGGGTGCACATCTAAAGAACCCCAGGTGGTCAAAGTTTTCTGAGCCCTCCACTACGGCATTTCTCGTAATCATATGATTGTTTTGGGATGTTAGACTCTACATATCACTCAATCAAGTGTAACATATGCTGTGGTGTACTTAGGTATGATACAGGCTGCTATACACCTTGCATCATTAGGGGTTATTATTGCTTAACGGGAGCACAACCAAAAAAAGTTTAGTAGTATTCATGTTATTGTGTTTATTTACATTTGCAATGCGGAGCCTCGATTGAACCACTAAGGTATCTGCTAAGTTTAGCTTACGAACTCTTAAATTTCTTTAATGGTTTAACACACCATCATGCTACACGGTCGCCCTCATGCTTCATTTTGTGTGCAGCACTTGTCAGTGTGTCGTTTTTTTGCTGTCTGGCTGCAGGCCTGCTGAAAAAAGCCCTGGAGCGGGCGTCATCTGGTCGCACATGCAGTGTGCAATACCGACGGCTGGGAAGCCCTGAGGTCACTGCGGTGGCCCTAACCTGCGCCCTCTTTGAGACTGCCCTGGCTGGTCTCACTCAACTACGCTTGGACATTCTGACTGGTGCGTTGCAGGGTTTTTGGTACATGCGCAAATGCAAATGTGTGTGTGTGACTTGTTGCACGGTTCCCTACGAAGATTGCTGTAAAATGGTTTTCTGTAGCTTTCAGTAAAGCTAATCTATTGGCACAAAAGTGGTATGAGGTCTCTGGATTTGCAAAAAGGGGTCCTTCGCTGCAAATTGTCCACATTGTTTTTATTCTGCTTTTGGCGCAATAGCATGGCATTTAAAGTATATACAAATAAAGATATGAATCGGGGGGGCATTAGCACTTGGTGGCTTTCCTTGTAACACAGTCAAGGTCTCCACCAAGAAGCAAAGGCAGGCTAGCAAATGGAAGGTGTTAATGTGTGTACGTGTGTGTGTCGGCATGCATGCATGCAGGGCCGTCAATTTTTTTTGCTTTCTATTGGGGCTTGGTAATGCTTCACCAGTGGTGCGTGTACCATAATGAGCATACTTGATATATTAAACTTGCTCCAGGAATCATTTTACATGCCACAGTAGCATCGCGCAGGGACAGTTATCAGTAGCAAAAGTAATGCTGGAGAAACATGGAACACAGGTTTATCTAGTTTGTTCTCTTCAACTGAGCACAAAGGCCTGAATTAACACATTACCAGCTCACATGTAGTCATTGCCTTGTAACATGGAAATGCATCATTTCGCATTTAAAAAAAAAAATGTCTGAAGTTGTCAGAAGTGTTGCATTGTGCTAGGCCCAGTTGTAGCTCATTGCGCTGTCGATGTCACTGGATGTTAGTTGCAGCATGTAAACATAACATTGAAGCAGTTAACATCTCGCTTTTCTACTAGTGCTATGGCAGTGGTAGCAACAATCAATTAGCATGTACTCACTTATACATACTTTTTGTCTTTTTAAAACAGCACCGAAAATATTTAGTTATAAGAAATCCTCAGAATTACGAGTGCTATTCGGTAATTCAGGTAAGATTTACGTCGCTACCAGGTGGAGGTAAGTTGTTTATCGGAAAGCATAGTTATGGGTTGTTGCAGAAAGTCCACAGTAGATGGATCCTTAACTTTGTTTATTTAGAAAATGCTGCATTTTGATTGTAAGCAGGAGCTGGTATATGTACTTTGATTTAGGTGCACATTCAGTAACATCAAGCGCTTGCGATTTCCTGGGCTCTCCACTATAACGTCGTGCTTATAGTCATATTGTGGTTTCGGGATGGTAAGCCCTAACACTTATTGTTATAATAATATGGCTTGAAACAGCATTAATTCTATCTGGATACGGAAAATTGAAAATGCATGCCTATTTTCGTTGTTTGCTCTTATTTTAAAATTGTAACCCTAAAGATACATTTTTTTCGCTTGCATTTCATTTTTTTTTATTTCGGGATGGCACAAGGAAGGTGTAAAAGCAAGCTCGGCAATGAAATATAAACGCATGGCCCTTCAAAAAAAATAAAGCGGCATTTTTATGAATAAGTGACCTTTCAACAATACCGAAAATGCCCTCTTGATGTAAGAGAATGCTTTGCAAGTTGCTAGATGTGCTATATGCAGGTGGTGGCGCTACACTAGTGTTCTCATGCCAGCCTGCTGTGATGTCGTAGATGTTTTTGGCATTTTCTGTGGCATGTACGTGTGATGCGGCTAGAATCGTGACGTGACAAGTTTTTAAAACATGTATGCAGCTTACATTCTAAAAATGAGAATAGTCTGAAATCTGGGATGTGACACTGACATATGAGCATTGAAGTGCTGGTGGAAAATTTTCATGGGCACCCTTTGATCTTCATTTTCTTTACCAATGATGAACTTGACTGTTCAGTTAGCAATAATAAAGTTCTTGTAGAATAATTGGTCCATCTAAAGTCATCTAGTGTTTTTTTTTCTGTGTCTGTTTCGCATGGTTGTTAAACTATGTTTTGACTTTTATTCCATCTTTATTTTGTGATATAAAGGCCTAATTTAACATGTTTTCAATCGTCAAGGGCACTGGTTGTCATACCGAAATACTATTAATAGATATATTAAAATTAATTTTTTTCTCTTTTCAATGACCAAGTTGGGAGGGTGGGTTCATTATGCGTGGGTGCATCACGCGAGTAAATACGGTATTTCTTGATAAAGGTGGCTATATTGCCTCGCATTCAGCATTCTCAAGATTGTAGACAATCCTGACCTTTGTTTAGCATAAAATGTTGAGGATGATTCAGGGGGCTGTTTTATGCGCTGAATGTTATCCTCGTTCTCTCGCAGGGCTCTGCCACCACGAGTGGGTGCTGTGCCAGCTGTGGCAGCTCATCCGCAGTGTTGGATCGGCGAGCGGTGTGCGTGCCTTCCTTGACCTGCTCGCATTCACTACCAAGCCCACTGGGCCCGAGTTTCGGCTGCTCGTCCTCTTCTGCGACTGTGCCACCCACCTTGTCACGTGAGTGCTGGGATCATGGTTTTACACGTGTTCTCACTCTACTGTATTCTATTGCAAAGCAGATTGCTGTCTCGTTCTGAATCTCTCAAAAGGTGACCATTTTGTTACTCTGTTGTTTATCGCTTTCCAGGGTGCAATTGTTTTTGCCCAGGTGCTGACTGGCACAAATGGGGCCGCCCAGGTTGTGTTTTCTGTTTCTGGGACTCTCAAAAATCACTTCCGTCTTTTTGGCAATAAGGCGAAGGGCTATTATTAGTTTCTCACTCATTCGTGGTTTCCGGACGAGCGCAAAACGATGCAATTCTTTTCAGTGCGCTTGTCCATGCTGCTCGCTTTTGCTGTGGAAGTGCGCGCCAGTTTCTCTGATGCAAGGGAGTTAAGCGGTGACTTCGTCAAATCGCCGCTCAACTACCGAATCAGAATCTATACATTAGATGTCAGCCTGTCATATGAGAAGTTACATTAGAGTTCACAATCAAATGTTGAGGAGTGAATGAGATCCCAAAAGCGTGCACAGTGAGATGACGACTTGACCTCCATGTTTCCACTATCATCACTTCATACCCCTCATTTGATGTGTGTACAATTACACATACCTTTATTGTGAGGGATAATTGTCTAACAGTCACATAAGGTTTCTGTAGAATTATCTTTCATGGATAAGGCATGTCTGTTTTAATAATACAATTTTTTTTGTCATTTTATACTATACTTTCTAGAATCTAGGTCGACCTCTAAAGGTCCGAAGCCCAGAAAAAAAAAAAAAACCTACCTTTATTGTCGGACGAACCAAACAGCAAAGACAGAGTTCACAAAGAGAAAAGCATTTTTTGAACATGAAGATTAAACAAAACAGTTGGTTCGTGATGCAGATAACTTGAGAAACACAAACGCTAGTCCTGTTGTGTCTGTTTCTTTGCCGTTTTTTTCACGCCGCTTGCATCAAAAATATGCCGTGTTTGTCAATACCGCGCTCGTTCCGAGTGGTCACTGACTTCTTCATCACTGTCTGCAAACAGTGCACAATCCTCAGTGCCATCAAGGGCATTGGATATGCTGCATTTTTAAAAGAGTGCACAATTAAAGTTCCTGGCGCAGCCCCTCCAGCGAAGCACATTTTTGTCGTCCACTCCAATATCCAGCCCGACTTGCATGTGGACGATGACTTCGCAACTAGGACAACTTTCCTTTTACAAGCAGCACTGTAATGACACCATCTGTTAGGCACTATTGAGCTACGCCACACACAGAGCACTCGAAGCGCGACTTGAAATGACAAACGACTCGCCACAAAGATAAAAATGGCAGCCTCATGTGTGTACTTAAGCCAGGTGTTGGCTTGTCTACTAATGGCTATAATTCTGTCTCGCTGGTGCCAGTTGTGCACTATTTTGCTCAATGAAAAATGTTGAGTTTTTCAAAATTCTTGAGTCGGCTTAGACCATGGAGTTTGATGCAAAGAAATTTAGGAAGACCTATAGGCCTAGACTCGAATAAATACGGTAGTCACTCCATAAAATTACAAAAATGGAAATTACAATATTTTTCTTACATAGATTTCAAGTCAGCATTAAAAAAATTGCAAAGAATGGAAGTACACTATCTTTCTTAAATAGATTTCAAGTCAGAACTAGAAAAAATTGACCCAAGCATCAAAATTTTACCCTGTCATTAATCCCGCTAAAATAGGGAGGCAATTGCCAGGCAGATTCCAAAGCCTGACATATAGGCCCCTTGAAATGCACCACGATAGCACGGACAATTTAGGGTAGGCCCTTCTAGTGCGCCAACGAATGCCGGTTGTAGTACAAAGACCAGGACAGAGCTAAGAGTCGACAGACGACATCACACCATACATGCACACTCGGTAGGTATCAATCTCAATATAAGTCACAATATGACTTAGATGGTGTTTCAAACAACCGGAACAATCAAATTGCGCTCTGAATGAAGTGTCATGCATTACAAACAATTCAAGAACACTTAGTCGAATATTTAGCAAGCGTATCCAGTCCACATTTCCCAGAATGCATCTCGAGTATTTCTCTTCCAGGAAACACTCACACACTCCCGCAATGATCGTTGTTGTTCCGATCTGTTGTTGGCCTGTCTCCTCAGCGACACTTTTCAAAACTTTTCACTGTTCTCTCGCCATCATCACTTTATTCTTTCATATCAACTGACTGCACTTGATCAACACACCTTCATCACTGGCTTCCCCACTATCCTTTGCCATACTTGCTCACTATCCTGACACTCTGTCTCCACCTGCTTATGTTTTCTGGCTCCTGGATTTGTTCATATTCCACGTGATTGATCTATGTATAGCGCAGCCAAAGCTAAGAAAAGGGCGAGATCCTTTTGTCCGGTTCTACTCGTGGCTTTGCTTCGCATTGCATCATACTTCCTTTTGCGATGTTTGGAGACTTCGCCCAGTGTTTCACGCGAGACTAGTATGTGGCGGCCATGGTGACTACGCAGCTCATGATGCTCAAATCAGCCAACGGCAGTGGACATGTGTATGTGGCACAGAAATTTGGATATATGACATTATTTATAAAGAGGAGGAGGAGCATTTTTAGCTGACTTTCAGAAATCATTGTAAATTCTAGTCTGGGTGCTGCGCTATAATGTTTTGCTTGCACGTTCTCAGGAGCCTTGACTACCGATTAATAGGATTTTCTGACCATGATAAAAACTGAAGAAGTGTTCCAGGGCCCCTTTAAAATATTATTGGGATTTTTCGAATATATGCAGGATGTATTTACCTAGTAAAACAGGGAAAATTCAAGGAGGCTGACCAATGCAATTGCATGCCAGTTAATTTATCGGCTCCTTATCTCCATTTACTTCATCTCTTGGTAAGTATGTTTTGCATTGTTATCAGCCTTTATAAGATTGAGGCTTCAATTTGGTGGCCTCTTTATATGTTTATTGTGCACTTGAGACTGCTAGTCAATGGTTACATTATTTAAGTTTGTCTTTATATGTGCTAGTAAACACAGTTCAAACATACCAAGGGCAAAATAGAGAATTATACGGGACCCAGCATTGCATTGGCCCTGATGTGTCCTGAAACTGGGCCTATAAAATGTGTGTGGTGCGTTGTTTACATCAAACTTAGTCGTTGAATTGAGTGAGTATATACTGATACTGATACTGATACTGTCTCTTCTGCAGCATCCTGGATGACCTGGAGTTGTACGAGCAGCAGCGACCTTTCACCCTGGATGACCTGGTGTCCATCTCGGCGTTCCTCAACACGTTTGTCTTCCGCCTTGTCTGGAATGGGCTCATTGGTGGGAGTAACGCTTATTCTCGCTTTCATTTCTAGTTGATATTGGGCCAGGGGGCATTTTAGAAATGTTCTAGTTGGAAAAGACAAAAAGAAAATATGAGCCATTAGCAAAACTCTAGGATAATGTGTCTTTGCTGTCACAATATTATCTGGGATTTTATGTTCCAAAACCACGAAATGATTACGAGGAACGTTGCTGTGGTGGGCCCCAAAAATTTTGACCACACACATCACACAGTGCACGGGCCTCTAGCATTTCGTCTCCGTCAAAATACGACCGCTGCAACTGAGATCGAACTCGCATCCTTTAGGTCGGCAGCTGAGCACTGTAGCTGCTGCGCCATTGTGGCAGACAATGTGTCTGCTCTCGCCATAACTCTGAATGCTTAGAAATGTAACACTGCCACAGTGCAACCATGGGTTCCCATGCACTCCAGAATAGCTGGTCAGGCAGATACTCTTTGTCTAGTAATTTACTAGTGCCTGTTTATTTATCATTGCAATAACAATTTATGGGCACTATCAGCAGGTTTTCGCAGTTGGTATTGGTATCACCATTCTTTTTTACATGTAAAGTTCAAATTTATAACATCATACTGTGCATCGGATGTTCTACCTGCAAGTAAAAGCTCACGAGTCCTGGTGATGAACGTGACTGAAGCAGAGATGAAACGAGCTAGCCCTCTCCATCCCCTAGAGACTGCATTCAAAAACGTCACCCCCGCGGGTGAGCCCTATTGTCAATTGCTCATCAAGCAGAGAGGAAATGTCCGCCCATTTTTCGCAAGGAGCATGAAGGGTGTGCCAGTGGAGTGTTGTGCTGCGACTCTTGAAGGGCGCGGTCGCAAGCACTGTTTTGGCATACTTCAGGAGATGGCTTGTACAGCCTTCTATATGCTGTGTGGAGTCATCTCCACCCAATGCCTTGCGTGAAGACGACAGACCGCAGAAAAACCGCTTCTCTCTCTAGAGCGTCCAGATGCTCTTACACCAGCCTTCTGAAGAGTAACGTGAGATCAGATCCAAAAGAGTTCGCTGCTATCAATACTTCATAAGACATGACAATTTGTTGCTACTGCATTCATTGATTCAGTCTTAAGCAAAACAGTGCGATTTTTTATTCCTTCAATGCAGTGGTCAGAGTAACAGCCAGCCAGTGTAGGCACAGAGGTGCAGCCAAGGAAGGCAAAGGGGTAGTTGAACCCCCTCGCCCCCTAGTTCAAGCCCCTAGACCCCCTCCTTGGCTACACTATGGGCTCGTAGTCAAAAGTACTCGTGAAATTGTGCAAGGCGTTTATTCTCACGAGCTTCAGTTTTTGTGCTCACTGTATCACCTGGAACAGCTACACCCTTTGTGAACTTCTTGATAAAGCTCTGTCGTTTCTGTCTGTGCAGATTTGAAGACGGTGAATACCAACCAGCTGTTCTGCTCATGTCACACGTTACTGATGTTGCTGTACAAACGGGACTGTCGGCGCAGTTACACTCCGCCGGACCACTGGCTCATCAAGTAGGTGCCACTTGAGCGACAGAGCACATCTGGTGTGCTTACTCTTCATGAGCACAACATGCCTGTGGACTCCATGTCCATCGCTTTACTGCTCGTGGATGTGGAATCTTTGTCATCTTGTTTAGCGTGTCCTGCAGTAGAAATTCTTTTTACAGCATTTGAAATGATTCAAATGAAATAGTTATATAAAAACGTCAACACATTACGTTGACTGGCTAGTTGGTGCTTGTCGACAGCGCAACCACACAACATAGGACGTACAGGACATGGTGCCCCATTCTCTCATCTTTTTTGTGTCATTTTGTTGGCTAAACGCTGGTAGAAACAACAAGGTAGCGGAAATGACCAGGCAAAAAAAGTTTTAAAGGAATCTGGCCACCTTGTACACAAGGCAGCTGTGTTGTAGTTAAAAAGTAGTTGGTTTCGTAATTGTTGTGTTTTGAAGCCATCTATTCAAGGGATATCTGCATTGCTGTACAGCTAGACTTTGAGGTTGAGTTTGCATATGAACTGCACCTCGATTGATTTTTTATGAGGAGGTCCCGCCTGCGGTTTGTAACCTTGGGACCTCCCCCTGCATTATTGCCTGCAAAGTATTGCACTTTTGATGCCACTAATCAAATTGATTGATTAATTGATTGACTGAAAAAAGCAGTGTAAAAACATATTTTGTACCTAATGCATTGTAGCATACTACAACACACAAAAAGACACTCATCAACCACTCACACAATAAAATTCACATCAAGGGCCCACGATTATGTGGGATACGTGAGGGGGTCAGGAAAACCCGTGTATTCAGAAGTAATCTGGGCTTTCCCACTGCTGCGTGCCTTGTAACCATGTGAGAACTTTGCTGATCTCCAATTGTTGTAGTTTAGTTAATATCCATTGGCTTTTGCAGGGACGTCAAGGTGAGCACGTTCATGAGCGACCTCGAGAAGGGCAAGAAGGCAGCGCAGGTCCTGCTGCAGAAGGTGCCCCACATCATTCCACACAAGGAGGTCAGTGCTTGTTTGGATGGCACGTTTTGAGCATTCATTTCGTTGGCTTCATTGCGATTGTCTTGCCTTTTTGTTGTAACAATATCTCGTTGCCTATACAAGAATTAAGCATAGCACCGATAACTTTCTGGAGTGTAGTTGCCGTACTGTGTTGGCTATTGTGAAGGTGGTGGCACTCAGCACGATGTCAAGTTTGCTCGTATGGGGTACTGTCAGAAGCTTGGAAATCAAGCAAACAAATTTTTTCTTTCACTGTAGAAATTGCAAGAAGTTTTTTTAATGACACTTTCTTCTGAAACTGTTGCCTCTATGGGTTAATAAAATGTTTGCACTTGCATACCTCTGTTATAATGAAGTTAAAGTGGACCACCAGTAATTGAAAGTATCTGAAGTTTACTGTTGCTTAAAACCGAACAACTGTTGCTAAATTGATTAGCTGGGTAATAAAAAAAGAACCCTTTGTTTATTATAAATAATGTCTTTCTATCACTTTGTGAATGGCAACTTTTATAATGTTGAGCACTTTTGAGATGCACGATCGATGGTGCAAGCCTTAAAAGATCATATTGTTGAATACAAAGAGGGATTTCATGCTATTGCCACATGGCACTTTTGATTGCAATCAACGATTGTCGCTGTAGTGCAGTCCAAATTTATCCGGATCAAGTGTGACGTAAGCGTTGATCAAATTGCGATCTGGGAGCCAGATGTAACTATATAGGACCATGTAGGAGCACCTGATCTGGATTCAGCTTAGTCCAGATTGGCAATCGGTATTTCCAAAATTTTGAAGTATTCAAAACAAACAACTAAACACTTTTTAGCATGTGTAGCCTGCCTGAAAAGGTGGTTTCGCTGCAGTGTAGGGTCGTTATACCGTGAAACCATCTGTTCAAGGGTTATTAGCATTCTTGTGCAACAGCATCAGCAACAGCATCCTGACTCATTTTTTTTTAATATATTGCACAGCCTTATATGACATAAACAAGGGAAGTTTTAAGCCCAGAACACATATTACTGCTTATAAGTGACATCCTTCTGTTATTCAAATACTGCTAGTAGGAAGCTGATTGATTGGACTACTGCGCGAGTTGGTGCAGATTCACTGAGGCTAACAGCACGATTGATGCGGATGAAGACGAGAAGTGGACACTGCACAGCACTGTTCCGTGTGTATCCAAATTCAATTGAGAAATTTTTCTAGACTGACCATCGTTTGTTCTGACTGCTTCGATCTAAGAAAGTGGTGCTTACACAGACCTAGCAATTTCTTTTTTTTATCATTACATTGTTGGAACACGCTAAAAAGGAACTTTATTTGTTTGCCTCGGTACATTCTTGGCTCATGCCAAATTTCTTGTGAATGTGCTCGCAGAGGGTGGTCCTATTTCGAAAATACGTGACCAACGAGAAGACTGTGCTAGGCCTGACCGAGTCTGCGTGTGCGCTTTCCCAGTCCACGCTCATCACCGTGCACAGGACACGCATTGTCGAGGTTGGTATGCCACAGTTCGCGATGCACGCTTGAGCCACAAAGACCTTGCTTGCCTCATCTTTTAGCATTGTCATGGTTATTAGTGTGGATGCATGCCTGAATTGTGGCTAGTCTGTTGGTACACTTGCACCTAGATACAAGGAACTCGGATATAACAAAATGCTGGTTATAACATAGTAAATGAAAAATAGTCTTGCAATACATGTAGTATTAAAAATATATACATGTAGAAGAATATTTCTCTGTGTTGTTGTTCATCAGGAATGACAGTCAGTGTGCCTGTGTAGGCACTTTTAAGTTTTTCAGGTATAGAAATCTGAAAATGATAATTTAGAGAATAAAAAATGTATAAAAACACTTGGAGTTGGACATAACGGGGCAGGCAAGTTGCTTTGGTATCTAGGTGTACTGTGAACTGTTATATGTATTCTTTATTCTTGTTTTCTTTTTGCCTCTCAGGATGGTTATCAGCAGTTGGCCATGTTGCCCACGCAAGGTCTCAAAGGTGTCATCAGGGTGCGCTTCATCAATGAACAGGTCAGTAGCAGAGGAAACATGAGTTAAAAAAAAGGACCTCGTAGGACACTTTTTCTCAATCTGATATTGCACCTGTAATAATCATGAATGTAGGATATTAATAATGAACATATGGTGATGTAGTAGAGCTCTCGGAGGGGAACTTATCAGTCTCAACTGATTTATTGTTACACTGTAGCATTCTTTTATGAGAGGGCTTCTGCCCTTGCTTTCTCAAGTTTTTGGGGACTTGTTTTTTTAGTGTTCCAGGCACTTTTGTACATTATCCTGCCAGCAGCAGTCTAATAATAAAGAGCAAAAAAAGAGAGAGAGAAGAAAAAGAATAAAACTGGTCAAAATGCCTGTTACACTTTAAATAGCCACAATGACCCACGTTCCACAGTAACCTGGTGTATTAAATCTTACTGTTGTTGTGCACTGTCTTATTTAATTCATGCATTATGTGTATGGTGTGCATCTGATTGACTGCTGTGAAGCTTTCCAGTGTATCAGGTGGCCAAGTTCCCCTCAAGCTGCTCATTGCATTTTTTTTTGCTTAGTCATCCTCGCAACTTTGTTTTAAATGTACTCAGGTCAATCAAAACATTTTTTTAGTACGATACCAGCATGCAAGTGTTAACAGCTGCTGCAGTACAGCTGGCACAGTGCTCTGAATTTAATCGCGACAATGCCAAGTACACTTTTGCACTGATGTACTTTGCATTTGTTGCTCGTGTAAGTATCCCAAGCTTTCAAAATTTAATCTGGAGTTTCCCTCCTCTGAGGCGTTTCATACTCGTATTGTGGTTCTGGCATATACTGTATTTACATGCATAATTTGTGCACTTTTTTTCACAATTTCGAGGCTCAAGAAGGGGGTGGGCAAATAATGCAAGGATTTTACGAACGCATACGAAATAATGGACGATAGTCCTGATGCGTGCAGCATACGCATTAAAGAAAATATAAAATAAATTGGAGCATTGAGAAGGTAGTATACTTGTTTATTTAACAAAATTAGCACGTACTCTAACCAGTCAATCCGGTCATGCGTGGTCTAGTCGGAATCGTGTATCGAGAGGTTCGATTGAGAATCATCGTCACAGCCGCTGTCACCTCCCTACCCAAGAGCGTCGCCCTCGGTCCTGCCCAGCGCATAGGATTGTCTCATTTTCTTGAAGCTCTTCTCAGCAATGCTGAAAGAAACTAGGTCCCGCAAGAGGGTGATACTGGAAAACCTGAGCGTTTGCACATTATTGGCAAGGCCTTTTTCAGCGGAAGGAAACTTGTATTAGCAAGCACACACTTTTTTGCTTTCTCCCATACCGATCGCGCCTATCGTCACACATCATAACAACTTCACACTGAAGTGCTTGGCGGTGGCACTATTCCAGTTTTACTTAGAAAACTTCATAACAACGAGCTTGAATTTTGCCATATATATAAATACTGTAGGCCTTCGTAAGGGAACACTAAGAACACGACGGATGGATAGTGAAACCTAAACTGCCTAAATCAATTGAGCGTGTGTTGCAGCAGGGAGGCAGGAAACGAGAGGAACTGTTGGCGCAACAGGCCCAACAGGCCCTCACATACCTCTGGTGACGAAAGTTCGTCATGCTGTGACGTTAGCGTGCATTCTCACTATGGTAGAGATGGAGAGATAAAGGAGGGTGAATGCTCGAGCAGCTTCGGCGAACCGTCAACAGGTTTGAGTCTTAGTGCACGGTATTCTATTGAACCCTAGCTCGGGGAAAGTCCTTGGAAGAAGGGACTTCGCACTTGCAACCAATTTGGCTGCGCTTGCCTGATCGGTAGGGTGTCCGTCCAAAGGTCCAAAGTCTTTGTGCGTGTGCCGGCGAATTGGCTCGGCCGGGTCGAGGAGCGCAATGAGTAAATTTTTTTCGTCATAAAGCTGAAAAAATACTGGGGGCACGTGAACTATACAACTAAGTATGGTACAGTCGAACCTCGATATATCGAACGGCGCGGCGATCGCGAAAAAGTTCGATATATCCAGAATTCGATATAAAAAATCACGAAAAAAATGCGTCAACAGCTTGCTGAAAACAACCAACAAACCGTTCAAGCGTGGTGCAGTAAATACTCACTTGAAGATTCAAACATAGTATTTATTGTGTTGGTTTAAAATATTGAAAAAGAGTAGCCTGCTTTTTGTTGGCCATAGCGTGTTTGACGACTGGGTCCTCAATATAGTCCAGGCGATCCATAAGTGATAGGCTGGTGCCTTCAATCGCGCTGCAGTGGCGGCGCACAAGGGCCAAGGCAGCTACGGCCTCAGCTGATGTCGGGAGCGGGGCACCATTAGCGCTTGCGGGATCCACCTCGGCAAAGTCTTCATTTGGCTGCTCATCAGTAGCTTTGGCGACAATCTCCACATCCGTGAGCTCAGCCGTTCGGAGTTAGGCCTGTCGCGCACCACAGTGCGCGACAGGCCTAACTCCAAACGCACAAACACTGTGAGAACAAAGACCGATGCCTGCCGATGCTACAAGGGAGGAGCTTGCAACAAGTGCGCAGTGTGCCGTTGACACTATAGAGACTGCAACGACTGCAAGCTGCAAGGCTGCGGCGTGAGTTCGGGTGTAAAGCGGGCACATGGCGCGCCCATGCCGGCTCGCCTGACTATTTTCCTTTCCCGGCGGCAGTGCGGGCCGCGTCCGAGACAGTCGCCTGCGTCCTTTCCCTCCTATGCTTTCCTCCTCAATCTTCACCTCCCACTCTCCCTTCCCCCGTGCGAAGCCGTGTCGGTGCCTTCGTATTGAAAGAAAATAACAGCTCCACGCTTTTCTCTTCACTTTCCTCAATCAAGAACCTCTACCGCAAGGATGCGGCGCGCATACGCCGCTACGTTAAAGTGGCGCTCTCGGTGCCATCGATGTGTGCAGCATTAGTAAACGCCCGCCGCTCTACCGCTACTTTCGAGAGTTGCGGGAAAGCTCGCCGCCTGTCAATGGAGCGCGGGCGGTTTGGGGTGGCTGAGTTCGATATATCCATTATATGTCAAACTTTGTTCGAAATAAAGAATCAATAATGCATGCGATTCCCTGCGTGATATAGGAACCGTTCAATATAGGCAATAATTCGATATATCCGTGTTGGATATATTGAGGTTTGACTGTAAAACCCCTTGAATTGTTATTATCAGCCTGCTATGTATCTTGGTCAGAGAAAGTGTAGAACCAAACGTGCCGCTGCTAGACAAGTTATTCGGAGGCTGAGATGGGAAGCACGACAGTGCATTGCCCTTTGAAAGCAAGAAAGGTGTGCAGGCACCAAAGAATGGCACACATTCCACTGTGGCCTTGGCTGGCATCATGGTGACCATGAAGGCTGAAGAAGCCAGGTCGCCGGAACTCCATGTGGTGTAGATTAAAGTTCTCGTAGTGCTTCAGAGGGCTTTAAGGTGGAGCTTGCTTCTCTGAATGGGCTTACCACATTTGTTAAAAGGCCTTGGTTCCCAAGAGTTGAATAGGATGCATGTCATAGAGCACTCTGGAACATTTGAAAACAACCACTCAGATCTTCCATGAGCGTGGTGTAGCACTTTTTCACCTTGGATGAATCAAATTTTGCTAATGTAGGCGGAGCTGAAGGTGCAAAGATGCGTCGTAGTCATTCTCGAATGATTTGTTCAGTTGAAGTTTAATGATATAAACTGAGCTAATACAAAATTTGAGCTCATACGAATTCGATAAGTTCTCTGGCCAAATTCTGTTGTATTGATTGGGCCGAAATTCAGATGATTCAAACATTTCTTCCCATTGAGGCGGGTGACACAATTATGGGTGCCGAAACTGTCATGCGATGGCCGAAAGCAGCTTGGTCCTGATGCATTGCACCTATGTGCGTGCCCAGTGCACCTAACTGCATTTGCTACCCACATGATCGTGTATGGCAGCAGCAAAACTCCAAAAATACATGTCCATCCAATGCTCACTGAGAGCTAAAGTTGCTTGTTGCAACCGTAGTGACATAATAGAGTTGTGCGAATAGTAAATTTTAAGTTCGAAGCGTACTTGAAGTCAATTCAGAGTGAATAATTCGTTCAAACAATTATGTATCAAATTCAATAGTCTATATTGTATAGTATATATAAAAGTGACCATATTTGTCATGACCCAACTAACCTGCACAATATATATATATATATATATTCTAAATCTGAAACAAGACCTCTGCGAATGCCATTCCTTTTGGTTTAAAGGAAGTAGAAGCAACCTTGAATAACAGCAGTACGTATTTGACTTCTAATAGAATGCAAGTGATCACCTGTATATTATGTTGCATTATTTAATTTACTTTACTTAGAACATATAAGCCAGTATAACAAGCTTTTAAACTTAAAAAATGATGAATCGGTCTGAAGGTACTAATACATTCGTTTAACATAAAAGTGGGCCTTCGTGGCCATGCAAAGTGCCCGTAGCCATGCAAAGGGCCTTCGTGGCCAAGCAAAGTGCCATTAACACCAGCAGCGGACAGCTGCTGGTGTTAATGTGTTAATGCAACTGTTTGGTTCGTTCATGAAGGCGGTTTAGGCGTTGTTTCAGCGTCCTTTTCACTATGGCCTCACTATGCATGGGCGAGAATCACGTCGTGACGCTGCTGGGAAAGAATAGGAAACAGCGGACATCTTGAAAATAAAAGTTCCTTTGTTTTGGTAGCCCAGATGAGATATATTTTTTTATTTCACTACAACGAAATTTTCGCTTTAACGCAATTTTTTTCGTGCCCCGTCTGTTTCGTTGTAGCAGGGTTCGACTGTATCATTCACTGCAATTGCTGTGAACAAAGGTGCAGTTGCTGTTGATGCGATCAATAATAGCAACTACGCAGTTGAAAAGGTATGTGCCTAAAATAGCGGTGAATTAAAGGCAATAAAGTCCTAAAAAAGCACAAAACTATGGTGGAACACCAAAAGCCAAATGTGGGCTTTGACGCACATAGTTTTCCGGCCTTACGTGCACCTTGACGCGCGAATTTGTGGAAGCTGCACAGTCTCTTGTTGGTCTGTTTGCGTGTGTTTGGCAAGACATGCCCGATTTCTTGATGGCAATAAATGTTTTGTGCATATGTTGTGGTTTGAAAACGAGTTTGGTTGGTGTATGTATCAGTGACACAAATATTGGTACTTTCCCCTTGAGATTCATGTCACCACAATATTACCGGATTTGAATTTATGCTTCTAGTGCTAGTACACGTGCTTTACCTGGACATATCACAAATTTGCTGGTAATATTTGCTGCATTATCATTGCTTATAATTATTACGCAATGCCTCATTATGTTCATTGCACTGCAGGGACTAGATGAAGCTGGCATTGACCAGGATGGTGTTTTCAAAGAGTTTCTGGAGGAGACGATCAAGAGGGTGTTTGACCCTTCCCTCAATCTGTTCCGGGTAAGTGATGCTTATCTCATATTAGTTCACTGCAGCATGCTAATGGCAATGAAATACAATATAAATATTTATTTGCTGCTTAGTTTACTGTGAGGTGTTTCTGCGTATTCCCAGTGTTGCATCCAAATACTTCTGTCCAACGAGGCTGCTCGATAATGCACAAGCTGGATGCTCTCTGTTGATAAGACCGGTTTGTACAGCCACTTCTGCTTCAGTCTACTTGTGCACCTATCCACGTGTGCATGATGTAGCACATGTGTGCAGGCTAAAAAGAAACCTGGCAACTTTCTTAATCGTGGTCTTGTGTTGTGCGTCTCGTACTGAGATGCCGTTGATCTGTCGAATAAAAGTAGTAAGCCACTGCTGTCAACTTCGTCTGGTTTGCGTCCTCCTCAAATTACAACACACAGAAATATCGACCATCGTGATTTTAGACAATGTGAGCCAAAGGGTCATGCGAGCCGTTGCTTTGCATATTCTGGCTCGTAGCTCCACATCCATTCATCTTCAGGGTTACGCCATAACTAGGTCAAAGCAGGTCCAAATTGTGTTTTTGCGGTACTTTTCGGCTGTTGCATTGCACGAAATATGGGAATTACGGCTGCGTAAATGTTTAATTTTTTAGCTATGCACAGTCTACCTTTTAAGCATTATTTCGCCGCTGTAAGACCGTCTCCCTGTTTTTGTCATTGCAGGCCACCTCCGAGCAGCGGCTGTATCCATCACCAACCTCTTACATTCACGAAAATCACTTGTCCTTATTTGAGTTTGTGGGCAAGATGCTTGGGAAGGCCGTCTACGAGGTGAGGCATTGTGGTCGGAATTTTATTGTTACAACAATTGGTTAGATGCTCGAGGCACATTCATGCTGTCGTCACCATCACGCTGTCTTGCTGATGCACGACTGTGCAGATTTTGTTAGAGCATGTGAAAATGCATGGCTTGTTCTGCTACGGATATGATGAAGTGATGTAAATGGACTTTCAGTGTTATGCTCACTTTAATGGCCAAGCAAAGGAATCATTCACCCTTCTGCCGTAGTTTCCTTCTAATAACCTAGAGGGTACTCCGGCACTCCGATTGTTCATCCATCGTGGGAGCAAAGCACAATACATGGATTTGCTTGAAGTTTCGGATTGCTGCTTTGAGCACTCTTATGGCATTGCTTGTTGGGTTTTGGCATTTGTTTTAGATAGAAGAATGGATCTATGCAAACTTCGTGAGCTGATATAATTTGGTGAGCCTAAAAAGTTAAGATGGTGAAGTGGAACTGCTGAACATTTTGCTAAAATTTGTCCAGTGAAAAAGTGGCTCCTATCCACACACAGGGATTCGAAAGAACGAAGCTTAGACAAATTCTTGTATTGGCCACATTTGCATATTGGCTGAAGCGCCATGTGTTGCAGCTCCCATTGACTCTGGCACCATAGTTCTTGCTAGTGTATCATTGGGAAACTGTATGCCTCCTAACACTTGCGTGCATGTTGTGTGCACACTCTCTAAATGCTAAACACGAGGGTGAATGTTGATTTCCTACCATGGAGAAAGAAAAAAAGGTAAGCAGAGAGCATTGCACAGTGGGGTGAAGAGAAAGAAAAGTAGTACGTCAGGTATATACATGACAGGGAGTGGCTCTGGTGGCAAACCCTGGTAACAGAATGGGTGTTATAGATTCATGTACACTTAAAGCTCATTTTAACAATGCCTCATTTCAGATTGACGGTACTTCATTATAATTGAAAATTCATTACAAGCATATATTCGTACCTCAAATCTTTTCGAACTCAGATATAAGGAAATATAAGTTGTAATGAAGTAAACAAAAATAGTCTTGCAAGAAATATGGTGTTTGAATTAAACCTTACAATGAATTGTCGGATATAATGATGCTATTTTCATGTAAGATGGCACGTTGAGGTCTGAGTGTAGTTGAGTGACTAGAAGACACCCTATTTACTCATTGCAGAAGCGTACCATTGCACGTTGGCGTGGGACGTTAGGAACTGACAATAAATCACTCATGTGCAGGGCATAGTGGTGGATGTGCCATTTGCGTCCTTCTTCCTGAGCCAACTGCTGGGTCACCAGCACAGTGCTCTATACAGCTCTATCGACGAGCTGCCTTCTCTAGATGCTGATCTCTACAGGAGCCTAACCTGTGTCAAGGTACTCACGCATTTTATGTACATTAAAACTTTAACATTTGAAATAAGGATGTATGAAATGATTGCCTACATTAAGTGCTTCACATGTCACAATAAATATCACTGGTAGTTGTAATACATAAATGCTTAAGCAATTTCTTGCTGACTCAATTAAAATACTGTCTGTCTGTAAAAGAATTAATTTTTTTTGGCTAGTTGGCAGGCATAATTGGCCAAGAATTATTAGCTCAAGAAATAAAACAGCACAAGGGAGGAGACAAAAACTAGGGCTCTTTTTATTCTCCTTTCTTGTGCTCATCATTTTAATCCTTGCGTTAATATTTATTTTTGTGTCTGTCGTATAACATGACCTCTGCTGTAAAAGGATAAATGAATAAGACAAAATAAGCTTTCACTCCGGTACTTCAGTTTAGATCAAGCCCTCACTCTTGGAATGCGAGTGTTTTCACTACCACTCTGCGTAGTTGTGGTCGCAGAATATGAACATGAGTGACCAACACGAATGCATTGTAGCTGCTGTGCAAAAAAAAAAAAAAATGTTGCAAAATAGCATTCTGTGAAATCTTTGTTGTTATTCATGAAAGACGAATATAAGCTAATGTAAAGCCATCAGAAAGGACTGTACATGTCAGGAAAATTCAAAGTCTGTAAGCTTCAAATGCCAAATATCAAAAACACCTTTCAGTAGAAAAGATGTTCCAAAAGCGTGGCGAGTTCATCTTCAAGTTTATTTGTTCTTAGCTTTACTTCTTTGGATGGCCTTTGGGTGTTCGTACTGTTTTTAAGCCCATGCGCACCCTGGCAAATGTGTTCTGAAACCAAACGACTGCACCCTCCCCCCCTGGACGAACAGAGCGGAGTTATATACAACGTCGGCTGCATCTACTGTGATGCCACTTAGATCGGCGAGATGGAGTGATGACGTCAATCCGCCTCAAGGAACACGCGAGGGACATTACGAAAGCCACACATTTAAACACGAGCTAAGACAGAATTAATTGACCATTGCCTGACGAAAGGACACGTGTTTGAGCTCAATAATGCAAAAACGCTGGCGCGAGAGCAACGATGGGGCGCAAGAAAATTTGTGGAATCATGGTTCATTCATCATAATCAATCTGCATGCAATAGTAATCGTGGCTTTCTGCCGGATGTTTATGGCAAGATATAAGTGTGATGTATTTGCTGATCTGATGCCTTTTCTGTACTGACGATGCCACCCGTGCAGCTGGAGAAATGTCTTTTGTTTAGTTTTTTCTGTTAAGCCAGTGATAAAAAAATTTGAATAAAGTGTTTCAGTAGTCAAGGAATGCATGTGCTATGGGCCAGCATTCCAGATGCTGTACCATGATAAGTGCTTGAGTGCTGCAGAGATGAAACATTGGCACATATTAGAGAGAACATATAAGACGCCATGCCAATGCCACGCGAAGACAGCGTGCCAATGCCACGCGAAGCCACTGCCTGAAGTAAAATGCAACGCTTTGCGTCACTTCAAGTCGCTAATGAGATTCTGCCTGTATTCTTTAATTTTGAATGCAGTTGAATAATAAATGGTTGTACTAAACTTGGCCACCTCAAAGCACATGCCCTGCAACGTGACTGACTGAGAATGTCAAGGTAATTTAATATGTGTCTCTCACACTGTGGCCAGTTGTGTCGTGCTACAAGTCTTCTTCCCGATTCTATAACTTAATCCAACATGAAGTTTGCATGAGAAATTCGTTCACTGGGGTGTGTGTTGGTTCCAGCTCATGACTCCTGTTTACCGATTTTTTTCATCGCAAGCTTTCATCTTCCCCTTCCTGCTGTTTTTTTTTTACCAAGTGTGCGTAATGATTTAATCTTCAAACGTTAAAGTAACATGCTGCCTAATTCTTCAAAATTTGTTTATCTGTTTAAATTTGTCCTTGACCTTCTGTTCAATCTCTAGTGGACTTAGTCTCAAAGATTACAACTTGCAACCCTCATTTTCATCATGTACCAGATACTATATCCAATGTATTTTCGTGTAGGACAGGACCTATTTATAACTAGGTTATATTGTACAGGCACTACCAAAGCACAGCAAACTGATGTCTTGACCCTCGTAATGCTTTTAGGCACGAAAACCCGATATCTCATTGTGTGAGCAGTGCCTTTTGATGGTCCGTGGCCAGCTTTAATTTTCGTGTTCTCGTGGGTCTGTGTGTGCAGCACTACGAAGGGGACGTGCAGGACCTTGACCTGACCTTCTCTCTGAATGAGGACTGCATGGGCAAGTTGGTCACTCACGAGCTGGTGCCAGGCGGCAAGGCCATACCGGTCACGAATGAGAACAAGCAAGTGGCGAATTGCTGCTTATTTATTCATTTTGACGAAGCTTTTGTACTGGGGCTATCTGGTACATTATTCAGTTTACCACATAGTTTGTCCTTGCCCTGTTCAGAGAAAATGTGAGATTAATTAAAATTCAAGTGAACAGGAACAATTTTTCTAAGATGGGTCAGTTTTCTGCTTTGCAGTGATGCGTGCAAAATCGCAGAAGTGACTCTGAAAAAGAAAAAAATATAGTCCTATGGTTGGAACTCCCGAGTAAAACCTGGCATTCTCTCTAGTATTAGAGCGTTCAAAGGAAAAGACCATGGTTTTACCATGCGCCAAGAATGATGACATTTTCAGAGTCCACTATTTCCTATTTGAAAATACGCCGATACGTGATAGAAGCGTGTCGGCATACTTTTTTGCTAGCAAAGCTACTCGACAACATTTGTACAGCCTTACAAATACAGTAAAAGCTCGTTTATCTAGACCTCGTTAACTCGGGAATTCGGCTAACTCGGACTCGTGGCGCTGTCCCGGCAATACTGTGTATATTTCAATGAGGTCAAATGCTTATTAATTCGGAGGGATTTAGCTGTGCACCGGTTATCTCGGACAACTCCGGAGAGGGCTATCGGGACTCCAGAGTCGCGCGATCTTGGCCGCTTGTAGGCTCAAGCACTGCTTGCCGTAACCGACGGCAGAACCGGCGTTTTGGAGAAACCGAAACCGAGCGAACTGCAGCAGAATAGAACGATGATGATAGTGAATGAGGGGGAAGTGGCTAGGTGGCGCTAGTCACCACCTGGCGGAAGTGCTTGGGCAACGCCTTCTCTAGAAATATGCCTGAAGAAAGGTTCGCGCTCGCAGCGGAGTTGACCTGCCTTCAGTTTTGAGCAAGCACGCGCAGTGGCACTCGCGACCAACACTATCATAACGGCGGCAGGCGGTACCAGCTAAATGTTTTTCATCAGCGGCCCATAGGGGCGCGTCAGTTGAGAGTTGTTCGAGGCCTGCAACTGTACATCACTGCTTCGGAGGCTATGCTAAGTGTTGCGTTGTTGCACCGTTTGCCACAAGTGACGCTAGCGACCGAGAACATTCTAAAATGAAGGAGGGAAAGGGTGTGGCAGCTGTTTTTCTTCTCATGCGGCAGGCATCTAAATAGAGGGGGCGTTGGCTTGGGCCACCGGCTCTTCCAGTGTCTACTAACAGCTGCTCGCTTCGCCCATGCTACGCCTACTAGTGTACTACTTCGTGTCTCGGTTCTTTGTGTTGTGGCTTCGCATGTTGCGGCTGTGTTTGTGCACGTTGTCGCCGCCGTTGCGCTTCATGGCGACCGTCACAGGAGTTAAGCGGCCATAGCAGCCAGCAAATGATCTTGAAAGAAAGGTTATGATATTGAAAGACGTAATGAGCCGACGCGACGTCGCCGCACCGTGCAGGAGGCCGCCGAAGCCCTCGCTGTCCTCGAGGAGTTCTGCGTTTGTTCTCGTGACAGTGAACGTGCGCACCACCACCTGATGGGTGGGTTAAATAAGATCGTTCTGTCAGATATTCCGACGGCGAGGCAGGCAAAAATAACGCAGTTTTTTCAGAAATAAAGGTTTGTCTGTGCCGTGTACGTTTTCCTTTTGTTTTCATGGTCCATTCGATAATTCGGAATTCGGTTAACTCGGACATTTTCTCCGGTCCCGTGAGATCCGAGTTAATGAGCTTTTACTGTACAGAAAGCATGTTGCATGCGAGTGTGATCAGCCTAAAAAAAAAGCCACAGTTTTGCCGCTAGTGCGAAGTAACGAATGTGATAGCAATAAATTAGAATATCACATGAAGAACGACAGGCAGCTCGATACATTCAGCACACCTTTGCAGCACAGAGAAGGACGCTCGAAAAAAATGCATAGGTATACGCAAGACAAGTGTGAACTATCGACTGTCAAACTGCATACGTGATTGTACTTGAGAGACACGCCACAAATGTCTGCAATGCAGAAGCCGCCGTTTTATTATTTTTATGTTAAACTGCGGCACGTGGAATGACCCATTATGATATATTTATTGTATGTGCTCTGAAATGATTTGTTCCAGTAGTGAAGGTTCTTTTTCTTATGTTTCTCTTATGCACATTTCTGTTTTATAAGAAACAACTCCACTCCTGTTATAGCCCGGAAAGGGCTGACAGTATCAATAAAAGAAATGAAATGAATGAAATGACCCCTCTGCGTCTTCTGCCACGGGGTGGCGTCTAACAGCAAGCATGCCCAGCGTTCCTTTTCTCTCTTGCACATCATAAGTCGTACAGAATGGGGCCACTGTTTCGTGACCATCTCAAGGGCAGTTTTCAACTTGAAAGAAAATGTAAAAGCGTTGTTGATAGAGAATGCGCTCAAGCTGTTCCGCGATTTCCATACCGAAGTGGAGAATGGCGCACATGAATAGCTCGCCGTTTTATCACCGGCAGTAGCATGGCTGTGTTGGCTAGCGCAGCTTGCTGTGGAGCAAGGGTTCGCTGATTCAAATCTAGATATTTCTCTTTGTAAAATTTTTTATGCTGATTGCTTTTTCGGTATGCCTTTTTTACCTATGTAAGTACACAAACACATCTGGGACATGACGGCGGTGGCAAAATTCAGCGGAGGCTGTTTGTATAATCGCTACGATGCCTCACAAGCTTCTTGTGTTACTCTATCTAGCTGCACAGGCAATACCTTTTCTAAAAAAAGCTTGTGTTTGCAGCTTTACATTTGCAGCCTCTGACCGCTGAATTTGTGCACCTTTATCAGCATAAATCAACAATCACATGAGGAAGAGAGGTGCCTGTCCTAGCGCCTGTCCTGTGTACCTGTTTCTACGTTGCGTCATTGCCCTTTTGCGCTTGTCAAGAGTCATAAGTTCACTTGTCGCCAAGTCGCCAAAATCTTCGCATTGAATACTGTCACAGAACGAGCGCTAAAAATGGGCGCGCCGCCAAATTCTTGCGATAACGGGCGGGAGAAACGCCGCGAGGTCAAAAGAAAAAAAAAAAGAAAACAAACAGCCAAGGCTCCCTGGGCGCGCGCTCTCCCCGCAGAAGCGTGGCTTCACCGACGAACCTCCTCACCCCACAACGGCGGCCGAGCAAGCACTCGATTTTTCCAGAACGAAAGGGACGTGGTCATACCAAGTTGACTCATCGGTTGCGGAGGGCTTTCCAACCGTCTCGCCCTCTTCCCAGCCTTCGCTGCGTATCGCGCCGACGAAATGACGAGAAGCGTCTGGAATGTCGCGCGCAAAGTATTTAACCGAGCAGCCGAGATGAGAGATCAGGAGGAGACGGAAGTGAGCGCCAGAGTGCGTAGGGATTCCGCCGTGTAGTCGGCGAAGGTTTTGGTCCGTAGGGACGAAGCCGGAGATGAAGAGGATTTCCACCTGAGGGGTGAAGGCTCGAGCTACAGGCAAGAGCGTGTGTTTACCGCTATCGAGCGAGGACGCGTGGCAACAGCTGCGGGTGTGAAGCCGACGTGTTCCGGCGAAGAAGTTGAAGTTTGAAGAGTGGCCAATTGAAGACGGGAGGTTTCGTGGGAGAGAAACTTCGAGGGCTGCGGAACGACAACAACGCTGGACTTTGAGTGAGTGATTCTCGGAAGAGTATCATCTAGACTTTGGTTCCAAGAACTTTGGACTGAATAGGTTTTCTATCTCTTTAGTCTTTAAGTGTCTTGGTTGTTCAATGCATGCGACTGCATTGTAGTGCGTATTGTTGTCCGTGTCCGTTGTTTCAAGTGTGGCTGATTGTAATGTGTAGTACGTTGATTGATTGGTTTGATTGGTGACATATTGTATGCAACTATTGTGGAGTGTGCATTTTTGTGTATTGTTTTCGATCTGCCATTATTGAGAATATAATTTGTTTGTTTATCAACTCTCGGCTCTGACTCATTGTTCTTTGGGCCACAGCCGGCGTCCGCTGGCGCGCCAAAAAGGACCACTTCTAAATTGTCCACGCTTTCGTGGTGCGGTTCGGGGGGCCGATACTTCGGCTCTTGGAATTAGCCCGGCGATTGCCTCCCTAATTAACGGGACATGTGTGACAATTAATCTGGCGTCCGCGAAACAGGACCTTTTGGTGCACAGTGTGTCCAAAGTAGTGAGAAAGAGCCTCGAGTTGTTGATAGTGCTATCGGAACGATTTTGTGTGTTGTTCAGTGTTCTCGTTAACGAGTGCAGGGGAGTGTTCCGATAGACTGATTTAGGCAGATACTTTTTGCACGCGGCAAGGTTTTATTTGCGAGTTGCGAGACACAATGGATCTCGAAAAGTTAGTTGCGCTTGGTGAGAAGATGGGTCTTTCCGGCGCCGAACTACGGAAGTGGGTCACCCAGAAGGAAAAAGAAGAAAAAGAGAGGCTCAAAGAGGAAAAGGCAGCTGAGCTGGAAAAGGAAAGGCTGGCGGTCGAAAGAGCCAAAGCGGAAAAAGAAGCTGAGTTGGAGAGAGAGAGGTTGGCAGCTGAGAGAGCCAAGGAAGAAAAAGCAGCTGAGTTGGAGAGAGAAAGGCTGGCCGCTGAAAGGGCGAAGGAAGAAAGAGAGCAACAATTGAAGTTGGAGTTGGAGAGAGAGAAGTTGGCAGCCGAAAGGGCGAGAGAAGAAAGAGAAGCGAGGGAGCGACAGCTGAAGGAAGAAAGAGAAGCGAGGGAGTGACAGCTGAAAGAAGAAAGAGAAGCGGAGATGGCTGAAAGGGAACGGCAGCGGCAGCACGAGATGGAACTCGAGCGGCTCCGTTTGCAACAGCGAAGTGAAACTCCCGTCCAAGCTAGAGTTGAAAGCAGCGAACGGGAAGATCACGGCTTACGCTTGAACCCAAGCAAGCTGCTCGTAGCGTTTGATGAAAGGAAGGACGACCTAGACGCGTATCTCCACAGATTTGAGACGATTGCGAGGAGCCAGAATTGGCCGGAACAGCAATGGGCAACTGCTTTGAGTACTTGCTTGAGTGGTGAAGCGCTCAGTGTGTACGGTAGGCTGACGCTGACCGATGCAGCCAACTATGCCAAGGTGAAAGCTGCTTTGCTGAAGCGATTTATATTTACTGTAGAAGGATTCCGGGACAGATTTCGGACAGGAAAACCAGCTGATGGGGAGACGGCTACGCAGTATGCCGCCCGACTTTGCCATTATTTCGACAGATGGATTGAACTTTTAGGGACAGCGCAGGAGTACGATGAGCTTAGAGAGCTGCTAATTAGAGAACAATTTCTTACTAGTTGCCACCCAAGCCTGTCACTGTACTTAAAAGAGAGGAAGGCTGACTCACTTGAAGACATGCTTGAATTGGCTGATCAATTCTTGGAAGCGCAAGGTGGCACTAATTTGGCCAAGGTCAAGAAGGATTGTCCCGATGATTCGAAGAAATTAGCTCCCGAAGAAAAGAAGCGTGCACCAGAGAGCATTCCGCGATGTTTTCTGTGTAACCGAGTGGGTCATCGCGCGAAAAACTGTCGAACGATCTTTACGAGCCCTACGGTAGTGAAATGTTTTAAGTGTGGTCAGACTGGGCACAAAGCAGATGCATGTCGAAACGGAGCGAGTCAAACTCACCAGGTATCCTGTGTGCAAGCAGCACCGAAATCCGATAATAATGCCGTCACCGACGGATTCGTAGAATTGAAAAATGGGGAGAAAATTCCAATTGTTGGTGCTGTAATGTCAAAACAGTCAACCGGTGTTACGAAGCGAATGCCAACGCTGCCTGGAAAGGTTGCGGGCAAGAAGATTACGGTTCTAAGAGACACCGGTAGCTCCACGGTTATCGTGCGGAGAAATTTGGTACGGGAAAGTGATTTGGGTGCACGTTAAAGAACCCCAGGTGGTCTAAATTTCCGGAGCCCTCCACTACGGCGTCTCTCATAATCATATAGTGGTTTTGGGATGTTAAACCCCACATATCAATCAATGGTACGGGAAAGTGAGTTGACGGGCAGAACGAAACCGGTTTGCCTAATTGACCGTACGGTTCGGATGCTTCCCGAAGCAGAAATTGAGGTTGAAACCCCGTACTTCGGCGGGAAGGTTACTGCTTTATGCATGACGACCCCCCTGTATGACCTTGTCATCGGAAACATCGACGGAGCGCGAGGGCCGAATGATCCAGAATGTTTGGGAGAAGACCCGAAGATAGAGCCGTCGCCAACACAGCGGCCGCGAGATACAATGGAGGAGCATCCCGTGACGGATCTCACTAGAGCCCAAGGGGAAGCTGCGGCGCAAGAGACAGCGAATGAGAAGACGATCGTGTCGAATAAGTTCACGGGCCGAGCAACCGGACTTACGTCGGCACGACCTCAACCGACTGACAGTGTAAAGGAGACGGAGTTGGCCAGCCGGGCAAAATGTAGAGGCATGATCAAGCGGGTAAATAAACAGACAAGACCCGTCGAAGGTAATGACGCGTTAACGGTGTCGGAATGACGCAAGGTAGGCTGGCAACTATAGTAGCCAGCATCTGAAGAGGACAACGAGGTAGATCTGTGTGCGCGTGCTCTGGCGTTCGTGTTTTCTGGCCCTTGGGTTGCGAAAGTAAACGCCCTATTTTGTACCTGCGTGCCTGTGTCTTTGTGACATTTTCTGGTGGAAGTGCTGGGCACGGTAGATGATACGGTCCCCTGAGAGCACCCCTGACGCAAGTCCATCGAGTATCTCAGCCGAGCTTACCCCTGTGCACGTACGTTCCAGCCGTCGTCTCCAGGGACTCGAGCCACAGCACGGTTTGCTGCCTGAACGTCAGAGGGCTATGAATCAAACACCGCCTAACGTCACCGCGCCAGCACCAGCGCACCTGGTTATCAACCAACCCAAGACGCCGAAGACATTCCTCGGAGCTGCTTTTGAAGATGCCGACGACTGGCTCGAGCATTTCAACCGGGTCGCCGTCATCAACGATTGGACCCCAGAGCGTAAGCTACGCTATGTGTACTGCTTCCTGGATGACTCCGCGAAAACGTGGTTTGAGAACCACGAAGCAGCGCTTACGTCATGGGATGAGTTTCAACGGCAGTTCCTCAAGGCATTTTCCCGAGAGGACAGGAAGGAGACAGCGGAGCGTGCTATAGAGGCAAGGGTTCAAGGCCCTAACGAAAGGGTGACGACCTACGTAGAGGACATGGATCGGCTTTTCAAGCGTGCGGAGCCCTCCATGTCCGAATCCAAGAAAGTTCGCCACCTAATGCGTGGTGTTAAAGAAGAGATTTTTGCCGGCCTGATTCGAAACCCGCCTGCGACACTTGCGGAATTTCATGAGGAAGCCACTGCCATGGAGAGGGCCCTTCAACAGCGTGCCAGACAGTATAACCGTGGTGTAAACCCAAGTGAGGTCACTTCTGTCACTCTCGGCAATGACATCAGCGCGTTGCGAGAGCTTATCAGAGCTCTCATTAAGGAAGAGCTACAAAAGATGCAGGTGACTGCTTCACCTGCAGAGCAGCTCTCCATTGCGGAGATGGTACGCGCCGAGCTACGGCAAGCCGTTCACGCTCCCCAACCATCCGAGGCGCCACAACAGAGGCACTGCGTCGAGATGAGCTACGCGGAAGCAGTGCGACGTCGTCCATCATGCAGTTCAACCAGCGTATGTTACCCCAATGAGCGACACGCTCAACAAATGGAGGTAGGCTTCCGCCCTCGCAGCTCACCGTTGATCGCCGAAGCAAGACCGAGAAAGAGTGACATCTGGCGTACACCCGACCACAGGCCCCTTTGCTTCCACTGCGGGGAAGCCGGACACGTCTACCGGACATGTCCATACCGTCGTGTGGGTCTCCGTGGATTTTCGCCTAATGCCCCTCGTCCACGACCTGGCGAGCGACCACAAGAAATAGAGAGTTTCATCTCGAATCGTCGCAGTATTGAACATCGGTCACAAGAGCCTCGCTCGTCGTCGCCTGCTCGCTACAGGTCACCGAGCCCAGCCTATTCACGCGGCGCTCCAAGACGCCGTTCACCCAGTCCTGCAAGTCGGGAAAACTGAGTTCAGCGACCTCCGGAGGTGAGGCCGCTGACGCTGACTCTACGGAAGATCCTCCACTACGACGACAGCGACAGCAGCAAAAAGATGTACAGACGCAGTCAAACGGGATGCGAAGAGTGGTGACATCAAACATTGCGGTAACTGTGGACGACGAGGAAGTAATGGCGCTAATTGACACTGGAGCAGACACTTCTGTTATGAGCATGGGTCTTGCCTGCAGGCTGAAGAAGGTTTCTACCCAGTGGGCTGGGTCGCAGATACGTACGGCAGGAGGTCATCTTCTTACTCCGGTGGGGCGGTGCACAGCGCGAGTCAGTATTCACGGATTTACGTATCTCGGAGATTTTGTAATACTGCCGAGTTGCTCGAGGGACCTAATTCTCGGACTGGACTTTCTGCGTGATAATGGAGCCGTGATTGATTTGCAACAGTCGCAAGTGACGTTTTCTACGGCACACGCTTTAGCGCGCAACCCTCACGGCAGTTACGTCAATGCTTTGAGAATTGTTGACGATGACGTCACATTACCGCCGAAGAGTAGCGTGTTCACCTTGGTAGCCTGCGACGTTTTCGACGAATTCAACGACTATGAAGGTATTGCTGAGGCAAATATCCCGCTGCTACTCAAACGAAACATATGCATAGCCCGATGCCTTGTTCGGTTAGAGAATAAACGCTCTCGAG
Source organism: Rhipicephalus microplus (assembly GCF_043290135.1). NCBI lineage: Eukaryota > Metazoa > Arthropoda > Arachnida > Ixodida > Ixodidae > Rhipicephalus > Rhipicephalus microplus. The sequence goes on along the minus strand of NC_134702.1, from coordinate 153,768,104 downwards.
TTCTGCTGACCAACTTCAGCAATGAGTTTCAGCACGTTCCTAGAGGGACTACTGTCGCTTTCCTCAGTGAAATCGCCGACTTTTTCGATATCAGCACAATGGATACGACTTCACCGCATGCAAAAGCTTGTGCTGACCTGGGAAGCCGCATTCACGTTAATCCAGACTTGCCAGATTCACGAAAAGAGCGGCTGCTAAACCTTGTGAAGGAATTCTTGGACTGCTTCTCCACAGCATCGAAAGTTCAGCGTACCACCGTTACAAAACACCGCATTGTTACCGAGGAGTCGGCGGGGCCTCTTCGCCAACATCCATACCGTGTGTCCCCAAAGGAAAGAGAGGTGATTAAGCGTCAAGTTCAAGAAATGCTGAATGATGACGTCATCCAACCCTCGACAAGTCCGTGGGCGTCACCTGTTGTCTTAGTAAAGAAAAAAGACAACACACTACGCTTCTGCGTCGACTATCGACGGCTTAACAAAGTCACGAAACGCGACGTTTACCCCCTGCCACGGATTGATGACGCCTTAGACCGCCTACGCCTTGCCCAGTTCTTCACATCACTAGATCTCAAGTCAGGGTACTGGCAAATTGAAGTTGACGAAGGCGACCGTGAGAAAACCGCGTTCGTGACGCCTGACGGGCTGTACGAATTTAAAGTGCTGCCTTTCGGTCTCTGTTCCGCTCCCGCCACGTTTCAACGCATGATGGATACTGTACTAGCTGGACTAAAGTGGCAGACGTGTCTTGTATACTTGGATGATGTCGTTGTGTTTTCAACCACATTTGACGAGCATATTTCAAGGCTAAAAAGTGTCCTCACTGCAATAAGGAGAGCGAACCTTACCATCAAGCCCGAAAAGTGCTACTTCGCCTATCAGGAACTCAAGTTTCTCGGCCACGTGGTTAGCCCGCGGGGTGTTCGACCAGATCCGGAGAAGTTAGCTGCCGTTGCCGATTTCCCTCGCCCTGGAGACAAAAAGGCTGTTCAGCGATTCCTTGGACTCTGTGCGTACTACCGCCGTTTTGTCGAAGGATTTTCGAAAATTGCGGAACCTCTTACAAGACTGACACGGCCAGATGTACCTTTCGTATGGACGGAAGAACAACAACAAGCCTTCGTAGAGCTGCGCAATCGACTGCAGACAGCTCCAGTGCTGGCACATTTCGACGACACTGCCGACACCGAGATCCACACAGAGTCCAGCAACGTGGGAATCGGAGCCATTCTAGTTCAATGGCAGAACGGCGCAGAGCGTGTGATCGCTTACGCGAGCCGCAGTCTCACAAAAGCAGAGGCTAATTACTCTACCACCGAAAAGGAGTGCCTAGCAGTCGTTTGGGCCATTAACAAGTTTCGACCCTACCTATACGGCCGGCCATTTCGAGCGGTCAGTGACCACCATTCGCTCTGTTGGCTTGCCAATCTACGGCATCCATCAGGCCGCCTCGCCCGCTGGAGCCTCCGCCTTCAAGAGTACGACATAACGGTGGTCTACCGATCAGGACATAAGCATACAGATGCTGACTGCCTGTCTCGTGCTCCTATTTCCCCGACGTCATCTGACACTGAACAAGATTTACCGTTTCTTGGCATCGTCGATGTGGTGCGGATGGCTGAGCTTCAACGTGAGGACACTGAGCTACTTCCTGTCATCCAGCATCTTCAAGGAGAAGACGTTGTCGTCCCACGCCGACTCTCGCGTGGTTTGGCTACGTATTGCCTGCGGAACAATGTTCTCTACAAGAGAAATCTTGAGAGCAGCCAGGACACTTTCCTCCTCGCCGTTCCAATGGCAATGCGTGAGGAAGTTTTGCAGGCGTGCCACGACGATCCTTCGGCCGGTCACTTAGGCTTTGCTCGGACATTAGCGCGCATCCGACAGAAGTACTACTGGCCACAGCTGTATTCGTCCGTTCAGCGCTATGTCCGCACCTGCCGTGACTGTCAGAGGCGTAAAGTTCCACCCGCAAAGCCCGCCGGTTTCCTCCAACCTTTAGATCCACCTCGAGCACCATTTCAGCAAGTAGGAATGGATCTTCTTGGTCCCTTCCCTATGTCATCCTCAGAAAATAAGTGGATAATTGTCGCGACCGACTATCTGACTCGCTATGCAGAAACCAAAGCTGTGCCTAAGGGAACTGCAGTTGAAGTCGCCAGATTCTTTGTCCACGACATTGTTTTGCGCCATGGTGCACCTGCTGTTCTCATAACCGATCGCGGAGCAGCATTTACGGCAGAGTTATTGCAACAAGTCACCAAGCTGACGCACACCAACCACCGGAAAACAACAGCTTATCATCCCCAAACAAACGGCTTGACGGAGAGGTTAAACAAAACATTGGCCGACATGCTATCTATGTATGTTGACGTAGAGCACAAAACGTGGGATGAAATTTTGCCGTACGTCACGTTTGCCTATAACACCGCTGTGCAAGAGACCACAGACCTAACACCATTCGAGCTTGTTTATGGCCGTCGCGTCACAACACCGTTAGACGCTATGCTCCCTGTAGACCAGGACAACAGCGGAAATGACAGCGTTGACGACTTCGTTGAGAAAGCTGAGGGAGCCCGCCAGCTTGCACGGAACCGCATTCGCGCGCAGCAAGATATCGACGCTCGCCGTTACAACCAAGGCCGAAGGAGCGTTCACTATCAACCAGGTGACTATGTATGGGTGTGGACACCAGTTCGCCATCGTGGGCTTTCGGAGAAGCTATTGCGGCGCTACTTTGGCCCTAACGAAGTTGTGCGCTGCCTCAGTGATGTGAATTACGAGGTAGTTCCCCAAAGCTCCGACACCAGTTTAAACCGAAGACGTCCACGTCCAGAAGTAGTCCATGTAGTACGGATGAAACCGTACCATGCCCGCGACTTATGAACACTTCGAACTTTTTCCTTATTATCCACAACAGCGTGGGCTTTTCATTGACGTGATCATTTTTTTTTTCTTTCATGGCCACCTCTAGCATCTCAGTCAATCGACCGGGACGGTCTCTCTTGAAAGGGGGGAATTGACGCAAGGTAGGCTGGCAACTATAGTAGCCAGCATCTGAAGAGGACAACGAGGTAGATCTGTGTGCGCGTGCTCTGGCGTTCGTGTTTTCTGGCCCTTGGGTTGCGAAAGTAAACGCCCTATTTTGTACCTGCGTGCCTGTGTCTTTGTGACAGGAAGAGACAACGATGGCTGAGACGACGCCTCAGATATCGTCGTTAGAAAGGGCTCGCCGAAAAAGAACGAGGAAAAACAAGAAGAGATCGAGCGAGCACCGCAAGAAAGGACGCAAGCGCAGCCCAAAGTACACAGGATAAGTGCTGAGGTCAAAGCAGAATGTGTTTGGCAGTGTTGAGTGCCATATGTTGTGTTAATGTTGTGGTATCCTGTGTCACAAGTGTCGAAGTGTTTCTGCTGTGATGTGATGTATAGTATTGTACCATTGTTGTAGTGAGAGAACTTTGTACATTTGTATATTGGGAATGTGTGGTGGAGTGTTGTACTCATGTGCTTGTGGTTGTGTTTTCACGTGTTGTGTAATTGAATTACAATGTACAATTGTATTAAGTGATCTATTGTGAATGTAACGAGTCATGAGCGACGGACTATGTTACAGTCTGTGAGAGTGTGTGGTGACTGTTCGCGCTCGTTTGTGTGGTTTTGAATATTATGAGATAATATTCTTAAAGTGGGGGGCAGTGTCACAGAACGAGCGCTAAAAATGGGCGCGCCGCCAAATTCTTGCGATAACGGGCGGGAGAAACGCCGCGAGGTCAAAAGAAAAAAAAAAGAAAACAAACAGCCAAGGCTCCCCGGGCGCGCGCTCTCCCCGCAGAAGCGTGGCTTCACCGACGAACCTCCTCACCCCACAACGGCGGCCGAGCAAGCACTCGATTTTTCCAGAACGTAAGGGGCGTGGTCATACCGAGTTGACTCATCGGCCGCGGAGGGCTTTCCAACCGTCTCGCCCTCTTCCCAGCCTTCGCTGCGTATCGCGCCGACGAAATTACGAGAAGCGTCTGGAATGTCGCGCGCAAAGTATTTAACCGAGCAGCCGAGATGAGAGATCAGGAGGAGACGGAAGTGAGCGCCAGAGTGCGTAGGGATTCCGCCGTGTAGTCGGTGAAGGTTTTGGTCCGTAGGGACGAAGCCGGAGATGAAGAGGATTTCCACCTGAGGGGTGAAGGCTCGAGCTACAGGCAAGAGCGTGTGTTTACCGCTATCGAGTGAGGACGCGTGGCAACAGCTGCGGGTGTGAAGCCGACGTGTTCCGGCGAAGAAGTTGAAGTTTGAAGAGTGGCCAATTGAAGACAGGAGGTTTCCTGGGAAAGAAACTTCGAGGGCTGCGGAACGACAACAACGCTGGACTTTGAGTGAGTGATTCTCGGAAGAGTATTATCTAGACTTTGGTTCCAAGAACTTTGGACTGAATAGGTTTTCTATCTCTTTAGTCTTTAAGTGTCTTGGTTGTTCAATGCATGCGACTGCATTGTAGTGCGTATTGTTGTCCGTGTCCGTTGTTTCAAGTGTGGCTGATTGTATTGTGTAGTACGTTGATTGATTGGTTTGATTGGTGACATATTGTATGCAACTATTGTGGAGTGTGCATTTTTGTGTATTGTTTTCGATCTGCCATTATTGAGAATATAATTTGTTTGTTTATCAACTCTCGGCTCTGACTTGTTCTTTGGGCCACAGCCGGCGTCCGCTGGCGCGCCAAAAAGGACCACTTCTAAATTGTCCACGCTTTCGTGGTGCGGTTCGGGGGGCCGATACTTCGGCTCTTGGAATTAGCCCGGCGATTGCCTCCCTAATTAACGGGACATGTGTGACAAATACTCTGACCTCAGGCATGCTTTGGTGTTTGTGCAAAATCTTCGCAATAAGTATTCTGGCCTCCGGCATGGTTTGTTGTCTGCACAACATCTTTGCATTGAATACTCTGACCTTTGTCGTGGTTTGGTGTTTGTGCAGGATCAGCTACATGCACCTGATGGCCCACTTCCGAATGCACTCCCAGATCCAGGAGCAGACAGCAGCTTTCCTGCGTGGCTTCCGGGCCCTCGTGAATCCCGAGTGGCTCACAATGTTCTCGACGCCCGAGCTGCAGCGGCTCATAGCAGGGGACAACACTCCCGTCGACCTGCAGGATCTCAGGTAGCCAGAGTAGCCTGCCATCAAAGTGTCCCTAGCTTAAGGGGGTCCTTAGAACACTTTCGCTCAATTGAAAGTCATTATCTCAAATAATAAAAGCTTTTGAATCTTCTTTCTGTTTCACAAGAAATTAAGGATTAAAGATAAGACCCTATTTAAAAGGATCTTGCCATTGTTCTGGGGTATTTTCTTATGAGCTCTTATAATAGGGCAATGGTGTCTCTGTGACAACAAGGGACCTTTAGCTGAGCAATACTGGCCGTGAAGTGTGCCAAGAAAAAAAAAAGAATTATTTTGTTCTGTTATAGCTGCACTCCACAACAATAAGTTTGGCAGTTATACGGTCTGTGGAACATCTGTATTTCTGCACCGCTGCCATATGTATGACTCTTTTAATTCAGTGTGTAGTTGTATAAGTCTGAAAAAGCTACTATTATGCTTAATCTTTTGATTACAGCTGAAGGATTTTCCAGCTGAAGGAAAATCTTTTTTCTTTCTTTCTTTTCTTTGCTAAATTCATGTTTTGGGCACATTTGTCACCGATTCTACATATTTTTAATTGAATACGGTACAGCATGCTGCTTGCATTATATGCTATAAATGTAGCTTTTTTTTGTGCACGTATAAGTGATGGTATTTATTAAATTATTTTTAATAAGATAGCAAAAGTGATGAAAGCTAGAGAGTCGTAAATCCTAGTACAGTAAAAGCTTGTTGATTTGGAATTCACGAGACTGGAAAGAATGGCTGAATTATAAAGAGTATCAGGAAACAATAAACAAACGTCTATTACAGTGATATACTTTCATTTTTTTTTTCGTGGATATGCAAATCCTGTCCACTGCGGCGGTGTAGGGGTTACAGTGCTCGACTGCTGACCCTCAGGTCGCGGGTTTGATCCCGGCCGCGGTGGTCACATTTCGATGGAGGCGGAATGGTAGAGGTCCGTGTACTGTCTGATGTCGGCGCACATCAAAGAGCACCAGATGCTCGAGATTTTCATAGTCCTTCATTATGGTGTCTCTCATAATCATATAGCGGCTTTGGGATGCAAAACCTCAGATATCATTATTACAAGATGCAAATCCACTTCTTATTTTGCATGGGAGCTATGTGGTAGACTCAGTTCTCATCATCCCACATTTTTCATCACTTTGCCGCCGTTGTTTAGGATCGTCATGTCTTAATATGTGTGATGCATGTTTAGCACTGCTCCATTATCACGTACTCATGGTTGTATGACTATGTGCTCATATCGATAGCTTTTTCACTGGCAAAACTCGCCAGCAGCGCGTTATCTGTCTAATTTGATGTATTAGGCCAGTTTTATTGGAGCATGCAGACTAAAACCGAAATGTTCTTCATCTTCAACAGCTGCCGCTATGTTTGAGTTTTGAAACACTGTGTGTGCATTGCATCGAGTTACAACAAAGCTTTTGAATGCCACATTGCCTATGGAAGCAATCATGGTCACTGGCAATGCACTCATATATATACCACGCAGTTCTGAAAGCATGCATGCGGCGTGTGCGTACGGAGTCTAAACAAAGCTACCGAGCACCGTATCTACTGCCAATGAAACTGTATTCACTAGTGAAGCGATTGTAGATAGCGCCCTTGCTTTCTGAAGGCATGCACTGCCTTCAAGTGCTGATTCAAAACAAAGCTAGTAATGTTTGCTGCAGATGCTGTGGAAAAGAAAAAACCTAACTCAATTATGCTCAATCATAGATGGTGACTGTCCTGTTTGAAGGCATGCATCAAAAAAAATAAATGTGGAACCATTGCAGAAAACTAAACAGCAACTGTGAACGAAATCATTGTTGCTGCGCATTTGAAATGCACTGAGTAAAACAAATGTAGCCTGTTGAAGCCACGAAGCTCTTGGCAACAATGCGACAGTAGATGACAGCCATGTGATCACTTTGGTGTCACATGTAGCGGTAAATGCAAGCGTTGTGGCTTTTTTGTCATTACAGTGTAACTTCGATTATACGACTTTCAGGGGACCACGCAAAATCTTCGTATAATCCGGGCGTCATATAATCGAAAAACCAAGAATATAGGCACTGATGGTTGTTGTTGCCCCACAACAGTTGTCACATAATGCGTAGGAAAGTCCGCGGCACAAATCTACGCTGCTTCGATGAAGGTAGATTAAATTACTTGAAAAATTGGCAACCATGCATTTCATCGGAGGTGTGAACAAATCTTTATTCTCACCTTTTAAAAAAATCTGCGATATTTTTTCTGCCAGTTTGCCCAGCCACGATGCATCAGCTACTGTAATAACTCGAATCTAACGTGCACCTTTTTTCTGGTTAAGCAAGTTCATAAATCGCATGCGCGTTAGAATCGAGTACGAAAAAAAAATGAATATGGTCATTCTATTGCCAACGGCATTTGCAAAATGGCCGCCCCCTAGGTGCGTTGTCATGGCGCGTCGGCCATTTCTGCCTATGTGTTGCCCATGTGCAGCACTTCGTACGTGTGCTGAGGAGTTCGTCATCTTGTAGTGCATTAGCATCGACGGCATGGAAGGGCCGACTCCAAAAACTCGAGTGCACCACGATGCCGCCTTTAAAAGAAAAGCCATCGTGTGCGCAGAAACGGACGGAAAGTGGGCTGCATCGCGATCGTTAGAAGTTCCCGAAACGTGCGTGCGGGACTGACGGAAACAAAAGCAGAAGATTGTCGACAGCAAAGCTTCACGCAAAGGCTTCAGTGGACCACAGCAGGGTTGGTTTCCGCAAATTGAAGAACTGCTCGGCGAGTATGTGCCAGAGCAGCGAGCGGCACAGCGGCCCGTGACGACAGAACTGCTCCAAGTGCGGGCTATGCAATTAGCCTTAGAAAAAGGTCTAATGTGGAGCCAGTTTAAAGCGAGCAGGTCCTGGCTAACTAACTTTATGAAGAGGAAAGGCTTTTCCTCCGAAGGTGAACGGGCATATACGAAAAGTTTTGCGGAGGAGTACGATGGAAAGCTTCAGTTTTCAGAGGTTCGTCCTAAACTTGGGGCACAACAATGGCTACCTGCTTGGGCAAATCGGGAATTCCGATCAGACGCCTCTTTAGTTCCACATGCCTGGCACCACAACCGTCGAGAAGAAGGGGGCGAAGGAAGTTTGCGTGCTGACATCGGTCCACGGTGAAACTGCAGTGACGGCAATGCTCTGTTACACGTCAGATGGGCACAAGCTTCCTCCGTACCTCATATTTAAATGCAAGACGCTCCCGAAAGGAGTTGTTTTTTCGAGTGGTGTGATCGTGCGAGCCAGCGAGAAAAATGGGTGCGCGTTGCAATTGATGTTTTACTTTTTTTTTCGTCGTGGAAATTGGGTGTGCGTTACAATCGAGGGCGCGATAAAATCGAGTAAATACGGTATCTTTCGAGAGCTGCGACATCTGGCAGCAAGTCGCCGATCTCGTCACGTGCGCAAGCAAACCGCCGAATGTTGTCGACGTAGCACAACACGTCCGCGTACGTCGGAACAGACGCACTAGCCTCTGCTTTTCTTTAAGCGTCAGTGGTTTTCGGTTCCGCGACATTGCAAGACGCAGCACTCGCAACCGAGAATTCGAAAGCTTTCTCGCACACCAATGTCTGAATGCTGAAAATTTTGCACGTAGACGCAGCAGCTGCGGCGCGCAACCCACCGATCAGGCAAACACGTGAAGGAATGGCTGAAAGGCAACAAGGCAGTGGGCCCATTCGATTTTTGCAAGCGCGTACGTCTGCGCAAGCTTTGACCAATTGCGAGGGGCTAAAACTTCTCAGCCCTCTGGTAGCTAGACAGCAGCTGGTTGCGGTTCCCGCGACTGTCTCAAACGTAAACAGGCTCGGCAATCGCCGTTCAACACGTCCGGTACAACGACACGAAATCTAGTGAGTTATCGCATACTAGAAAGCGAGCTCGAAATTATCTGCCATGTTACCTGCTCACAGCTGTCACTACAAAACCACCCAAAAGAAGGCAGAAAACAAAACAAAAAAGGGCCTCAACTGAAGCGTAGTGCAATGCGACTAAGCAAAACGAATGCGCTCTGGCTGGCTCTGGACAACGTTGGCTCTGGCTAGCTATGGCCGACAGCGTGTCGAAAAATTGAAGAGGCCCTGTGGTGGCAGCGCGGATAGTGTGCTAGAACGTGCGGAGGAACGAACTCGGTTCCTCGGTTTTCAGGCTTTTTTTCATCCGGCCGCAGTGTGCTTGCGTGGCAGCCTGCGTGTGTCATCGTAGGTTTTTTTTTTTCTTGGACGGTCCAGCTAAGCGTCGTACAAGGAGGGGTGGGCGTAAAATTGCGTCGTAGAATTGAGGTTTTCAATACATTAGCTCTATGGGGGGTTTTCCGGGACCAAGCCAATTCGTCGTAAAACGCGGGTGGTCGCAGGACCGTGGGACGTATAATCGAAGTTCCACTGTATCACATTAGAGCACAGCTCTTGGGGTGCTTGTTGCTATGTCGAGCGATGTCATCACTGTTGCGATCTAGTGTGCAGCTGACGGATATGATGAAGTAATGAATAGAGGTGAAAAACTAAAATGGCAAAAAATACCCAGGTCAAATGGGATTTGAACTCGGTGTGGCAGTCAAGTATTATGAAATGGAGCCACGCTAGTGCTTGAAACTTGTTTGTGAAAGATCCCATGCAGGTATCATGTCAGGTGAGGAAAGAAGGAAGGAATGGGGGATGGAAGAAAAGCAGGGGCATGTCAGGCGAGAAGTTGCGTGAACCTATGTCAGTGGATCTCAAATGGGGGTTCGCGAAGTCATTTCTGAGATACGTGAAACCATCACCCGCTTCTTTTTTGCACTTTCACATTTTTTTACATATGTAGCTCGGTTTAAGTGTGACTGTGCCACGTATGAATGAACTGTCCCAATTGAAGTGGCACGTTTGTTTCATCTTTCTAGTGGCAATAAAATGCACCTAGTTCACGCTCCAAATTTGTTAATCTATCTACGTACCCCCCTCTCTCGTCTTCAAGGGGTCTCCCATCACTTCGACCAGTCCACAATGGGTCCCCGACACATCCATGGCTCAGAACCACTGACCTATGTAGTATAGTATGGCAGGGAAGTAAAACAGCTACCAGTAATCACACAATGCTAATTGCGCAATGAGTATGTGGTTTAAAGGGGCCATGACACACAATTTTTGATCAAAATCCGTGTGTGTTATTTAGGTTTATCCTCGAGCAATCGCAAATAAGCTGGCGAAATTTTAGCATGTTTGGTCACGTACTTCATTAATAATTGAACATCTTCACAAATTTGCGAGCGGCTTTGAGAGTCTGGCAACATGAGCGCACTCGCGAGCCGGGAAACTAGCAGTTGGCCGCGCAAGCGTCTGCGTTTTGGCGTAAGATATTCTTCTGCGGGCAACAGAGCCTGAAATTGAGATACATGTAGGCTAGTGTGAATACCGCGTTTACTCGCATAATTGTTGCACTTTTTTTGCCGGAAAACCGATGAAAAGTTGGGGGGGGTGCGAGAATTGCGCGGGGAAAACTTTCTACGAAAACGTACAGAGCGAAAAAGAAAACGAAGTGGCCGCAAATCGGGATTCTCACACCAACAACAGCAAGCTTCAAGAAGTACTAATTAAAACTTATCTCAACAATAAAAGCAGAGGTTCAACACAAGACAAGATTAAATTGAGACACAAAAAGTGGAAGCGAATAGTCGAGAATTAGAATACCATGCGCAAAGCTTGCAAACGTTGCGGGCGTAGCGGTAGCGTTCGTCGCTCAACAGGAGCCCTCAAAAGGTAAGCGTGGGACGTCAGTATTAAGCTGATGGCTATTTAACAGAATTGTCCGCAGTTTCCTTCTTAAGAAATAAAGTTTACCATTAATCCCAAGGGCCTACCGGCGGCCCTGTTGCCGTTCTTTAGTGCATTATCTATCACTTGCAACTTGAAAGCAGCCGTACAGCTTCAGTATCGCCTCATAACTTGACAAGGTTACCGACGCAACATACAAAACACGCCACAACGTGCACTGGCCACTTCGGCTTCGCTGGAGTTGGATTAAATCTCTGTGCAATAGTACGCTTCATGCTTAAGAGATGGCGCCAGATGACGTGCGCTATCATCATCAGTGGCTGGAAAGAGCAGATGACATTATTGCAGCAGTTTTCGGGGGTGTGATAATTACTCGAAAAAAAAAAAAGAAATCGTATTTTTGTTTTGCGATGTGGGGGGTGCGAGAATTGTGCGAGTGCTAGGATTACACAAGTAAATACGGTAGTGAATTTTAGGTTCGAGGTGAATTCGAAGCAATTGGTGAATTTGGTCGTATAATTTCGAATCGAATTTGAATAGTGTATATATTGTATATTATAAAGAAAACTGGACATATTTGTCATGGCCTAACTGACCTGCACAATATTTTTTGAAAATTGAAACAAGGCTTGTGCAAACATTTTTTCGCAACAAAAGAAGTGGAAGCAACATTGAATAGTAGCAGGATTTGACTTTCGATAGAATGCAAGTGGTAGCGTATAAAATATGTTGCATTAAAATTCGCTATCTTATATAAGTAAGTATGACTAGCTTTTAAACTGAAAAAAAAAAGAAAAATGAATCGACTTGAGAGTATTATCTTCATTTAACCTTGAAGTGAAACTTCACAGCAGTGTGGATTTTTTTTGGGGGAGGGAGGGGGGTAAGTGTTTTCACAGCTTAGCATCCCCTTACTGCAGTAAAACTATCTTTACAGAGTGTTGCATGTGAACTATATGCAATTATTCGTTCTTCTTGAATAATTTGATTTTTTCAATAATTCAGATTTGATTTGAAGCAAATTCGAATATTGCAATATTCGTTCGAGTATTTGAATATTTGTAATATCCTTGCAAGTTTACACATTTGAACTTTATTCTGCTTGGCACTGAAACTGAATGATTTATAGCAGCTGAAACTGGTAGAAGACCACGACGCCGCTGTTTGCTGCACGTGACGTCACAGAAGCCATGGCTATTTAGTGGTTGCCAGCTGTGGGTGGAATTTATCGCTAATGACTTATAGGGCCTGTTTTGCGCTGAAATATTCTTTCGTGGCCCACTTCTCATATCCGTATTGGAATAATAAACTCTCTACTTCTGGTTTTCATTGAAAACCACAAATTGTTGGGTGATTGTGTCATGGCCCTCTAATGCTTCCCACCCACCACAGAGTTCTCGGGCATAATTTTTCGTCGTCAGTCACATGATGCAGCAACAAAAAAGCGCAAGATGTGCAGTGGGTACATCGCTCTTCCACCGAAAGACTCATAATGGCACACTGGAAGCTGTCCCACTTCACAAAACTTATGATTTATGATGTAGTGATATATGATATATGATTACTTTGTAGATGGTGAAAATTTCAAACAGAGTTGGCCTTGCCCAAACACGAAGCTGTGCTCAGAATTCACTCTGAACAGTATCCTAACTGTTGGGAAATTTTCGCTTTTTCCTAATTACGGTGGGGATACAGACTGCATTGCCTTGTTTCAGTATGATGTGAATGTCGTATGTATCAACTCTCCCGGTGCACTCCTGGGATTGTCCAGATTAACAGAGTTGTGTGCAAATATAACCGAATTATTGAGAAGTTGATGCCGTTAAGTAATGAATATGCTTGCCAGGACCGTAGAGTAAGTACGAATTTTCTCATTCTTCAAGAACGACTAAGCTGGTTCTTACTGTCAGCTAACTTGTGTTCCTCTATCACCTGCCAAGTTTGGAAGTGTTTCGGAAAGTAGAAGCTGAAATCATTTTACTCTTGGTTTTGTACACAACAAAACAGTGTACAAAGCGTGATAGCTTTGTTAGAAAATTAATTCAGCATTATTCATGGGGTATAGGTGAGGGCATGCAATTTTTCCAAAAGAGATGCCTCCTTTTTTAATGTTTGGAAACCGCCATCAGTTTTTTTTATATTACTCTTAAAAGGGCAGACTGGTCTTAGACATTTTTTTGTTTATTTCTTCAGTGATCTTGATCCAACTGCACAGAATAATGCAGTTTTTTGTGCCGATTTGAAATATTTAACTAGTTTTCTTGTAACTCATTTTGTTCCTGATATAACTTAAGTTCACCCCCTATTGTTTGAGGCCATCATAGAAAATAAAAGTGCTTCATTAAAAGTGATACTTAAGATATGCCAACATAGACTAATGACTATAGAGTGAATGTATGCAAGAGCTTTTAGTTTTTAGGCCTTTCTTGGTTATTTTACAGCAAAATTAACTATCAATTTTCAAAAACAGTTGGAATCGTATTATAATTTTGATGAGTAATTAATTAAAAAGGCTTGTTCTCTAAATTCTACACCCATACTTGCATTCTACACAAATACAGGTTTTCATTGCAAAAATAATTATTGTTGTACATGCCCTAGCTGCAGAGATATTGAGGCCTCAAAATTGAACAGTCGTAAATTAACCTTTTGAGAAAAACATAAAGACTGAAAACACACAGCTTTCTCAAAAAGCAACAATCATGGTGTGGATGTTTTGCAATCCTTATAAAGGTGCTCATAAATTCGTACCAGAGCTTCTAACACTGGCGGGGGCTAAATACAGAGAAGCCTTGAAGTTGGCTCCTCATTTTTTTGCAAGTTCTGCATGTTAACAGCACCAAGAATCTGAACAGTGAGAATGACATTACAAAAAAATTACCACTTCCTGGTCTGTTAAAATTTGCACAGAGATAGAAAAATACTTGCAAAAACCAAATATGTCAATTTTAGAGAATGAATTTTTTGTCACTTTTTGGTCCCAAAGACCAGTCTGCCCCTTAACACAGCGGCTACTGCATAGATCTTTTTTTATGTCATGATCAGGTGGTGCCAAAAGTAAAGGCAGAGAAGTTTCATCACTGTTAAAGAGAGCGGTGCCATCTAATAGTGAGAATGAAAGTGCAATGATGCGGCCTTCGGTATCTGTGGTCACAGTGGTCAAAATATTGGCATTTTGTCGCATGCCACTAGACGTATCATATTTTTGGACAATGTGCACAAATTGAAAAAGCAATACAGCTGGAGTTCGCTTAGTCGCATGTTTTGATTGCTTGTTTTTTTTTCTTTCTTTTTTTGCCTGTCATCCCAGGAGGCACACCAAGTACTTTGGGGGCTTCCATAACAACCACCGGCTGGTAAACTGGCTATGGGACATTCTTGAGCGCGACTTCACGTCTGAAGAACATCACCTGTTTCTGAAGGTGGGATTGGCCTCACCATGTCTTTGATAGTAGGTATTCCTTAGGAATACACCACACTAGTCTGGAATAGTAAGATACCTAGTCTAAGGCTTCAGTAGTACCTTGACGTAAAAAAATACTGATGTAATTAATGAAACTATGGTACTTTCACTTGAAATATGCACGCCAAACAACCTTTCAACCACAAGTGTGGCAAAATATCATATCTGCTTTGCAATCTTGAAACTACTCTTTAACGACAGCGACACTATTTCGAAACTCTGTTGGGGGTAGCATATGCCCATCATGATACGAAAGAAAATTTGCTCGTTTCTGTGTTAGACTCAACCAAATAAATCCAACAATCGAGCCATAGAAAGAATAAGGGACATTATTTCACGCTTTTAACTGTATTGCGTTAATTGTGACGTAAGTTGCTTTTTTCTCTCAACACAGTTTGTGACAAGCTGCTCGAAGCCTCCCCTTTTGGGCTTTGCCCACTTGGAGCCACCATTCTCCATTCGATGCGTCGAGGTCAGCGACGATCAGGTACGGCACCAGTCAGATTGTACTTCCTCAAGTGTTTTGCAGGCCAAACAGTACTGCTGTTTCTTGTCACGTTATACCTCATGCAAATACGTAGTTACACCTATGCAATGAGAATACCATATTTACACTATTTTAGGCGGACCCTTTTGTCTTAATTTGATATAAGAAGTTGGGGAGGGGTCAATTTAGAAGGGAAAATTGGTTTCGGTTGTGAAGTCTTTCTGAAAATAATCCCCTTGTAGTCTTGCAAAGCTAGCTTTTCTGCACAGCTTTTATCTACTGCGGGGAAGTCACCTTGGCATGGTGGAATTGGGTTGTTTTCCTCAGAGACATCGTAAATAAATTTTTTATGAAATATGCTCATGCTCCTTTTTTTGTTGTGGTGCAATTTAAGGGGGGTCGATCTACGTTCCAGTCATTGTACAATTGTGTAAATACATAATCTGAAAGTGGTTCCAAGCTGGCCAACTGTAGGGAACAGCTAACCAAGTAGATAAATACGAGATGTATTGGTGGCGTTAATTGTGCCGACCAGTTCTGTGTTGACCGGCTCTTTTTTATTTTTATGACAACTTAAGACAATTTAGTACCTTCAGCTGCACCGTTCCCACTTCAAATGCTCAAGCTACATCTTTTGAGCCATGCTTTTCAGCAATGTGCAAACATTTTTCTGTGCACGTCACTTGCGAATCTTTCCACTTGTTTTTGGCAGCTGAATTGTCTATTCAATATGTTGTTGCACTTGAACTTTCTGAATGCAAATCATTGCAACACTTTACAGAACAATTAGGAATGTAAGGTTTAGTCTTGTTTTGAAACTTAAGCGAAAATAGTGTACTTGCACTTAAAAAAGTGTTCTTTCAAAGTCATATGAATAAATATGTAAATGAAGGTGTATGAGCAACGCATTGCAGGGCTTGCAGTAGGCCCGGGCATACACATCGGACTCTGGAAATTCGCAGACATGCAGCGCCACCTGTCGACGCAGTTTTGTGTTGTGCAAAGCCTGACTTCCTTGCACAGTTTGCTGTGCAACCAGGTGCAACTACAGGGTGCGAAACAACGATTGAGCTAAATATTAGGTGTATTTGCGCTTTGAACACTTGGAAAAAGAGCTACGAATTTGTCTCTGCTTGCTAGTCGGACGCGTCACCGAACTTTCATTAAGTGCTTGCTGGTTCATGCGCCAGAACGACGACGAAAACAAGAGCAAACACAATAGCTCCACGCTGTACGTAAAAAAGACTTCAGTCGATGCTACTGTTGCATTGCGAATTGCCACAAACGTAAAGGACACCAGTTTAGTGAATTCTACAACTTTCGCGAAGCAGAACGGTGAGAGAGCTGTATACAGGCCGTTGCAAGCGTGTTGGGTAAGCAAATTACTCGCGTCCTCCACAGTCAGTCGCATGAAAAAGTGTGACAACGTAGGTCTTCTGTTATTGTTTGGAGTAGCTTGACGGGAAACTGTGGTAACTAGTTATGAAGCCTAACAGAGCCTCTGACCCCAATGCGCGCCGTGCAACAGTAGACAGGTGAGACGTGCATGATAAACGTCGCACATGCCGTGACCATGGATAACCTGAAGTTGTAGCCACCACACAGCATTACGCACGTAGGGCCTTGAAGGCTCTAAGTTCCGGCTTCAACTAGCAAATGCAGACATGTACATCATACAGATGAATTTCAAAATATTCACAACCACAATCGGGTTTTTTTTTTTTTTTTGCCCTTGGTCTCCGCAATTGCCGAAGCTATCTTGGAGGCCTCGGTTTTGTCTTTCGTTGTAAACCAAAAAAAATGTACATGCTTGTATCCCTATTTGGAGTACACACAAACGGAAGACAACAATGAACAGAACATTCTACAGTCGAATCTCATTAATTTGAACACGCTTAATTCGAACTTCCGGTTAATTCAAACTCACGCTGAGGTCCCGTCAAAGCTATGCGTATTGCAATGTGCAAAAGCGCCTTGTAATTCGAATGCACATGCACTTGCGACGGTTAATTCGAACATATTGCGCTCCGAAAATGCTTTCAGCACCACGCTTGATCCTGCGGCACCACCTCCGACTCCTCAACGCTGTGCGCGAAGGAAAAGAAAAGGAAAGAAAAGGCTGCGGTGGAATGTTTAGTCTCTCTGAAATTCCAGTCTGCGATGCACTTGCACCACGCTTCCCCCTTTCCTCCTGTCCCTGCCATGTAGACCCTTCTTTCAATGACACGTGCGAAGAGAGCAAAAAAAAAAAAAACTGCCATGGAGTATTTGGTTATCTCTCAAATGCTGATCTGCTTCTCTCCGCATGGGGACATTCCTACTTTCTTTTCACGTTCGGCCCACGCCGTGGCTACGTCGCAGAGTGTAGTATCAGGTGCTCTGTGGCAGTAGCGGAGACGCAGTCGGACTCATTGTTGTCATCTCCTCTAGAGAGTGTCGGCGCTGGACATTGCTGCGCGTAACTTTTCTTGCCAGGAGAATGCTGAAGCCAAAGTAGAAATGCTTTGCAAGCTGCGTCTGAAATTGATTGACTTGCTGCAAGGCAAACGTGTGCAGACGTGCATCACCGATTACTTCAATTAATGATGGATGAGCTGTGATTTGTGAATAAATGTAAGTCTTCTGAAACTTCCCCCTCGTGTGTTAGCTCAGCGTACATGCGCCACTGCATGGTGAGCCCTCCGTTCATTTAGCTTTCATTAATTCGAACTAATATTCGGGCCCCTTCAAATTTGAGTTATCGAGATTCGACTGTAGTATGCATAATAAAATAGTTGAACACACAGGAAGGGATAGATCGATGGAGAGTGCAACTGCAAAGCAGTAATCACCAGGATCGTGTCAGATAAAGGGAGCTTCGTACCACTGATCATAAGATTGTTCATGTATACACTTCATTGCGTTGGCATCATGTTAGTGCCCAATTTTAATGCACTTAGGCATTCCAGAATGAGCGTCGGGAGTGCCTGCCTCGAACTCGATGTCATATGCGATTCTCTCTTGCACTTGAATTGCCAGTTGCAGCACGCCGAAAAATAACTGAAACATCTTTTGCATTGTATTCGCAGTTCGTTTTGATGAGCTTCATATTTTTATGCAGCGAAGTTGGATTGGAGAAAGAAGCTTGCGAGGTCTTTGATTTTCAGAAAACTACACCTCGACACCAACAAAAGAGGAAGGCCTATGGACACTCGCTTTGCACTACCCATTTATGGCCGGCGTGGCATTGGGGGTGCTAGTGGCGGCATTTTTTGCAGCGACGCCTGGGCAGAGTTTGATGCCTACAAGGCAGAGAACTACAGACGCTCACCTTAAAAATGCAAATACAGGAATAATCATTCAGTAAAGTTGAAGTGTTAGGCTTGTTCATTTACAGAATATTTTTGTTACACTGTATGCCCATGTGCCTTCAGCATGTCTTTGCATTCACTACAGTAGTACAGAAAACTTTAAACAAAAAAGGCAGCATCTCTAATGGCAAACTTCATTATATTGAAAATTTAGGTTCAGGTTCCTATATTTCTACAGTGAGGATAACCTCACATGTTCTTAAAATGGTCCAGGTGCTTAAGACCTCACTAGTCAGCACACCAGACTGCAGTAGATGAAAGGAAAAAAAAGGACCAGTAAAAGTATTGAAGGACATACTCTGACTATACCAAGGAACATTTGGGAACTGACAGGAAACATGGTGCTAAGCGGAAAACTTGTACGGCTTCTCCCAATGCATGTAGGCACATTTGTATAGCAATCTGCTGCTGAGAGAGCTTACCTGCACAGTACTTTATAAAAAATTGATACAAGGCTTGTGCAAATGCCATTTTTTCAATTCAAAGAAGTTGAAACACCTTTGCATAGCAGCAGAATTAGACTTCCGGTGGAATGCAAGTGATAGTAAAATGTGTCAGTTTTAAAATTTGCTATATTTAGAGCATATAAACCGATATAAAAAGCTTTTAAACTATATAAACGCTAGCACTTGCTGCCATGTGGGACCGATTTTCTCTAGCCAATTGTGTGCAGTATGGCACCTACTAATCTCACGCTGTAAGTGTACAGCTGCTGCGCTGTGTGTGCACGTTTATCGTGATAGTGTTTGCACAAGGAGGTTTCTGCAGGTGACATACACTTTCAGCAGTCTCGCATGAGCAGGTAGCTGCGGCAAACGGGGCACGATGTGTTTATGTTGAATAGTAAAATTATGTAATGGGCGTTACGAGTGGGCTGTGCTATGCGGGCTGCAACGCGCGTACTCTCAAGTTATGGTGCTAATCACAATAAGTTATGCTGGCATCTTTGTCACTGGCCAGGATGTGTCTACATTTTAATGCTTATGCATAAAGGTGTTATGCCTATCTGCTTATATGCCTCGTCCTTATGTATATAGGCATCATGCCTATGTGCATGTATACCCCATGCCTATGTGCATGTATACCCCATGCCTATATTCTTATGCAAATAAGCGTCATGCATATAGAGTTCAACATGAATAATTCGAACTCGAAGGGGTTTATGAATTAGTTCGATATATGGAAAATTCAATATAAAAAAATACAGGCTCGTGAGCTTACCTGTAGCAGATCGTCACCTACAACAGGCACTTTTAATTATAATAATAATAGGCTCGTGCTAATAGTAAATTTTAGGTACGAAGCGAATTCAAAGCAAATATTGATTTTGATCGAATAATTTCGAATCGAATTTGAATGGTAGGTATGACAAATAAAAAAAAGGGAATATTTTTTATGAGCTAAATAACCTGCACAATATTTCTTTTGAATCGAAATAGGGGCTCTATGCAAATGCCTTTTTTTTTTTCCGTTCAAAGGAAGTCCAAACTACCTTAAGTAGTAATTTCGGTAGGATGCGAGTGATAACCAGTCAGATACTTAGCATTTTAAAATTTATTATACCTGGATCATAAAAGCCATCATAACAAGCTTAATAAAATGGAGAATTGATTTTTTGTCGCGCCGCGATGGTCTAGTGGCTAAGGTACTCGGCTGCTGACCCGCAGGTCGCGGGTTCAAATCCCGGCTGCGGCGGCTGCATTTCCGATGGAGGCGGAAATGTTGTAGGCCCGTGTGCTCAGATTTGGGTGCACGTTAAAGAACACCAGGGGGTCGAAATTTCCGGAGCCCTCCACTACGGCGTCTCTCATAATCATATGGTGGTTTTGGGACGTTAAACCCCACACATAAATCAATCAATCAATCAATCAATCAATCAATCAAGAATTGATTTGAGGGTAACATGTTCCCTTAAAGGGGCCCTGTAACACTTTTTCGAGTAGCCATGGAGCTAGTAAACATGCTTGTTGACTCACAAATTTACCGCCGCAGAGTTTCTAGAATCAGTTCAGTACAAGAGGAATTCTAGAAATTTGTCGCACGCTGCAATTGCATTATCTCTTTCCGTTCCGACGAAATAGCTGGAAGTTAAGCAGGGAGGAATGGCATGGCAAAAGAAAAATACGTCACATGTACCTCGTGACCTTGAGTGCCTCTTTTTTTTTCCTTCGAATATGCGGCTTTTCAGTGCCATTGCGCACATACTCGTAGACAAGTGGCAGCCCCGGTAACGACAAGCGCGCGATGCTCAAATCAGATAATGGTGGTGACCAAAACCGTATATTCCTTCTTGGCTGTGACAAGTGATTTTTAAGCTTGTAGTGTCATTTGCCGAGGGAAGAAAGCAATTTTTAGCTTTGAAAATTTATTGGTAATTACAGGCCGTGCGCTGCGCTACAATATTTGCCTCGCGTGTTCTCGGTAGCCTCGACTACCGATTGGCAGCGTTTTATGATTCTGTACAGCAAGTGTTGCAGGGCCCCTTTAAAATTGAAGGGGGGCTTCGCGGCAAAGCGATTTTTTATTCAATAGTCACTTTCACGGTTTAGCACTCCTACATTGCAGTGAAACCACATTTATAGGCCGTGACATATGGACTCATATACACCTATTCGTTCATTGCGAATACTTCGAAAATATTCGTTAACTTAAATTTGAATCGGCCCCGCCGCGGTGGTCTAGTAGCTAAGGTACTCGGTTGCTGACTCGCAAGTCGCATGATCAAATCTCTGCTGTGGAGACTGCATTTCCAATACAGGTGAAAATGGTCTAGGCCCATGTGCTCAGATTTGGGCGCATGTTAAAGAACCCCAGGTGGTCAAAATTTACGGAGCCCTCCACTATAGCATCACTGATAATCGTATGGTGGTTTTGGGACGTTAAACCCCACATATCAATCAAATTCAAATTGAAGTGATTTAAAATATGCAACCAATTGTTTGAATATTCGCAGCATTCGAATATTCGCACGAGTCTAGCATTTAAGAATGACAACTAATTCCGCACACACACTGCAACAGAATGGTTTGTTTGTGTGAAAAAAATTGCTTATCTTGGCCTGCTTCATATTTGGAACGTTGAAGATGCCAGTCTCAATCTTATCAAGGCTGTCCAGGCGCGACAGCCTAGTTCCCTTCATGTGGCCAATACAATGTCGAATGACGCCGAACGCTGCCGCTACTTCAGTGGTGGAGTATACGCGTGTAGTCTGTGCCTCGCTTGGGCAATCTTCTTCGTCACATGAGCTCTTGGCCTGGCCATCCAGAGTCCCTGCGATCGCAGCTACTATGTCCTCGTCAGCGAGGCTCGCAATGGCCCGAACATTGCAGTCAGCTTCCATGAAATCATTCGCAGACACTTCGTGTGGAACTGCTGCCGGGAAGCAGGACGACAACTGGCGAAACGCGTAGTCTATGCGCTCGTCGTCGTCTTTAGCGGTTTTCGCAATTTCCACCGTCTCGAAGACTGCCTTGCGGAAGCAGCTGACCAATGTGTCCGTCTTCACGTTTCCCCAGGAGTTGAAGATCTCCACGGGAAAAAACTTACCTGAGATTTCCGGCCACTCCTTTGTAATCTACTGCTGGATGTTCTGGCTGCTGACAGCTTCGCTTTCACCAGAAATGTTTTGCCAACAATGTTGTAGTGCTGCTTAAATCGGTGAGGCCACCCTGTGTTGTCGGCGAAGTTGTTTCACCGAGTGCAGCGGCAAACCATTTGGCCTTGGCGATGAGCATTGGGCCATTTCCCGGAATGTTCTTCGCACGCACTTCTAAAAACCAGGCAAAGAGTGCGAATCAAATCAAATCAAACTTCATTTCAACATTTGGACAATGTTGAGGACCATGAACAAAAAGCCAGCAAGGCTTGACGTCGTTCATGGCCCCAATTTTTCCAGGCAGAAACAAACAAGTAAGAGCAATAATTCAACACTGAAACAGAACTTATAAATTATAAGGTAGTGACAAAGCTCATAATACAGATTATACAAACATATAAATATTGTCAGTACATACTGAAAAATTTAAAAGTAAGCAAAGAAAATTCCCATGATTGACAATACAAAAGTTGATAAACAGAAGTCGTAATAAAAGTGGAAACAGATTTTTATACAAAAATATATACCGCATTCTGGGCACTACCACATAGGTATTTGCAGAGACAGCGTATGTTCACTCTTCGACACGATCACATGGAATGTTGTATGACCTTATTCATGCTTAAGTGGTACGGAAGTTTATACCGTAACATCTGGTAGGCATAATTTGTTCTGGAGCTCAGTAGTTTCCATATTTCGGAGCTCCTTGTGTTGATTGTTTTATATTTTGGCATCAAATTGGAAATGCATTTTAGGGTGTCGTTTTTTCTAATACTGTTCTTATAACTTCTTAACAATATATTTTCATAAATGTTAGGCATTGGTAGCAGATTCAAATTTTCGAAAAGAGGACTCGTTGGCGTTAAGTAACGAACATTTAGAATACAACGCACAGCTTCTTTCTGCATTCTGTGGAGGGTAATAATGTTAGTACCCTAAGTGTTGTAGCGCTCCAGACGAGATGACGAGTAGCTTATGTATCATAGAAACAGGGATTTATGCAATATAAGTTTAACACTTTCTGGAAGAAAAAGCGCAACTTGCACAGTATTCCAGTCACCTGGGAGAGTTTACCCACCCCCATTTGCACGTGATCATTCCATGATAGATCTTGCTCAAATAGGACACCAAAACATTTAAAAGAGGGTACAAATGACAGAACAGTCATTGAGATGTAAGCTCGTTGAAGTGTAAATATTTCAATTTTTCTATCTAAAAAGTACGACTTTCGTTTTATTAACGTTGTTTTTCAATGAGTTTGCTGTGCTCCTAGATGATTGTTTTAATAGTACTACGTTGGCTTTATTCATGACATCCTTGGCATCCTTCGCAGTTACAAGAATTGTAGTGTCGTTTGCATATTTATTAAATTTTACGTCATGATCAGTGTTCACTAAGTCATTAATATAAATGCAAAAAAGCAATGGCCTCAAGATTCTTCTCAGTAGTACTCCTGCCACAAGTGGTTTTACATAGGACGTGTAAATATTATTTACCATTTTTTGCATGCGGTGCTGAAGGTAAGATTATGTTAACTTCAGAAGAACTCCCCGGAAGCCATAGTAGTTCAATTTTTTTAAAAGCAGGGTATGGTTTATACAGTCAAACGCCCTCGAATAGTCTACGAAAATTCCCAATGTACAGAGCTGAGGTTCAAAACATTCTACTATTATTTCCTTTTTAGTTTTTAGTTAGAAGGGCTGTTTTAGTAAATTGACCTTTGGTGAACCCAAATTGCATATTGGTCATTACTGTATGCTTAGTTATAAAAAAGGAAATACGGCTATGAATTAACCTTTCAAGCGGTTTTGAAAAAATTGGCATGACTGATATTGGTATATAATTAGTTAAAGCATTTTTATCTCCACTCTTGTGTAACACTATAACTTTAGCAGTCTGGAGACTTTTTGGAAAAGTACCACAGAATAAAACCAGATTGTAGATGTGTGTAAAGGCCGGAGTGGTGGCATCTATTACATACTTTGCAGGCCCGATTTCGAAGCCATCAGCATCACAACATTTGGTATTTGTGATTGATGAAAATATGTTAGTTACTTGCTTAGGTGTCGTAGGAGCCAAAAATGCAGAATGACTGGTTCGGGAACTTAAGTTCAAACAGTCGGGATCTAAACTGAACTGGTAAAACAGTCATTGAAGGTTTCTGTTAATTCTTTTTCTGATATATTTCCATCAATTTTTATCTCCATAATAGTCTTCTTACAGTCATCTCGCCAAGAACAGTGTTAATACGCTTCCAAAGAATGTCAGAATTTTTCGTAACATCACCGGTAAATAAACTTTGCAAGTATACTCTTTTCTCCCGACGTAAAAGACTGTTACCTTTATTTCTTTGAACCTTGAATTGACGCAAGGTTTCTTCAGATCGTGTTGAAATAAAGTTATGGAATAAGGGAATTTTTATGCGTATTTCCTGTCAACACTGATTTGTGACCCAGGGCTTTCTACTCTTGTGGCCAGGTTTAAGAACCTTGTACCTAAAACATTTCTTGTATTGTCGCGGTACAACGCGAATACAACACAGATACACCTAGGGACGACGAAAGCAGCGTGTCCTCAACAGCTCAGTCACAAGATCGTCTTTTTCAGCCTCGAGAGAAGCTAGAGGCCCACTACCTCGTGCCCACTAAATGCCCCATCATCGTTATCGTCCACATCATGTAGACACGCGTCATTTGCTTCTCTACCCAAGAGCATCGCCCCGATGCGCAGTCTGTAATGCAGTTTTTTTTTTCTAAATTAAAGTATCATGCAATCACTCGCTGACGTAGGGTTTCATGTGGACTACGTGAACGAGTTCAGGATGGTGCTGGCGACGCCTTGTACTATACGAACAGTCGGGAACAACTTCGTAAGTGACATCGCTCAGTCGTCGCACAACTAGGTACGGTCCAAAGTATCTTCTTAAGAGTTTTTCGGAAAGTCCTCGTTTTCGTATGGGCGTCCAAACCCATACTTTGTCGCCAGTTTGGTAGACGACTGTTCTGCGGTGAGCATTGTGGCGGCCTGCATCGTAGTCATGCTGCTGGCTGATCCGTAAACGTGCAAGTTGCCTAGCTTCTTCTGTGCGTTCTGTAAACGTGTCGGCGTCCAGGACGATGTCGTCGCCTTCGTGCGGTAACATTGCATCTAATATGGTTCGTACTTCCCGTCCATGAACGAGGCTGAAAGGTGTCATGCGGGTCGTTTCTTGCTTGGCCGTGTTGTATGCAAACGTTATGTAAGGCAAGATTGTATCCCAATTTTTGTGTTCGACGTCAACGTACATCGAAAGCATGTCTTCAATGGTTTTGTTTAGACGCTCTGTCAGCCCGTTCGTTTGTGGGTGGTATGCGGTAGTCTTACGATGCGTTGTTCCACTCAGCATCAAAACATGGTCCAAAAGAGCTGCTGTAAATGCGGTTCCTCTGTCTGTGATTACGATGGTTGGTGCACCATGCCTCAGTACAATATTCTCGATAAAAAATCTTGCCACCTCTGCTGCTGTACCTCTCTGGATGGCCTTTGTCTCGGCATAACGGGTCAAATAATTCGTCGCGATGATAACCCATCGGTTGCCTGCAGTAGAAGTAGGGAGTGGGCCCAAAATGTCCATGCCGATCTGGTGGAATGGAGTCATTGGGACCTGTACGGGTTGCAGGAGGCCAGCTCGTTTAGTTGGCGGTGACTTGCGTCGCTGGCAGTCGAGACAGGTACGAATGTGGTGCTTCACGGCTGTGGTTAGTCTTGGCGAGTAATACCTTTGCTGTACCCTGGCCAACGTTCTTGTGTAACCCAAGTGGCCAGAGGTAACCTCGTTGTGGCATGCTTTCAGTACTTCGGTGCGAAGGGCTGCTGGGATGACGAGCAGATAGGCAGATCCCGTCGACGAAAAATTTCTTTTATAGAGTACTCCGCCACGTAAACAAAATGATGACAACGCTCTTGCGAAAACTCTTGGCGCCTTCCGAGATCTGCCATCCAAGTAGGTAATTAAGCCAAGCAACTCAGCGTCGTCTCGTTGTTGCTGCGCAATGGTGGTCGTGTCGAGGACACCGAGAAATGATGTTTCCTCCTCCTCGGGTAGGGTTGCCGACTCAATGGGTGAACGGGACAAACAGTCGGCGTCCATATGTCGCTTCCCTGACTTATGTACGACTGCCATGTCGAATTCCTGCAGCCTGAGACTGCAACGCGCTAATCGGCCGGTAGGGTCTTTAAGATTAGTTAACCAACACAGTGAGTGGTGGTCGCTAATTACTTTGAAGGGGCGGCCATATAAATACGGACGAAATTTCGTAACCGCCCATACCACGGCGAGACATTCCTTCTCAGTCGTGGAGTAATTAGCCTCAGCACGTGTTAACGTTCTGCTTGCGTAAGCGATTACCCTTTCTGCGCCATCATGCTGCTGCACAAGCACAGCTCCCAGACCAACATTGCTAGCATCGGTGTGAAGCATTGTAGGGGCTCTCTCGTCGAAGTGGGCAAGGACTGGGGGTGTTTGTAGTCGCTGGCGAAGATCGTTAAAAGCAGCTTCCTCTTCGTTATTCCACTCAAAGGTGACGTCTTCTCTTGTTAGGCGAGTTAGTGGTGATGCTATGCGTGTGAAGTCCGCGATAAATCGACGATAATACGCGCAGAAGCCGAGAAAGCGTCTGACAGCCTTTTTATCGGTCGGCATAGGGAACTGTTCTACGGCTGCGATTTTTTCAGGATCGGGACGAATACCAGCATGACTGACGACATGACCAAGAAATCGCAGCTCTTCATAGCAAAAGTGGCACTTCTCAGGCTTCAACGTCAGGCCCGCGGACTGTATGGCTCGTAAGACCACCTCAAGTCCTTCAAGGTGCTCGTCAAACGTCGCGAAAAACACTATGACGTCGTCCAGGTATACTAAGCATGTTTTCCACTTCAACCCAGAAAGCACGGTATCCATGAGTCTTTGAAAGATAGCAGGGGCTGAGCACAAACCGAATGGCAAGACCTTAAATTCATATAACCCATCTGGTGTCACAAAAGCGGTTTTCTCGCGGTCTCTCGGGTCCACCTCGATTTGCCAATATCCACTCCGCAAGTCCATTGAAGAGAAGTATCGAGCATGTCGAAGTCTGTCGAGAGAGTCGTCTATACGCGGTAGTGGATATACGTCTTTCTTGGTTGCCTGATTTAGCTTCCGGTAATCCACACAGAAGCGCAGGCTGCCATCCTTTTTCTTAACGAGGACTACAGGCGACGCCCAGGGGCTCTGTGAAGGCTGAATGACGTCATCTT
Source organism: Rhipicephalus microplus (assembly GCF_043290135.1). Classification (NCBI taxonomy): domain Eukaryota; kingdom Metazoa; phylum Arthropoda; class Arachnida; order Ixodida; family Ixodidae; genus Rhipicephalus; species Rhipicephalus microplus. The sequence continues at coordinate 153,740,997 of NC_134702.1, read as the reverse complement.
CAAGCATTCTGTCTACCTGCTGTTGTATCGCTTCACGTTCTTTTGGAGCCACGCGATAAGGGTTCTGGTGAATAGGTCTCGCCGTTTCCTCGGTAATTATTCGATGCCTGGTTAGAGGCGTGCGGCCAACTCTTGATGTTGTCGAAAAGCAGTCTTGAAATTTGGCCAGTAACTCAAGGAGTCTGCGTCGGTCGTCTTTTGGCAAAGTAACGCTAACGTCCAGAACAGGCCCTGAATCAAGATTTAGCGACTCGTCGACTACCGCCAAGCAGCCTTCGGCATCTATGACATCGTCGAAGTAAGCGACAGCCGTGCCTTTAGGAAGATGCCGGCGCTCAGCACTAAAATTGGTCAGCAGCAAGTCCGTGCGTCCAGCAGCAACTCTGACGATACCTCGCGCGACAGAAATACCGTGGGTGAAGAGCAGCGAGCTTATTCGGTCCGCAACTCCTTCGGCGTCAAACTGAGCACCGGCGGCCACAGAAACAAGCGTGCATGACCATATGCATCCTTAAACTTTTCATGAAAATATTCATATGCAGTTTCAGGGTCAGCAATACGCAGTAAAGGTGACCAATCAATAAGCGATATTTGATTACGAAATTTCTCCAAGCTGTGTGCATTTACGTCCCTAACAGTCAAACGTGTACTATTTGCGCGTTTAGTTGACATGGCTTGCTTAAGGGGGGACGCGGCTTTGGGATCGCGATAAACGGCAAAAAAATCGATTTTTCGAAACTCAAGTTTTCAGTTTCTGGAACCCTTTTTCTATCTGGTTCCAAAATATCTACACTGAAAACCGCGCAGAAGTGCTTCGGAAAATTCGTTTCACCCACCTAGGTAGCAAAAATTTTTCTGGAAATGGCGAGAAAACGGCGATTTTCAAAAAATTATAGCTTCGCTATGCTTGGGCCGGGAGCCGGCTTCTTGGGCTCATCGGAAAGAGCATTTCTCCGTGTTTAACTTTCCCGCCTCAGCTGGCTCCTCCCTTTAACAACAAGCGAGCAAAAAGCAAATGTTTGAAGGTCGTTTTGAGGCCCTTGATTGGCCGTGGCCGCCATGTTGCCTCAGCTCGCCTCGCCATTGGCCCGATGCTCGCTCCGGGAGATCGTCGTCTGCTGCTTGTGCGTGGCGAGGACATGGCTCTCGAAAATCGCCACTTCGTGACGTGTTCACGGCTTGATAATCACTTAAGATATAACTACGCTTTAGTTACGAGCAGTAAGCGGATGCGCGATCAGGTTACTACGAGCGTCAGCGCGGTCTACGAGCGCCGCGCGTCATTGGAATCGTCTTTAGCCCTAACTCCACCGACTGCGGGCAGGAACGACGCGCTAGCGCATTCGTGGCGACGGGCTTCTTCGCAAGCAACGAAGCTGTAAGCGGCGGCACGATCTGATTACTACGAGTGGCCGCACCGGATGCACGATCAGATTACTACAAGCGGGCGCGCGGCGGTCTACGAGTGCGGCGCGTCATCGGAGTCGGCTTTAGGCCTAACTCCGCTGACAGCGAGACTGCGGGCAGGAACGACGCGCAAGCGCACTCTTGGTGACGTGCTTCTTCGCAAGGAATGTACCACATCACTCGCTAGCTCCTCTGAATCACGTACGGGCATTTTACGCATCGGCAGCGGACAACACAGTCAAGCTCGTCACCCCCCCCCCCCCCCCCTTCTCTGCTAAGGATCGCTCGGAACAGTGGCTAGCAGTTTCGCGCGTCGTCATTCGAAAATGCAATGCCAAGTGCAGTGCGTGCCGATTTTTTGTATTCGTAGTTACACATTTAGCGCATTGTCATCGAATGCCGCCGGCAAGTGCATTACGCGCCGGCTGCACTGTCCACGCGGCCGCGCACCCCACGGTCATATGAAGCGCTGTCAATAAGCTTTTGTGATGCGATTCAGACGTGCTTGGAGCCGTGCTTGATATCGCCACGAACGTCTATGAAAGTTCCGAGGTTAATGAATTGCTGTAAATTAGAGTTTCCGCGACCGGCAGTAAGATGATGCGTTTCACGGCTAGAGCGGCGAAAGAGCATGTGTGAATCAGGGGCACAAATTTTTATATGCTCGTTTGGTGTCATTAATTATACTGCTAGAAATTCCCGTGCCACCAGTCTTCTGCCCATAACTTTGTTATTTAGAAAGAAGGCATAGGTCGTCATGGTGTGATTCATTTTTCTGTTGCAATAAACTTCTCTCCAAATAAAGAAAAGTTCAGTGAATATTTGTAATCAAGTACTTAATTACACTAATTACAACTTCAGCACAAAAAAAGTATATTTAATAATTTCAGTATATGGTTTTATTCAATTACAATCTTTTCTGTCATACCTATCACACCACTGCTTCATACAAAGAACTTGGTTTGAAATTCATACTTGTTCTTTGTAACTCATGAAAAGGAGTAAATCATGAAAAGAAGTCAAATATCACAAGACAAACCTGAAATCACAATTTTTAGGTGTCTTAGAGACGTAAAGAAAAGTTGAAACTTTTAACGCAGCTTTCTCAATACCGTTTTTTTTTTTTTTTGACATTATGCTCAGCCCCTCCACATGGTTCAATGAAGGAATAATTTGTTTCTCGTAAAGTATTCGTGGTATCGCTTCAAAATTTTTATGGAAGCACTGTGAGGTTATTCTTAGTGTATGTGCCAATTTTCATCAATATCCAACAAGAAATAAAAAGTTCATTGAAAAAAGCCTGTTGAAAACTTCGACAGGCTTTTTCTCACAAGTGTGTTTCGGACATTGTGCATTGCTCGTGGAAAGAGTAGCACGAGAATGACTGGACCGATTTTGATTCTGTTTTTTTTCCCTGAATCCCTGAACACTGCTTGTGGGTACAGCAATCTTCAATTTCTGTTTTGTGGCCCTGTTATTTTTCTAGACGATGATTTGTCCATGCCATTGTTTCTGACAATGCGTGTCAGCAGCCATGATGATCTTTAAAAAAAAAAGAGAACTTATTAAAAAATTCCGAGAGTGTCATACCCTGTAGCTTTCTTTTGAGTAAAGATCAACACCATTCGCAGCTTCCTGGCATGTTTTGTTGCAGCGCTAGGCTTTCCACGAGCAGACCATGTAATTGGATCGTGTAGCATTATGTAACTTGAGAACTACTGAAGCTATCATGATGAAACTGCATATTTCCCTATTCTAGACACTTATGAGTATGCATGCCAAATTTCATTGCTGTAGGTCAACAAATAAAAAAGTTTTTTTTCAAAGCCACCTCGCCCCTTAAGTAATATAAATATTGGGAGATGATTGCTAACGTGAATGCCTACAACACCTGATGATAAATGTGTATTTTCAATATTAGTTATGAAGATGTCTATCAGTGTAGTTGAGTCAAGTGAAATATTAGTAGGATAATTTATCACATTTGCAAAGCCATTGCATTCAAGTATCCTGCATATATCGTAGGATCCGTGGGCAGGAGCGCGCACATGACAGGCTCCCAAAGTTTGCTGCTCCGCAGCCTTTGCCTTGACACCTGCCTTGTTCTTCAACAATGTCCTCAGAGTGCTCCGTCGTATCCCGAAGTCGTCCACGACGGTCGAACATTTCTCACCTGCCTCAACAAGCTGAATAGCCTTCAACTTTCTCGCAAAGTCAAGGGTCTTGCGCTTCATGTCGCTGGCCATAACTACATGAAAAGTCGACAATTCGAAGAGTCTGCAGCGGCTTTGCGCACCATGCACGCAAAAGAGAAATGCTGCACATGCAGTGGTACGTAGGCGACGCACGTATGGAAGCAACACAGCGCTAGCGAGGCGATGGCCACCTGCGAGGGCAACAGCAAAAGGTGGGAGCTGTGGTTGACTGATAAAAACTTGCAAAATAGCAACAAAAAAGTAAAAGAAATAGCTAAAGGAGGAGGACGTTGGCTCCTTCGTTCCTGCCGATGGTTGCGCAGAGAAAACATGAGAGAGAAAGAGAAACGAAGAAAAAAAAAAGCTTTTTTGCAAGTTAGAGATTTTGCAGTCCGAGCCTTCTCGCCCTTACCTTTTTTCGAGCGTTTCGGGCTATGGCGGAGGCTTGGTGCAGCGCGGAGGTCGCTGGGTGGTGCGAGTGCCAAAGCGCACCTTCCATCTCGCGCGCGGAGCACCGTTGGTGTGGATATCGCGGGCCACGGCATATGCCGAAGCGCACCTTCCAGCTCGCACGGCGTTAGATATATCCGGAGGGGATAGAAATACCGTTCGATATAAACATGCAAATTTCTATACTTTCACAAAGGAATTTCGACGGATAACTTATGAGTTCGATATACCCAAAAATTCTATCTATGTGGGTTCTATATATCCGTGTTCTACTGTAGGTGTCTTGTCAGCTGTGGGCTCATAATAAGATCACTTGCTAAGGAGTTTGCTAAAGGAGATCACTGTTAAAAGGAGTTTTGCATACTCGCCGCAATAGATACAGAGGGCGCTGACTGATTCTCTGATGTTTAAATGCACATATATGCCCTATAATGTGGACGGTGGGATGACTGCCACCATAGTTCAGTGGTAGAGCATGAGACGCGTTATTCGAAAGTCTCTGGTTTGTATCCTGCTGGTGGCAAGTCATCTTTCCGTCCTCCTTTATTTCTTCGCATTTACATTACAATTACTTCTAATAACATCTCCTATACTTCTCTTGGCATCATTAGCCTTATCGATAGGCTATTAGTGCTGCTAAAGATGCAGATTTTTTGCACCACAGTGTGGCATGAGTGATAATGGACATTTAAAGGTGCAGTTATTTTTAACGCGACAAGAAGTAATCGTGGCATGCACAATTGATTGGCACAAAATGAACCAACATGACATAAGCACTCGGGAAATATATCAGTTCTTGTGAGGATTTGTCACAACTTGATTTTAAGGCCATGGCTGCCTCGTTTTCATTTGAGGTGATAAGGCTTAAGGCCTGTGTACTTAAATTTCGAATCGCCTTAGATAATCCCAGGCGGTTGAAATTTTCGGAGCCCTCGACTACAGTGTCTCTAATAATCATATCGTGGTTTTGGGACGTTACACCCTAATAATTGTTGTAATAATAACTACACTTTAACTGTTGGAGACGTACAGAACTGGTATGTTATGAAGAGTTCTTAGTGTCATTAATAATCTGTGGTCAAGAGGGCACAGTGCATTCACTTCAAGGGCTGTAGCATGGTAGCTATCTTTCTCACATCTGTAGCACGATTAGTTTGCAGTTTGAACTGCCTTGTATTCTGCAGTCTCGACTCATATATCTAGCAGTTTTTCATTTCTAGGCTTGTGCAGATACATTCAACTGCCGATTTTTCGGACACCTGAATTTTCAGACATGCCCGATAATTCGGACATCTTCGCGGCACCGCCACGAGCCTCATAGAATCAATGTATAAGGAAGTCTGGAATTTCAGACGCTCGAAACCCCTGGAGTCCAATTTTCCGGACTTGTTGACGTGACGGGAGGTCGGAAACCACCACTGACCTCCAGTGGAAACCACCACAACTGCGTCACACGCGATTACGATCGCATAAATGAGCGCGCCAGTCTACTGTGGCGGCATCGGTTGCTTGGACTCGTTGATCGTTAGCAAAGAAAAACACAGGGCCTCCGAGATTCCTAACACTGGCCGTGTTTATCGTGCAAGGGTGCTTTGCTGACAATCGAAACTATCCACCCGGAAATTTTTTGGCGCCAATAAAGTTCCTTTCGCTTTAGTGCTTGTGCTCGTGCGTCCCACTCTGGCTTCCTGCGCAGCGCTTCTGCGAAGCGTTTCACCACGTCGAACTAAAACTAACTGCCACACACTGATTTGGTCTGGCCACCCTGGCTATCTTGAATGTTTATCAGTGCCACCTCTGGAGTACCCGAGGCACCGTCGTGCTGTTTTGTTTATGGAGCCCACATGGTGTTTGGCCACAGAACACCTACCAGTTTGGCTAGCCTAGTGTGTGGTTGTGCGATCGTGTGAAGTGTGCTCTGCAACGCTAAGCCTAGGTGCTTCCACGCTCGTCAGCAAACTCCTTTGTTCACATCGTGAGGATTTTGCTTGCCTGCGAAGGCCCCCACTCCGCCTTCGTCGTTCTCGCCGATGGCATCGAAGCGCGGAAAACAGTACCGTCGGTTAACGATGGAGAAGAAAGCCGCCATTATTAAGTTAGTGAAGAGTGGACGATCGTAGGTTGACATGAGCAAGGAGATTGGCATTTCCAAGCGAACAGTTTCCGATTTAGCAAACAGTAAAGCCTTGCCGAGATACCTTGACCCTCTTGATCCGAGAAATATCAATGAAATGGTGCATTTTTTGCTTGCATTGAAAATTATCAGTAAAGTAATGCGTTTTTTTTTTGCTTGCATTCATTTTTTCGGACTGCTCGAATTTTCGGACGGTTTTTCGCTTCCTAGAGGGTCTGAAAAATCGGCAGTTGACTGTAGTGCATTTTAGGTTCAAACCAAATAGGAATTTTGGTTGAATAATTTCGAATTGAGTTTCAATATCACATATACAGAAAAATCGGCATATTTGTCATGACCCAACTAACCCGCACCATATTTTGCTTTTAAATTGAAACAAAGCCTGTGCAAATGCCATTGTTTTTGGTTCGAGAAAAGTGGAAAGAAGTTTGAATAGCAGAAGGATTTCACTTTAGGTAGAATGCAAGTGATAACCTATAAAATCTGTTGTGCTTTATAATGTACTGTACTTAGAGCGCATAAGCTGGTATAATAAGCTTTTAAGCTTCAAAAGTGATGAATCGATGACGGGGTAATATGCTCATTTGACCTTATAATGGGGCTTTGCGGCAGTGCAGATGTTCTTTGGTTAGGTGTTTCCACGGTTTAGCACTTACTTACTGCAGTCAAAAACCATTACAGGGAGTTACGTGCGGTCTGAAATGCACCTGGATAAGTGCTTTCACAGTTTAGCCCTGCAGTGATACAATCTTTACAGATGGTTACATGCAGACTGTTATGCATATATTCGTTTATTTCGAATACTTTTCAGTTATTGACATTTGGATCGAAGTGAATTTAAATGCTTTAGTATATATTTGAATATTCAAAGCATTTGAATATTCGCACAAGCCTATTCATTTCGTTTCACTCTCTGCAGGACACTGGTGACACCATTGGAAGCGTAATCCGAGGCTTCTTCACTATTCGTAAGAAGGACCCTGTCAACAGACTACCGACGTCCTCAACCTGTTTCAACCTGCTCAAGCTGCCCAACTACCAGCGCAAGAGCACACTTCGGGACAAGCTTCGCTACGCCATCACCAGCAACACGGGCTTCGAGCTCTCCTGAGAAGCCCTCTTCGGCACACCCCTCCTTGGGTTTCTTGGTACGCACTGTAGGCCATCCACCAGGTCTGTTTATTCCAGGCGCTTTAATTGGAGCAGCACCCTACTCGTCCTGCAATGTTGACAACCCCCGTATGGGAGTGTTTATAGGGTGTGATGTTAGCCTTCAGCACGCTGTTGCGGAATGCGCTTTGTTTTGACTTCTTTAAAGGTGCGTCGCCATTACCTGAGCCCCTTAAGGACGATGAAACCATATTCGTTTTTGGTGCTCCAAGGGCGCAACTAGTCTTCCTTGCCAAGTGGTCCACTAAAATGGCCTTTTCGTTATTTGCCGGCTTGTTTTAATTTATGACTTGGCTAACTGCCTTTGAACTGAGCAGATATAAAGCCTGCCCCTGCCTGAAGCTATTTTGTTTTGGGGCTATGTGAAATGAGGTATGAATTTTAACATTTACGCTGCACTGAAGAAAGCTGAGTGTTTTCTTTATCCAGCGTCTTTTTTTTTTCTTTTCTTGACCACGAGTTTCTTTCTTTGCCAAGGCATGTTTCCTTGTATTCCTTTCGTTGAATCTCGTGAATGTTTTACCTTCTTTTACAGTTGACTTGGTCATCCGATTATTGCATTGAATCTGACCGTGTACTTTTTGCATATGCTTCCTTCCTCTTTTTTCCCACTCCATACTTCGGGTTGGCTAAGGTTGGACCAGCAGTTTGCCAGTCTTGTCGCATCGATGCTAAGAAATAAACGTGCCCTCATAGCTTACTTGATTTCAGATGGAGGCAAGGAGCAATATATTTAAATATTTATTGCTAAGCCTGGCAACTGTGCTGTGAAGAAGCATCCAAAGCAATAGAGCGAATAGGTCTGTATTCTGGCTTAAAGCTAAAGTGCACTTGCATGTAGGGGGGGTTCAGATAGCATCATTTTCTAGTCGACCACGTCGCCTCTGCCTTCACTCTATTTTCTCTTGCGCAAGGCTTCCTACACGAAATGAGCCTGTTGAGTTTGAACGCATCAACTGCGGATCATCTAACCAATTTTAAATGAAAAACGAAAAAACGAAGCAGTTTCTGTTTGTTGACGAGTACAGAGCTCTGCTGTTATTTTTAGCTCCAAGGAAATGATCAGGGTCTTTACTGCAGCACCACTCATTCACAATTAAAAAAAGTGCTAGTGACCAGTGTACAATGTAACGCATGTAATGAGCTTTACTTATTGCTTAAAGAATGCACGAATAACTGTATTGTCATCATGTGGATTTGCTTCGCTTATGTTTCCAGTGTTTTGTTTTCCTTGGAAGTTAGAAACGTGGCGTCAGGCATAGCAAACAAGTAGTTGTTACATGTTCCGGTAGAGTGCACGTTAAAGAACCCCAGGTGGTCAAAATTTCCGGAGCCCTCCACTACGGCGTCTCTCATAATCAAATGGTGGTTTTGGGACGTTAAACCCCACAAATAAATCAATCAATCATGTTCCGGTAGGGTTTCTTTATCTTTGTATTATTAATTTTTTATTACTAGAAATGCGCCCATCTTTTATTTTTTGCTGTTATCACATTGCTTTAAGACCCATTATGTAGGATCAGCACAGAGGTACTAGGAGTAAGCGATGTCGGTGACATAGTGGTGGCAACGTATTACAATTTTTTTTGGCCTGTGCCCTAAGCAGAAAGCGTAGCCTTCAAGGTTAACTTTGGTTACTTGGAGAAAGCAGTCTTTAATGGCTGAATTTGGGCAATATGCCGTGGCAATCACCTTTAGACAAACATAGTACTAATATAATTGTTATGCATTAGTATTAAGGCACTGCAGATGTGAGAGCAGCGCACTAAACGACTTGGAAGGCTCTCCTGCTTGTTCACTGCTGATGGTATATCAGAATTAAGTAGACAAGTCTGCCGAAGTAAACATTTCACGTATCTTTATTTGGCATACTAAGAAATGGATGGAGCCGCTTTCAACAATACTTCTAGTTCAAGTTTTGAGCCTTAGTTTTTCAAATACTACAGTGAAATCTCGGTATAACGAACTTTAAGTGGCCGCGGCAATTTGTTTGTTATTTTGAAACGTCGTTATAGTGAAAGTTCCAAGATTAATTATAAATAGTTAATTTCCACTGACTAAAATGACTTACCTTTACAAAGTGAACACTAAAAAATGCATGGTTACTTTTTGTTTCTTTATGCGTGCAACACAAACTTTGCAACGCGAAGGCCTTCAGATTCATCCACATTCCTGTAGCGCGATATGGTTTTTTGGTCACAACAGCCTGCTTTTTGCCTTCCAGTTGCCGAAGAATATCCACTTTCTCGCTTAGCGAAAACTGCTTCCGCTTCTTGTCGCAAGCAGAGATGAACTCATTTGTAGCAGCACCACAGCACGAACACCGACTTGCTTTGCAGAGGCGATAAGTAATCACCGAAAAGAGATAGACACGACTGACAAACAAGGCTTCCTAGAGCACATGTAGAAGTGACCAAGAAAGAAAAACCCTAAACGTCGCTCTCGGCTGTCATCGCCTCTTCCGAAGAAAAAAAAGTGTTAAAAAAGAAAATTCCTTACCTTTTGTTTTCTGCTCCCTCGCTGTCTCAGGTTTTCCGCACCCATGCTTCCTGCTCTGCAACTCCTTGTCTGTCTCGCTGACCTTGCCCTCTCTTGTTGCCCTCGCCCCTGTCTCTGCGCTTGTAAACCTGCAGCGTCGGTGTTTCAACAAAAATAAAGAAAAGAAAGTCTCCCTTTTGTTTTTTTTCCCTCCGCATCGTGGCGCGTCTTCCGAGAATCAAGGCGTCCGTTCGCTTTGTCATCTGTTTGTGTAGCGCTTCGGTGTTCGTGACAGATTTCAGAACATGAGTTTGTAGTACTGAGGTGTTGTTAATATAACACGGAACTAAATTAACGCTCATTATTCTGAAAAGCTCGGTATTCTCAGGTACGTAGTAGTGAAATGATTTTACATTGAAACTGTTAGCAGTCGGTGCGAGATTTTTTAAAAGTTCGGTTATCTGAAAAGTTCTTTATTGTGGAGTTCATTCTACTGAGATTTTACTGTACTGCAAAATCTGAGCAAAGGTAACTGCAGGCTTTGTTTCATCTGAGGTGTAATGGTGGAAGCGTTCAATGGCATGTTTTTTTAAATTTCAACAGAAGTCTGCCAATCAAGTATATCGAATTCTGACAGTTCGTTCAGAAATCTGTTCACTCTTTCTCAGTTATGGCACGATAAATTTCAATTTATGCTGATGCAACACTGGAGATTATGTTCCTGTTTATGAAACGCAAAGTAGAAATTAAAGTGGCGGGGTTTTATGTGGCCAAAGTACAGCATGATTATAAGGCATAAACTGGTGGAGAACTCAGCATTAAAATTCCGACCAGCAGGGGTTTTTCAACACGCACCCAAGTCTTACTATGCATGCGCCCTTGCATTTCAGTGCCTCGAAATTCTTGTGCCATAGCTGGCAATCAAAACTTCGCCTTCAAGCTCAACAGCGCAACAACTTGGCTGCTATGTTAACACGGCAGGTCTTTGTGAATTGTGAAGCCGGGTTCTGCACCATTTAATTCTGAATCATTCCAGTTGTTCTTAGCATACTGGTGTTTGTTATCTGGCATTTAGGCTACAGTTCATTGATACGTATATAGCATAATGGACAGTTAAGCGGACGACAGACATCTGAAGTCTCATACTGATTCTCGTGCAGCTGGCAAAAGTAAGCGTTTTTGTTGGTTAAAGTACAGACGACACATTAATTCAGGCTAAATAATGAAAGGAAAAGTAAACAAACGATTTTCGAGAGAGAACAGGTAGGAGTGTGCTAATATTCAAACTTCCGAAATAGTCTTTGAATGGTGTTGTCCATTCGATTCGATTTGCACCGTGACTTTTCTATTCAAACTCTTTGAACCTTTGGATAATAAATGTAACAATTGATTGAAAATTGGTGTACAGCATGCGTGGTCGTGCATTTTGGGATGCCAAAATGCAAAACTGTTGGCTGCATCGGCGCCCTGAGCACTTGCTGTGCAACAAACTTGGCCAAGGTGTCTATTGCCAATGCGTATAATGCTCATTCAGAGTTCCGAGGAGCGAGCGGGCAATGCAGTTTGTTGCTTGCGACGAGGCACATTGCAGCTTATTTGCTTTTGCATGCCTTCTAGTGTGATATCCTTGTTCAAAAAGTGCGGATTTGTCTCGGACAACGGTGCCGTGAGCGAAGTTAAGCCTAGCCATGACTCCATCAATATTTTGTCTTGTACTAAGTAAACTTTTCGAGGAAACTGTTGGCACTGTGGAAAACGGGCAAGGCATTGTGACTATGCTTGCTTGCACACAGGACACTGTTAGACACGTCACATTTGGCAAGATTAGCACCGTGACTGTGACCTAGAGGCTTATCAGGCTATGGTTCTAAAGGCTCATGCTTACAATATTGCTGCCGCAATATTTTCAACATTTTTATTTATGTTTATTTATGTTTATTTTATTGTATATATGCACTGCACTGACATAACTTGCATGTTGTGTGCTTGAGATTGCTAGCAGTTTTACGACGTTCTGTGTGTTTGTGTGGTTTTTGTGAGTGAGTGTGTAAGTGAAAGGTTTGTTTGAGGACATCACCAGGCCTTTTGAACCGATTGCACAAGTGAAAGATGCATACATCATCTCATTATCTATGTGTGGCCTAAGGAATGGAGTCGAAGTTTAAGGACTTGCTTTTCTTTGTTAGCCACAATATTGATAACTGACAGACCACGACGCCAAGGAAAGTATAGGGAATGTGATTAGAAGTAATTGCAATGTAAATGTGAAGAAAAAAAAGTTGTCCAACAGAAAACTTGCTGCTGGCAGCAAGTGAACCTCTGACCTTCGGATGTTATCGTTTCAACGAGAAACACTGACTTTGGCTCATTTGTCATTATCACTGTTGTGAACCCAGACAAACTTCGCACCTGGGGTGAAAAGCTTTGGATTTATCTTCCTTGGTGAAGCCTCAGCATTAGCGTCTTTTAGCACTGACAACTTCTTATAATGGTCCTTTATGAAGCACAGTAGCTTTCACGTTGGCGCACAGTCCTTCATAAGCCCTACCATACATGCTATGTCTGCAAGGTGCTTGCATTAACAGAAAACTAAGCTTGAAATGACAGAGCTAAGTAATTTGGTATAGGGTCGCAATTTCTAAAAATCATATTTCAAAGGCACATGAACGACAATCCCAGTTTGAATTAGATTTACTTAAGCAAAACCTCAAAAAATAACGCATGCACCACTTGAAGAGTGCTGACTTGTATCTATCAGTGTCCCACCTCTTATACTTTCAAAAACTGTGGCAGCTGCATCTTCAGTGGAGGAAAAACTGTTCGAGGCCGGTGTACTTAGATTTAAAAATTCTGACCAAGTGGTCGAAATTCTCAGTCTTCCACTACGGTGTCTCTCATAACCATATCGTGCTTTTGGGACATTAATCCCCAGATATTATATTTTGTTTTCAAAATAAGTTTGACCACATTTCATGAAACACCTCTTACATGCGACTTTTTTGTCCAAATGGGCTGAAAGTTAAGAATTAGTTGTCTTAAAGCGCCAAAATCGGGGCTTTTTAATTTTTTTAGATGAAGTTGATGTCAGTCATGCAGAGTTTAGCATACAAGCTTAGAAAGGTAGGAAAGGCTCTAACACAGTGAATCAAAGTGTGGCTACCAATTTTTTTACCACCAGTAAATAAATAGACCCGCACATGTTGCCGGGCACATTTTTCTACAGTGGATTTATCAATCATACGGCTCACAATGGCAGTCCAGTGGACGCAGCTGTAGGTGCATACACTACGAAATGCCACCACCTTTTGAAGGGCTAGTGTAGTACCACATTTTCCTTGCTTAGTGTGGAAGCCAGAGTGATGCCAGTCGCATCGGGGCACTCGCATTAATCTATACCACACTTGGCTCAACTACTGCGAAAACTTCTTGATGTTACTCATATGCAGCTCACCGGTTGGCATGCATTGACAGAGCATGGACACGCCCAATGCCGTGTTCAGGAAGTCATTAGGTAACAATCAAACTCGAGGCTTCCTTGTCCCTCCTAAACAACTTGTGGTGCTTAGTTGCTCGGTTACTTGTGCAAGCCTTGCTTTCCATTGCGTCATTCGCTTTCTTCTTGCAGACTGCCAAGTTTATGTTGGCATTATGGTGTTAACGGTGTTTATATTATTAGTGTGGTCAAAAATCTGCAAAGCGCTCGACACTCGTAGTCAATTTTCAAGCTGGATTTGCAAAAATACCAAGCATCTTGCTACTGATGTACTTTGTCACAAGTCTTTCCTGCGTAAAGCTTGTGCAAGTGCTGCAGTTTCGCCTGCTGACAGAGCATGGACACGCCCAATGCCGTGTTCAGGAAGTCATTAGGTAACAATCAAACTCGAGGCTTCCTTGTCCCTCCTAAACAACTTGTGGTGCTTAGTTGCTCGGTTACTTGTGCAAGCCTTGCTTTCCATTGCGTCATTCGCTTTCTTCTTGCAGACTGCCAAGTTTATGTTGGCATTATGGTGTTAACGGTGTTTATATTATTAGTGTGGTCAAAAATCTGCAAAGCGCTCGACACTCGTAGTCAATTTTCAAGCTGGATTTGCAAAAATACCAAGCTTCTTGCTACTGATGTACTTTGTCACAAGTCTTTCCTGCGTAAAGCTTGTGCAAGTGCTGCAGTTTCGCCTGCTGTTACGTTGTTCCTCAATGGCACTGCTTTGTTTATGTGCAAATTGTGTGCATACAACATGCTCTTTGCTCTTTCATGTGTGTGTCACGAATCTGCTTGTTATTGCTTCAATGGATCCTACTGGGATCTGGTCCTTGAGGATTGGTACAGCAAAATCATGAGCTATTGGCATGTCAAGAGCGTTGACATACTATTTATACATACCTCTCGTACTAGAACTCGTAGCTGCGTAATTGCACGTTTTGCCTTGTCCTATGCACTTGAAAGAGGCTGCGTATACTGTAAGTTTACTGCACCAAGTTTTATTGAGAATGCTTGCACCGAACGTAAACTGAAGTGAAGCGCGCATTTTATGTATAAATATTCTACCCCTTACTGTTGCAGTTATCTTCTTTTGCTTCATGCTTCATATGCAGAACTGCATCAAAAGATCTTGAAAGCAATGTAATGTACGACGATGGGCTTGCACTGCTTTCTTTTTGCACTGTAGATAAATGACTTGCTTCAAAAGAAGCTTGTATGTACTGTAGAAACTTTTGCTGGCTTTCTGACCTTGTGTAAAGCAGTATTTATGTCTGTGCTTTTTATAAAATTGTGATTTCTCAACTGTACATATGGCCCACTGTAATTTGTACTCAGCATCGTTTTGGGCTGTCGTTGCACTTGCTTGCATGTAGCTTGATTTTCGCATCCATGTTACTGCTGAGGATGTTAGCTGGGGTGAAAGTCAAACATATCAGCCGGCCCAAAAAAGCTATGGTGTAGTTTGTCTGTAGTTTCAAAGCTTTCATACTGTACAGCTGTAAATAAAAGCAATATTTACTTTCACCGTCTTACAATTTGTTTTCTGCAACTTTATTTTTATCATCGTCGCAAACATCACTTTTCACTTACTGGTAGTCATTGGCGAGCAGCACTTTCTCTGCAACTGCAGCATCTATTTTCTTACAAATGCCAAGGTGAGTCAATACCATGCAGTAGTTTTATAATCAAAATAACCTGTCATCAAGCAAGCCTTGTAGTATTGGCACTTGAGCTGTTGATAGGTGTACTCGCAAAAAAAAAGACTAAAAAATACCAGGGGATACGAAACATGCAGTACAGTCACAACAAAAGCTGGAAGAAAGGCCTTTCTTCGGCCATTTGTAAGCAAACTCTCTTGGTATACTTGCATGGTACCAACTACAGTGCAAATCGAAATATTTTGAAGTAGGGAAGCTTGCACTAGGTCATTCTTCATTCTACGAGCAGAATTGCCTTCCCATTTGTGTGATCGGTGGCGATTTACAATCGGAGAAGGTTGCGGAGTGTACGGTTGAAGCGTTCTGTGAGGTCATTCGTCTGTGGAGAGTAGGCAGTAGTTTGGCAGTGAACAGCATGGCACTCTTTGAGAATGGCTTCAAAGACTTCTGGCTAGAAACAGGGCCTTGATCGCAGGGAAGCTTCTGGCATGGACTGGTGATGCAGTACGAATTGCTGGAGCAGGAATACGGCAGCATAGAGCATTGTAGCCACTGGGAGAGTAGTGGTTTCCGTGTATGGCGCGAGATGGTCAACAGTGACGATGGCCCAGGGGTTACCAGCGAACGTCGGAGAAAGTAGTCCATACAAAGTGATCCACACACGCTCAAACCGAGTTTTAAGGCAAAGTAATGGTTGCAGACATGCTGGTGACAGGTGCGTGAAAGGTTTTCGTCGTTAGCGATACAAGAGCGGACAAGCTCCTGTACGTAGTAGTAGATCCATTTTCGTGTCATTGTTGAATGCGGTGAGTTTCAAACTGGGGTTAAGAGATGAACGATTCAGATATTTCAGAATGCAGGCTGCAGTTTATCACCAGCAGCTGCAGCGTTGTAATTACATCGGTGCGGTACTAGTTAATGTCTTGTTTGCATTTTTATTGTAGTGGCTATAGGTAGGTGCTGTAACGAAATATAGGTAGGTGCTGTAACGGCCGTCATTTTCTTCTATATTCAACAGGTGCTACAAGGGGAAAAATAGGCAGATTTAACGCAGCATGCGAATAGATGTCATGCGAAGCATGCGCAAAGTTTTCGGCATTCTATGTCTCCGTGAAGCAGACCACGTCCGTTGCGATCAGTACAGGATCGGGTTCGACGTTTTTCACATAGGCGTTGAGGGAGCGAACGTTGAACAGGGCCAGCGTGAACTCTCTCGAGTGTTCCTGGCTATTGGAAACGAAGTCACTAAATGTACTAGCCTACGGAACTGGTTGATAAGGCGCGCTCCCCTTAAGAACTATAGTCGTTTACAGAATGAGAATAAATGTGAGCTCCACCTACAACTGCAACTTTCTCACCCTGAGAAACATTGCATAGCTGGATCATCAAATTACATTTGCTCACTTTTGTGACGCCGAGTATGTTTGAGGTATTGTAAACTGGTGCTTAGATTTTCTTTATGTAGACATATGTTGGTGTAGTTGGTATTTGGTCCCAAAACGTTGATTTCCAGTGCAATTTCCACAAAGATTTTGACATCACTCTGTGTCAATGTAATGTCTCAAATAGGAACGATGAACTTTCAATTATTATTGCACACAGAATTTGTGTTAGTAGCGAAAAAACTCTTATGATTTCAACGGAATCCACGTAGAACGACTCTTTCGCAGAGATGAATGGCAGGCGAGCCGTACTTTTCAGGGCGTTGCTTGTATTTACTCTTAGGTTGTAACTGACGGCATTGGGCACGACGCGACGAGAGACTTGTCCCGAACAAGAATAGCTTCGCCCCTAAAACTGGACAGAACCCTGACCATTTCACACCGGTAGCTTTCGCAAATGTCCTGGCCGGCACACACCACCGCATGCTGGCACTGTACATCCACAACTCATTGTAGGACCTCCTTGGCTGTCTGACTTAGTAACGACTGAAGCGAGCAGCGAAACCAACTCTGCTGCAGCCCGCAAACGGAGGTGCACTTGACTTGCACAGGTTGACATGTGCCCTTGTCGTATGTTCGTTGGTGGTACATGTCGCCGTTGTCATCATTGTCGTGTTTACTATTGTAGCCGTTCGGACCATTCAAGTATAGCTTGCGGCTGTTCCTCTAGCTATGTCGTTGATTGTATGCCGGCTACCTCGGCAGCCATGAAGTTGTGATGTCCCCACCGAAGCCCTGACTGCATACGCCTCTGGTACTCACTTATGCATCCTCGCAGATGTTGGTACCATATAGTTATTCATACTCTCTCCCGACGCTGCTATGGTCCTTGAGGACAGCCGCATTGCACACACAATCAGACACGCTGGTTCAGTTGCTCCCGTCGGCCACAGCTTCCTCCAAATGTTCGACTATATCTGCAATCCTGTACAAGAGTTCCTGCTGCTGCATCACCTCTTTTTACAGTCTAGATTGTGGTTAATCTGCTAAAAGATCGCCAGGAGTGGTTCCCATTGAAGAAATATAGTTGCTCGTAAAGGTTTGTTTCTCCTTGTTCCTTACTTATGGACGAAAAAGAGATAATCTTGAAATTGTTCATCTTCAAAAAATATCAAAGCATTGGCTACACAATTTCGCAACCGTCTAGTTTCCTACTGCTCTTGCGTGTGGTCTCTTGCTCAAACAGTTAAAAAAAAAAGAAATTGCCACATGTAGAAAAGATGCAGATTTTCTTTAAGAAATGCTTGTTTGCTAGTAGTATTTTCGTTGAAAAAGAAACATATTCGTTCTTATTTTTTGAGGGATTTTTGAGGACTTGTCAGTAATAAAAACAGAAAAAAACACTGACTACGCAAGCTTTGGGGAAACGAAAAAAAAAGGTGTTTTGGAAAACACCTTTTTGGCCGGTGTGTTCCGTTGTCATTGTTATTCTAGCATTACATCTTAACCAGATAAGACTTTGTCCAATTCCCAATTGAAAAAATTTGGGGCATCTAGCTTGTGGTGCTAGGTCCCCATAGGCCACAAATGCTCTGTGGCAGCTTCCCTTTTCAAGCGTGCTCTGGGTTTACTGTTACAACTCGGTGCAAAGGAGGGAGTGTGATAAAGTCAAGCACAATCTCGGAGACAATGGCTACTATCGCTAACTACTATGTCAATAGGAAGGTCGCTCCAGAGATCCTCCTGGAAACAAATAACCAACTGCAAGAAAACTGCACCTATTCGATATGCTCCCAGATTTAGTGAAACCCTCGCAAGAATATTCGCTATGATGATTCGCCTACTATGGCGTTCCTCGTGATAATATAGTGGTTTTGGGATGGTAAACTCCTATAGTTGCTCTACATTTTAGTTAAGTTTTCCATGAGACAACTGGAATCCTCACCAGCAACATCTTCGTCTAACTAGATGGCAGCCCCCGATAGCTAAATGTAGACAGCCAATACATATTTACCGTTCTCGCGGCGTATTCTAGCTATTTTCTTAATAGTGAACCAGGGCGTACGGTAAACTGGCGGTTGAGTGCCGCGGAATCACTTTACAAGGAGCGCGCAACGATGCAAAGGATAAAACACGGAGCCTAAAAGGCTAGCGTGATTATATGGCAACGCGTATAACAATTAACACGCCTGTTTACATGGAAGACATTGCTTAACTTGATTCAAGTTTTCATCGGAGATTACACAGTGCAGTTAATCTCTAAGATCATGTGCGCCAGACGGTTTCAAGATTGCAAGCGTTGTACCTCAAAACACTTTCGGTCACCTCATGTACCAGCTCCTAACTTCGAAGCTGAAAGTGCGTTCTATAGTTTTTTGCGAGGGTAAGGAAAATCTCCCTTTAATTTTCAGATAAAAGGAGCGTGCGCAAAGTTCGAAGGAATCTCTTATCATTTTTATGTAGCTCACAAGAACATTTATTTGAATATATTTTGCCGAATAAGTGAAGAAAAGTGTAGAAAACGAGCGGGCTATTTTCTAAAGCTCTTCTTGCCCACCGATGCTATTAAGGCACATGCATCAGCGGAAAGCGCCGGAAGTCATCAAGAGAATCCTTTACCCCAAGGCGCGCTGCGAGCCGACGCGGCCGATTGGAGAACAACTCCCCGATTGGAGCACCTCCCCGGTATACATAGAAAGTTTCTGCCACATGGTACCTGTAAAGGATAGGCTATCGCAAGGCATATTACTACCTAACCTAACCTAACCTAACCTAACCTGGTATTATGGCGCGTTTTTCTTTTTTCAAGCTGCATAAATGTCTCACTGGTACCTAATGGATTCTGAACTGATTTCGCTTGTACCAGCATGTGTACTCAATTGGTGTGGAACACTCGTAAAGCCTGCGATGTAGAAGACCTCGCTCTTTCGTTGGCCAACGCGACATTAAAAAAAGCAGTTGTTCAAGGGCGAATTTCCATAATCGTCGCAATTCAGCTTTGCTTGTAATGACCGCTAAGTTGATATTGCCTTTTGAATAAAAAGGTCACTCCCACACCATACAGTTCCAAGTGCTTTATTGGATCATCATGCATGCTATTAGGTTGGCAATCTCGCTTCAGTATAACTCCTTGCCCATGCAGTAGTCGGCATGCCCCATGGTGACATTAGGTAGTTGGAGAGCACCCAGTTATCTGATCTTACTTAGCAGGGCTGTATCTGGCGGCTGACTCTGCTTCAGCGGAAGGAACAGCAAAGGCGCCTGAAAAAAGAAAAACAAAGAGAGTAACTGGCAGGAGGCAGCAAAGGCCTACGCGACCTCAAGAGACGAGCACTTGTCTGTATATGTGGGCTTTCTTTCTTGTTTAATTTAGACGTCCTTTTTAGAGATTCAGCTTTCTAGTTGCGTATAACAAACTTGTCGGCAATATATCGTAAAATTGGAACAAAAAAAAATGTTGCCTTAGTTGCGAGTTCTACTGCGTCCACCTTTGAGAAAAATTTCGCATAGCAGTCTTCCACTCACTCACCATGCTACTGCACCACATGTAGAATAAACACCATGTGCAATTGTAAAGTGCGTCGTTCGCGTTTCTTGTAATGGTAACGTCGTAAAATTTTAGTACCCGTCACCCTGAATTAAAGGTTAACAATCACTGTTGAATCAAAATTACGTTGCTTTAAGCTACAATGCCACCTAAAATATATATGAATGGTCCTTGAATGATGAGTGTCACGTAGTTAAGGAAATATGTAATTCAGAGAAAAATTTCGCATCTCTCGAAACTAATACTTGTACGCTGCTGTATGAAAAACTTTGATTATCCTAAGAAACTCGTGCCGAACTGTCTTTAATAGCGTAACACTGCGACACATGTTGTATTCAAAATTTTCATTTTGCCATTTTCCAAATTTTCGAGACACAAACTTATTTGGTCTTACTGCAAATGAGTGCAGCCATTGCAGCAAGAGCTAAGATGATCCGTTTCCCATCCATGTTGTTCAGCTGTCGCCACACTCGTGAAGAGCTCTAAAATAAACGAAGATATTTGTTAGGGGACGTAACACGGACCTCATAGGGAGTTCTCAAATTCAAAGATAACATAAGCTATACAACAATAACACTCCCACCTAAGGAAAACAAACAGAACACATTCTAGAAGACATTGAGCCTCTTTCAGACAATATTCGCTTTGTTACTAACCTCAGTTGAAGGTTGCAAGTCAGGACGGTGGTCCTACACAAAGTTACGATGACCACTGGCTGGGGCTTTTATAATGCCGCTGTGACAGGATGCGTGAGCGTCGAGATGGAGCATTTTAGGCCATTTAACCACGACAACAAAAACACCTTTGATGTAGACGTCCGGCAGACACATTTTTCGCTGATTCCCTATTTACCGGAGCATAATGAGTGTATGCCAAGCAACAGTCTGATAGATGACCGATGATCCACAGACAACATCCTGAACTCACTCAAAATTAAACGATAACAGGAAGAGCAGAGACGATGCAGAACTTGCGCTAACCGTCGCATCCGCATTGTCACAA
The DNA here is from genome assembly GCF_043290135.1 of Rhipicephalus microplus. Taxonomy (NCBI): domain Eukaryota; kingdom Metazoa; phylum Arthropoda; class Arachnida; order Ixodida; family Ixodidae; genus Rhipicephalus; species Rhipicephalus microplus. The sequence goes on along the minus strand of NC_134702.1, from coordinate 153,720,093 downwards.
ATGAGTTGCTCTTGCTCGTTATGTGAAATGTAATAGTGCATTACACTTAATATTAGTAAGTAAGTGCATTACAGCAGCATGATCAGTTAGAATGCTTAGACACTCAGAATAAATGAATGTACTTGTGTCGATGGCAGGCTACTTAACTAAAGGGAGTAAATTGTAATTTGTGTCAATATTGAAGGTGTATATCGAAGGTGCATAGGTCCGAGCACTATACGCACTCGAGTCTACCCGAAAACCAGGGTGCTGACCGCCGCGAGCCGGGCTCGGGCCTGAGGTGCCCGACCTAGGGCTGGGCCCGGGTTGGAGATGGCGGGCTTGGGTAGGACTTGGCTTGGACATTGCTCAACTCGTAAAGTTACGCTGAAATAGAGCATCAAATTGATTTAGAGCGACGAAGTGTTTTCTGAAAACTCAAATTTCATTAATTTCACCCCCTTGATTATGGACCCAAGCACTGAAGTTTTTCTTAACTTTTTGTAGAAAGGGCTATTGATTCATCTTATCTATTTATTCAGTTATCTTTTCATCCACTTTTCTTTTTTCACATTTATATTACAATTAGGCCTAGTAACTTCTCCCATACTTTCCCTGCAATATTGTCTGTTAGATATAATTGTTATTATGTCTAACAAGAAAAAACGAGCCCTTAAGTATACCATTCCCTACTTGACACACACACACACACACACACACACACACACACACACACACACACACACACACACACACACACACATATATATATATATATATATATATATATATATATATATATATATATATATATATATATATATATGTATATATGTATATCGTCGGTCGGCTATTTACCTTTAATCTTCGTCCGTTTAATAGGTAAATAGCTGACCGACCCATTAACGGGAAACCTTTCCTTTACGCACGCCGCACGCCGACCGACCCATTACGGGGAAACCCTTTTTTTACGCACGCCGTCACGGACCCTCCCGGCACCGCGGCGACAATCTTGGGTGGCCCGACACAAGTCGAGAACTGAACAGCACGTGATATGAACCGTATGTGGACGTACACGGACAGTTGCTTTAGTTCTCAGTGTTGACAGTGGTTCTTCCTCTTTTTTACTTTCTTTTTTGTTCTTTTTCGTCCTTTTTCTTTACCCTTTTTTGTTTTTTCTTTCCTTTTTTAGTTCCCTCTCACTCTCGCAAACATCTTTCAAGGCGAGAGGGACGCGGCAGCAGCGAAGTTTGGAAGCTCATGTCAGTATAACTCATCCCCTGATGAAGGGAGGACCCCTCCCGAAACTGTTGCGAAATAAATATATTTATCCTTGTTGACAACGCTCCCGTTGTGCCATATCCCATACCTTCACGAAGACTAACTGGCCCATTGAATTATTTCTCCCACTATACACACACACACACACACACACACACATATATATATATATATATATATATATATATATATATATATATATATATATATATATATATATATATATATATATATATATAAAGAGAAAGAAGTGTATACCTAAGGGCTCGTTTTTCCGTGTTTTAACACAATATTAATGAGATCTAACAGACAGTAATGCCAAGGAATGTACAGGGGAAGTTATTAGAACCAATGAAATGTAAAGAGGAAAAAAGAAAAGTGGATGAAAAAATAACCAGCCGTGAGCAGGAATTGAACCTACGACCTTCGAATAACGCGTTCGATGCTCTAACCACTGAGCTACCACAGCGGCCTTCCCTCCATCCTCTTTTTTGGGTTTATATGTGAATTTAGAAGTAGGAGTGACAGTCAGCGCCATCTATAAGCCAAACGACGAGTGTGAAAACACTCTTATGCGCATGTTTGGCGTCACGTAGCACGTGAACTTATTATGAGCGGGCAGCTGAATAATTGTCCCTCTTATGCAACCTAAACACACCAAGTCTGCCAATACGAGACCCTCGTTAATGAAATAAGGGGAAGAAGTGTATACATAATGGCTCGTTTTCCCGTGTTTTCACACAATAATAATTAGATCTAACAGACAGTAATGCCAAGGAATGTACAGGGGAAGTTATTAGAACCAATGGAATGTAAATAAGAAGAAAGAAAAGTGCATGAAAAAATAACCAGCCGTGAGCAGGAATTGAACCTACGACCTTCAAATAACGCGTTCGATGCTCTAACCACTGAGCTACCACAGCGGCCTTCCCTCCATCCTCTTTTTTGGGTTTATATGTGAATTTAGAAGTAGGAGTGACAGTCAGCGCCATCTATAAGCCAAACGACGAGTGTGAAAACACTCTTATGCGCATGTTTGGCGTCACGTAGCACGTTAACTTATTATGAGCGGGCAGCTGATTAATTGTCCCTCTTATACAACCTAAACACACCAAGTCTGCCAGTACGAGACTTCCCCTGTACATTCCTTGGCATTACTGTCTCTAGGATCTCATATATATATATATATATATATATATATATATATATATATATATATATATATATATATATATATATATATATATATATTGTAAGGAATGAGCCTTGGAGACCAGCACCCGTACGCTGGGCCGGCCGGCTGTTCCTTTTCTCTCTTCGTTCTTCTCTTCCTTCTACTAAGCCCCACACGCACCCATGTTCGAGCTGCACTACATTTACATTACACTCGGCCACACTGTGAGCATAGAGCCCTTCCAAAAATAGTCCTCTGGCAGTAGTTGTCTTCTCGCGAGGGAAGCGTTCATAGGTACAGGATCTTGAAAAATCAACGGTAACACTGACGCCTCTGGGCAGCTCGAGGGCAGCTTAGCAGCCTGCCCTCGAGCAACCACCGGAACCGACTTGGTTTTTTCGCCATTTCATATGGAGAACCACCCGCTGAGTTCCGGAGGTCATATCGGCGTTATACCTCCAGATTCCGGACAGCAAGCTACGCACCACCAAAGGCGGTCCCTTCTAACGCTATAGAGGTATATGAGTCATCAGTATTGCCCGGCTTACGGCTCTATAGTGCAAACATGAGCTTAATGCATGGCGCTGAATCGACGCCATGCTCCAGCCAATCTGCAACCATGGCGTGAGACGCCCCGGCGTGTCCTCGGTGGCTCTGTTTTGCCTGTCGGTGTGCTTGATCTGCACCTCGAAACGAAATCCTAGAGCATGTTCCTTGTCAGCGTTCCCGTACTCGAGGACCTGCCCGCTGATGTGATCCTAGGAGCTGACTTCCTCTTCTCTGGTGAAGTTCACCTCACCATTGATCATGATGGAGTCCACGTCATCTCTTCGACTCCTAGTCTCGCATCAACACATAGAGCCCAATTAGACAGACCACAACTTTAAGGGCCTAGTCCTACTGTGATAAAGACCAGCTACTGTGACCAGACGGACACGCACCTGATGGCTTTGAAGCAGTCGTTGGCCGAGGGCTGAAATGTTTCGTTCAAAGAAGTCTGCAAGGAAACCATTGATGCACCTCAGGTCAGCACAGCCAGCTTTATTCATACCGGCAGCGACGCATGCGAAACAACGACGCATGCCAACGACAGCGACGCATACCAATCTGCTGAAGATGGCAAACGCTCTTTTCCGACATCTGGTCTACCACCTGATGGGCGCGCGGATCAACACAAAATAGCTCTCCCCGCCTTCAGACCCCCCGCCGACTCAACCCACCGGTCATACGGTGACCAGTTCAAGCAAGGTAGTGAGGTGCTTTCAGAAAACGTCAATGATTTCAGCGTGAGGTGCAGGCATGGCGGCATTGATGCATGCATTCATGCAAAGCCACGATTGACCACCTTTTGTCCCGTTTGTCGCAGGACTAAAAATTTTGGAGACAGCAACGCAGATTCTGCTAAGCCGAATGTGACCTCTCTTCATACCTTGTCCGAACTTGCGCGCCTTCTGCGCAGCGCAAGCATTTGTAATCTCATCACGCGAAAGTGGTTGACGACTGGTGGTCTAAACTTCAGCCACAAAATTACCTTCTAAGCATACTTCGAGTGACAACGAGGCAGCCAATCACGGCCACCTGAGTCTTCTACTGTTACGCGAGACAAATCGAGGCGTGCAGAAGAGCGGCCACCCTGGCACCGCCAATGGCGCCCACCGGAGAAATCATCAGACTACTTCCGAAGCAAGCCGCAGTGCGTCTGCGAACGGCCCAAACGAGGCAGCCTATGCCGCCCTCCAGAGGCGTCAGTTTTACCGATGATTTGTCAAGATCCAGTACCTATGAACGCTTTCTCTCGCGAGGAGACAGCCTCTGCCAGAGGTGGGTGATTTTCGGAAAGGCTCTATGTTCGCAGCGTGGCCGAGTGTAGTGAAGATGCAGTGGAGCTTGGGCGTGGGTGCGTGTGGGGTTCAGTAGAAGGAAGAGAACAATGAAGAGAGAAAAAAGAACAGCTGGCCCAACGTACGGGTGCTGTCTCCGAGTCTCTCTCACACACTGGCACTCCCACGTTTAAATTCACATAGATACACAATAAAGTGGCTGGGGGGTAGCTGTCGTGGTAGCTCAGTGGTAGAGCATCGAACGCGTTATTCGAAGGTCACAGGTTCGGACTCTGCCCATGGCAAGTTATCTGTCCGCCCACTTTTCTTTCTTCACACTTACGTTACAATTGGCCTAATAACTTCCCCTATACTAGCCACGCTGAAGGAAGGCGGGCTCTCATACGTGCGCAGGCACAGGAATAACGTGCTGCTGCGCGCGCGAGAAGCGCTGCAGCTCAACGCACATTTGACCATGCTAACTACACTTCGTATATAATTCCTGAATATTCTAGCCTTACTCCGTATCACACCCTGTTTCCTATGTGTCCAAAGTGTTGCTATCGCATTCATTTCTTCGGCCATGTATTAAAACGGCGACTTTTTCTTTCCTTGTTCAGTTGTTCTAACCCTCTTAATTTCCTACTCTTTGGGGGAGGAGGAGGGGGCATCGTGTGATGCATGACGCTACGGTAGAAGACGACAAAATATTGTAAGCACAAAAGGAAAACAGTACAAAACATGAGATCGCATGTTTTCTACGCACATGTGCTCTTGAGCTACCATGGGATAAATATTTCGCGTATTTATTTCAATAAACTGAGTTGTGAGTTCGCGCCTCTTTGTTTTCTCGCCTTCCGTTTTCGGCCCACAGTGTGCGCACCGAAATGTTCCCAAGAATGTACTCAAACCAACTCGCGGAACTTTCCATACTATTAAAGGTATACAAATGTTGTTGCAATATTGCCACCACGTACCCTTCAGAAATGACCGTTATAGGAAATATAGGAGTGTTCCATCAAAAGGCAAGATTAGCTGACATTTCGTACAACCTATTCACTAACGCCATTCCTCCTATCTATCGTCTCACGGCCCTTGCAAGAATAATATTTTCTGAATGAAGACAATTAGCTGATGTGAGTTTGACACCCCTGGTATGGAGCAATAAGACAAAGAATGCACCTTCATGATCGACACAAATTGCAATTTACTGCCTTTAGTTATGCAGCCTGCCATCAATACAAGTTCACTCGTTTATCCTGAGTGTCTCAGTATTCTAACTCATTTTGCTGAAGACATTGGGTGCAACGCACTTACTATTACATTTCACATAACGAGCAAGAGCAACTCAGTTGTGACAATGCGGATGTGATGGTTAGCGCGAGCTCTGCATCGTCTCTGCTCTTCTTATTATCGTTTAATTTCGAGTGAGTTCAGGATGTTGTCGGTCAATCATTGGTAATATATCAGACTGGTATTTGGCATACACTCATTATGCACCGGTAAATACAGAATCACCGGAATCAGTGAAAAGTGTGTCTGCCGGACGTCTACATAAAAGGTGTTTTTGTTGTTGTGGTTTAATGACCTAAAGCTCTCCATCTGGACGCTCACGCATCCTGTCACTGCGGCATCATAAAAGCCCCAGCCAGTGGTCATCGTAACTTTGTGTAAGACCACCGTACTGACTTGCAACCTTCAACTGAGGTTAGTAACAAAGCGAATATTGTCTGAAAGAGGCTCAATGACTTCTAGAATGTGTCCTCTTTGTTCTGGTTAGGTGGGAGTGTTATTTTTATATAGGTTATATTATCTTTGAATTTGAGAACTCCCTTTAAGCTCCGTGTTACGTCCCCTAACAAATATCTGCGTTTATTTTAGAGCTCTTCACGAGTGTGGCGACAGCTGAACAACATGGATGGGAAACGGATCATCTTAGCTCTTGCTGCAATGGCGGCGCTCGTCTGCGGTAAGACCAAATAAACGTTAGCAAAGTGAGATGTTGGGCTAGTTGGTTTTTCATGACTGAAAAAAATCACGATACACTTGCTGCGAAAAACGAAGTTAGGGAGGAGACAAAAAAGAAGTGGACGGTACAAGCGCAAACTATCAACTGAAGTTTATTGAAAGAAATTGGAAGAATGGAGGCTTCCCGGAAAGATGATAGTCAGTTTACGAAAAAGGTGAGGTTCAGCAATCTAGCTTCACGGTCTTCTAATGGAAACACGTAAGGTGATTGAGATTACCAGATGCGATGCTGCTTCAATGTTGTTATCCGGGTATGCTGATTAAAATGCTATTTCTGGCTTCTGATGCGTTCGATTTCCGCGGGGGTCAGTGAAATGAAGCTTGAACCGGCGCATGCGCTTTCTTTGTCTGTTATGAGAAAAGGGTTCCTAAATTTCGCGTGTAGCCCCACCGCGGTGGTCTAGTGGCTAAGGTACTCGGCCGCTGACCCGCAGGTCACGGGATCGAATTCCGGCTGCGGCGGCTGCATTTCCGATGGAGGCGGAAATGTTGTAGGCCCGTGCGCTCAGATTTGGGTGCACGTTAAAGAACCCCAGGTGGTCAAAATTTCCGGAGCCCTCCACTACAGCGTCTCTCTTAATCATATGGTGGTTTTGGGACGTTAAACCTCACATATATCAATCAATTTCGCGTGTAGCCTCATTTTTTTTATTTTGCCAGAATTTTAGTTTTTTTAAACAGTTGGCAGCACTCACACTCTCTGCAGCGCATAGAGAGGAGATTAATTTTAACCTGTTGTTCAGGAAGAAATTTATAAAACTATCTTGTTCTTGGCCAATCCCCCCAGCGTGGGTATGTGCCAAAGCGTCAAGGATCTTGACTTGACTTGACCTGTGATAGCTGTCTGCCGACATGCATGGCGATTCTCTATGAACCGCTCGTTGATGCACCTTCCCGATTGCCCAACGTATTCCTTGCCACTTGCCTGTCCACTTCTTTTCTGTCTCCTCTCTAACTACGTTTTCCGCAGCAATTGTGACGCAATTTTTCTCAGTGAAGACCAAATAAGTCTGTGCCGTAAAAATTCGGAAAACGGCAAAATCAAAATTTCGAATACATTGTGTATCACAGTGTTACGCTATTTAAAAAAAAGTCAGTTTGTCGCAAAGGCGAAGCAATGAACGCAATAGCAACAAATTGGAAAGTCACGCGCAAAATGGCAAGCAGATCAAAACGTGCCCCACGTTTCTCACGCACAAATGACGCACGAAACGTACTCAGAGGTACAGATGAACGTGAGTAAGCGTCTCAGTTGTTAATGTGCTCTGTCTGAAAAACGCGCCCTTCTCGCGAACAGAGAGTGTGCAACGATTGGAGTGACATTTGTGCGTCCAGTAACTACAACAGAGTTGCTCCGGTGAAAGCCCAAGGCCAGCAACGTCGTACGATTGTCCCCACAGCGAGATAAGCGCGCGCGTTGGCGTCCACCCTGCTTCCTCTCCACGGGCAAAGTACGCTTAGAAGATGAGAGAGCGCGCTGTCGCGTCGTCACGATGTGGCGACGCGCGCTCATTGCCCCATCTTGCTGGTAATGCTGAAAACAGAATAGTTTCCCGCGAGATGCCTGTCACCAACAGTAAGTGGTATATCTAAATAGCTTGCTGTTTGAACGTACAAGGAGGTGCTCCTTCGTGGCTCAGTGGTTAGCGCCTAGAACTCACAATTCAGTGGTCTGGTGTTCGATTCCGCGCGCTGAAGTCTTTTTCTGAATTACTTTTCTTTCTCGCGTCTTCATATATGTTGATACGTGTATATATACGGTGAGTGATGACGACGCTCTCGGCAGAATCCAGCCGACAGTGTCCATAAAATTGCTGTCGCAATAAAACAGTCTCGCATAAGTTTTTAAGATAACAGAAAATATTCATTCAGCAGCGTAAAGTTGGATGTGGTAATATTTAGGTTCGAGCAATGCAAAACTTTTCCATGACTGACATATTTCCTTAACTACGTGAGACTCATCAGCCAAGGGCCATGTATACTTTAGGTGGCATTGTAGCTAAAACTAAGTAATTTTTATTCAACAGTGACTGTGCAACTTCAATTTAAGATGACGGGTACTAGAATTTTACGACGTAGCTATTCTACCATTATACAAAAAACGCGAATGCGCACTTTACAATTGCGTATGGTGTTAATTCCAAATGTGGTGCAGTAGCATCATGAGTGGGATGAAGAGTGCTATGCGAAATTGTTCTCAAATGTAGACACACTAGGACACGCAAATAGTTCTATGTATTTTTTCGATTCTAAACTGACGATAAATTGCCGACAAGTTTGTCATGCGCAACTGGAAAGCTGAAGCTTTAAAAAGGACTTCTGGAATAAAGAAGAATGAAAGCCCACATATACAAACAAGTGCACGCCTCCTGACATCATGCAGGTCCCTGCTCCCTCCCGCAAATTATTCTCTCTTTTTCTGTTTTTCAGGCGCCTTTGCTGTTCCTTCCGCTGAAGCAGAGTCAGCCGCCAGATACAGCCCCGCTAAGTAAGATCAGATAGCTGGGTGCTCTCCGACTACCTGATCTCGCCATGCGGCATGTCGATAGAGGAGGGAACAACGGTATGGACATGGAGCAGCAATTTAAATTGCGGACATAATAACATGCACGATGATTTATTAAACCATTTAAAAGTGTATGGAGTGGGAGTGACTTTTTACTCGAAAAGCAATATCAACTGTATTCTTGTTGTGTCTGTATTCTTTTCTAGTCGCTAAATATCCACAAAATGCCAAATATACACAACATTTAATGCATTTTTGTACCATTTATTTCAGTGGTATCAGATACATTATAGGAGCTATATACAGACCTCCAAATGCCCCGCATTCCATGTTTGAGGAGCTTACGAGCTGCTTGTTCGAAAATATAAAACCCTATGATCGAATCCTTCTTTCAATGAACTTCACCGAAAGGCCAACTTTCACAATCACAAAGTACGATCTGGTCGGAGAAGTAATGCTAAACATTGCCTTTACATGTGATGTTCTTCAAGTTTTACTGGTTTACACCACAATTCAGGGACCTTCCAAATCCGTTTCGGAGTTATTTTTTGTCAGCGGATCAATAGACGCCCGTGCAACGTGTGAGGTAGTTTCAGGAATATCAGACCACCAAGCCGTGTTCATAAGCTTATGTAACACTGTATTAGACAAATGTTTTAACGTTTATCTTTCTTCAATTTCGCTCTGGCAGATGGCGTTTCAACCTTTGATACCCTCGCGTTTCATTTTAGTAAATTTGAAAACAGCAAGTACGATATAAATGAACTTGGAATCTAGTTTACAAATATTATCGACACTTGTATTATTTTTCTTATGCCACGAGTAACTAAAAAAAGCAAACATAAAAACCCCTGGATTTCTTGTAATACACTTCAATTGAAAAGATGGTTAAAACGAATGAAGAAAAAAAACAGCAAACGCAGTTTTCAGGCGAGATAGAAAAGGCAGAGGCACAACAGATCGCTAAAGGAAACGATCGCAAAGCTAGATAGGGTCATTGAGAGTCACGCACAGCAGCTGTGCAAGCAACAGTGAGAGAATACCTGCATTAGCAACTAACTGGTGTTCGCAAAGACGTGGAAATTACTCAGGTACCTGCTAGATCCAGATGAGACGAAAACCACTCGCAGACAGAACATTAACAGAATCATACATGCGTATGAAGGCTCCGAGCAGGACATATTACGGGAGATCACGGAACGGTACATCAATTCTACCAGGTCGCAAGTGCACCTTGGTTACGGAGGTGCAGTCAACGAAGTCCTAGACAGACCAATTTGCGAGTCAGAGATCACGGCATAAATTCCGTGTCCGAGCAACGATCGAACCCAGGGCATCAACCAGTGTTTTACCACTCAGCCGCGTGCCTGCTTGAAAAGAGAGTGAAAGTAACTTCATCTGCTTGGAAACGCAGTGAAAATACTTTTGCTTTACTAACACACGCTTTCTCTCGGCAGGTGTCGCAATACAACGGGTAATACCACAATCTTATTGCATAGTACGAGCGCACATTGCCATTGGGCGTCAGAACATGTGGTTATCATAGCGACTTCTGGGTTTGAAGTCGCCAGTTCATTACAAAAGGCACACGCGTTACTGTTACGTAGTGTCCGCATGGCAAGGGGAAAACATCACCCGTGCATAATTGTTTGTGGTTTAGAGCACACTAATCATTTCACAGAATGCAATTATATCCGAAAGCTTCATTGACATAAGCCGCTTCAAACTCTATAGATTACATTGTAGTAATCCAGTATTTAAACTGCTCGAGTAACATCACACAATAAAAGGTATGCACTGAGGGCTTGAAGTAGGCGCTAGGGTAGGGATATTTCTGTCACGTTTAACTCTGAATGGCGAAGCTTAGGGGCCCCAACTTTGTTTTCGAATGGTGCTTCGTAATTTTTTTTTCACATAGAGTTGGCTTTGTGTTCTTTTCCTTCTCGGAGCCTCAGTGGCAAGTCAACGTTTTGAGTGCTTCTTTCTTCTCCTTTCTTGCGCTGCTAGATTCTATAACGAATAATGATCCGTATCATATGGCTGAAATGCAAGTGAATCAATATAGCGTGCTAAATATTGCAATATGGTGCAATTTAAAACTACTCGATAAAAAGTGAGTTGAGGAGGAGGGCAATCAATTTTTTTACTTCAGCGTTTTTTTTCTCGTAATTTTGCTTTTACTTTCTCTAGCAGCTTTGCTCAAAGAAGTAGGTTTGATTCACAACCATGACGCTAGCATTTGAATGGTAAAAAAAATGCAAGAACATTCCTCTGATCATTGATTGATTTGTGGGGTTTAACGTTCCAAAACCACCATATGATTATGAGAGACGCCGTAGTGGAGGGCTCCGGAAATTTCGACCACCTGGGGTTCTTTAACGTGCACCCAAATCTGAGTGCACGGGCCTACAACATTTCCGCCTCCATCGGAAATGCAGCCGCCACAGCCGGGATTTGATCCTGCGACCTGCGGGTCCGCAGCCGAGTACCTTAGCAACTAGACCACCGTGGCTGGGCAAGAACATTCCTCTGTTTATATATAAGTGCACGTAAAAGAACCTTGAGTTGTCAAAATAAATATGGAGTCCCCGACTAAATCATGCCTCTTGAACATACGGAGGTTCCGCAGTGTAAGGTGCCAAAAATTACCACACGCATATAGTCATTTGTTCAGAGAACTTCTTTTTAATTGATGATGATATTAATGATGATGTTGATGATGATGATGATAGCTTCTGCGTAACGCTCCTCACCCACTCTGAAACACTGGCAAAGAAACGAATAAGTTAAAGGAGCACTGACATCAAGTTTACTCATGTCAAAATTTTTGCGCCAACGAGTAGCCATCGACCCCCCTAGTAGCGATTCGCGACCTGAAACGCATCCGAGGTACGAATGAATATCTGTAATATTGATTTATATATTACTATCGAGCGTGATTCAAAATGGGTCGAAAGCCCGCCAAATTGTAGTGCTGTGAGCGTTACCTCGCGGCCACGTCGAGGCCGCTGCACAGCTGATGCTGCCTTCACAAATATGGTGACGTCATTACACTGGCATTTCGTCTGCTAGGAGCGCACGTGCAGTCAGTCGAGCTGTGTCTTTGATGATGTAGACTAAAGCCCCTCCACGCGTTTTCCACCGGCTAGGTTAAGTAGCACCAACTCGTTCTTCCCCTCTCCTTTTAGCCCCAGCCTCGAGAAGGGGCCTCGGACTGCCAGTGAAGCCCAACTCGTTCGCCTACACAGGATTTGCCCCGGAAGCAGCTCGGCGCAAAGTGAAGCGAGCAAATGTGGCTGTTCTTGGGCGTACAGTCCCTCTGCCCATCGATGCGTACGAAGTCAACCCACTGGCTGCGTTGAGCTTTGTAGCTTGGAAAGGCATGAAACGTCACGCAATTGCCGCTCATTCCACGCCTCGATCGACGTGAAGGTTCCCACTGCGCAGCGGTTCTCCGACATTCTGGCTCGTGTTGTCACTCTGAATGATCGTACTCTCGCTGTGGAGCACATGCCAAATCAGTTGATGCGACACGATCAATCGCACGCACGCTTTAACACAGCAAGGAAAGCCATTAGTGAGGGCATGGCCGGGAGTCGGCTCCAAACACACTCAGATCGTCGACGTCATTGTTACTAGCGTATCGTTACTCAGGATGGTATTTGTGGAATGTATCACACTGAACGCGTAGCACTAGTGTCGATGTTGCAGGGCAGTGCGTTTTCCGTTTTAGGGGCGAAACTCCTTATAACGGCACCCGTTCGTCCTTCGTAGTCTGTAACAAGTATAACATTTTGACCTCCAAGGTAGTGCCGGTGAGAGACTTCTGTACGTTGTTGAAAAATAAAAAATAGTGCTCAATGTACATGTCAATGGCTGCTAGTGGGAAATGAGGGACAGGAGCATTCGGCTTTTAGTTAACGCGCAGGCTGCCATCACCATTAGCAGCCATTGGCATGTACATTGAGCACTATCTGACAAGAAAGGGTTGCTACGTTATACTCGCTGGGTGTAACCTCCTTAGCTTTAGAAAGGTTTAGCGAGCGTTGAGCCGCAGTGCCATGAATACAATGAACTTGTATATACCATGAATGAACTCGAGGTGGTTAAAATGGGAAGTAGACACGAAGCGCAAGCCGTAAGAAAGTAAAAGCCGAATTCTCCGCTTCTCATTTCCCATTAGCAGCCATTGGCATGTACATTGAGCACTATCTGACTGAAAAAGTTTGCTGCGTCATACTCGCTGGGCGTAACCTCCTTGGTTTTCGAAAGGTTTAGCGAGCGTTCGGCCGCAGTGCCATGAATACAGTGAACTAGCATATACCATGAACTCGAGGTGGTTAAAGGTGGGAAGTGGACTCGAAGCGCAAGCCGTAAGGAAGTGTGCGTGTGCCACCTCTCGTTTAGTCCTTGGAATGTCCGCTGGATGGCGGTGCTTCTATATGGGGAATATATGATGAAAAGATGCGAGATGGTGGTACTTGGAGTGTTGAATAGATGGACGAACGGACACACAGACAGATGCATGGATGAACGCATGAACGGACGCATGAACGGACGCAGGGGCGGCTGCATGGACGAACGCAGGGACGGACGCACGAACAGACGCACGCACGGACGGGCTGATGGACGCATGGACGGTCACACTCACGGACGCATGGACGGACGGAAGCAAGAACGAATGGACGGACGAATTCTTCGCCCCACTCTCCATCATTCGCTCCGTGGATATGCTGCCATTTTTTTTTCTTTGCTTTTCTACGCTGTTTGACATCGAATGAAAATAACTTCCACGCGACGGTTGCCATTCAAATTTGGCCAAGAAGACTTATGCATACCAAGCGATCGAATGATGGGCACATCTAGATCTTGAAATTTGATGTCAGTGCTCCCTTAGAGGTAAAGGTGATCGCATAAGAATGACATGACTAATGAATCTTAGAATCATTGTAATAACTTAAAGACGCTAATTTAGATACTTTATATCAAGACCGCACTGATTCATTTAAAAATTTTTCTACCGCGAAACAAAGATGCCGGTGTCAATAGTTTTTCTTTCGTCTCTTACTGCTGCTGGACGCACGAGCAATTTGCCATAGCTGGTCAAGCCACTTAAACAGGAGCGAACAAAGCAACGATGGTGGTAGACTGTCTAACGCCCTACAGCGGGTATAAGCCACAATAGAAGGATAACGACCGCAAGAACGTCCAGCACCACTTAGTTCCTGACCAGTTAGCTCCTGCAGCTACGCATCGCCCCATCATCCTACACGCAGATGATTTCAGATGGCGAAGATTACGATGGCTTACCTACTGAACAGTGGAAGATACAACTGCCTTTTGACAAGCCATGTGGTGCTGCCAGCCATGAGGGGACCTGCTGGCTGGCTGGCGATATAAGGGCGCGGAACCTGGTGATGCACGGGCTCACCTTAGAGTTAGTGGAGACCTCACCGGGGACACTGCTTCTGCATCAAATGACCAACGTGGAAGTAGGCAGAGACCTCGCGATTGCCGCGCGTGAGACTTCCTTCATCGTCTCCTGGCTCTTGCGTCACCACCCGTGCATCCAGGAGCTAGGCGTCAAGTGTGCCATTCGCGCCAGCACTCCCATGGCTCAGCCGTCTTTCGCAATCGACATCCGCCCTCACTCGTCAAACCTAGCTCGTCGCAGACTTCGCTTGTTGAATGAACATCGCCGAGTGTTCCAGCGCTAATATAGAATTGAGAGGTATGGACACTATCATCGGTCTCGAAACGCTGTTCATTGACGCCGCTGAAACCAACTCGTATTTTGCTGACGAAATAAAGGCGCTTCTGGAGCGCAACCGCCACACTCTTAACAAGGTCTAAATCTGCGAACACAGTGCGCAGAAACGCGATGGGCTGAAGATGGTTGAAAACCTTGTTGGTTGCGAGTCACTCACAATGAAGTCGCCACACAATAAGAGCAGGATGCCGGATGTGGACCCACTGGTGAGGCTTATGCGTGTTTCGAAAACATTGAAGGAAGTCACAGCGCAGCCGATCCTTCAGGGGGAAGTTCCTGTTATCGCTGGGGCTCTTGAATCCAACAACACTTTGACCAAGCTAACGCTGTACGTTGAGACGCGTGGCTCGATCGAAGAGCTGCTGTTCAGCGCACTTGAAGTCAACAGATTTCTAAAGGAGCTTTCGTTGCAGTGCTGCGCATTCATAAACGCCAGTTGCATGCGAGCCTTAGCATCTGCGCTGGAAAACAACAGATCACTCAGAGCACTTTACATGGGAGCAGTGTTTCTCGAGGAATACGATGGAGTGGATCAGTGGTCGGAAGCCTTGTCGAAAAACAACACTTTGCACTTCGCATATATAGCGGGAACATATCCATGGCTGATGTTTTACTCTTCTGCAAAGCTCTGCAGGTTAACAAAAGCTTGAATAAACTGATGCTTCCGGGAGTCATGGGTTCCAAAAAAGAAATGAGAGTGATAACGATTTTTACTCACCGACATTTGCGGTAAGTGCTCTATTGCAAAAGCTAACTTCTATCACTCGTTCATCTAGCACTGAAATGAAGACGTTGAAATGCTTTCAGTGATTAACCAGTTCGGTTTTAGATTAGTTTTTTTGTTAGCAAAAGCTAAGGTACATCGCTCGTAAGTCTTGAACCTTAATTTCGCCGTTAAAATGCTTTCAGTGATTAACCAGTTCTGTTTTAGAGAAATTACGATCGCTTATAACGTCATGCAGATAACCAACGTCTGGGCACACTGAATACAAGGATCACACTCTTTCTCGTTTATGCTTTGTTTATTCCGGTGTATTATTGTGAATACTATAGTGTCTACCTTGTATGTATGTATGTATGTATGTATGTATGTATGTATGTATGTATGTATGTATGTATGTATGTATGTATGTATGTATGTATGTATGTATGTATGTATGTATGTATGTATGTATGTATGTATGTATGTATGTATGTATGTATGTATGTATGTATGTTTGTATGTATGTATGTATGTATGTATGTATGTATGTATGTATGTATGTATGTATGTATGTATGTATGTATGTATGTATGTATGTATGTATGTATGTATGTATGTATGTATGTATGTATGTATGTATGTATGTATGTACGTGTCGTTTAATGTGATGGTTTACCATCGTGCCGTCCTTTCGTTTTTCTTTACAGAACATCTCTTGCGCAGCAGCTGCTTGCAGACCAGTGTTATGACCGAGTGCAGCTTGGACCTTAGACAGAAGATTACCTCAAAATTATGTCATCAGTGCTGGCATCATCACAGAGGAGCCCTGAGGATATCTGGCTGTCGGATGTCGGTCAGCTGTCGGTACAAACCCTGAGCGTTCTTTTCAGTGCACTAGCCTCCAACAAGTTGGTAAACAGACTGACTAATGACGTCAAACACCGTCTCGACGCCAGAGTTTGTCTACTATGCGAAGCGTTGAAGAAGAATCGACACATCAAGATGCTCTGCATCTGAATTAGAAACTAATAGTCTGCGAATGAGATATTGCGCGCGCTGACCATAAACGCAGCCATAGCCGAAGTGGACATTACCCTTCGGGTGGCCGCTGCTGAGGAAACAATAGCGGCGCTTTCCGACATGCTGTCAGGCAACAAATTCATCACGAATATCTCAGCCATATTGTTCGTCAATCAACCTGAACGGTTCATGGATTCAGTCGCTCAAGGAATGTCGTACAACAGGCTCATCGTCAATTTCAAGTGCTAGGCAGGCCACCGCACCCACGTCTGATCCGACATATTCGAGTCGGTGCGAAGGAACAAGTCCGCACTTAATCGCACCGTCGAGTTTGTCCTGCAACGGCGAGAAGACCGGCACAGCACGAAGTGCTTTGAGCTTCTCTGCGGACGGTCCTGCCTGGTGAGCCACTTGACTGAAGTCGCCCGGATGGATGCCCGACGGCGAAGCACGGCGCGAGGAAGCTTCTGCCAAGCTTCGTCTACGGGAAAAGTATTTCGTGCTGACGGGCATCGTTTGGCGTTCCATGATTTGCTGTTAGAATGACGTCACACAAATTGATGCGCTGAACCCAGACTGTTGGCGAGCAATTGCGCGCTACCTGAGGATCACCGATGTTTGTCTACAGTGAACGCGAACAGTTAATTCATTCTTATAGTTTTGTGAAAGAAAAGCCGTATGATTTTATCGCTGTGCGTGTTCTTTTGTTTGCCTGATTTATACAGGACTTGGGACCTTGTGGAAATAAGAAATAAGCAAGTGATTTCAGTGAAATCTGAAACAATGAAAGCAGGAACCCCTTAAAAGCTGGTTTAGATGCTGCAAAGAGAGCGTAGTTAGTAGATTGATCGGTTTCTTAATTTATGTGCGAAATATCACCAGCACAGTGTACGTGATAGTGGTCTAAACCTAAACCAGGAGTTCATGCAATACGAGGATGTTTAACCAGTAGGCCTGTCCCACAGGCAAACAGTTCAATAAAGCTTTGGATTGGTCCAGTTGGTTTATCGCTTAAAACATTCACGATTACCGCGAAGATTCAGCGCAGTAAAAACTCAAGAAGACTGACAGGTTTACTTTCTTGTGCTATAAGTGACCTTTTCTTTTCGCTACTTAACATTGCTTTCGCGGAGCTTTGAGAGAAAGGGGACTTTACTACTAACGTCTCTCACAGCCGCCGCACAGGTGCGCTTAGCGAAACTCATTTGAGAACGCACTTCAAGGGCGTTCTCGAATGAGTGTCAGCGAGTGACAGTGTTCGTCAAAATCATTTCATTAATTCCCAGTGTGTAGCCTCACTAGCAGTGCCGTAAGTAGCAAACAAATTGAAAACAGGTTCGGTATTGTGTGCATACAGACGTTGTTGTTTCTGGTTGACGTTGTGTACTACACGAAGTAACATCACGGACTGCATTAAATGACCGCTTGCGGTATGCGTACGAAGTGCATCGCGAAGTGATATGCGAATAAGACGACCTTTTGTAAGGCGTAAACAGAGTCATGGTGACTATTTGGGAGAGTCTTAGAATTTAATTACAATTTTTACAGGGCCCCAGTTGACTCTCTTCAGAACAGTCATGGGAGGCATAACAATTTTTATATAGTCAATCAGACTCTGTTGGGAGAGTAGGGTGATGTGACTCACAATTTAGAGAGTCAAATTGACTGTGTTTAGGAGAGTCATGGGATCAGTAATACTTTTTAGATAGTCACGCTGACTCTCCTTAGAAGATGCGTGGGATGTAAGCACTTCTTAGAGCGCCACACTGACTCTTTAGGAGAGTCACGGGACACACGAATTTCCAAAAGAGAGTCATTGGCCATCTAAAGAACGTTGTACTTGTGAGACTCACATCTGTAGCAAACAGGAGCCATGCGACACCCTTTTCTTTTACTGCGCTGTGTTACTTTGCGACAAAAAATGTATGACGTTTTACCAAAGAACCGATGCCAAAGCACTAAGCTATGAGTTATATTTCCACTTCACCACTCTCGAAGATGTAGGAGTAGGTGATCGGATGTATCACTGGATACGTAGTTATATGTCTATCCGATCCTTCTTTGTGAGCGCTGAAGACGGCCAAACCTCTCCATATTACAGCCACCGTGGCGTCCCCCAGGGTAGCCTACTCTGCTCTGTGCTGTTCAATCTTACGCTAATTGCTCTCACTGAGAATCGGCCAAGCACAGCCAGGCTGTCAATGTGCGCAGATGATATCTGAGTTAGGGTATCGGCTGTGACACGCCTGCTGTTGCGAGCGAGAATTCAAAAAGCTGCCACTGAAACATTACGTTACCTCCAAAATCGAGGCTTGGAAATTTTTTTCTGAAAAATGCGCCCTCGTAGCTTTTACACGCAAACCTATGAATCAGTACACCATAAGCATCAATGGTCAAACTGTACCATATGTTCGATCGCACAAGTTTTTGGCCGTCATAATTGAGAGGAATCTATCATGGAGCGATCACGTTTCATACATGAAAAAAACGGTTAATAGACATCTGTAATATGCTGAAGTTCTTTGCAGGCAAGACTTGAAGAATGTTACCCACTGCAATGCTACAGCTGTACAAGGTACGTTTTCTCGGTTTCCTGCGGTACAGCTTACCGGCATTGTCCAATGCAAGCAAATCAAGCCTACGCACGTTACACAGTGTTCAGTCCCAGGCACTCCGGATTTGCCTCGGCTTGCCTCGTAGTTCGTCGACAATGGCTACAGTAGCAATCGCCGGTGATCACCTCATCGAGACACATATTGACGTTGATGCACTCAGGACACATATAAGGCATTTTGCTCGGACACCCTGCCACCACCTAGCTTTTTTACCAGCAGACAGACCATGTTCGTCATTTTGCCATACGGTAACCACATATCGCGATTCTTTGCCAACATGCTTCACACCCGCCGCCAGGCCTTCGACTCCTTCTTGGTGCCTGATTCGGACTAACATCAGGCTAACTATACCTGGCATCCAGAAAAAAAAAGCAGATAAGTCGTCACCGGCTCTTAGGCAGCTTGCTCTGCTCTTGTTATACGAGACGTATCAAGGCTGTATACACGTATACACCGGCGGCTCTGTTTTACAGAAGAGTTCAACGGCATAATTTGTTATACCGATAAAGGACACGACAAGAAAATTCAAGACCTACCACCTGACGACATCAACGGGAGCGGAGCTCACAGCTCTTCATGCCGCATTGCGATTCATCAGCGACCAACAGCCACAAAAATGGACAATTTTCAGTGACTCAAAGGCGGCACTGCATCCCTTCTATCACCTTTACGCCACGGCCTGTACGAACAGCTGGTGTTAGAGATCGCAAAAAAGACTCGCCACTTAATTGAAAAAAGACATGAAAAAGCTTTTCCATAGTTTCTACGTCATGGTGTAATAATTGGCAATGAACGGGCCGATGGAGCTGCCCGTTCTCTCCATACTGAAAGCGATCAAATATTGATTCCGCTCTCCAGAACTGACGCTGTATGGAAACTCCGCATGTTTGCTCGCAAGCGCACCACATCTCAATGAAACGAGTCCCTTTTCACCCATGCACGATTATGTAACTTAGATCCAACTCTCAGTCTTCGAATTCCTTCGAAACTTCGCCGACGAGACGCTACTATGCTGTGCACATTATGGTTGGGTGTCACATTTACCAATGAGTATGCGTTCCGCATAGGAATGGCTGACACTGTTGCATGCGACCATCGCAGCAGTGACGAAATAACTTGGCACATTCTGTGTGAATGCCCACAATACTGCTCGCAGAGACAGTCCCTCTGCAATGCGCTAGACGAACTGGACAACCAGACTCTTTCGGAAAAAAGAATTCTGCGCTACCGACAGGACTTTATTTATTTACAGTATTTATTTACAGTACCTCAAAGGCCCCAATGAAGGGGTTTTACATGAGGGGGCAGAAGAAGGCTGCGAAGGCGCTCCTGCACTTATTGCGTTCAACCGGGCTGTCTAAACGACTGTGATAGAAACTCCCTGAATGTGTGCCCATGTGAATTTTTTCCTAATTTATTTTATATTTCTCTATCACTATCCTCTTTCTGACCCTTTTCCCGTCACCTGTACAGAGTAGCAAATCAGTTCTTCTAGGTTAACCTCCCTGTCTTTTCCTTCTATTTGTCTCTCTCTCTCTCTTTTAATATTTCAGTTGATGCATCTTTATCTCTCACTGTTTTTATTATTTCTCCACCTGTTTCAAGGCCATTTTTAGGTTGTGCACATGCGCCCGATTCTCAGCGTATCCCGCGTAGTTTGTACGGGAAATAGAAGTGGATGATCATCCACTGTTATACTACAGATACGTATATAGTTACTTTTGACAAGCGTAAATCAGGTTCAGTGACTTCCTGCTGTGCACACAACAGAAGGAAACGATTGGTTCCTTCTTTTTGTATCATGTCACCGTTTCCTGATAACAAAAAAAAAACACAGTAGTATGCGATTATCTTCTCTTCCAATACAGGACTTGAAATAAACAGAACCAGATTTGTCGTTACGGAGTTACGTTACATTACAGATTTGTCGTTCCGGGAATCAGCCACTGAGATGTTTAATAATGGAGCTAAAAAATACTGTACTAAATCTTGCCGGCTTGAAATTTTCTATCGCGTTTAGTTCTCAATTCAAATCAACATATTAGGTTATTGTTATATCTATGGGTGTTTTCATACGGGACATAACAAAAAAAAACACTAGCAAAATAGGCCTCCAGTTTCTAAGTGGGCGTGGCTTACGATCCTCCCTCTATGAAACGGTGGTGGGATTCTTCAGGACCCCAATAAACTTTTTCATTATTCCAACTACTTTGCCAATCCCCTGCATTGGGCATCATCCATGGTCAGAAAACAACAAACAGCAACGACAACCAACATTGCCATCACCACTGCAATTTTTTAACGATAGGACCTCCATTATTCTGAAATTGCACATTATTTTATAAAACCACCCAATTCTTGGCCGATCCCCCACAGTGGGTATGCACCACGAGTGATAGGCGAAGAAGAACAAGATAACCACTGCTCGAGCTGTCACGAGCCCGCATTCGCTGTCAGGGTCTTAGCGACGGTCAGACGTTCTGTTCGCATCTACCGACAGCCTTCTTCACCGTTGGACTTCGCGGCGGAGCTTCGACCCTTCTTTCCAGGCCTCGGTGAGTTCGTGCACCTCGTACAGCTTAAAGTCGGTCGTGTAGCGCATATGGTCGCAAGCGCTTGCTTGTATGTTAGGCATAGGGAACGCGCGAGCTATTTTGCTGGATGATCTGCGAGATGCTCTCAGCGTATAATGAGAAGCAGGCTAGTTGGCTCATACTAGTGCTCCTCGTAGTTTCCAAACGACCCAAACTCATTCACTTACTGAGGAACTTCCACGTCACTTTCTCGTTGATTGATTGATTGATATGTGGGGTTTAACGTCCCAAAACCATCATATAATTATGAGAGACGCCGTAGTGGAAGGCTCCGGAAATTTCGTTCACCTGGGGTTCTTTAACGTGCGCCCAAATCCGAGCACATGGGCTTACAGATTTTTCGCCTCCATCGGAAATGCAGCCGCCGCAGCCGGGATTCAATCCTACGACCTGCGGGTCAGCAGCCGAGAACCTTAGCCACTAGACCACTGCGGTGGGGCCGGCACTTTCTCGTGACTTGGCAAGCATTTCGAAGTTAATTTTTATACAAAGCGCATTTCAGTAAAAAAATGATATAACTGCACCCGTCATTCTTATACAAAGCGCATTTCAGTCAAAAAATGATATAACTGCGCCCGAAAATTGTACTTCCCGATCGTTTTCTTTAGACCAGCTGCACTTGCTGATACAGCGTGCACTTCCGTAGTATAGAAAAATATATTTGTCAGCCAGAGGCTGTTGTCAGAAATCATTTTCGGAGGGAGGGGGTGGTAAAGATTATTCATGTTGATACCTGCGTTTGTTTGCATGTGTTCATGTTTATGTATGCATGCAAACTTGCGAATTCCCGTGTGATAGAAGGGTGGCGTTGAACACTCTACACCCGCCTTGGCTGCACGCCAATAACAACCAATAATTCAATGGTGCTTTCGAATCCCAATAATCCACTGGAAATCATAATCTAGCTAACCACGTTCATGGCCGGCATGTTAAGTGGTCGCTAAGACGAATGAAGTGTAATCGCGCGCATTTCAAATCTACTATACAGACCCGGGGTAGACACCTGGCACGTCATCAACTACACCCCCCTTTCCCTTGTCACTTTCTATCTGGAGGCACACATGGCAGTTTTGATCTCAATTGGGGTTTTTGCTTGTAACCTTTCTTTTTAAACAAGAACCCCATGTTACATGCGTGAGCTGAAAATGAACGGGAGCTCTATTGCAGTTTTCTTAATTATTGTCCATTCGCCGAGCTTTTTCTCTTTCATTGCATCCCCCCTCCTTGGCTGGGCTGTCATCAATATTGCGTCTAAAGAAAACTAAGAAAAACGGGCCCCTAAAAATTTTTTATTTACATTATTCATAATGAAGGTATCGTTCTGAAGCCTTCAGGCACTAATAAAGAAACATGTTGCGGGGATAGTTGGTCGTATATTCTGACTTGAATATTGTAGCGCTTTATTTGACAAGAACAAGAAGAGATATACATGAGAGAATGGGATCTGTCGTAAATTTAGGAATTAATATTTTAAATTCACTAATACTTTGAATTCAGGCAGTATGTGAGGAATTTCGGTCAGCTGTGAACTTGTAAAAAGATCACGTGCTACGTTACATCACTTGGCAGAGAAAGTGTTCTACACCCACCGTCATGGCCACTGGCGGCGCAAACACTGCCAGATTCGATTGCACATGCATACTCCATAAGATGGTTCAACTTAGGTTGAGGATGACGCAGCGAGCAATGGAAAAGAAAATGTTAAGTGCAACCCTAAGGCACAAGAACAAGGCACAGAGTATCGGAGAACAAACGGGTGTTAAGGACATATCATGGCCGAAATTAAGAGGGAATGGTCATGGGCAGGGCGCATAGCACGAAAGCAAGATGGCCTCTGGACATTAAGGATCGCAGACTGTAGTCCAAGAGAAGGCAAGTGGGTGAAGTGGAGGAGACACAGCTTTAGGTGGGCAGAAGAAATTAAGACGTTTGCGGGTATAAAATGGCAGCAGCAAGCACAGGACTGAGTTGACTAGCGGAACGTGGGAGAGGCTTTTGTCCTGCAGTGGGCGTAGTCCGGCTGGTGATGACGATGATCATTTCATAAAGTGGGCAGGGAGATGACTACTGCTGTAGCTCAGTTGGCAGAGCATCGGACGAATAAATCGAAGGTTGCAGGTTCGGTGCCTGCAAGTAGCAAGTTATCCTTTAGTCCACTGTACTTTCTGCCAATATATTCTATCATAGAATAGTCACAACACAGTAGTATTGTGTCTAGCGAAAAAATTAGCCTTTGAAATTCGCTTCTCTGCTTCATTAGTAGGGTAGTGTAACTCATTATGGAAACCAGACAGAATATTGCTGCGTAAACTGACGCACATTATCAATGTTCAACTTCATGGTGTGCCTTGCGTTTCTTCCTGCGCAGTCATTTTCAGAGCGACACCTAGCCTCACCGAACGAAGATGGCCGCCCATCCGTAAGTATTGTACTTGCGTGTGATTCTCCCTTCTAAAGAACACGCACCTTGAAAAAACAAAGTACTTTAACCTTCGCAACGGTGCTGAAAACGAGCGGCATTGAATTTTCTAACTTCAGTTGAACCAGCGTGAAATTGAGGCTGTGGCGCATTCGGCCCACCAATTAACGTATTCGAACCTATTTCGGTTTTCTTTTTTGTTTGATGCTCTGGAAGAGTAGGTAAGCAATCTTCTTGATGCGCTTTTGTGCAATAATGTGAGTGTAACGACTGCAATTACAGGGTGCATTAAAAATGATGTGTCAGTGCTACTTGTAACCTGTTGAGATTAAATGATGTACTTATAGTGAGCTCACATGGACCCCTATCCACAAACGCTCCTCGACTCGAAACTCACCGTCAAGGTATCCTCGAGCACTGTCTCAAAACTAGTTTTTTCAAGGAAGACCTAATTCTATGCTATACCAACGCTATACCCAGAGCTGCATGTTGAATACGAAAGAAATAGTCCGTCTAGGTGGATCAGTGGTTCAGCTGCTAACCTGAAGGTCTCGGAATTCATCCCTGCCATGGTGGCCACATTTCGACGGAGGCGAAATGGTTGAGGCCTGTGTACTGGGCTATGTCAGTTCACGTTGAACAACACCAGATGGCCAAAACTTCCTGAGCCCTCCATTACGGCGTCTTTCATATTCATATCGTGGTTTTGTGAAGTAACCCCCCCCCCCCCCCCACACCCCGCTATATTATTTATACGAGAGAAAGACTTGGTAGGGACGAACGGCGCCGTTGACCCCGTCCGCCTATTTCTCACTTTTGGAAGGATGAGTCAAATGGCCGTGTTCTTAGCCCCAGAAATAAATTTAACACTACAGATGATGCGTTAGATAAGAGACACCTGAATTCTCTGACAAGAAGGCCGTAGTGCCATATTGTGACGTGCACTGTGGCTCACAGTTCGCGATGGTATCAAAGGAGCCGTTTGTCGATGTGGTCCAAGTACAATCAAGGAAATGAGCAATGTAATCATAAAGAGTGTCTTCGAAACGAACGGCCTATTTAAAGATTGCGTGCCAGGAGTCTGGCTATGGAATGTAACTCAATGCAACGTACTATGTACGCAAAAGCTCTTAGGCATACAGGTCATGCCAATGCGAGAGCAGTATTGTCCTTACCATGGGAGTATATACTAGGCTTAGAAGAGCGTTCGTCTTGTCCAACTTTCGCAGCCATACGCCTATTAGAGAACTGTTAAATAGCGCGAACTTGAGGACGAGATACGAGAAAATGCGACACAAACAAGTGCTAGTTAGTACTTGTTGGGGATAGTAGGAGTACCATACATCCCCAACAAGCACTTTGCGCTAAGTCTCTTACTGCCGTTTCTTCAATATCTATACACTTTAAACAAGGATAAATGGAACAAGTGTTACATTATATATGTATACGTTACAGTCGACCACCTTCGCATGTTCGATTGTCGTGCCCACCACACGTTCTGTCTGACTGCTTTCTTTCTTCTCTTTTTCAGAGCGCCACCTCCAGCGGGATTCAAAGATACGTACGTATCCATGCAGCTACTGTTGTTGCATCTAGCTTATTGTAATGATACGCGACCACTTCTGAATAAATTCTATGCTTGAGTTGAGCTGATACCTGCCAAGTGCTCATCATAGGGACTGTGTTCTTTTAAGTGAAGTGGCGCAATTACGTCTCTAGAGGCACCATGGTAAATTAAATTCTCTGTCAATACTGCTACGCCGTCTCCTATCTCACGTAACAATATTGTGCACTGAATAATTCAAACTAGTTAGTTTGTATGCAAATCTTTATGCACACTTACAAATGAAAAACAAAATGCACTTCAAGGGATCTGAGAGACTAGCCTAAATATACTTGTGAGCTGGAGAACAATATCCGAAGAACATATGTTTTACTTTACAAATTTCTTGTGATTGGAGGGAACTAAATGTATACTTTACTTTATACCACACCTGCATCGTGTGGCTGGGGTTTTATCGAAGACGTGAGGCATTTTGGAGCTCTTACTACAATGGACATCAGGACAAAAAGGTTGTGGTTAATACAAGATCGCTCATCTCAATACATAACTTGCTATTTTCAGTCCCGCATTTTCCGATAATTCACAGTAATTGTCATTTTATGAAAAACTTCTCTGAGCTCAAGTAGCAACTCTCAGAATATGAAGTCACTTACATATTGTACAGACTCTTGAGGCTAACGCCATGCCCAGTTTTTTTTTAATTTGTCGACTTGCGAAGCTGCGTCAGAACTTAATATAGTCCTAATTATCGTTACCTAATTATCCTAATTATCGTGTCCCGTTATATAGCTGCAGTCTGTTTTTGGCAAGCTTTTATTAGAATTTTCTTTTTTCGTATACAGAAATGTACAAGATGTTGGCGCATTTCGGCTTCGTCCAATAGTCATGTTACAAGCTGCAGACAAACCAATGGTCCCGGAGCTCCGTTTCATGGCGTGGGTTTGGCACTACACGTAATGCTTGAAAGTTTTGCCTACACACTTCGTGCACACTGGCTGCCCTGCCAGCGCTTCAGTTAGTGAATAATTAGTCACAAATTATCTCTAAACCTTGCGTTATATATGTATCCCATTGGTCCACAATGCGAACTCGTCACGACCATGCATATGCATTAATACTACGCTATGCAGGAAAAAAATACTTTCCTTTTTTGGAAGAAAAGCGTTGCAGAGAAACTCCACAGATGTTATGAATTCACTTTCTCAAATAAGCACGTTACGCATGTCATCAGCTGTTATCTGGAAGTTTGCATGTTATCTTGTACCAATTATATTGTAAATGTTGTGTTGTGGTTCTTTTACGCAACATGAGTGCCTTTCCTGAAAGGAACCTTGCGGTTTGTTGAGTAAAAAGATTTAAAATGGAAAAATCGCTGCATGAGTGGTATTTTTCGGTAATGTGTGTGAATCACCACATTATTCTTCTTTTTTTTACAGAAAAGGAAGAACTGAAGTGGCCCCAACAGTTGGACACGTGTAAGCAATACTACAGATCATGTTGACTGAAGAGTTGCCGTATGCGCAGCAAAGTTGCTTCTCGATCTCTGAAATGCTTCTAGCCTTCGAATGGTCTGTTGTCAATTCAAATCATGATTTTGCACCAGTGACAGGTGACTAATGTTTTCGCCTGTTCTATCTTACGTTTTAGAGCTGTATACAAAGACTATTTTTGCTGAATCAACGAGACACTACTGCGACAGAAAGTTAAGAAAATACTCAGCATAGTATGCTTTCACCGGGGCGTGGTTACTAAAGTAAGCTTGAATGTGTTTAGGCTAATGGTAAATTTTGGGGGAACGACATTGCTCCCAGAAGCGCGCCTGATGAAAAAAAAAATTAAATTTCATAGCATATATTCCGCAGCCGACTCACTCACAAGCGTTCTCAAGAAAAGCAGTGCTTACTCAACAAGACAGTTCTTCAGTATGCGCCAGCGAGCATCTAGTGTTACTGGTGAGGTATTCAAAGCACATATCTCCAATGAAGCGTTGTAACTGTCCTGAAGCAGCCGCCCAGCGTTCCTTCGGCAGTTGTTAGATTTGCATGGAATACATATTGTGACGATGAAACGCGTTTATTTACAGGAAATGGTTGAGATCGGTACAGCTCAGAGCCAGAAAACGGAGACCGAGCTGCTCGTGAGCCAGACCGCTTCGACCTCCTCCTCTTCATGCGCCCATCGAGGTGTGTCAATTCCCCCGTTCGCAGACGATGCCCACTGGGCGAGTCAATAGGAAGGTTGGTGGTGATATGGCTTGAGGCGCGCGACGTGTGTCAGCTGTGTCTTGCTAGAGCGCCGACCATTGCTTGTGACGCCGGAGATGACGTATGTGACGTCACTGAGACGGTCAATGACTACAAATGGTCCGGAGTAGCGGGCCAGAAACTTTTGGCATAAACCACGTTTGCGGACAGGTGTCCACAACCACACCAGGTCACCCTTTGTGTAAGCAACGGAGTGATGGTGGGCGTCGTACCGGGTCTTGGAGCGCTGTTGAGATGCAATGGTTCGAAGGCGTGCGACGCGACGGGCTTCTTCAGCGCGGCATAGTGACTCGGCAACCGATGTTTCCACATCTAACGTAAAAGGCAGAATGGTGTCGAGACAACTGCGAGGGGAGCGGGCGTAGAGCAGGAAAAAGGGCGCGTACCCTGTCGTCTCGTGTTTCGCGGTGTTGTAGGCGTATGTGATATAGGGCAGTACTTCGTCCCAGTTTTTGTGCTTGGCATCAACATAAATTGACAACATGTTCGTTAGCGTCCTGTTGGTCCGCTCTACGAGGCCATTGGTCTGGGGGTGATACGGGGTTGCGTGGCGGAATTGGCTGGCAGACAGGCGTAGGATCTCTTCAACGACGTCAGCGACGAACTGACGTCCCCGGTCGCTAATGACGATTCGTGGAGGGCCATGACGGAGAATGATATGCCGAAGCATAAACTGCGACACGTGAAAGGCTGTTGCAGTAGGTATAGCCGCAGTTTCTGCGTAGCGCGTCAGGTGGTCGACGCACACGATGACCCATCGATTGGCACTGGCTGAACGCGGAAACGGACCTAGAAGGTCGACACCAACAATCTCGAAGGGAGAGCTAGGAGGTGGTACGGGATGGAGAAGTCCGGGTGATGTAGTCGTGGGACGCTTGTGACGTTGACACTGTTCGCAACCCGCTACGTATTTTTCTGTGTCGCGTCGCATCTTGGGCCAGTAAAACCTTTGCTGGATGCGATGAAACGTTCTGGCGAAGCCCATATGCCCACTGGTTGCGTTGTCATGGCAGAACCGAAAAATTTGGGGACGTAGAGTGCGTGGAACTACCAGAAGCAGACGGGCGCCTTGGCCAGAATAATTCTTCTTGTAAAGGACGGCGTCATGAACTACAAAAGAGCTTGAACTGGCCGGGTCATTCGCGGAGGCAAACAGGTGATCTAAGCAATGATCCTCGTGCTGTGCTGTCCGGAAAGCCGCGATGTCAGGAAAATGAGAGTCGATAGCTGTGATAAAATCGTCAAAATTATCAGCTTCACACTCGGTCGTTGGTAGAGGAAGCCGTGACAGGCAGTCAGCGTCTGCGTGGCGATTACCGCTCTTGTAGCGGACCGTGAAGTTAAATTCTTGTAACCGTATGGCCCATCGCGCAAGTCGACCAGATGGATCACGTAGGCTCACCAACCAGCAAAGAGAGTGATGATCGGTGATGACTGAGAAACGACGACCGTAGATGTAGGGGCGAAACTTGTGTACGGCGAAAACGACGGCGAGGCACTCCAATTCGGTAACCGTATAATTACGCTCTGCCTTGCTCAGGGACCGGCTTGCATAGGCGACGACGTGTTCAGCATTGTTGTGTCGTTGAATAAGCACCGCGCCGAGACCAACTCCACTGGCATCGGTGTGGATTTCCGTGGAAGCAGAGGGATCGAAGTGGCATAGTATTGGCCCGGAAGTGAGAGCGAACTTTAGTTGCTTAAACGCTGACTCACAATTTGGTGTCCAGTGGAAAGGGACGTCCTTGCGCAGCAAGTCAGTCAGTGGCTGGGCCGTTTCAGCAAAATTAGGTACAAAGCGGCGAAAATAAGAGCATAGGCCCAGAAAGCTTCGTAGCTCGCGGATAGACTGTGGCTGCTTAAACTTGCTGACGGCGTCCACTTTCTGCGGGTCCGGCCTAACACCAGCTTTGTCCACAAGGTGTCCTAAAACCAGTGTTTGCCGTTCACCGAAACGACATTTTTTTGAGTTCAGTGTCAAGGCGGCTTTCTCCAAACATGTTAGAACAACGTCAAGGCGATGATTATGTTCCTCAAAAGTTCGTCCAAAAATAACCACATCGTCCAGGTAACATAAACAAATTTCCCATTTAAGGCCTCTCAAGACGGTATCCATATAGCGTTCAAATGTTGCCGGAGCATTACACAAGCCGAACGGCATAACATTAAATTCAAACAGACCGTCTGGCGTTACAAAAGCCGTCTTCTCTTTATCAACTGGATCCATGGGAATCTGCCAATACCCGGATCGCAAGTCTACCGAAGAAAAGTAGGAAGCTGAATGAAGGCAGTCAATTACGTCATCAATGCGGGGGAGGGGGTACACGTCCTTCTTGGTTATAGAATTGAGACGCCGATAATCAACACAGAACCTCCAGGACCCGTCTTTTTTCTTTACCAAAATAACAGGTGCAGCCCACGGACTTGACGATTCTTGAATTACACCAGTGGCTAGCATCTCGCCAACTTGTTCAGCAATAACTTTGCGTTCGGACACGGACACGCGATAGGGCTTTTGTCGGAGAGGATGAGCAGAGCCAGTATCGATCTTGTGACGAGCGCGCGTGGTCGGTATCTGAGCCCTAGGCACCTTCCGTGCAAAATCAAATACTTTAGCATGTCTCGCCAGCAGTGCAACCAGGTCTTTGCGCTTCTGTGAGGAAATGGACTTGCTAACCATTTTTGAAAATTCAGCTTCCATACCAGAAGTTTCCGGACCCGCCCTTTCAAGATCGCTTAAAGCTCCAATGCAGGTGCTGCTCTGCTTTTCGAACAGGGCAAGGCGCATACCAGCCGGTAGTACAACCGACTCGGGTGAGCTGTTTATCACCCATAATTGAGCCGTCTCGTCTGCGAGAGATACAATGCATCGTGGTACAAAGATGTTTTTCTTGAGACAAGCTACAGGCAACGGCTCAATCACTATGTCACATGAATTCAAACTCGAGTTGGTTTCCGAAGTGGTCACTTGTACGCTGGCCGTGGACCACGCTGGCAGAAGTACATCTTTAGCTACAGTGAGGTTACCTTTCTCACAATCAGGCTGCTGGGCGAGAGTAGACAACAGAACCTCACCTGCTCCACAATCCACGGTCGCACGACACTCTCGCAAAAAGTCTATGCCAAGTATAACGTCATGCGTTGATTGAGCCAGTACTGTGAATTCCGCCTTGAACGTTTTACCGGCAACACTAACAGACGCAGTGCAGACGCCGACAGGACGCAAGAATGCGCCGCTCACTGCCCGAAATGTGGCAGGTTTGTCCCAGTGAAACATAACCTTACGGCCCAGTCGTTGCTTAAAAACTAAACTCATCACGGAAACACTTGCGCCAGTATCTATCAATGCCATCGTGGGAACGTCGTCAACAAGTACCTGAACCTTATTCTGAAGCATAGAAACTGGTGGAGGCATTCTTTGATGAAAATCGGTACGTCCAGCGACCTCACCTCCGTCGGCCGCGCTGGCTAGTTTCCCGGTGGCGGAGACGAAATTCGTGACCGGCGCCGTGGAGATGGTGACCGAGGTGGACGGGTGGTGGGCGGCGTTAAGCTGCGCACAGATCCGGGCGAATCACTCCGGTTGATCGGCTGGTAGGCGTGCCGCTCGTCAGTTGGGTTGGGGGGCCAGTAGGTGTAGTCAGGCCGTTGGCTTCGTTGTGCAAACGTCGCGGATCTCTGAGGGAATGTCGAACGTGGATTACGTCGCATTGGGCAAAATCGGGCGATATGTCCACGAACACCGCACTGGTAGCAGACGGGCCGTTCACGGGGCATAGGGAACGTCGCTGGATGTTGAGGGTACGCGGCGCTCTGTTCCCACTGAGACGCAAAAGGAGGTGGATGGCTGTTGTAGCCGTAACGACTGTGGGGAGCATAAGGCGGCTCTACATAAGAAGACGTCGGTGGTGGAGCCCTTAGCTGAGGGCCGCGGTTGGGATAGCTGCGCTCCTCGAAACTCGTAGCATTGATACTTGTGGACGGTGTATCGCACGGTGGTTCTCGGGCGTTCAAGGGCGCGTAAAGGTGACGACGAAGTTCCTCACGTACAATGAGGCGAATCGTTGACGAAAGGTCGGTAGGCACGGAGTCTTGGCACACATCGACAGTGGCGACGGTCGTAACATTGGCAAGGCGTCCGAACTTCGTAGTGATGCGGCGAGTCTTCAGGGCCTCAAACGTTCGGCAGTGCCCAATCACATCGGCCACAGACTCAAGACTCTCCTTGCCGATAAGGAAGTGGTAGACGTCTTCCGCAATTCCTTTGAGAATGTGGCCCACCTTGTCCTCTTCCGTCATGTTGGTGTCCACACACTTGCACAGTTTCAGTACCTCCTCAATGTAGGTTCTGCATGTCTCACCACAAGCTTGAGCTCTCTGCGACAACATTTGCTCTGCACGTTTCTTCTTCGTCGCAGGGTCGCCAAAGCACTTCTTGATCTCCTCCATAAACTGGGCCCATGTTGTCAAGGTGTCTTCGTGATTCTCGAACCACACTAAAGCACTGCCATCGAGAAATAGACCCACGTGGGACAACTGGCTGGCCGCATTCCAGCCATTGGCTCGGCTCACCCGTTGATAGTGGCTGAGCCATTCTTCAACGTCATCGCCAGGTTTTCCTGTAAATGTGCGTGGCTCTCGGTAGTGGAAAGACGGCGCCCTCGCGACCGGCTGCTGGATGTCTCCGTCCAAGTTCATATCTTGAGGTAGTGGTGGCAAGCCCGCTAGTCGACGGCTGCGGCGAAGCTCGTGCTCTTGCGGTTCCGTCGTTAGTAGACGGCTGCTCTCCGGTCTCGCTTGACAGTAGCTGGCTTACCCAGCACCTTCCACCACAACTGTGACGATGAAACGCGTTTATTTACAGGAAATGGTTGAGATCGGTACAGCTCAGAGCCAGAAAACGGAGACCGAGCTGCTCGTGAGCCAGACCGCTTCGACCTCCTCCTCTTCATGCGCCCATCGAGGTGTGTCAATATGCAGGGTTAGATCAATACAAACGCATCTACTGTGAACAAATGTTTGTTTATTACCATGTAATTCAAGTTACGATTTGTTCAGACTGTAGTGTAGCTGGTATGTGTTGTAAATGTCAGGCAACTTGCAATAAATGGTAGTCGGGAATACTATAGGGAATAAAACGCACATGCCGATTATGTAAGAATATATAAGCAGCTGAATAAAAGAGTTTATTCTAGAAAAAGTGCAAGTGCTTTTACGCAACATCAACGGCTCACTCAAAAATTGTTTAGGTGCAAAGCTCCTTAAAGCACAGGTCGTGCGTCCGCGATGCATGTAGTAGTAGTCGTAGTAGTCACAGTAGTAGGTAGCCACCTTCACGTGTGGAATAGAGAAGCGGTACACGCGCATTTGTTTGAATTGAGGAGGAAATCCGCGCACGTTATACATAAATTAAAAATATAGTTGTTTCTGGTGAAATAAGCTACAGAAACCAGTATCGGTGACTTAATCTCCAATAAAATTCGCCTTCAATTTGATGCTTGCTAAACACACCGAGTATCAGAAGGACGCACTTTGAGAACTATCCGACCACAAAGGGTTGCTACGTTTAACTCACTGGCCTTAACCTCCTTGGTTTAGCAAGGTTTAGCGAGTGTTGGGCCACAGTTCTATGAATTAAAGGTGGTAAATGGTGGGAACTAGACACGAAGCGCAGGCCATAAAGAAAGTGCGCGCGTGCCACACCTCTAGTCCGGCCGTGCCACCTCTCGTTTAGTCCTTGGAACGTCAGCTGGATGGCGGTACTTCTATATGATGGATATATGATGAAAAGGTGTGAGATAGCGGTACTTGGAGTGCTCAATAGATAGACGGACGGATGGACTGACGCATGGACAGACGGAAGCAAGGACGGAGGCACGAATGGACCCACGGACGGATGGATGCATGTTCGTCCGCACGAACGGACGGTCGGACGCACAGATGGACGGACGAACGGACGAATGAACGGAAACGCGGACGTACGGATGGATGCTTCACCTCACTCATCATCATTCACTCCGTGGATATGCTGGGATTTTTTCTGTCTCACACAAGGGCTTTTGAGAACAGGTTTGTCGGCGTTCAATGGTACTTAATTTTGCGTAATGCATATTTGAAGATGAAAACTTTAACTCCAAGATATATAGCTATACTCCTTTGATGACGGAAGTCATAGTAAGTTCAAGCGTATAGGGAAGCGATCTCTCATTTTTGTAACGTCTTGACGCAGTGAAGGGCACTCCCAGCCGGACAGCTTTCTGAACACGTGCGTGACTATCGTGGCCGTCCTGATTGTCATCACGCTCATCGTCATGGTCATCATTCTACTCAAGTGCTTCTCCGGCCGAGAGGGTGAGTGAACGCTAAGGCCCACTCAAAGTCTCGCGAGTGGAATCCTTTATCGTCTTTGTCCACTTGTACTTTCATTCGGTGTGGCCAATGGTGTGATGCGCACCGTTTGAAGATCTACATGGTTCGCGCCCTGTCGTTACAGTGCAATTCTGGCATTATGAGTTCGCCATCGAACTGGCGATTAAGAGCGCTGCAACAAGGTATCCACATTGTTCCGCTGGTTTAAGGTTCGCTTTTGCGCCTATCACAACAATCACAACGGAGACACTCAGGTAGAGATTAACGGGGCATGTCTATATTCAATTAAATTCTCTCTGAGTCTTCCTTGTTGGGATTCTCTCAATTAGCAATAATAAAAACTCTGGAATGAACTATTGCTTTATTGGGTTGTTTGGTGCACACTTGAATTGGGTAGTATAGTGCAATGAACGGGACGAAGAACAGAACGCGACTTGCAGCATCTGTTGCTGTGATTTCCTGCTGCTGTTACCCGATTTTTTGATTAAGTGGTGATATATATTTGTACGCTCCGAATACGTCAGTGATATTCCACAAGAGAAGTATTCGGGAAAGAAGCCATGCTTCCTTGCTGAGTGAATCACGAAGATGTGCGACTGTACGTTATCAACTTGCCTACCGCTGAGCGGATCGTGCCACTCTGGTGATATTCAACAGTTCTACGTACCAATACCACGACACGAATGTCCACGAATCAGGAAAGCATTCAATAATACTTATGTTATAGCGTATTGGAGCGTCGTTTAAAAATACAAACATGTGTGTTAGAATGAGAAACATCATTCATCGAGAAAGTCCCATACATCAAATATTCGCTTACGGCTTTGCGTAATCTTAAAGCCACTATTCTGGTCTTTGAGAGCACGTGTCCACACTTGACTTGCTCATCTTGAAGGACTGCGTCTTACCCCGACAAATATTTACATATTGAATAGAGGAGAGATGAAAATCGCAGCCAGACTGGCTGTCTTACAGTTAGTAGAAAAAAATATATCAATGGGATCGAGTAAACATTCAAAGAGCTTGCTTTCGTACAAAAAAACACGAGAAAATGAAGTTCATTTAATTGTCTAACCTCATTTACTCGACATTATGCCATAGTTTTCGTGCGTTTAGAAAAGCCCATATAACAAGCCACAAGGAGCACATTCGTGAAATTGGTTTGGTGATCAGCCCGATTGGCATGAAGTGTGAAAAGCTACAGCTTACTGACAGTTGCAAGCACAGCAGACATATCACAAGTAGCCATGTTTCTTTGCCTTATCAACCACAACGATGTGTGTGATAGTAGGATATCAGCTTGCTTACCGCTG
Source organism: Rhipicephalus microplus (assembly GCF_043290135.1). NCBI lineage: Eukaryota > Metazoa > Arthropoda > Arachnida > Ixodida > Ixodidae > Rhipicephalus > Rhipicephalus microplus. The sequence goes on along the minus strand of NC_134702.1, from coordinate 153,684,674 downwards.
AGCTAAACGTTGTCGTCCTCTCCAAACTGTTGCCTCGACGAACTCACTTAGGCTGGCCCATATCAGTTCGCAGTATCCCAAACGGGCAACGCATCGGCGAAATTTGTGTAAGCGACGATCCCCATGCGTCTCTCATAATCATATGGTGGTTTTGGGATGTGGAACCCCACAAATCAATCGACGATCCCCTGCCCTAGTCTAATATTCTAATAAATAGTCTAATACTCTTAAAACTTGGAAGCACGATATCGACGACGACAGGAAGGAACACAGAAAAATTGGTGAGGACGCTGAAACAGATACTACTCCTCACTGCGCAGCACAACATAAGTGTCACTAATACAATCACCTTCTTTCTTTTTAATGTGATAAGCCTCCACTAGTTCGTTCGTCACAGAATTTGTACTCCTGCCGAGAATTCGAATGGGACCCAAAACCAGCTGACATGCACAGGTCTTGCAATGCATAGGCAGATGAAACGCCAAATTATTTTTAACAAACCACTCTCCTATCTTTATGTGTTCCTTTCTGTCCTTGTCGATTTTGCGCTTCCAAGTTTTAAGATTATGAACCAACTAGCACAGCAACGCATTATATTGTAGCCTAATACGTCTTTGTAGGTTGTGGCTTGAGATTCTGATGTATTATTCACTTCAATTTATTTCAGTTTGTCAGCATTACAACGCTACTGCTGAATATAAGAAATAATGCACCCTCTAATTCCGTGGGCCTAATTATCAATTGGTATAGTTTGGTTTTAGGTGGCAAAGAAACCAAACCGTCGAAATAATTCCCATTATTTCGGTACTCGACTTTCAGGCATCCGCAAATAAAGTAACAATTTTTTTTTACCAGCGGAAAGCGAAGACGACACATTTATGCGTGCACAAAATGCGGGATAGTTGCGAAGCTAAAATTAATGCGTACTGTTTTTTTTTTCTTCCATACTGCAGACTGTCCCCGCACAGAAGGCCCCTACAACCCGTACAGCAACGTGTCCCTGAGTTGCGAGTCCGAAGACTGCCGAGACTACGGTGAGATGAAGGGACGTCCTGTGCTGTACGCTTCGTTTCTGCGGCAAGGCGATTCGCTAACACTGGCGTGCCGTGCAGTGCTCTGTGCATCCCATAAAACTGTAAAAGGCCACGAACTACTCACGCGGCTTTGATTGAGACGTCCTCCTCCGCGTTTTTGGGCAATCGCGGTTGTACTGTGGTTACGCTGCTCGCGATTTGACCCGAAACACATAGGTTCATATTTCGACCATGGCAGTCTCACTTCGATGGAGGTGAAAAGATAGAGGCCCTCGTAATCACACTCAGGTACACCGTAATGAAACTCTAGCTGCTCGGAATTTACGGAGTTCTCAATTACGGTGTGCCTGAACCTATCGCCATTTCGGTGCTTAAAGCCTCGTATGTTGTACCACTTCGTCGCTATTTTTTTGCCTCGTGTCCCTTCTTTTACTATTAACACAACGAAAGAAATCTTTTGAATCGTTCTTGCCGGTACGGCAGCGTGAGTGAAATGAATGTGCAGTTCCACTACGGTATGCGCTTCGTGTTCTTTTTCTATGTATAGAATATTGCCATAGCGCTGCACATCGCCTTCAGTGCAGCACATTGTTTACCCCCAAACAAGGACTGAAGTGCACAAATACGCGAAATTACGGCCAGTCATATCATTTCACTCTTCAAACTAAGTCAAACAGAGAAGCTTGGTCTTCTAACAGGACCTAAGTTGCTGTGTTCCTAATCTCTTTTATATTTCCGATAGACTTTCTTTCCTTCACGACGCGTACAAAAGGAGAAACCATGATTTCTTACGCGTTTACACAAATGTTTTCACATGCATATCTAATATCGCATGATTGTGATGAACATTCAGGCTCGTGGGTGTGCTATATTAAATGTTTATAGAGCGGCACGACACAGACGGGCAGAAAAGGTATACATACGCGAGTGCTAACATAAAAAATGAAATAAAAAACGAAGAGCTCAGTAACATATGAGCGGGAACTAAATCAAGGAAGCTACCCGGGGAACAGAGCGCATTAAACAGCGACTATTCTTTTAAATAGAGCAAGCTTTACTCTTCCGTATACAAACCCAGAAAACGCCTGGTTCCACGAGCCTGACGTTCAAGCTGACCAAATGTTAACGCTTTCGGTGAAGCTTTAGTGAACAAGTAGTGCAACGTGTTTGCTAAAGTCCTCTTGCCTTTTGATTGAGTAATTGATTGATTATTTGATTGATTGATATATATGTGGGTTTTAACGTCCCAAACCTATTATATAATTATGAGACACCGTAGTGGAGGGCTCCGAAAAATTTTTACCACCCGGGGTTCTTTGACGTGCTCCGAAATCGTCTTGCCCTTTCCAACGGCAAGCGAAACCGAGCTATCGCTCGGCCAAGTCGGTATCACCACGTTAAAACGTGGCAATTTCCACATACGTGCTCTAGCTTTTTTTCTACTGAAGCAGGACTCGTAATTGGAGCTGCATCCCTCTTGCGATTCAACGCGACCCCTACGCAGGCTCAATGATGCGCGCGAGCCTGATCTCGTTCATGGAGCCGTGCGAGGACTTCTACGAGTTCATCTGCGGAGGCTGGATGAAGGCGGCTCGCATACCGCACGAGGAAGTGGTCTACAGCACCATGTCGGACGTGCATCGGCGCGTAGAGAACGACATTAGCGGTAAGCAGCCCGCGTCCTTGACACACTGTGCACTTATACCGCATGCTCGTGACGTTCTATACTGTATGCCTAAAGGCAAAGTTACTTGGACGACATGTGAGAACTAACAGACAATGATGCTAAGGAATGTATAGGGGATTGGATTAAAAGTAACTTTAATGTAAATGCGAAGCAAGAAAAGTGGTGGAAAAAATAACTTGCCACCGGCAGGATTTTGCCAGTGCCAAGTTATGTTTTCGACCACTTTTCTTTCTTCACATTGACATTACAATTAGTTCTACTCACATCCCCTATAATTCCCTGGCATCATGGTATGCTAGTTATCATAAGTATTGTGTCTAAGAAAGGAAAGAAGCCCTTAAATTGACATTTATTCATATGATGGGATTATACTCTGACGACACTGAAGGTAGGAACGTGGGAGCGTCCGCCTCCCCTGGAAGTGAACAACACTCTTCCATCCCCTTTAACTCTCTCGGACACTCACACTCACCGCCGGGTCGTCGAGCCATCCGAATGGCGGCAGCTGCGGACACTGGGTGCTTCAGGGTTCTCCGACGGCTGGCTATATAATACGAAGACTGTTGCACATTACTCCTCTTCCCTTCTTTTTCTTCTTCGTCTCGATCCTCGTGAAATGTTAATCAACCTTAGTGTGTACGGCAAGGGCAAATCTCATCACTACAAAGGATTGGTACGGTGACGAGGACCAGCTACCATGGCAGTCGAGACCAACCGAATCCAGTCCCAACAAACTGGAGGCAGCGGTGGGATCCTCCTAACCCTTGAGCCCCAAAACCGCGAATTGAAGAGACACCATTTGATTCCAGAAACTAATTTGTGAGAAGAATGTAGACCTTTCCCCACACATTTCGCTGGGCTACGCATACACAAACCATGCAGAAGCTTCCCTGGCTTACCGATTCAGGCACAAGCGCGCGGCGACGGAGGAACGAAGGGTCAGTCAGTGAGGCCTCGGTTATTGAAGTTTGGTCAACGATAGCATGGTTCGCTGGACAGAAAAAAAACGTGTTTTATGATGTGCTGCAATCAGTAGGACTGTTGAAAAGTATCAATAAATGATGCCGTGGGAGCATTGACAAGTTTTTAAGAGTGCCGTAAAGGGACACGCAATCACCTCCTACTGCGAAGAACAAACGGTGAGCGCTGCTGTGTAGGTGGAGTGAATCGTCAAGCCGGTGAATATGCAAGGAGTCTTGTACAGACCAGCGTAACAAGGGTGAGGAGGAGCTCGTGGTGAACATCCGATATGTTTTGATTACAAAGGCACCGTATAAATCACTGCGCAATGCTGTTTCTGTAAGTAATAAATACAGAACGTTTGAGCAAAGTGCCCTTGTACGGTGGTTGAATCGAACCAGCACATGCTCCGGCTACGATTTCTTCCATTGCTTACTAGTGTCCACATGATCAAGTGCATCCTAGAAGCACCGGTATTGCAGAACAAAAGCTTGACAACAGGAAGCGACGCATTAACTCCCACAAGGCAGGAGCGGCTCGTCTGTCCCAGCACACGGTGGCGATCCAGTGCTTCCGTTGCTCTTTCTGATAAGGCCTTGCAGTATTGAGTAAAACGGTTTTGCAGGCAGTTTTTGTAGGTGTGGAGCACCCTTCACCAGAGCAGTTATTATTATTTATTATTTATTTAAGACATACTGCAGTCCGAAGACCAAGCAGGTGGGCAGGGATTAGAAAGCACAATTCTGAAAACAGTCCAACAAGTGTGAAGAAACAAAAAAAGAAAAAAGATAGCAGTACACAAAAAAACATTCCTTTAGCCACCACATCTACCAGGAGCGTTGCTATTTTCTAAACAGGAACGCGAGGTACGCGGTACCACACGTACAACGAGGTAAATAACTACGGTGGTCGTCTGCTCGCTTTCCCGAGAGTGATGAGCGAGTTCAACAACTATGGCGCTTCCGTCAGCGCGTAATAGACGAATAACTGGAGATCCGCGCAAACACTCATTCGATAGGCGTGTGTCCAAACTGTAACAAATTGTTTACACTGTTCACTTTTTCCGCTTGCCGGGCGTCTGCCTGAAGACAGGAAGCGGACAAAGGGGTTCGCATAGGCGCGAGTGCGCTCGAGTGGATTAATGGGTCATCGAAGCCGTCGCATTCTATAATAAAGTACTCTTTTCGAAGATCTCCGTGTATACATTGCGTTGGGATTTCTCACATGAGTGGACCTTCTTTGGCATTATCTAGAGAGCATGTGGTCGAAGGCTTGTTGGTCACTCGGATGTGTTCTTTGATGAACGGGCAATGGTTTCGCTGATGCATGATACATATGAGTGAGTGATTTTTCTTGATAAGATAGGCGTGTGGACTAGTTCATCATCTAGAATTGACATATTTGCACAACACAATACAACGAGTAGTTACGGCGTAACTACGGATGGAAGAGACACGGACACAAAAGAGCACTGCTGTTTCTGTTTTGTTGATTCACGAGCTGGACGCTGAATTTCTTGGCGAGCGTTGCCATGCTTTTAGAATATAGGTTCTTTCGTAGCTGTTCTTAGTGAGTTCCTTGAACAGCGTTTGCTTTTCATTTGTTTAAATGCACAAGCCGCTACTTTTGCTTGTGCCTTTGTATACTATAGCGTTATTGGCCGACAGTACGAATCTCGGGGGGGGGGGGGGGGGGCTCCCTAGCCTTTGTCTACTTGCCCACTTCATAGATTGCATGTGTGTTATCCAAAAACATACATTTGCCAATGCCTTGTCAGCGTTGCTAACATGACCAGCGTCAAAAGTGACTGCAACTACACTTTTGATAATGGTTGTATCACACGAACCTTATGAAATTACGACCCTCAATTGCTGTAATGGAAATCCTCCAAGATGGGTGAATTTTTAGTTCGCAATCCACTCTCAGCACAAATACACAAGAAAGTCCATGTAGAGTACCTGATACCTATGAGCTAAAAATGCATTGGTATCAATTTTATTTTAACGATTGTAGTCTTAGCCATGGTCGTGAAATATTTTTTACATAAGGACAAAGAGATTGAAATCTGGTCTACGGGACGTGTACTTTCATTGAGAGACCCATTATGGTCAAGCCGCTCGACCCATCTGCCAGATACAAAGAGGTCGTGAGGCTGTAGCCTACTGTGACCCTAAGGGAATATGAATTGTTGAGATCATGTTAAGGAACACTGCGAAAAAAAATAACATTTTGGAAAGATTGGGCGAAGTGGGTCACCAGAGGTATAGCTGTTCTTTTACGGCCTATTATTAGTAATAGTATGAGTGATTTCACACCGCAAAACCAGCATATGATTATGAGAGACGCCGTGGGGAGAGTTCGGGAAATTTTCACCGTATGGCGTTGTTTACTGTGCACTGACATCGCACACTACACGGGCCTTTACTATTGCACCTGCTTCAATATGAGACCACCATGGCCGGAATCTAACCCGTGACCTTCGGGCCAGCAGCCGAGCACCCTTTAGCCACTGATCCACCTGGGCGGACTTTTTAATGGCATATTAGCAAAAATCGTTTTACGCATAGCAAGTACGACATCTATGACTTACCTGGTAGCACTTCTTCGCAACTGCAACTCCCCTGAAGCCTAATCATTCCAATCGCTCAAAACTCAGCCGAATTTTACTAGACGTGGACCGTAATATGTGTCTCATTGTTCCACAAATCCGGACACATAGACGTATTTAACAGTATGCAAGGACAATGCCTTCGACAGAACTTCGTGGAAATTGTTTTGAGAACGTCAACGAAAGCGGGTGTATGCACAGACCGAAGAATAAGGCTTGATTATCCCTTGAGATGAATTACAATGGCATCGCCCACTGTAGTGTGCTTCTGCGCGTGCGCAGTAGTAGGCTAATTTCGACGTATGGGATAAGAGTCACTTTAGTCAAAGCATAGCTAGTTAAAAATGAGATCCACAATTAAAAAAAACGGAACGCTCTCCACTCGTACGCTTTGACGTCGACCCAACTGCGCATCAAATCATTGTTGTCATTTATAATTGTAGCTTTCAGATTTTATTGTCAAAACAACGCGCTAATGAGTAGCATTTCGAACCTTTGGCTTACGTGCCCACAAACCGAGTATCGCACGTGATACGCAGACATTCTGAACAACACCGTGATATCGTATCGGGACCAGACAGCAACCCAGAAAGCGTCAGCTCTCTACCAGGGCTGCATCAACATTGGTGAGTTGCTGGTCATCGCTGCATTCAAGTTCCTAAGCGCACGAAGTCCTCGTCATATTTTAGTAGTGTTTGTTGTATAGGGCTTCTGCACTTGTTTGTGTCCTTGTTTTTTTTTGCCCCTGTCCGACTATTTGCACCAATTCTACTTTGTTCACGTCATATAATTAAGATACACAGTTACAGTTTCTAATTTTTTTATACAAATTCACTCATTGCCCTTTAGCAATATTGTTTGAATTCCTAATAGCGAACAGATAGTCAAAAGCTCGAAACATAGGCTTAGCCTCGGCCACGGATGGCCTCGGCGTAATCAACGTACAAAAGGGTCCCATGAAATTATTTAGCATAAAGGGCTAAGATAGATACCAAAATGCCATATCTGCACCATAGTCCTGATCACTGTTTAGGACTTTTTTCCATACGCGCTTCTATAGAATCAGCTCAGTGATGTCAATATGTTTGAGCATACAACGTCGTTTCAGACCTGCGCAACAGCAAGGGTGTCAAGCCTCTGGAAGACCTGCTCCGCTATTTCGATCTTGGCCACTGGCCGACCCTTAACCGGACGGCGGTGTTCCGAACCTTTTTCATGCTCGGCAACGTGATCCGAGAGCTCGGTCTTGACGCCATCATGACAGTTCGCGTCGGGATCGACTACCACAACAGCGACAGATACCTGGTCTATGTGAGCGCATACTTGTTTAGCTGTTTGTCTTTTTACATACCTTGTGTAAATTTGATCATTAGGCATGATAGAAGCAGGGGGCGGAGGTTAAGTGGGTTAAGCAGATTGTAAAGTTGCCGAAGACAATACGGCAAGTAAGGATAGTGTCCGCAAGCAAATTTCTGTGAACGGTTCTCTGATATCGGATGCGAAAGCGATTGCTGATCATTTTAACTCTTTTTTTCATAGTGTTTTCAGTCAGTCTTCTCAGCCTGTGGCTTTTGTGCATGATTCCGCAGATATTCCACGGGGAATTTTGATTTCATATGAAGGAGTTTTAAACATGGTTCTTCGAATAAAAGTAAAATCCTCCGGTGGGCCGGAAGGAATACCGAATGAATTTTTTCGACGGTATGCCGAGCCCTTGTCCAAATACTTTGTTACAATTTTTGAAGCTTCAATCCGTACTGCAACGTTACCTAAAGAATTGAAAATGGCTCGTGTCAAGCCAATTCCCAAAGAGGGAGACCCTCTTCTTGTCTTCAATTATCGGCCAATTTCGATTATATCGTCTTGTAGCAAAATGTTAGAACACATTGTCACAACATTCATATCAAAACACCTAGATGAGCAAAACTTTCTATCTCCGTATCAGCATGGTTTTCGAAAGGGCTTGTCAACAACAACTCAGTTATGTACAGTCATTCATTCTCTTGCATCTGTGATTGATAAGGGTGGCCAAGTAGACGTCATATTCCTAGATTTCTGCAAAGCTTTCGACTGCATCCCCCATGATAAACTTATGGTTAAAATACAGCTTATTGGACTTCCAAATTTTCTATTAGCCTGGATTTCTAACTACCTGTCTGATCGCTCCCAGTTTGTGTGCATTATTAATCAGAAGTCAATTCTTCTGCCGGTTACTTCAGGTGTCCCACAGGGCAGTGTACTCGGTCCCCTACTATTTTTGATATACTGTAACAATGTAGTAAATTGTGTGAACCCACCTGTTAACGTTCGACTTTTTGCAGATGATTGTATTCTGTTAAACTCGATAAATAGTTCTAATGACCAAGCAGCTCTCCAGTCCACTCTAAACAATATATTTCTATGGTGCAATCAATGGGCGATGAAACTAACTAAACTTGGATAAATCAGTTCTGCTCCGTGTCACTAACAAGAAAAAGCCAGTACTAACTGACTACACGCTCTCTAACCAACCTCTTAAAGAAGTTAAGGAATACAAGTATCTTGGTGTCACTCTAACGAATAATTTAAGTTGGAATTCCCACATTAAACAAGTTTCTTCCGCAGCTTTCCGCAAATTATGCATGCTAAGGCACAAACTTAAGGATGCTCCTACGAAAGTGAAATTTTTAACTTACCAATCCTTGATTCTCCCTAAATTAGAATATGCATGCGTTGCCTGGGATCCTTATACTAAAACTAACATTGATGCATTAGAAAAAATTCAGCGGAGGGCAGTTCGTTTCATTTATTCTCTTTACAAGCCTGGTAGTTCTGTAACTAGTGTAATGCGTTCAAATGGTATCATATCTTTGCAGTCGAGACGCAGATTCTTACGTCTCAAATTTTTGTACCAACTTTTTAACCGCAAATTTTCTCTGAACCCTGACCCCTACCTCACACCACTAAGAACACGCCAGACTCGGCATTCACACGCACTTTCTTTAACACCATATTTTGCTCGTACTAACTTGTTCAAACTTTCCTTCTTTCCTCGTACCATTGAAGAGTGGAACAATTTGCCTGCAAGCAGTTTACACTCTCCCGATCTTATTTACGCTGAAATTTGAAGTTGTTTTTCTAAAATATTCCAACTATTTCCTCTTTTCCCTCCCCCCTCTTTCCTTTTGTTGCTTTTGTATAAATATGTCACGCTTTCCACTTTCTTTATTGTTGATGTTGTTTTGAAATGTGTATGAAAACTGTATTATCTTGCCCCTCCTGCTTTGGCCTCTGGCCAGCAGTATTTGTAAATAAATAAAAATAACAAAAAAGAAAAAAAGCGTGGGAGTCCCCGTTTCACAATGACCAGATTGTAAAGTTGCCGAAGACAATACGGCAAGTAAGGATAGTGTCCGCAAGCATTCCTTACACAAAGGCAATTGAAACATATACTCGAAAGTTCCCCGTAGTTCTCGTTCACATACCTGTGCACTACACGGGGGAGGATGTGGGCCTCTTTTCACACGTTTAATGTGAATGTTACAGTGTCAGTAACTAAGGTATCTAACAATGAACTATGGAGCCCAGTGTAAATATTTTGCGAAGCCGCTTCGAAAGCATCAAGCTGCGTGTACGACGCCTAAATGATCATTTACAATCACTTGGAGCTTTTACTTGCAATTTACAGACCATTCATCTCGTGCACTTTTGTCCATAGCATTGTCACACTGTGCGCGCAGATCGGGCAGCCGTCTTTCGGCGTAGAGCCGATGGTGTTGAGGGGCCGTTTCCGGTCACCCTTCTTCCGCATCTTGCACCGGTACAAGATCTACATCTACCGCTGTGCACTACTCATGGGCGCCACCGTCGCGGCAGCCGACGTCGTCAACGAGATCGTCGCCTTTGAGGCAAAGCTGGCAGCCGTGAGTTTCCCGTCAATGAATACCTTTTCTTTTGTGAATGTGGTTTTACGCGCTGCCTGTGTGGTGGGGAGGGACATACGAGAAGGGGACGAGGAATGTAGCAGGCAATAAAAGTGCTCGGGAGCTGCACCACTGTAAACCATATTTAAAAACATTCGACAGATGCCACGTAAATGCCACGTACTATGGGAATCAACATTGCGCGAAGCAGGCGGAGTAAAGGCCACTGAGGTGTAATTATTTTATGGAAATAACTGTTACAGAATCTTGCTAAATCTTTCTACAAGTGTTGTACACACACATAACTTGAACAGTCGCATCTGTTGTATAGCGTGCTGTTTACTAGCCTAACGATGTCAACACCAACATTTGCATTACCAATAGCAGAAGCGGCAAGCTGATATGTAGAGCACTTGTACCTGCGAGAACGGTAGGCCTGGCTAGTTCTACGTAGGTCGAATTCAGTGGCTCGCACTTAGGTATACAATTGACGTCGACCCGTCGTATCGTCTGTATCATAGTAGTACATACGTAATGTTTATGAAACGGCACTGCAACCACAATTGACGCTTCAGCAACACTATGCCTGCATAAGGTCTTTTGCCGGAGCAGCTTCGACACCTGGCGTGGCTCTGTGGTTGAATACTTCATCGTCATGCTAAATGCATAGGTTCGATTCCTCCTGGAACTCTCTGATATTTATTCATTCCTTGGATTCCTGCGGTCAACGGTTCCATTGTCGGTTTTTCCTAACGCCCTCGCATTTAAATTACCAATGTTTGTTCTAGAGAAATTAAAATTTCATTGGCTCACTTTTATCTGTCGAACACGATATTAATGAGAACTAACTAAATAGTCCACGTTTTCTGTTCCCCCAGTTCGTGGGCAGATGTAAATTGTCAATTACCTACGGTGCATACCCACATACCGTGGCCTGTGGTACACGAGTATGTACCACACGTGGCAGCAGGACAATGTTCGACGACGCATGTGACAAGACTTTCACATTAATCATGTCATTATTAACCAGCTAGGTATATTTGTCGAATACTTGTAGCGCCACCGAAATCGACAGGATCGCACGGTGAAGGAAGAAGGGGTCGGGCGTGACATCGAGCGGCGCTGGAGCAAGGCTGGCACGAAGGGCACAGAAAAAAATTCAGTTTTATTTTGGCTGCATCAGTGAGAAGACGTGTCCAGTCGCTCTATTATATGTGCTCCTCAATTGGTAACCCAAACGCTCACCCTCCCGTAGAATTTTAGGTGTATATACCCCTAGTAAAGGAGGTGATCATGAGAGCACCCAGACTTAAGTGGCTAGAAGATAGAAATGCTCGAAATGCCTGCAGTCTACCAAGGAATACTTAGAATTTGAAAGAATATTTCAAAATACGTGGTGTACTGTCTCGCCCTTATCACGCTTTCTATGGCGTTTCAGCAATTTTTTTCAACATGTCACTCACAACCAAGTCTCTTTAGCTATGAAGTGCATCTGTAAACGTCACTCTGGTGGGGAAAAAGGGTCGGGCAACACGTAAGATTTCGGTCCGTGTTCACAACTGAGTTTCACTGCCACGCAAAAACAGCAGTGAGCGTAACTACAATGCAGTTAGTGCTGTGAACTGCTTGCTTTAGAACTTCGGATACTCGTTACTATGTGACCCAAACAGAATTGGAGTGCTCGTTCATATTGACTGTAATACGTAGAAATTTCAAAGTCATTATCCATAAGGACTTCATATATTTAACAAAACACCCTCGGCTAAATATGCTTCTGCGTTGATAGCATGTAACTAAGAACTTAACCAACGAACAGAAGTGTTCAGGTGGCTGCGCATGTCACCAATACATTGCCGGCCCTAGGCACGCAGACATTCACGAGCATAGCAAGTATTCTCAAATTATACCCGTTACCCCTTGAACGGCGCATGCACTCTACATTTTTAACAAACCAATGTGGGCCGAGCTTTTTCGCGTGTGAAGCAAGCTCAAAAACACCACTGCAGATGCTTTCGGTTCACTCTAAATCATCTAAATCATGCTGTATTTTATGTTACAAAGAAACGTGGACAACAGTAACAGTATTACCAGTGCTTAGGATATCTTGATGGGCATCACAACTATGTAGGCTCTCGTTGAGAACTTCAAAGGCAGCAACCCTGTGAATGGTACCTTAATAGATGGACCGGCAGACAAACCCACAATCACTGATCATTTTGTATCTACAGATTAACAGGCAGAGAAACTCACAAACACTGATCATTTTATCGTGGTGTCACGAAAGCTGCCAATTTATGACACCTTATAGAAGATGTGTGGCATTGTCTCATAGCGATTCGATACATTGATGTCTAGTTGATAACGTCATAGATTAACTACTGCTGAATCGAGAACCAATTGTTCCTGCAGATTATGGAGCCGCCGGAGACTATCCACAACCCGAAGCGAGTCTACAACCTCATGAGCCTGCGCACGCTGGAAGGAGCCATACCAGAGGTGAGATGCAATTTTTAAAATTTGAATTCTTTTCTAACGTGAGGTTGACCTCGAGTCCGCCGCAAGGGAGTTGCTATGGTGCTCAGGTCGTGGAATCGATCCCGGTTGCGGTAGCTGCATTTCGGTGGAGGCTAAATCAGTTGAGCGACATGTCCATAGAGCCAATGGGGACGAAAATGAGACGCGTTGATAGCGCCGTCTGGATTGCGGCGGCAGTTGTACAAATAGTAAAATATACTATTTTACTGACAACTGAATAAGCTTTTATTATATCCTGCACTCAAATAGATTTTTTCCACAAATAATAACTAAAAATTTTTGTATACTGTATAGTTGTGTATAAACAAAATGAGTTTCAAAGCACCAGGGCGTTTTGATAGGGCGGCTGGCCGTTTGCATAGCAGACGACACTGTCGTCACCGTCGTCGTCTGCTTCTTCTTCATGGTTATCCCCCGCTCGTTAGGGCAGTAGTACTAGTAGTAAAGAACTTTATTAAGGCAGCTGACGGTTTCATAAGTGGCGAGGGCTGTCAGGCCATGCCTGGTCGCCACCTCGTCAGCGTGTTTGATGGCCCGGAGCAGGGTGTCCAGGCTTGTAGTCGTGAGGATTCTCTCCCAGGCCTCACTTGAAGGTGACTGTCCTAGCAGGTTTGATGGGGGAGGGTCCTTGCTGCATTCCCAGATGATGTGGTCCAAGGTTGCGGTCTGTGTCTTGCAAAGGGTGCCCGTAGATGTAAATAAAGCTGGATATATGTGTCTGTATATGTACGGTGTCGGGGATGAGTTCGTTTGATGCCGCCGCCAAGTGATTTGTTGAGCTTGGTTTTGTTGCGGGTGCGGGGGCGGTCTAGTTTGCCTTTATAGCTTGTAGTATTGCGTGATGTTGTCATAGGTGATGAGTAATTCGGTTACTCCGGTATCCTGGTCCGTAGTCTGGCCCACCACTCGGCGTACGAGTCCTCGAGCTTGTCTGTGGGCGGCTTCATTACCCGGGTTTCCTGCGTGCGCTGGGACCCAGATGAGTTGATTTAAACGGGGATCATCATCATCGGTTCTGGTGGAAGCGGTGTCGTCTAAGGCGTTGCGTGCCGCTTGGGGCAGAAGAAGGAGTATTCGTGCCGTGGTTGGGGAAAAAGTGCCACGGGCGAATCATGTGATGGCAGATTTGGAGTCATTAATGATTGTTTCAAATCCGGCTATTGCGGCGAGTGCTATGTCAGCTTTTTCGGCCTCGATTGGGTCCTGTGTGCGTATGGAGCCGATACACATCGTGGTAGGCTCTTTATCGACTGGGGTACGTTTCAATGAGACAGTGATAGGGTATGCCTGTTTGGGGGCTCGGTATTTTGCCGCGTCGACGAGAGCCGCCTTAGTGCTCGTGCCGCAGGTATTGTGAAGATTTCTGGCGCGGGCCGATCGCCTATCATCATGATTGCCAGCCAGCATATTCTCCAACAACGGCGGCACAATGAAGCGCTGTCCGATAAGGGGTGGTAGCGAGACTAAGTCTTCTCCGCTTGGTGACAAGGGAAAGCCGATATGTTGGAGTATCCATCTTCCGGTTTTACTACCACGCAATCGTTCAATTTGGGCAGTTCGGTGAGCTTCGAAAAGTTCATCTATTTTATTGTGAATTCCAAGGCTGAGGAGGTGCGTGGTCGATGTGGGGGGGGGGGAGAGGCCCAAGGCGATCTTGTGGATTGTGCGAATAAGTCTGTCAACTTTTTCTTTTTCAGCCTTGAGGAGTCGTAGGTACGGTAAGGCGTAAGTGGTTCTTGTGGTTAGAAGACATTTAACAGCTGGAGAAGCTCATTTTCTTTCATGCTATGTTTCCGCGCAGAGATTTTGGCTAACAGACGGGCAGTCTTAGCGACGGTTACCACAAGCCTCTCTAGTGCGATGGTATTGCTCATGCCGGCTTGTACGTGAAGGCCGAGAACGCGCATGTGCTGCACTATGGGTATCTCGCATCCGGCGATCCTGAGAGTGATGGTTGGTAGTGACGGGTGTTTAACCTTACGGTAGTCAGGAGGACGAAGAAGGATGAGTTACGATTTTTCCACTGAACACTCAAGACCCGCATGCGCGCCGCATTCGGCCACTGTGTCCACGGCGCGTTGCAGTGCCTCCTTGATCTGTTCGTCGGAGTCCATACCATCACGTCGTCCACGTATAGGGTGTGTCGGATGTTGGGTATGCGGTCTAGTAACTGTGAGAATTGGCTCATTACGTGGAAGAGGATAGGTGAAAGAATGGCTCTCTGTGGCATGCCTTTGTTGGATAGGGCAAGTTGCCTTGTGGCGTCGCTGTCATACAGGGAAAGTTCCACATTGCGGCCTTGTAAGAAGGAGCACACGTAGTTGTAAATACGTTCCCCAGAGTTTGTTGAAGCCAAGTGCTGGGCTATCGCTTGATGTGTCACGTTATCGAACGCCTTGCGTAAGTCAATGCCTAGCATTGCTCGCGTGCCCGCACGTACAGGGCCTTTCAATAAATTGTGGTAGATTTGTACCAGGCCATCTTGAGTAGATAAAAGTGGGCGCGAAAACCAAGCATGGTTGGAGGGAAAAGGTCTTGCTCTTCTGCAAGTGTTTCTAGCCGAGCCAAGACCGCGTGCTCAAAAAGTTTGCCAAGGCTTGACGTTAACGAGATGGGGCGAAGATTTTATGTCTGTTTTCTTTTCGGGCTTTGGTATAAGCACTATTTTCGAGTGCTCCCATTTTTCTGGTATACTACTGGCATGCCAGCAGTCGTTGAAATATTCAGTGAGGGAAGTTGCTGACCTTGCGTCAAGGTTGCGGATTGTTTTCTTGGAGACGCCGTCTGGACCTGGTGCCGATGTTATGCGAAACTTTAGAATGGCTGCATAGACTCCGGCTTTTGTGATGTTGGCATCAAAATTTTGGTTTGATTTACCTTCATAGGTTGGTGGTGGTGTCGCTGGTTGATGGGCTTGGTTGATGAATTTGTCCGCCAGGTCAGTTAGTAAATCTTCGTCTTATACGGGGTGTTGGTGGACAAGTCGCTTAGGTCTGTGCCGCGCGGCTGTTTTCGAGTCGTCGGGATCCAGTGAGTGGCGTAACAGGTGCCACGTCTTTTGTTGCCTAGCTGTCCATTGAGTCCGTTGAACAGCTGGCCCCATCGTTGGCGGGCGAGGTAGGTACCGTGTCGCTCGATTTCTTCGGAGAGAGTCTCTACGCGGCGACGCAGTTTCTTTTTGTAGCGTTGCTTCTGCCATCTGCGCAGCAGGGCCGGTAGGGGCACGCAGAAAACAGACGCGCGCATGCGTCCACATGGTCCCCGTGTATCCCCGCTGCAATTCGCTCACTCACGCGGGCAGGGAGACGCGGGCATCGTGTTTCATTTTGATTCACCCTCTTACTATTTCGTTTTTCCCCACTAGGCATTGTATTCTGGTGCTGCAGTCAGATTAAAAAAAAATGGCAGCATATCCACGGAGTGATAATGGGGAGTGGGGCGAAGCACCCGTCCATCCTTGCGTGCGTCTGTGTGGCCGCCCATGCGTTCATCCGCCCGTCCGTGCATGCGTCTGTTCGTGCGTCCGCACGTCCATCTGTGCATCCGTCCCTGCGTTTGTCCATGCATCCGTTCCTGCGTCCGTCCATGCGCTCATCCATCCGTGCAGCCATCCGTGCGTCCCTCCATGCATCTGTTTTTGTGTCAGTTCGTTCGCCTATTCAACACTCCAAATACCATCATCTCGCATCTTTTCATCATATATTCCTTATATAGAAGCACCGCCATCCAGCGGACATTCCAAGCACTGAACTCGAGGAGGCACACGCACACTTTCTTACGGCTTGCGCTTCGTGTCTACTTCCCACCTTTGACCATCTCGAGTTCATGGTATATACTTGTTCACTGTATTCTAGGCACTGCAGCCCAATGCTCGCTAAACCATTCTAAAACCAAGGAGGTTACGCCCAGCTAGTATAACGTAGCAACCCTTTCTTGTCAGATAGTGCTCAATGTACACGCCAATGGCTGTTAACGGGAATGAGAGACAGGAGAATTCGGCTTTTAGTTAACGCGCACGCTGCCAATTTTTTATTGTTCAACAACGCACAGAAGAAAATCTCCCTCCGGCACCACCTTGGAGGTCTAAATGTAAAACTAATTACTCACTACGACTACTACTACTACTACGAGGAACGAGCGGGGGCCGCTTTAAGGAGCTTCGCCCCTAAAAACTCCGCTGCACGAAGTGGCTTCAGAGGACAATGCCTTACGGACGCTAGGCGGTCTGCCTCCAATTTTAGGGGCGAAGCTTCTTAAAGTGGCACCCATTCGTCCCTCTTAGTAGTAGTAGTAGTCTTAGTGTGTAACCAGTCTTACATTTGACCTCCAAGGTGGTGCCGTTGGGAGATTTCTTCTGTGAGTTGTTGAACAATAAAAATTCGCAGCGTGCGCGTTAATTCAAAGCCGAATTCTCCTGTCTCTCATTCCCCCTTAGCAGCCATTGGCATGCACATTGAGCACTATCTCACAAGAAAGGGTTGCTACGTCATACTCGCTGGGCGTAACCTCTTTGGTTTAAGAAAGGTTTAGCGAGCATTGGGCCGCAGTGCCATAAATACGGTGAACTAGTATATACCTTGAACTCGAGGTGGTTAAAGGTGGGAAGCAGACACGATGCACAAGCCATAAGAAAGTGTCAGTGTGCCTCCTCTCATTCATGTCCTTGGAATGTCCGCTGGTTGGTGGTGCTCCTATATGAGGAATATATCATGAAAAGATGCGAGATGGTGGTACTTGGAGTGTTGAATAGGCGAACGAACTGACACACAAACAGATGCATGGAGCGACGCACAGATGGCTGCACGGACGGATGAGCACATGGACGGACCTAGGAACGGATGCATGGACGACCGCAGGGACGGACGCACGAACAGACGCACGCACGGACGGGCGGATAGACGCGCGGACGGTCACACAGATGGACGCATGGACGGACGGAAGCAAGAACGAATGGACGGACGGATGCTTCATTCGCCCCACTCTTCATCATTCACTCCATGGATATGCTGCCATTTTTTGGTCTGCCTGTTATCTGTCGACAGATTCAGCAACCCGGTGAAGTTTCAGTGCTTGCTCAATGCCCAGTCATTCGATCTGGTGGCTGCGTTCATACTCGAGAAAATTGCAGATCAAAAAGCAAGTAACAGCACGACAACTTCAGAAAGAGACAAATAGACAGGAAAGAGCGCTCTCTTTTATTGAAGGTGCTACGACCGATTTTATACAGAGTACAGGAACAGTGCTCATGTGTGACGACACATGTGTGACCATGACAAAATAATCTTAACTGACGAAAGAATACTCTCTCATGCAAAGTGAAGGTGGACGTGAACCAACTCGCCCAAATTAAGCTCTTGTTGAATATCTGAGTTGCAACATCAATACCTTATTATTATGTACTGTGTTTTTTTAAAAGGAAGTGCATGGATACGTAATTCCATAGAGCGTAGTGTTTTTACGCTGCGCTGACAATGAAATGCCATAAACGAAAAAAAGGGGTGTTTCCTACGCTTCGCCTGGACGAAACGGTGCTGCCCCCCACCTATACATCAGCATTCTACGCAAGTTTTTGTTTGCCGACATCACGGCTAGATGGCGTCCATATCTCTCGCCGCGCCTCCAGACGGAAGGCTATCGTCTATTCACAATACTTGCAGCGAAGTACGCAGATACGTGGCCAATTTTTCCTTCTTTCTATGACGGCCCATGAAAACTATCGTGGCAGTGGCAGTAGCAAGGCCGCTGTACTAGACAGTAGTGGCGTTTTAGAGCGCAGCTCTTACGCACCCGTTGTTGTAACCAGCAGAGTGAACGAAGAAGGAAGAGAGCGAACGCGAAGTCTGTGTCACCTCACTTTTTTTCTCCGTCACACGCGCTGGCCCCTCGGTCGGAACTCGAGAGCACACAGTGCTAGCCGGTGAAATGCGGTAGGTCTCGCTCACTTCAGCTCTAGAGGTTTTGTTAGCGGTATGTAAAGAATGTTACATTGCTACAAATGCGGATACACTAATTTAAACACAGTTGCGTTCTCAAAATGTGAAACTCGCATACGTTCTTTTATATCGCAGGTTTTAGGCACCTGTTTCTGCGTTAATCGGTGAGCTAGGATGAAAGAGCGCGGATGCCGAAATTAGCGGAGCATGAAAGACGGTGACAGTGAAGAGAGCGTGATAAAGAGGACACTGCCGAGACGATATGTTCTGCAGTGCCACTGAAGTGCGCGCCGTCACCGATGAGATCATCACTGAAGTATGTGGGGAGGGTTTCCACCGATACCATATATAAGATGTAGGGGCTTTAACCAGATATAGAATGAAGCGCTTCATAAATGGTGGACTGCCTGCGGTGGCTGTTGTGGAATGCACCCACGCGCTTGCCTTCAGCAGCCTCCCTGTTGGCAACGCAGTCGTGCTACGCTCCGTCTGCGGCAGCTGATATAAACTGCGCGGCTCCAAATTATTCGCTGTTGTCGCGATACTCGAAGCATGCAGCTGTACTAGCTTTACGTAGATACTTGTCTCTCTCAAATTGTTTGCCTCCCAACACCCAAACAGCTGCGGTCGAAATTCGCATTAGGCGGTATTAGAATTGTCGATGAGTTTTTTTTTCTTTCATGGATTTGAGCTTCGTGCACTGTCCCCAAAACATATCAAACAATGCAGCGCCGATCGCTGATGCACAAAAAAAAGTGTTTTGCAACGTACCAGGGAAAACAGCGTTATGCTGCTTCAGCGGAAACAACTGACGTAACTACTGGTCCTTGCGTTCGCCTTCTAATCTTCTTACTCACCGACTTAATTAGGACATGCAATTTATATTGACGCGTGCTCTTGGTAAGAATAGTCTTGAGATAGTACCCAGAGTGCAAGTCATATTGTACATATTCTACATGGTAACTACATGGGTTTGCAAGCAACGTGGTCATTTAACTATGCTTGTCCGCCTGCCGTAGTCTAGCCATCGCGTTGCAGTGCAAATGCTAAACACTTTCGTTTGCATATCTATACTTATACCATATTATGGGACGCTGCAGATCCAGTGGACGTTCCTGCTCAACACCATCCTTCGAGACGTGGGTGTATCGATGGATCTGAGCGACCACGTCGTGGTGCTCCACCCGCTATACCTCAAGAGGCTCGCGCGACTGCTCAAAGAGGTCCCCAGGCAAGAGATCTAGCTTTAATTTTATTGGTTATTCCACTGACTAGCGCGTATATTCAGACTTACTCAGTACAAATCGACAGATATATACCAAGAAAAATATCGTTACTGTTGCAGAAAATGTTGAACATTAGGTTAGAAGTGAGCTCACTTTTGTGCAAGATCAGAGAAAGTCAACTTCATCGAATTTTTTTTTTGAGATGTCAAAGCAGCTGCCTACATATAAAGAAGTACTAACACGATATTGAAATATTTTCGGGTCGTTGCTTTAAGTGGAAAGTGGATGTCCGGAATCCTGAAAAGAGTTCCGTTGTGCTGGGAATGCATTGAATATACTTTCCATACAGCTAAATTAAAGCAGCAACACTGGTTTTGTTATAGATAGGGTAACTTGCAGCGACGTGTCAAGAGAGGTATGACGTCAAGGGGGGACTGAAACTTGCGACATTCTAGACACAGCTTCATGTTTGCGGTCAGTCACAAGCGATTCACATGAACAGAATTGAGTGAATTGCTGTGCAGAGAATGCGATAGGCGTTTTTGCGATTTAGGTTGCCCGCAGGACGCAAATCTCGCCAACCCAGTAAACTGTGTTGGCTTGTGATGTTTTATACGTGTTGTCTGGCTCAGGAATGTAATAGTGCACCCTAAGAAAACGACACATGTCCCTTTTGCGTTGCCTCGAAATGGTTTCAGTACGCCTTTAAGCGTCCTTTCGTTTGCATGTAGAGGAAATAAAGTACATGTGGATTGGACTAATGCATGGTTTTTCGGTATGAAACAAAAAACTAAGACGCTACCTTGTGCATTCGTCTAGTGTGACTTCCACCAATTATCTTCTTTTAAATGCGTAGCATTTCTTAGCAAAATTCGGTGACTTTGAGCGTATCTATCTATCTATCTATCTATCTATCTATCTATCTATCTATCTATCTATCTATCTATCTATCTATCTATCTATCTATCTATCTATCTATCTATCTATCTATCTATCTATCTATCTGTCTGTCTGTCTGTCTGTCTGTCTGTCTGTCTGTCTGTCTGTCTGTCTGTCTGTCTGTCTGTCTGTCTGTCTATCTATCTATCTATCTATCTATCTATCTATCTATCTATCTATCTATCTATCTATCTATCTATCTATCTATCTATCTATCTATCTATCTATCTATCTATCTGTCTGTCTGTCTGTCTGTCTGTCTGTCTGTCTGTCTATCTATCTATCTATCTATCTATCTATCTATCTATCTATCTATCTATCTATCTATCTATCTATCTATCTATCTATCTATCTATCTATCTATCTATCTATCTATCTATCTATCTATCTATCTATCTGTCTATCTGACTATCTATCTATCTATCTATCTATCTATCTATCTATCTATCTATCTATCTATCTATCTATCTATCTATCTATCTATCTATCTATCTATCTATCTATCTATCTATCTATCTATCTATCTATCTGACTATCTATCTATCTATCTATCTATCTATCTATCTATCTATCTATCTATCTATCTATCTATCTATCTATCTATCTATCTATCTATCTATCTATCTATCTATCTATCTATCTATCTATCTATCTATCTATTTATATATATATCTATCTATCTATCCATCTATCTATCTATCTATCTATCTATCTATCTATCTATCTATCTATCTATCTATCTATCTATCTATCTATCTATCTATCTATCTATCTATCTATCTATCTATCTATCTAGCCGCCTATGACATTTAGCTCTCCTGGCTGTTTCAATAATGATATAGATACCAAACTTCGTATGGCATTACATGTCTGTATGAAGAACATATTGGACTAGTCATACCATGAAAATCACGACATGGATGTCATGAATGTCATGATTTACATTTCATGGTCCTGCAGCTCTTGCGGTGGTTCCTTTCACATGGCATGTTGCAAAACTGGTATGGTATGACATGATTGCATAGAGAACATAAGCGACATATTTTAAAATGAAAATCATGGCATGCGTGTCATGTAACAACATGACTGCATGCCAAGCTCATGGTGCGCTCGCGATTGTTTCGCTAGCGTCACATATGCCAAATTTCGTGTAACGGTACGTGAATGAATGACGAAGGTAAGTGACTGGTGCAAACATGATACTCATGAGATGCGTGTCATGTAACAACATGACTACATGCCATGCTAATGATGCGCTGGTGGCCGTTTAGCTAGCTTCACTTACGCAAAATTTGGTATTACGGGCCGTGAATGGATGGCGAAGGTATGATACTGGTGCAAACATGATGAACATGACACGCATGCCACGTAACAACATGACTACATGCCCCACTCATGATGCGCTCGTGGCCGTTTCGCTAGCTTCACACATGCCTAATTTGGTATTACGTGACGTCGTTGGATGTCGAAGGTATGTGACTGGTGCAAACATGAAAATCGTGAGATGTGTGTCATGTGAGAACATGACTACTTGCCACAGTCAAGGTGCTAATACATTTCGACGTGACGCGGTGCGCGTGATCGCTGGCGTTCATTTCGTCGCGTCACGCCGGCGCTGCCACGCCAGGCGCTGGTCCTGCCATACACTCGCTGGCACGCGCCGCGCTGCGTTGCTTTTTCGCATGCGCGTTGCAGCGCGTCCGGCGTCCCTCCGTTAAGAATAAGGAAGACGCAGTGCTGACTGGGTAACGCATCGGCACGAAATGCAGCATGTCACGATTCGCACCTGTTGCCGTCGGGCGGCACCGACGGACGCTGGTCACGCCGGTCGCTCCTGGTGTCAGACTATTGAGTGCTCGCGTTTTGCTAACATAGCATCGCTGTGCCCAGGGTGTCAACGCTACATTGGAGTATATGGGTCTCTTCATGATGCGCTCGTGGCCGTGTTTCCAGCTCCTCATATACCAAATTTGGTGTCAAGTGACGTCAATATATGGCGGAAGTATATGACTGGTGCAAACTAGATAATCCCGACACGTGTGTCGTGTAAGAACATGACAATATACCACGCCCATAGCGTGCTCGCCGTCATTTCGCTAGTTCCAAATATACTAAATTTGGTATCATGTGACATGAATAGATAACGAAGGTAAATGACACATCCAAACATGATAATCATGACACGGAAGTCATGCGGCATCATTTACCTCGTAACGTTCTGCTGACTTTAAAGTGACATATAAACCTTTCTCATTCATGCTTCGCATATCGTCGATTCCCACTGTGCGTGGGATCTGCCAAGTTTTTTATTATTAAGACCAAATATGAAATAAAAGCATGCCTCAGACGGAAAAATCATCTATTTCTTAGTGCGAACGCATTCATTCCAAGAAGTCTCGCTAGCCTCCGCGAGGTTGCACCTGATTTTTATCTGAGTTTTAACGTTCCAAAACTGCCATATGATAATGAGAGACGCTGTCGTAGAGGACTATGGAAATTTCGAACACCTGTGGTTCTTTAAAGTGCACCCAAATGTGAGCACACGGGCCTACAACATTTCCGCCTCTATCGGAAATGCAGCCGCCGCAGCCGGGATTTGATCCCGTGACCTGCGGGTCAGCATCTGAATACCTTAGCCACTTGACCACCGCGGCGGGGCAGCATTGCACCTGATTTACGAAATAGAGCATACTATTACTACTACATACATCCTGGACGCACGACCTATAGATTAAACAGCTTCGTCCCTAATATTGGACCAAACTACTGGATTTGGCGGTGGATACCACATCGAAGCAGAGAATTCATTCTGTGCCTTATGTTACTGCCTGCCCTGTGTACAGATGCTGGCTTTAGCATATGCATTGCCCATCGCAGTTTTTAAGAGAGCACGTGGGCTGCATTTTGTGACCATGAATTTCGTGAGGTTGCATTTGCAAATGTTTTTTTATTCAGACTAGAGTACACAAAAGGTATGGTTTATACCTTCATCACTAGAATCGATGTAACACGAAAATTAGAGTCTTCAAAGAACTAGATGATTGGTTGATACATCACAGACTGTTAGCGCTCCATTTATCGTTGATGCAACGATGTTGGCTTCTGTCCATACCGACGACTAGCGTCCATGATCAACATTAAACCTTTTATAGTGTTAGCAATTATATGGACACTCTCAGCTGGGTTTTTCTACCGGCATCGACGTGACTTGCCGTATATGTATACGTATCTATATATATGAAAATGCAAGAAAAATAAAGCCCAGAAAAAGACTCCGGCGCGCGGAATCAAACTGGCGTCCTCTAAATAGTGAGTACGAGGCGTTAACCACGGTGTTACCGAGAAGCACGTCTATCATTGTTCTGATGGCAAGCTATTTATAATTACCACTTACCGCTGCCCATGGGCATCTCGAAGAGAATCGTCGTATCTTGAGCATTATCAACCAGATGGCACATTAAGCGTGTGTCGGCACATCGCGCGGCGGCGCACGCTCTTATCTCCCACGCGTACTTTGCCCCGCTTTGAGGAGAGTAGCGACGCTCCCTCGCAAGTCCCTATCTCCGGCGGGGAGAATCGTACGTCTTGGCTGGCCTCTGGCTTTACCTGGAACGATTCTGTTGAAAGTAGCGGGCGCACAAAGGTCACTACCATCATTGCAGTCTCCGTTTGTGAAAACCACGTACTTTTTAGACACAGCGAAGAAACAACTGAGACGCTTATTAGCGTGCTGTACCTGTGAGTACGTTTGGTGTGCCATTTTTGCGTGAGAAATGTGAGGCATGGTTGGATCTTCTTGTCATTCTGCACGTAACCTTCCAATTTGTTGCTGTTGGGTTTATTGCTTCGCCTTTGCGGCAAAGCTGTTACTTTTTTTAGTTGAAGGGTTTAACATATTTGGGCATATGGTTAATCGATCGCACGAAATTTGCATGAACAAGCACACTGTTACTCGTTATGCCCTCATTCAAAGCGTCATAATTTGAGTATACAAATATGAAGGTGTGCGCTTTTCCGTAATAAAATAACCTGCGCTTTTGCTTGTGCGTATACTACACAACGCTCCAACAATGCGATATTCCTCTCAGCTTAGCAATGAAGGTGCGAACTCGTTCCGCTTTCCACTGCCGTGTCTAGCACCTGATGTATATCTGAAACTAGGTCTCCCTGTCAGTACTGCTTAGTGGACATGACCAAGTACTGCACTTCACTGGTCCCAGATAGCGACACCAGCTCTCCGCCTACCAAGGTCAATGTGAAAGAGAAAATGCGTAACAGATATATATGGTGCCTTCGTGAGGCCTCATTCATTAGCTTCGGTAGCTAAGTAGGTATGCATACAGGGCACCCTACATCTAACACCACAGGTTAGACTACCAGGTCTTCCAATTCAACGAATCTTTGTCATATATTCATGTACTGTTACCGACGTCACAGCCGTGACGGTAATACAGCTAGCGAAGCTTTCTGTTAGAGAAGCTTTCGCCGATTTAGGAAAGGTAAAGTATGTGCCACTAACTTGACTCTAAGAGTACCTTCGTGCATAAGATGACAATGATGAGTTGCACTTATAGGGACAGATCAATGTGCGTGTACTGGTAGGTAGCTTTATTCACCTTAAAACATGAATATGTGGTAGCTTGTCTTTCATAATAGAGGAACCACAGTGCACTTTGGACAACAAATGAACAGGGAAACCATAAATAACATAACATCATCTCTTCAGTGTATGCTGTTTCCGTATTCACCCCTTGTCGTGGAATGGTCAACCTTTACTGTTGAGACAATAGATGTCCTAGTGGACTTGTGCACACTAACGCTGGAGCCTGTTGGCACATTTAAATCCTGACGACTCACGTCCATAGTCATTAAAACATTGTGAGGTAGTTGAAGTAGCTTACACAAACCGGAATACGGCGTTAACAAGATCATCGCAACCACCGTAGCTTTATATGCGCTCATTCAAGGCGTCGTAATTTAAGAGGAAAAAAAAACGCAGCATATCTACGGAGGAATGATGGAGAGAGGGGTGAAGCATCCGTCCGTCCATTCGTTCTTGCTTCCATTCGTCCATGCGTCCGTCTGTGTAACCCTCCGGGCGTCCATTCGGCCGTCCGTGCGTGTGTCTGTTCGTGCGTCCGCACGTCCATCTGTACGTCCATCCCTGCGTTTGTCCATGCGTCCATTCGTCGGTGCAGCCATCCGTGTGTCCATTCATGCATCTGTCTGTGTGTCCGTTCGTCCATCAATTCAACACTCCAAGTACCACCATCTCGCATCTTTTCATCATATATTCCGCATATGCACCGCCATCCAGCGGACATTCCAAGGACTAAACGAGAGGTGGCACTTGCACACTTTCTTATGGCTTGCGCTTCGTGTCTAGTTCCCACCTTTAACCACCTCGAGTTCCTGGTATATACTAGTTCACTGTATTCATGGCACTGCGGCCCAACGCTCGCTAAACCTTTCTAAAACCAAGGAGGTTATGCCCAGCGAGTATAACGTGGCAACCCTTTCTTGTCAGATAGTGCTCAATGTACATGTCAATGGCTGCTAAGGGGGAGTGAGAGACAGGAGGATTCGGTTTTTAGTTAACGCGCACGCTCCCAATTTTTTATTGTTCAACAACGCACAGAAAAAATCTCTCACCGGCGCAACCTTGATGGTGAAAATGTAGGACTGGTTTCACACTACAACTACTACTACGACTACGAGGGACAAACGGGTGCCGCTATAAAGAGCTTCGCCCCTAAAATGACACTGACGGGATGCGAAGCTGCAGTGGTGCGCACGGCGTTGATCTGGTGGAAACGGGCGTCGACGCGGGTGCTGGAAGAATGGTTGAGCTGGGAAAGTTGTGGTGGGCGAGGCGGGTAACGGTAACCGTGCGTGACGCTCATCGTCGTAACCTTGCCCGACGTCAGCGACTCTAAGTAGCGCAGACCGCGAAGTCAGACGTCTCCACACCGGACTCGCGTCGAATAACTTCGGTCGCCACCTACAGCTCCTTGCGGTTGCGGACGTTGGACAGCTGGTTATTACCAATGTTGGTGTTCTTGGCCCCTATAGCACCGTTTAACGTTGATGCAGTGACGTTGGCTCCTAGTGGCGATGACTAGCGTCTATGATCGAACCGCATACAAATGACTAGCATCTATGATTGAATCATAGCGATGACTAGCGTGTATGATCAAACCACAGACCAAATCGCACGTGCGGCTACTGTCACCGAAGCTACGTTGAAGAAACTCCCGTCGGAAGCAGGCGTCGGTTTTGTCATTGCTGGCGGCGTCGCAGACAGCTCTCACCACGCGCGGACGTCATCGACGTTGTGGCGGCGAGACGCCCCCGAATCGGCCAGAGACATAGAGTTGTCTAAAATTAACTAGATGGTACTCTGGTACTGCGATCATTCAGCGACCATAGGTATTATTAGTATGGCATCAATTTGCCTAGTCTTCGTGCTTTCGGGCGGCCAACAAACTTGTATCTTCTTTTATTGCGGTGTTTTGGTTTTGTTTTAAAAAAAGAACAAACCTTTTTTTTATTTCGTGACCCCCTTTGAAGTGGTAAGCCTAAAAAGTTCAAGGTGGCGAAGTGTTCCTGCCGAACTTTTGCCGATTGTTGTTTCGTGACAAAGCAGCTTCAAGCTACGCGAAACCAGAACGAACGTAAAGGCAAGTCCATGTCATACCCATAATTGCTGTGCTCGATGAAGCGCCACGCGTTGCAACTCCCTTAGACACTACTGCCAGAGTTCCCTCTTGTGTATATTTAGGAAACTCCATGGCCGGTGGAGCCCAGCGCTTGCGGACGGGCCCTTCGGTGGAGGACACATGGCACTTTCGAGACGTTGCTGACGACGGTGGCGTTGAAAATTCACCGGCGTTGACATTCCGCTATCCGTACTTCCGCTGAGCGTCCTTGGCTCGCGTTTCCATGATGCTGCTGATGCGTTGAAGACTCTTGCACTCGGCTTCCTTGGCTTGCGTCTCGTCGGTGTTGCTGATGCTTTGAAGACGTTTGCGCTCGGCTTCCCTAGCTCGCGTCTCGTTGGTGTTACCAGCGCGCCGTCTCGATTCTCGAACGCGATCCGTGTGCTTGGCTCGCACCTCGTCGGTGTCATTGGTCTTCCACTGCCGAAGCTTGCGTTTGCCGTTTTTGGCGCAGGGTCGCCATTCGCGAGCGCGGTCAGCTCTGCTAACCCTCGCAATGCCGGCGACGGCCGGGTTAGGCCAAATCGCTTCGGCGCATGTTTCGGTGGGCGAAGGAGCTTCGCTTTCCGGCGTCCGGTCCATCGCATATAACCGACCCAAAAGTGTGTTCACTCGACGTGCGCTCGAATGTTGCGAGCGGTGGAGTGGGTGAAGCGAAAGAGAGAGAGAGAGTTCACACGAGGCAAGCACGTGGCAGGCAAGAGAGAGAGAGTGATGTCACCTCACACTGAGAGGTAAGACGTGACCTACTTCGCACCACCCCAGCACCTCCTGTGAAGGAAGCACGGTGCGGCACACCAGCATGGAGGAACGAACAAGCCGCGTTACACAGTCTAACCAAGAGCTGCTTCGCCTCTAATAAGGTAACACATACCTCTACTCATACACGCGCCACGACACGCTTCAGGAACACATGTGGCACAATTCTTATCTTGAGCCATGATCTTGTGAGGGCTTTCTATATACTTTCACCTGGAGTATGTGTGAGCTGCCTATGCAAATCCTCTTGCGAGTGTTTCGGTAGCACGGTGAGTACAGCTCTTGTTATGCTACCGAAACACATCTTGCCGTAGGTTGACAGGTTGTGCGTCTAACTTGTACGTCGTCCGGGTCAAAAACCATTATTATCTTTGTCCACCGGTGCATTAAAGGGACTTTGACACGGTCACCTGGAGAAATAGAAGTGAGGGTGTGGTATGCCTACAGAGATATGCAAAGTGGGTCGCAAAAGAATGTTTCAATGCAAAAAAAGCCGTAGATATTGCCAGCCGCATACCTCGCCCACCTCCAGCAACCAAAATTTTGCCATTGCGGTCGCTGTCATTTACTTTTTTTGACATGATGTGTTGAAAGGAGCGGAGCCCTAATTTTTACTGAAGTTTCAGCCGCTGCAAATAGTTCAATTTCAGCGCCAAGCCGAACAAAGCTAAACTATATCGATTTCACGCGCAGCCGACCACATAACATTAATAATCGCCGTAATGCAGATGCTCACACGTATACCTCTTCAATTGTTACATCACGGCTCGTGACTGCATCAGTGTTTTGCGGCCCTGGGACTGCTCATGCGTTTGTACAAGTATTTAGTCATAAAATTCGTGCTCGACAAAATAGGCCCAAATTTCTGAAGCCTATTTTTGGATGCACGTCGATTAACCTAATAAACACTGGTCAACGTCATTGTTTGTGAGCTAAAAAGAAGGGCTTTCTGCCCGCTAAAGAACGAGTAAGACTCAAGTAAAAGACGTAACAGAAATGTTTGGTTCAAATCAGAATCAAACACAGGTCTTTCTGAAGGGTAAGCTGGTGTTCTGTCACACAGTAATGGAATTGCTCAAGGCTGTCTTGGAAAAAAATGGAAAAGGCCACCATATGAATGCGATATATTGGGTAACAATGCGTTATAGAACCACACAATCATGCCAGGCGTTACAACATTGGCATTGTTTAAAGGCCGACACACGAAGCACTGAGAAGCATTTCATCATCACCAGTAGGAACATGAAAAGAGCGCGCCGCTGCGTTGTCTCACATGTTGGATTACGGAAGTGCAGGGGACCCTTCGTGGATTCAGAAAAAAAGCCCCGCCTCCTCGAACAGAATCGTAAGGAAATATGAATGCATTTTTGCGCGGAGAGAGGGTACCCTAGCCATCCGGCATTCACCTTCTCCGACTTCTGCCATCACCTTCAGAGCCGGCCAGCTAGTGAATAGTTGAGAGTGAGGAGAGCGGACGGGAGAGTGGCACGCCAGCGTTCTCGGTTCGGTGTTGGCGTTTCACAGTGGCGTCTCGAGCACGCATTTTCCGATGTTCCTTAGACACACCCAGCCAGCGAACGGTCGACAGTGAGGCGCACGCAGCAGAGAGGGCAAATGGCGAGAAAAGCGGTGACGCACAGCACCTGCCCTCCGCTACACCTCGCACCACATGCTTCGTTTGCTAGGGGTGAGGATAAGCGCGCACGCCTGATGCAGTTGCTATGACCAAAGAGAGCGCAGAGGTAACACCTGCTGGTGCGTGGACAACGCAGGGTGCTTTTATAAACCGATTAAGAAATACCTTCGCATTAAAAATAAACCTCGTAATAGGCATTTGGCCCCTGTAGGTTTAGTAGGCATTTTCAATTTGAAACGACCAATGTTACTTGCACAAGCGTCAGCTTCTTTGCGGCACGATAACATATTCACACAGAAGCGAAGAAAGGCTAGCGATTGAGATTGCATGGGGTCCTATTACGCTATCGCATTCAATTCTTGAAGGCGAACTTCAAGCATTGGCTGAGGTGTTCAAATTTGAGGCCTTTTTAGTCAATGTAAGCCGCTTTGACTGCTCCTTTAGCTGGGGGTTGTCTCTCGTCAATGCGCCGGTGTGTACGCTAGTGCTAATTGCTCTCCCTAGAGACGCAGCTGTGCTCTTCATTTCAAGAGTGCTCACTAGATGGCGCACCGCTGCTCAGGCGACGCTCACTCCACTCCCGGCGTGTGCTCTAGTTTGATAACAGACGGCTAGGCAGCCACGCCTATATATAGCGCTATATATAGGTGCGCCGAAAGCGCCTATATATAGCGCCTATATATATCCTTTTTCTTTCGCTGGACATCACTCAGTTGTCATTACTACTACCCCCTGTGAGGAACGTGGAAGGCAAGGTGGCGGTGCGGAGAGCTTGCAACGCGGCTGCAGCATGGGCTCGCAGTCCGGACCCTTCTCGAACTTCTCACTAGATCCTATAATTCAGGATCTCTGGATTGGTACTTCACGGATCGCAAAACCATCTTAATAAAAGCAAAACGTTCCTCAGAGCTTATGTGATCCGTAAATAAGCTCTTGAACAAAATGTATATACTGCATCAGCATTTAAATATCTGTATTAGCACATTATTGTGGAAATAATAAAAATTGTAGATATATAACGTGTATATACAATCACACGACAACAGCTCTCGTGCCACGTCTTTATATGATGATGATATAACATATAAACCAAAGATTGACAGTTTACCGGGCATAACCTCTGGAGCAAGCTCCTTCATCATCAATCACTTTGTGCATATGCAGAAGACTTTTTTGTTAGACGCAATATTGAAGATCTAACAGGTAATGATTTCAAGATAACTATAGGACGTTTTATTAGTATAAATTGCAATAGAAGTAAGAAAAAAGAAATAGACAGAATGTTAACTGGCCGCTGACATGGAGCGAGCCTGCAAGATCCGAACAACGCGTCCGATGCTCCACCAACTGAACTAAACCACCAGTCACATACCCACCCAATTTATGGGGTATATACGCGCAACTAAACGTGAGAGTGCCGCTCAGCGCCACTGGATAGCCATGGCGGCCAGTGCAGAGCACATTTATTTTACCTGGCAGAACGCAACGATTTCTCCTGTTGCAACCGTAAACATATATCGACGGCCCTATTCATAAAGAGATGCGAACATGCTCAAACTATGACAGTGACACGAGCTTCACCATTTTCCGATTGATACAGCATGCCGAAAATACTTGCCTCCTTGTCGCAACGATGAGAGGCACCTAGCGCTAACCTTTTTGAGCAAGAGCACTCTAACCGAATGTACTATGAAGCAGAACTTGACACACACACACACACACACACACACACACACACACACACACACACACACACACACACACACACACACACACACACACACACACACACACACACACACACACACACACACACACACACACACACACACACACACGCACACACACACACACACACACACACACACACACACACACACACACAAGCACGCACGCACGCACGCACTCACTCACTCACTCACTCACACACACGCATGCGCACGTGATGTATATGGGACAAGACAAAGACAACGTGGAAAAGCCACCGACAATGTATAATTAAGTGCTATCGCAATAGCGCATGAAACCTTTCTTTAAGTAAGCATCTTCGGCCAATCCCTGCCACTGGTGTTGTCAAGCCTCGATTATCCTCTTGTGTGACCGCAGTTCGGCGGTGGCCAACTACTTGAGCTGGCGCATCGTGCAAGTGATGGGCCAGTACGCGACCGAGCGGTTCCGGCGGGCGAGGTTCCGCTTCGACCGGTACAGGTACTTGCTCCAGGACGTGGGCGAGATTCCGCGAGCGTGCGTGCGCCTCACGTCACGACTGCTGCACTTCGCAGTGGGCCGGCTCTACTTCGACCGGCACATCTCGCGGCCGGCCGAGCGGTACAGGAAAGTACGTGCATGAATTACGGACAATCTAAGACAACGTATGTCTTACGCACATTCCTTATCCCACTCTGATATCGCACTGCCGAGCTCGTGTATTCATCGTCATTCATTAAAGGCACGTATCGCTTATTGCGCTGAATTCAAGCTTGTCTACAAGATTTACCAAGATCAGTTCCACGACCCTGACCATTGTGCTCGTTCGCAGCTGTACGACATGGCTGAAGAGCTGCGGGACGCCTTTGCTGTCCTCATTGACCTCAACACCTGGATGGACTCGGACACCAAGGAGAGGGCGAGGCAGAAGGTGCGCCCACTGAGAATAGATTTCAAGATGAATGTTATAACAACAGGTACACGAAGGCGAGCACTGCAGAGAACACAGAGATAAACGCACCCGAATCATCGTCGAGGCTGCGCAGATGACACTCATGCAGGAGGAAGCCTTCTTTTATTTTCTCCAACGAGGAATTAAGAGTTCCTCCAGTTTCTTTTTTGGTATGTGTTTTTTGCTGATGTTTTTTTTGCTCGTATTTTCTTGTCCAGCTGCATCACCTGCAGATGAACATCGGCTTCCCGCCCTGGATCAAGAGCGACCGGGACCTGGACGAGTACTACAAGGACGTAAGTGCATGAATACTGTGCTCAGAATAGGAGAACGTAAACATGTTGAGATTAACGAGACTTGTGTTCCTGACCAGCTGCATAATAATAATATTCCCTAGCTGCGACGCCCACAGGCAGACAAAATTGATAAGTTGATTTCAGTAAACACTTTTACTTTGTCACTGCATTCGCAATACTTGCAAATAATATTTAAACCGTCACAAGGCCAACTACGAACTATAGTAGTAAGCATGTTTGGTTTTGGTTGAGAAGATTTACGCCGAGCTCTTGGGACGGTATAAGATCGGGGGATCAGGATAAGGATAAACCTGTTTTATTTAAAAGGGCAGTAACACTGAAGAGTCATTGCCCACAATCTCGCTCCTTAAAGGGGACATGAAACGCTTTTTAGGTAGCCACAGAATGAAATTACTAGAAGAACGTATTGCTTCAGAAATTCAACAGCACAAAAATTTGAAGAATCCGCCCAGTACGAGCGGAGTTACAAAATTTTTTTCCCACGCTGCAATCGCATTCTCTCTTTACTCGTCCACATGGAGGCACTGGAAGGTAATATGAAGATATTCCAAGGGAAAAAAATTACGCCATGCGCGCCTCGTAACCTGGAGTCATTTTTTCTTCAAATGAGTGGTTTTTTCAGTGTGATCGCACGCGTAGACAAGTCACGGCCTCCCGCAGTGATCTCTGTAACGACCGAGTGAGCCATGTTTAAATCAGCAATGGCTGACAGATGACCTTCTATGAGTGATTTTCGAACGTCTTACTTCATTTTTTAGGGAAGGGTAAGCAATATTTAGTGATCCTTGATAATGTATTGTGAATTATAGGCCATGTGCTGCGCCATAACATTCACTCGCGTGTTCACCGGAGCGCCTCCTACAGATCGGCAGCGTTTTCTGACCATGCTTAAAAAGTGCGGCAGGGCCTCTTCAGCTCATCTGGAAGAAGCCCGCAATAATGTCATCCTCGCACATGCCCCAATATTTTCTTGAAACCCTGTCTTAACGGTAAAGCACTGCACGTATGCTGGCATCACGGCATGGACATGGACGAGTGTTTCAGGTGTGGAGTAGTGGGCAGCGTGTTTGGCTCAGAATGGACATGGACGCAACGCATGTTTCTTGACGGTGGTATCTCTTACTTTTCTTTGACCTCACTGAACAATAAACGCAGGTTCCGGACTTGCGCAAGGAGGAGTTCTTCGTCAGCCTCCTGCGCACGCTTAAGATTTACAACCGCATCATGTACGCCCGATTGCGCCGCTTCAAGAAAGCCGAGGATTTTGGGTGAGTGTAAAGTGAGCCTGTGTCACGCTGTTCCTTCGAGTTCCCGTCAAACATTCTTCTTTCCAGTGCGACAATGCTCATTCTTACCCGATTTCCATAGAAACAGGAAAAGTGTTTATGATTGTCGTGTGGGCACGGTGTTCTGCGGTTGTTCGTTAGTGCTAGAAGAGAGTATGCGCACGCGAATGGGCCTTGTCGGGACACAATAGGCGTAAAGTTTCAGCACGCGTGCTTCCGACGCCAGGCAATTGTATTTAAAAACGTCGGGTGAATAGTACGCATGATTTGAAGGCTGAATGCAATGCTTCGAAAAAATGAAAGATAAATTTCTGAGAGGACATTTGATCATTGCCTGTTTCCAATAAATATTGCCACGTTCCATTTCCCAAGTTTTTGTTATCGTCCCAAAACACCACACGATTCTCAGCGCAAACCGCGCCTGCAGTTTTCTAGAAGGTTCCGGACTGTAGTAGATCATTTCGATAAGATTACGCCCACTGTGCGAACGGTACAGATTGTTCTGGAAGCTACGCCACCGCCAGCGATAACGCTAGAACATTCGACGGCAAGAGTATAAATGCCGACGCGCTTCGCCGCTTGTCAGTTGTTGATCGAAGGCCGACGCTCCGTTCGCCGCTATCAGTCCGAGACTGCTATCTGTGTGAGACTGCTGCTGTAATTGGACTTTGCTTTTACCGGGCACAGGTTCGCCCAAATAAACAGTTGAATCCCAACACGAAGTCTCTTGTCTTCGGCCACGTCACGACCCCGTGACATCTGGTGGAGGTGCTGCTTCGTTCATGTACCGCACGCCCCCGTCAAGCCGTGAACCCAGCCCACGTCGCAGAGAAGACACCGACGCCAACCAGGAGCAGCGAACAAGCCGCCGACAGCAAGGGCTACCACCAGAGTACGGGCTTCTACCAGACAAGGCGCGGAAGACGAAGGCCATGACCGCGACTGCAGCGACAATGACAACCGCAGCGTCCCAGCCCACGATGGTCACGATACTGGAGCCGACTATTCTGTCATCAGTGGATCGTTCGCCGCGAAGTTAAAGAAAGTTAGGACAGCTTGGAAAGGCCCTGAAATCCGTACAGCTGGAGGTCATCTCGTAACGCCTGCAGGAATCTGCACAGCGAGAGTCACCATTAACGGCCGTATTTATCCTACAGACTTCGTAGTCCTACAGCGTTGCTCGAGAGATGTCATCCTTGGCATTGACTTCTTATGCCTCCATGGTGCTGTCATTAACCTAAAAACAAAGTCGATAACGTTATCCACAGAAGAAGCACTACCGCTGCGCACGCCGTCAGGACACCATGCCTTGAATGTGCTGGAAGAACAAGTCACCATTCCGCCTCGCTCAAGCGTCATTATTTCAGTCGGCACTCCTAAATCACCTGACTTGGAAGGCGTCGTTGAAGGCAGTCAGCATCTGTTGGTCACCCGAAATATTTGCGTCGCAAGAGGAATTGCAGAGCTGCGGGGAGGCAAAGCAACGGTTATGCTCACGAATTTCAGCAATGACTACAAACATGTGAACAAAGGAACAACGGTCGCATACATCGAAGAAATTGTCGAAGCCACCAGTGCTTTCGCCCTCGCCGATTCTGCGGAACCTGCTCAGAGGAACCAAGCCCCTCCCATAGCTTTCGACGTCAATCCCAGACTTCCGAACGATAAGCAAGAACAGCTCAAGGCCCTGCTCCTGCAATACGAAGATTGCTTTTCGTCGTCATCGAAAATCCGGCAGACCCCAATCACGAAACATCGCATCATAACCGAAGAAAATGCCAGACCACTCCGTCGGAGTCCGTACAGTGTTTCGACGCGAGAACGTGAGGCCATGAAGAGACAAGTTGATGAAATGCTGCGGGATGACATTATCCAGCCGTCCAAGAGTCCATGGGCATCCCCCGTGGTGTTAGTGAAGAAAAAGGATGGGACCCTACGTTTCTGCGTCGATTATCGCCGCCTGAACAAAATCACAAGAAAGGACGTGTATCCTCTCCCACGAATAGGCGACGCACTTGATCGGCTCCATAACGCCAAGTACTTTTCGTCAATGGACCTCAAGACTGGCTATTGGCAAATCGAAGTCGACGAAAGAGACCGAGAGAAGACGGCGTTTATAACACCGGACGGCCTCTTCGCATTTAAGGTGATGCCCTTCGGCCTTTGCTCAGCGCCTGCAACTTTTCAACGCGTTATGGATACAGTACTGGCAGGATTGAAGTGGCAGACTTGCCTTGTGTACTTGGACGACGTCATCGTGTTTTCCTCGAGTTTCGACGAGCATCTTCGGCGCCTTGAAGCTGTACTTCAAGCCATCAAGACTTCGGGACTCACACTGAAGCCAGAAAAGTGTAGATTTGCGTATGAGGAGCTCTTGTTTCTGGGGCACGTTATCAGCAAGTCTGGAGTTCGTCCCGACCCACGGAAAACAGCCGCCATCGCCGACTTCCCGCCGCCCACTGACAAGAAAGCCGTGCGCCGATTTCTGGGCCTGTGTGCCTATTATAGGCGGTTCGTGAAAAACTTCGCCCGCATCGCCGATCCTCTCACTAACCTTACCAAGGCCGACGTGGAGTTTAAGTGGGAAACGCCGCAGGAACACGCTTTCCAGGAGCTTAAACATCGCCTCCAGACGCCTCCGTTACTTGCCCATTTCGATGAATTCGCCGAGACAGAAATACATACTGACGCAAGCAGCGTAGGCCTTGGCGCCGTTCTTGTGCAGATGGCTGACGGACTTGAAAGGGTTATTAGTTACGCCAGCTGATCGCTATCCAAAGCAGAAGCAAATTATTCCACAACAGAAAAGGAGTGCCTTGCCATCATCTGGGCTACGTCAAAATTTCGCCCCTACCTCTACGGCAGGCCCTTCAAAGTTGTGAGCGATCACCACGCATTGTGTTGGCTAGCCACCTTGAAGGACCCTTCAGGTCGCCTCGCACGATGGAGCCTGAGACTTCAAGAATATGACATTACTGTCATTTACAAGTCCGGCAAAAAACACTCCGACGCTGACTGTCTCTCTCGTGCGCCTGTAGACCAACCGCTACCCGACGACCCGGATGACGACTACTTCTTAGGAACGATAACTACCGACGACTTCGCTGAACGACAGAGGGCCGACCCGGAACTTAAGGCCCTAATAGAATACCTCGAAGGCCGGACCGCCGAAGTCCCGAAGGTATTCAAGCGCGCACTTGCGTCGTTCTTTCTACGAAACGGTCTTCTACAAAAGAAAAACTTTTCACCGCTTCGAGCTAAGTACCTCCTTGTGGTGCCTTCAGCCCTGCGACCAGAACTCCTGCAGGCTCTGCACGACGATCCGACGGCAGGGCACCTCGGTGTTTCTCGCACGCTCGCGAGGATACAAGAAAGGTACTACTGGCCACGTCTTACCACCGACGTCACTCGTTATGTGAGAACATGCCTGGACTGTCAGCGACGCAAGACACCGCCGACAAGGACAGCGGGACTTCTGCAGCCAATTGATCCACCTTGCCGACCTTTCCAGCAGATTGGTATGGACCTACTGGGGCCGTTCCCGACGTCGGCTTTTGGAAACAAGTGGATCGTGGTAGCTACCGACTACCTCCCCCGCTACGCCGAAACAAAAGCCCTGCCAAAAGGCAGTGCATCCGAGGTAGCCAAGTTCTTCGTCGAAAATATTGTCCTACGTCACGGCGCCCCGAAGGTCCTTATCACCGACAGAGGAACGGCATTCACTGCCGAC
The DNA here is from genome assembly GCF_043290135.1 of Rhipicephalus microplus. NCBI lineage: Eukaryota > Metazoa > Arthropoda > Arachnida > Ixodida > Ixodidae > Rhipicephalus > Rhipicephalus microplus. The sequence continues at coordinate 153,646,744 of NC_134702.1, read as the reverse complement.
TTAACTCAAGCGATCTTGGCATACAGCCAAACAAACCACCGCCGGACGACAGCGTACCACCCACAGACCAACGGCCTCACCGAGCGGCTTAACAAGACGATCGCCGACATGCTGTCAATGTACGTCGATGTCGAACACAAGACGTGGGACGCCATTCTTCCGTATGTGACCTTCGCATACAACACGGCGGTGCAGGAGACGACGGAGATATCTCCATACAAATTGGTCTACGGAAGGAGCCCGGCAACGACGCTCGATGCCATGTTACCCACCGTCACCGACGAAGAAAACCTCGATGTGAGCGAGTACCTTCAACGCGCCGAAGAAGCCCGACAACTTGCGCGTCTCCGTATCAAAAATCAACAGACGACCGACAGCCACCGTTACAACCTTCGACGACGCTCCGTGGAATACCAGCCCGGTGAACGTGTTTGGGTGTGGACGCCGATACGCCGACGTGGACTAAGTGAAAAGCTTTTGCGACGGTACTTCGGACCGTACAGGGTGGTTCGACGTCTTGGCCCACTTGATTACGAGGTTGTCCCCGACGGCATCACGAACTCTCAACGACGCCGATCGCGACCTGAAGTCGTCCATGTCGCGCGCCTCAAGCCGTTTCATGCGCGTTAACAAACTGAACCAGTGTTTTTTTGTATTATTGTTGTATCGGAATTTATTCATTGTACTTTCTTGCATTATTATTGTACTTTCATCTTTAGTTAAAGCATCGGGACGATGCCTTTTTTCAGAGGGGGGCAATGCCACGTTCCATTTCCCAAGTTTTTGTTATCGTGCCAAAACACCACACGATTCTCAGCGCAAACCGCACCTGCAGTTTTCTAGAAGGTTCCGGGCTGTAGTATATCATTTCGATAAGATCACGCCCACTGTGCGAACGGTACAGATTGTTCTGGAAGCTACGCCACCGCCAGCGATAACGCTAGAACATTCGACGGCAAGAGTATAAATGCCGACGCGCTTCGCCGCTTGTCAGTTGTTGATCGAAGGCCGACGCTCCGTTCGCCGCTATCAGTCCGAGACTGCTATCTGTGCGAGACTGCTGCTGTAATTGGACTTTCCTTTTACCGGGCACAGGTTCGCCCAAATAAACAGTTGAATCCCAACACGAAGTCTCCTGTCTTCGGCCACGTCACGACCTCGTGACAATATACTGATAATTAACCTCGCTCTTCGGTTTATAGCAGCAAGTACTGCAGCGTAAAATGAAGCGAGCCTTTTGCGTTCAGCTCATCACTTTCATACAGAAAGTTGCTTGAGGACCTAGACAAACCAAGAATGAATAATGATGCATAGACGCAGGTTGCCCCAAACATCAGATGTTTTGATAAGTCTAGCTGATTAGGAATATTTCCAAAAAAAAGTAAACACTGGGCAGTGAGCAGAGCATTATTACAGCATCGATCTTTCTGGCATTAAGCAAGAGTTATTGAAGTTCGTATTACATTCGATGTAATGAAAAATACTGTTTCATGCAATACGAAAAATTACGTCACGATTTCTTCGCAGGTGGATCCCGCCTTACCCATCCAGCATGATGCACTACAGCCTATTGGGAAACTATATGCGTATGTGTCACCATCTGACCCTTCAAGCTTCAAGTTCTCGAACTTCTTCGGGGTCGCGTGAAATCATTGTCAAGTACAAAGCGCTATGCCTAAATGTGGTCCGTTTTATTCTTTTCTTTTAGTTCTCCCAATCGACTACATTCAGTACCCGTTTTTTCTACTGGACATGACACCGTAAGTTGGTCAAACGCTTAATCTTTTCGGTTTTTACGGTGTTATTTTTAGAAGATTACTTTCGCTCTTTAAAAAGGTGCATGTGTATAGCAATCATCTCCACCCAGCTCTGCAGGGGGCCAGGTTTTACCATTTTAAGGCATGAAGTTTTCAAAAATTTAGGAGCAAGTTCGGATGCATCCCGTCAATGCAGCAACCAGTCATGAGGATCAAGCCTATGAATAATGTCCCCATGGGATCAGTGAAGAATCGTTTGAACAATAAATATCACACGGTATAACGTTTCGACTGGACCTTGTCTTCATCAGAGCAGCTACCTTCCTTTGCAGACTTTCCTGTGGTTGTTATTTCCAAAAGCCTCCCTGCTCTTTCATCAGATAAGCCATCTGGTCGAAACGTTAGTACCAGTGACACAGCTTGTGCCCCGAACAAAGTCCTAAATATACACTATCTTCAAGTTCTGTGTTGTCTGTAATTCCATACTGAAGGAGTAACCTATTCGGTATTGGTGAACGGTGCAGCGAAACCTGCACGTGCCGAACTCTAAGACGAAACTTGAATTCAATATATCGGGAAATCTGAAAATACAACTACGATGAAATAATAAAGGTGCCTTTTCATTGTGCACCTCGCAAGACATATAAATGTACGTCACTGTCTATTGATATGGCGAAAAGGAGGTTCTTTCATCACCACGCGCGCTTATTTATTTATTTATTCATTTATGGGAGTATGGGCTTACACATGGGGAATGGTTAGAAGAGAAAAATTCCCGACCAACGTAATCAGCACCGCGGTATTCTCGAGCGCTGCTGCGCGTGCTCAATGGGCGCCGGAAGCATCTAGCTTGTCATGCCCTAATGTAAGTCATGTTTTTCACTACTCAGCGGGCTTCTCGATATATGAGATAAGCAGTGACGATGTGAGGCTTCTTTTCTTCGATTTTGACCATAATGAGCATCACCATGCTTTGAAAACGACAACCTATTTATTTCGCGTCATCCACCACGTTGACAAACAAGTGAAAAAATATCCGAGGAGCTCGCACCACGGGCCACTGGTGCAACGACCGGGGTTCATCAACGTATAGACCGCAGGTTATGGCAGGGCGTAATGAAAGTTTCTGCTCCGCGCAACATCCTTTTAGTCATACCAATCGGTATCTTAAATGAATTCGGAAAAACCCTTTTCCGCGAGGTACAGTTGAAATTTGGTGAAGTAAATAAAAAAAACTTCTTGAGGCATTTGCAATTGCTCAATGTTTGAAACTTGATGTCTTTTGGCTTTTTTTGTTTGATTGAGCCGTAGGTTATCGCAAGCTTTGCCTTGAAGCATTGTCATTAGTAGAAATTATTTATATATATGAAGGATCATTCTATTTACTGGTGTTCCATAGAGTTAGGTACTCATATACTTCCTTATATTCTGTCCTGCTCCTTTTCTTCCTCACTGCGCTGGCAAAAGTTGGCAGGAAGTTTCTCAAAGTTGAAGGTTGGGCTAGTTGGGGACAGCTCATTTGACATGTGAAGCAGCATCTTTTTGTGCCTTGTTTCATGCGCTGCTTCTCCCATTAAGATAAATTGGCCGAAGATTTCATGGTGAGTGCGACAAAAAATAAGAAGTATGTCTATACATAAATGCGACAACGCTGCAATCAGTATCGTTTTTTTCGGTCTTAAGTTCACTTCATCTGCACGGCTTTGGACAGGGTTGACAAGCAGCACCAGTTAGAATTGCAGTAATGGTGTAGTCTATGCCAATGGATTTATTGCTATAGTTATTTGTAGACGCGGAAACAATAACTATGTAAACAGTATTGACATTTGTTGGTTCGTTGCTACAGTACATACGCTCACAATGTAATTACCCATTATCGTCCTTGCCTTGCACAGACCCATCAATTTCGGTGCCCTCGGAACCATTATGGGGCAGCAGCTGACGTACGGCTTCGGAGAGCAAGGTGAGGCCACGAATTGGTCCTTAAATGAAGAGCCACTAAATAAAAACACTAATTACTTAGCCTGATTTAGTACTATTTAGGAAAGATATTCCCGTTAGCGTCTAACAAAGATGGCGACCAAACAGTGAAAACGAATGCGAAAGTGACAAATTACCAGCTCTGATCAGTCTTCATGACGTGAAGGATCTCAGAGTACATTATACCCAACTTGCGGCTCACAGGCGCCCTTTACGACGAGCACGGAAAGCTGGTGGAGTGGTGGTCTCGTGAGACCCACCGCAAGTTCATCATCGGCGCCCGCTGTCTCTCCGAGCAGTACGACCAGTTCAACAACCCCATCACCGGAATGAAGGTACGCGCAATAGCGGATGCTGATCGGATGATCCTCGAATGTTTGCGCGACGCTGTTCGGCCCAGGATTGACTGATTGAACTTTTCATGTGATCCGAAACTTGGCTGTGCCATGGTGCGTTTTGCTTCAATCTGTGTGTGTCTGGGATGTGCCAAATGCGCTGTGTGTGCGCGCAAGAACGCTTGCGTGTTGTTTGTATATGATTTGATCCTGGTCTGTTCTCCACCTCAGTTGAGCGTCAACAACACCCTGGAGACGAGCATTGCCGACAACGCGGGCCTGCGACTCGCCTTCAAGGTATGTGTACCAGGAGGAGCCATGGTTGGGCAGTTGCTGACCTTCATGTATGTCAAAATTTTTAAATTTATGTGGTTGGCATGGGGCAAGGTTTAATCTCCTATTCTTCCACCTGGCCCGTAGGAGATTTGCGGAATTAAAAAGAATTGATTCATCTAACCGCCTATTAAATTCCCCTTCCCGATACAGGCCTTCCGGGTGTACATGACCAAGTACGAGGAGCGCTACGGCATGTACTCCATACCTGGAATGGAGCCCTGGACAATGGAGCAGGTCTTCTTCATCGCGTACGCCCTGGTAAGCATTGTCAAACTTTACAGCCCGCGACTATTCTTGAGCTACACGAGAGCACACTACCTTCGGGCTCTTCTATGTGGGTGCAAGATAAGTCCTGCTGTTCTTGCAAGTTCATTTTTTTTACTAACCCATTCGAAAAAAAAAAACGCGTGCAGATTGTTCTGTGAACTCAATTGCTTCAACTTTCTTTCATGGTATGCACGATTACACATCATGATTGATGGCTTTTATCATAATCGAACGATGACGTGGGACATATTTAAGGTTTAAAAGCCTGTTCGCGTGTATTTATCCGGCATTTAAACGCAGTCAAACGTATAATCTTTTTTCTTTGCACACTTCGTATTCTCTTAGCTAATTATCACTTGTAATGATGAGTGATTTCTTTTAACTTTTAACTTTTAATTTAGATAACTCTAAATAATAAACAACCACAAAATTTGTGTTCCAACAGGAACCTAAACGTACTATTGTAAAAATGGTGACAATGGCACCACTGTTTGTCTTTCTGCTTGCATCCGTAGTTTTTACCGAAGTGAGCCCTTCCCCCCCCCTCCCCAATAGTGTGTAAAGGTCAGTCGACTAATCAATCATTGTCCGATAGCTGAATTTCTTGCTTTTATGCCAATCTATATAGTATAAGACATCTTCAATTACGAACAGCTTTTTTCACTCTTGATATTTTTACTGCAGTCGCGATGTGAGGTGTCCCGGAAGCGCTCCATGTACTTCTACCTGCGCCCCCGTGACCAGATACCCAACCGCTTCCGGTGAGTAGTAACCCGAGTCAAATGCACTGAGCATTTATTTTACTCCCTCGGTAAAATCCAATGACTTTTCTCGTGGGACTACAGCAGTACACTTATGCTTGTTTTTTATAAAACTTTATCGCTTGCAGTCAACATGCAAATGCGTTATATGCCCAACTCCACAACTCCAATGTTCATATCAGTACTCACAGAGGTGAAGTCTGTTTTACGCATCACTTTTCGTTATCTCACTGTCGGACGTTTGCGCGCTCACAAATCACGTTGGTGTAAGATATTATGGCTGCATGACCGTCATGGCATGAATAGTCGTGATGGTCATTCCCAGGCAACATGCACGTAACACAAGTTGCCTGTCCATATAGCGTTATCTTGAGCACATTGTTCTACGCAATAGCTTTTTAGTGAACAAAGACAACTTTTAATCGCCAGTGTTTCTGCCCACTGATACTCCACTTAAGATTGTTTTTTCATCGTTATTGGCATATGCGGGCTTCCACGATCTGCTTCTGGCTTAGCACTTAGCGACGTCATGACCCATAAGGAGTACACTGATATGCACATTCACACAGCACGAAGCTTAAGGTTGGCTTCAATAAGAACGAACCCTCCCCCACCTCCCAAGAACTACTTATTAAGGGGCGACACTGCTTTAAAGAAGTTTTTTTTAATTTTTTGATTAACTTTGATGAAACTTGTGCAGCTTATGTATATATGTGTGCTGATTTTAATTATGCAATTATTTTTCTTGTATAAGGTGTAGTTTGTAAAATACAAAATGTTTCATGTGCCTTTTTGGGAGTGAGATTGTTTTGAAAGTAAGAGCTGCAAAGTGAGTTGACATATTACAATATTCTGGAATCAGGACTGTGTGCAATGCTACAAAAATGTATGTTCTAAATCAATTTGAAGAAAAGTTATGGTATGTTGAACATTTGTATGCGAGTCAATTACAAGCTAGAATTTCACTGGCAAGTGTTCAACATTGCTCAACATTGGTTTATAACATTCATATTTTGCTGCATTGCAATAAAATTTGATTCCAGAATATTTTGATATGCTCATTTACTTAGTTGCTTTTTTAGTTGAGGCAAAAGCCTTCTCTGCGAAAGGCATATAAAATATTTAGTATTTTGAAAACTACATTTACCACCAGAAATGTAGTTGCACATTTGAAATTTGCACACATATATACATACACTGGTGAAGTTTCACCGAAATTGATCTAGAAATAAGGGTTATTTAGGTGCTATGTTCCCCCTCAACATTTGCATATTTTATTTTTTGTTTATTCAAGTACCCTAAGGGCCCACTATAGGGACAATACATACGGGGGGGGGGCATAAATAAAAATTTTCGCAGAGAATGAATAATTGTTGGTTAATACAATTCTACGGTACAGAAATTCTAAACATCAATGCAAGCAATCCAACAACCGATCCAACGTAGGATGAAGCATAATTCTTGTGAAAGTTACATAGTTCTGAATACGTGAGAAATTCCGGATTGAACAAACAAGGTTCACTTGCAATCCTGGAAGGTAATGCGTTCCATTTTTTACTGATGACGTCAATGGCAAAATTTTGTATTTTATCAGACGGGTGAAAATAAGGTTCACTTTGAAAGCTTGGTCGGTGCGACTAGAAGTAGGAGATGGCGGTAAAATATGCGTCTGGGCAAATGACGTGTTAGAATGATACAGGTGTGGAAAAAACGTAATGTGGAAATTCGCTAGCGCACAGCAAGCGGCGGCATGCTCTGCTTTGCTTTCAAAAACGAAACGCTTTGAAATTGCGAGTATTATGATGAGATAAATAATGCTGCTTTATTATGAAATCAGAAAGATTAAAGGAGAATGGTGCTTATGAAATCATAACGGAAGTTTTAAAGTGAAGACCAGTAAACTGTCTTGATAAATAAGCAAAAACTCAGTATTTACATCGAAAGGTAAGCCAGGATCTCTGTGACTAGATGGAAAATGTGGTTACATGGACTAGCTGCTCATATTTAGCGTTGTACTTTGGAATTTACGCAGTAAGAAGCTGCTTACGTATAAGAGATTCTGTGCATAGTATTATTGTACATGCATGTTTTCACTTGTGCTGCGCCAAACATTTCATGGTCTATGTTCATTGTCTATGTTCATGGTCTATGTTTTGTGGTCTATGTTCACCCATGTCCTCGTTGCTTGTCATGTATTAGAGAGGCTCAGGTTTTCCTCAAGTGACAAACCTTTATTTCTTCCGGGCTTGCCCTCACCTTTGACATGAAATAAAATTGAACTGAATTGAATTACAGTGCCACCTAGCCAAGCACATCTAGACGACGCTCTTATTTTCACATGGCCTCTGTACGTTATCTGCAAAGGTCACGCAGACATAAACGCAAGAAAACTCGTCAAGTGCGCCCAAGTTAATTGGTTAGGTTTATCATATGGGATGTACCTTGACAATACGTACTACTAAATTTTGTTTCATATCAAAGTCAAGTGAAGTGAACCAAGAGTCTTCCAATTACACGCGACTCCCGCAGTTAGAAACATAATAAGGTTGCCCAAAGGTTTTTTAGATGCGGAAGCATCTTATACTCGCGCCTTGTAGTGCGCCGTCCGCGCCGTCCGCGCCGCTTCTCGAACATTCGACAGCTGACGCGCGCGCATGCGCCGTCGCGCCGTCGCCCACCATCTGTGCCGCGCGCGCTTCTCCTTCGAGAACATTCGACAGCTGACAGCGCATGCGCCGTCGCGCCGTCGCCATCTGTGCCGCGCGCGCGCTTCTCCTTCGAGAACATTCAACAGCTGACAGTGCATGCGCCGTCGCGCTGTATATCAAGGTCGGCGCTCGCTCGCTCAGTTGCCGCTCGTCGGTTGGTTTGTACGGCGCGTCGACGTCCAAGGTCGCGGTGAAATGAATTCCAACGAATCCACAAACACAATGATCGACGTCCCTTCGACCAGCGCCGTCCTTTCCCATACGTGTCTACGTGTTCACTCATTCAACACCCCCTCCTACAACCACGTTAACCAATTTAGCCATCGACCCAAGTAAGTCGCAATTTAACACCCCATTCCACAACCACGTTAACCAATTTAGCCATCGACCCAAGTAAGTCGCACTTTAACACCCCGTTAACCAATTATATGCTCCGCATCCTCCTCAGTGTTCCCCCGAGGGAAGCTGCGGGCAATTTTTTTTTTAATATTGATTCCTAACGTGAATCCGCCTAGTTTGGTTACAATGGAGTCTGTTTTTTTTCACGCAGAAACGAATATACAGAACGCGAATACGAATAAACGAATATACAAATGTCATATCTAAATGCACTCCTTTCATTTTCATATAGTCTAGCAAAGTTCTAAAATGTAATTAGACATTTTGGACTTTCGGAAATCTTGGACAAGGGAACATGGTTTCAAACTGTTGGGGCTCATTCCTGCGTAATAACAGTGGGGTGATTAACAATCACTTTCAAAATATACGGGTTGAAAGGGCTGGAGGTCACGAAAAGGACTGTCCTAAACGACTTCTTGTGTTGAGAGCCCCAGCTGTTGTTCGCCTGAAAAGAGCTTCTTATATACGATTTCATGTTCTCAAAGGTCGCTTTTTGTGCTTCGCAGGACCATCATCCCGCTGATGAATTTCGAGCGGTTCTCGGCCATCTTCAGCTGCAAGGTCGGCACCATCATGAACCCGGACCAGAAGTGCATTGTCTGGTAGCCGGACTTTGCCATTCGCGTGGCGTCCCGAGCAGCCGCACGCGCTGGCTAATACAAATAGCCTATAATAATTTGCATTTCACGATTCGCTCCTTTCTTTATCTTACTTCTACAAGTGAACGTGGCGTAGATCAGTGCATGGGCGCAAAACTTGGAAGCCGTAAAAATATATTGCACGAGCTTAAAACGAGATAGTTTAAAACTTTGCATCGTACCTGGAAGCAAAGTTCGCCATGCTTTACAAATGGTGAACAGGCCCTGTTTCCTAACTGTAACATAGCCGCATTCTATACGAGCATAAATTGAGCAAGAGTTGATATACTTGTATATAAAAATAATTCGTACTGTCCTATCCATGTGCCTTTTCATGAATCCCTCTCAAGCACTGTTACTATGCGTGAACAATGTTGGCGATCGTGATATGCATGACCATACAATCAATTTTTGATCTCAAAATAAATTGTTACCTAAGCGCACCATACCGTATCCTTTTCCTTTCTTTTTGCGTCTAGAAACTTGTCTGCAAATAAGTATTGCTCTCCATTACTTTTATTCCACAATGGTGCAAAGTTGGGTTCACCTATACCTCTCTGACACATAACTGCGCAACAAGTGCGCAATTGTGAAGCTCGCAGTTTTATGATTGTATTTGTTTTACAATTATTCCTTGAGCTATTTTATAATAAATCATTGGCTGATGATGTGCTGGGCACTCTCTCTGGCGCCAACGCTGCAGCTGTGGTCGTCTCCAACATTAGGCTAACTAAACAGAACGTTCATGTTAACACATAGGCATGCACATGGTTTCCATTAAAGAGAGTGGAGGGGGAGGGGCGAAGGCTCTTTGCACTGATTCCCACCCTAGAAGTTAATGTAAAGGGCTGTCTTTGAGCCCTTCCCTTTTCAGGTCACCAGGGGGTTGGGGAGGGCGACTACCCTGCCCGCCTCGTGCGCACGCCTGCGTTATGCTCCTTTACCACCACGATTCGGTCCTCCTACACGTTTTCCTTCCCCGGTGTACAGGTTACAAACTAGGTTAATTTCTTTGTCTTTCTCTTATCTTTCATTCTCAAACGTACTATTGTTCATGCCGACCTGTAAATAGCTCGTTTATTACCTGTACGAAGGCCTTTCTTCAAGTCCAACTCGGTAGAAGAGTGTTTGGCAGCTGACCAGAAGGCCACGGGTTCGGTCCCGGGTTCGGTGGCTGCATTTAGATTGCGGCTAAGTGGTAGAGGCTCGTGTACTGAGCGATGTCAGTGCAGGATAGAGAACACCAGATGGTCAAAATTTCCGGAGTCCTCCTCAACGACATCTATCATAATCGCATTGTAGTTTTGGGATGTCAAAGCCTTTACATTATCATCATTATCATTATTATTCTCAATTGCGTAAATACACTTCTCTGTCTCTCTCTAGCCATAAAAAGGTGTTTGCTTGACTCTCGCTGTATTTTTTTCGAAAGATTGAAAAGCAAACAGAAACTTCCTTCAATGGAGAAATAAACGTATTGAAAAGTTTCCGCTAAGCGCTGCTAAGGGCATAAAATGGCGTTAGCGTGTCTGTGCATAGGCAACCGAGTTCCATTCAGGAGAGAGAAGAGCATGACAGTTCATACACATGAGTAGCAATCGAAGTGAACAGAGCAGAACTATTCGGGGAAGGCTAATGTAATAATAAAGTGAATTGAATACCGAGCGGAAGTCACGGATAATTTGTGTTGTAAGTGAGCTGACTACCAAGGTGATCAGTGAAAGTAACATTAGTGGCAGTTATATGCTGTACGGTGGTCGTTGATACCAGGCACGCGGCTAAATGTTCTCAGCGGATGCATTTTCCCTTCGAGCTGTCTCAGGCGAACGGATAAGGCACAGTACGAGTTTTCATTCCCGCCTCGTCAGAAAAATATGGCCCCAATAGGATGAAAGAAACAAACGGCAGCAAAATTGCTAAAAAAGAAAGAATTAACAAAAATATACATAGATAAAAACATATAAGGTAGCCGCACAAAATGGCGGTTCTAGGAGTCCTGACATATCCAAACAACACGTGAAAACAGCCGCTCTACTGACAATGTACCGAGTATTGCCGCGTGCATAGCTGCATTTAGCGGCAAAATAGCGACGACAACGAAGAACGCGGATTTGCTCGAGAGGCGCAGCGCAGCAGAGTGAAGAAGATGACAATCTTAGCGGCCTTCTCTGAGAGCGTCTCTACAAGTCCCACTGTCCGTGTTTTAAAATAAACCCCCTGTCATTTATAACCCGCGACACTGGTGGAGGTGCGGGGTACTACCACCTCATGATCAGCACCCCTGTGAGAAGCCCCGAGTCCAGCCCTACGAGACAGCCACGCGTGGAGACGCCTGTGCACCGCTCAAGCCGTCGCCTTCAAGGTCTTGAACCAGAATTTGGCCTTTTAAAGGGAGCAACACTTCCGACAACCACCCCTACTCAAGAAATGGCAAGGAGTCCTGCACAGGTGACGGTACAGAATATGCGCATTCCTGAACCATTTCATGGCCGGCCGAACGAAGATGCGCAAGATTGGCTTGAGCAGTTCGAACGGGTAGCTAAATCGAACTACTGGAGTCTCGATGGAAAGCTCTTCCACGTATACTTCGCCCTTGAAGACGGCGCGAAGACGTGGTTTATAAACCGGGAGGCAACATTGACGACATGGGAGGAGTTTTGTCGTCGGTTTCTTGACACCTTCGGTAACGCGGACCGACGCGAAAACGCACAACGCCTTCTTGAAGGACGCACCCAACAGCTGCATGAAAGCGTCGCCATGTTTTCTGAGGATATGGTGTGCTTGTGCCACCGCGCGGACCCCAACATGCCCGAGGCTCGAAAGCTAACCCATCTCATGAGGGGCGTCAAAGAGCAGATATTTGTTGGTCTTGTGCGCAATCCGCCGACAACAGTGGACGAGTTCACCAGGGAGGCCACCGCAATAGAGCGTGCGCTACAGCAACGGTACCGACAGTCTGATCGCCCGGCCACCGGCGCAGTTGCAGGCGCCGCCGCACTTACCACAAACGAAGAGTTTGCTCTACGCCACCTGATTAGACAGATCGTGCGTGAGGAGATCGCGAAGGAGAACGCAAAATACACATTGCAGTCACAGGCGTCCCCGCAGCAGGAATCCACGGTAGCCTCCGTCACTGAAATCGTTCGCCATGAACTTCGACAAGCATTTGCCTCTCCTCAGCAATATTCCGCTCCACCGCACTGTCCAAGCTCGTGTACCTATGCAGACGCTATGCGTCGTCCGTTGGCTCCAGAAGTGTCGTACCAGCTGAACGGATACAGCTATGCAGACGCTGTTCGTCGACCCACGCCCATGCCAGCACCGCAGTACCTCGAACCGTATCCTGTGGCAGCCTGGGCTCAGCAGGATTCTGTCAGGCAACCCTATATGCGGAAGACCGACATATGGCGCACTGCGGATAGTCGACCACTCTGCTACAACTGTGGAGAGCCAGGGCACATTTGCCGTTTTTGCCCACATCGCCGAGCTGAATACCGCGGTAGTGCACCTACAGCTACGCGCCGACACATCGACGAAAGCCGTGGCCCCATCGACGACGACCAGACTGGCAGGCGGGAAGGCTCTTCTACCTTCCAGACGCGGTCACCATCCCCGGCTCGCTTTGGTTCACCAAGCCGCCGTAGTTTTGCTGACGCCGTCAGAGGTCGGTCTCCCAGCCCACGGCGGGGAAACTGAAAGCAGCGACCTCTTGGGGGAAGGTTGCAAGCCGTCGAATTGCCGAAAAACCCCTACTGCTGCCGAAACACGTGAGAGACGACGATGAAGACTTCGCCGAAAAAACTGTGACTGCCGACCTCGCTGTGACGATTGACGGCGTTGAAGTGACGGCCTTAGTCGATACGGGTGCAGACTTCTCCATAATGAGTGAACGATCGGCAGACGAACTCAAGAAAGTCAGGATGGAATGGACGGGCCCTTATATCCGAAGTGCTGGAGGCCAGATAATGACTCCCACGGGAAAATGTACAGCAAGACTCACTATTAAGAATGTGGCTTTTGTAGCCACATTTCTGATCCTACCGGAGTGCTGCAAACCTATGATTCTGGGAATGGATTTCTTAAGAGATTACGGTGGTGTGGTCAACATACGCGACGGTGTGATCACATTCGCCGCTGACAAGTCTGTGACCACTGATCCAGACCAAGAACCCAGGGTGTTACGTGTGGTCGACGACGACGTCTGCGTGCCACCACTGTCATGTAGTCTTGTTTCCGTGTGTTGCGCCGTGCACTGTAATGAAGACGCCATAGTCGAACGCATCACTGATCTTCTTTTTCACCAAGGCATCACCATCGCTCGCGGTATCGTCAGCTTAGTGGATGGGCGCGGAGACGTGCTTCTGACCAACTTCACGAATGAGCGCCGACACATCGGTAAAGGCACGGCTGTGGCGTACCTCGAAGAGCTCGACTACTCTCACGACTGTCTTCTAATGCAAGGGGAAGCCACAGCTCAATCACCTCCACAAACACCACCAGTTGATATTGGTCCAAGTCTAACACCGACTGAAAGATGCCGTCTTATGGAGCTGCTGGACCAGTTCAAGGACTGCTTTTCATCGACATCACGAGTGGGTCGAACGCCTCTGACTAAGCATCGTATAATTACGGAAGACACAGCAAGACCGATCCGACAGAACCAATATCGCGTCGCTCAGAAAGAACGTGAGGTAATCCAGCAGCAAGTCAAGAAGATGCTAGAGGATGGCGTTATTCAACTATCAAAAAGTCCTTCGGCATCGCCAGTTGTACTCGTGAAAAAGAAAGACGGCAGCTTGCGTTTCTGCATCGATTATCGTAAGCTGAACCATGTTACAAAAAAGACGTTTATTCATTACCACGGATCGATGACTCTTTGGACAGGCTACGGCATGCGCGCTACTTCTCGTCAATGGACCTTAAAAGTGGATACTGGCAAATAGAAGTAGATGAGCGAGACCGAGAAAAGACCGCCTTCGTGACGCCAGATGGGCTTTATGAATTCAAAGTCCTCCCTTTCGGTCTACGCTCAGCCCCAGCCACGTTTCAGAGACTAATGGATACCATTCTGTCCGGCCTGAAACGAAAAACATGCCTTGTGTACCTCGACGACGTCATCGGTTTTTCGGCCACGTTTGAAGAGCATCTAAAGTGGCTACTGTCATCCTTCAAGCCATACGGTCCACTGGACTCACACTCAAACCGGAAAAATGCCACTTCGGCTTCGAAGAACTCCAGTTCCTGGGACACATGATCAGTCGCGAAGGTGTGAAGCCTGACCCAGATAAAACAGCAGCCGTCGCAAAACAGCAGCCGTCGCACCGACGCTAGCAGAACGTTGACACGCGCCGAGTCCAACTACTCAACAAAGGAGAAGGAGTGCCTGGCCGTCGTTTGGGTAGTTGCGAAGTTCCGCCCGTACTTATATGGCCGCGCTTTCCAAGTCGTAAGCGACCATCACCCTCTTTGTTGGTTGACCAACATGAAAGACCCATCTGGACGTTTAGCACGATGGAGCTTACGGCTCCAAGAGTACGACATGGCCGTAGTTTACAAGTCCGGAAGGCAACACTTAGACGCCGACTGTTTGTCAAGGTCACCGATTGAATCACCGGCTATAGAGGATGATGATTTCCCAGGTTTTTTAGGAGTTGTTGATGCAGCTATCATTTCTCGGCAACAACAAGATGATCGAGAGCTCAACTCGCTTATAGAATTTTTGAACGGACGAGCCGCCAATGCACCAAGAGTGTTTTCGAAGAACTTATCGTCATTCTGTTTACGGGACGGAATTACTACAATTAATTAATACAAAAAGAACTTTTCATCAACAGGTAGAAGCTATCTGCTGGTAGTTCCTGGAGCTCTCCGCAGCGAAATTTTACAAGCCTGCCATGACGAAGCCACAGCGGGCCACCTCGGTTTCACAAGAACACTGAAACGCATCAAAGAAAAATATTACTGGCCAAGAATCGCAGCAGAGGTTAAACATTACGTCCGAACATGCATTGTGTCAGCGGCGCAAGGTACCACCTGTCAAACCCGCTGGGCTACTACATCCTGTGCCCGTGCTAGAAACCCCGTTTTCTCAAATCGGAATGGATCTGCTGAGCCCATTCCCAACATCAGACAGCGGCAAGAAATGGGTTATAGTGGCGACGGACTACCTCACCCGATACGTGGAGACCAAGGCAATCGCGAGTGGCACTGCAGCTGAAGCGGCCCAGTTCTTCATTGAGAACATTGTTCTGAGACATGGTGCTCCAGTTGTCGTCATAACAGACAAAGGTACCGCGTTTACAGCCGAGCTTTTGCGCACTGTGCTTACGCTCAGTGGCACAGCGCATAGAAAGACGACAGCTTACCACCCACAAACTAATGGGCTTACAGAAAGACTTAACAAGACAATCGCTGACATGCTTTGCATGTACGTCGACGTAGAACACATGAATTGGGACCGAATATTGCCGTACATCACATTCGCGTATAATACGGCGCGCCAGGAAACAACAAAAATGACGCCGTTCGCACTAATTCATGGCAGAGAAGTTACGACAATGCTTGACGCCATGCTGCCTTACGAGTGCAATGATTCAAGACAGACGCCGCAGACTTCACTGAGCGCGCCGAAGAAGCAAGGCAGCTTGCCCGCGTCAAAATAATGAACCAGCAGCAACTTGACGCCCAACGGTACAACCTTCGCCATCGATTCGTCATTTATCAACCAGGAGATAGAGTCTGGGTTTGGTTTCCTGTACGACGACGAGGCCTCTCAGAGAAACTTCTACGCCGATATTTCGGACCCTACAAGGTTCTGCGTCGTCTTAGCGACGTGACGTACGAAGTCGTTCCCGACGCCTCCTCCTGTTCAAAACGTCGCCAGCATCTGCCTAAGACAGTGCACGTGGTCCGCATAAAGCTTTACCACTCTCAGTGATGTAATCACTCGATGGCCGCATCTATACCTGTTGAGCGTCGCGACGACGCTCACTCTGGCGGGAGGGTAATGCCGCGTGCATAGCTGCATTTAGCGGCGAAATAGCGACGACAACGAAGAACGCGGATTTGCTCGAGAGGCGCAGCGCAGCAGAGTGAAGAAGATGACAATCTGAGCGGCCTTCTCTGAGAGCATCTCTACAAGTCCCACTGTCCGTGTTTTTAAATTAACCCCCTGTCATTTATAACCCGCGACAGTATGTACATACGTACATGCACTCTGGACGATGAAGAGAAGGATGATGGAAAGAGGAACACCACCAAAAAGAAGATCTACCTCTTGTTCCGCAACTGTTTTAGTGCATTGATAAGTGTAACTTCTTATTTCATGTCTGTTTCTTCTCCGGGCCAGAGGCCTGCCCTCTGGTCAGCCTCTGTTCCCCCTCAAGATCTTCCTTTGGAGTTGTTTCTCCGCAATGGAACCCGTAGCGTTCCTGTCGCTTTGGTGCCGACCACCGGTGGGTTCATCCGCATGAAAAACCCCAAGACAATCCAAACGGAACTTCGTGCGATCACTCCCCACTCTCTACTGATAACAGAGGTTCGTCAGTTTGGACGCGGGGGGATACTATGCTGCTCACCAGACAAGGCCTGCATCCAAGACCTTCTAAAGTGAACTACTTTTGCATCACATCCGGTGAGCTCTTTTATCCCACCTCATCTAGCTTGCTGCAAAGGATTGGTTCGGGGGGTAGACGCAAGTCTAAGCCCAGCAGAAGTCTTGGACATCTTTTCCCCAGCAGGTGTTATTTCTGTTTACCGCTGTACCAAACAGGAAAACCAACAGAAAGTTCCCACTGAAACTGTAATTGCCACATTCGCTGGTACAGATCGCCCTTCGGAGATCAAGGCATGGCCGCTTATCTATAAGGTCGAAGCTTTGGCTCCCCGTCCGCTGCAATGTGCTAAATGTTGGCGCTTTGGACACAGTACTAAAGGTTGTCGATCGGAGACTCGATGCCGCATATGCGGGGTCATATACGGGGCTGGTCATAGTACTGCTGAGTGTCAATCAGACAATAAGACATGCTGTTTGTGCAAGGCAAATCACGCTGCAGACGATCCTAACTGCCCTGCAAGATCAAAAGAACTTCAGGTGATTGAAATCATTGAAAGGAGACGATGCTCTCGTAGAGAAGCAATTGCAGAAATTCAAAGCAGGAATCAGGGTTATGCCGGTATAGCAGCTCGTCCACCTCTTTCTATGGATGCATCACTTTCTCAGTCCATTTCTGCTATGGTAGAAAAGGCCGTAGAAAAAGTATTAGAAAAATTTTTACTCAATCTGTCCGACTCACTCAATAGCATTATGGATTCACAGATTTCGGGTGCATCTGATCGAATAACTAAGCGTATCCAACCTCCTAGTGCCTCAACTAGTAAACCTGCCGAACATCAGTCAGATGTCTCTATCGATAACGAGGCAATGCTTTCCAGTCCTAACACAACTGAGCAGGAAGGTATATCTCATTCAGAATCAATAATTAATCGGGATGTAGATATGGATGCTCGCCTTTTGAAACGCACCAGATCACCCACTAGCAAACTTAATAATTCTTCTCATCCGAAAACAAAAAAGAGTGTGAAGGAACCAATGACGAAAGCGGACTTCTTAAAAGATAGTATCTTAGATCAAGCAGTTGCTACTGCTTGCTTATCATCATAGGGTACCTTAGAGTACTTCAGTGGAACTGCCGTTCAATTCTCTCTGCAACTACAGACTTATTATACCTAATTTCTCAACAATCTCCAGACGTCATAATCTTACAAGAAACTTGGCTGTCTGCTGATCAAAACTTCTATCTAAAAGACTATCAGTGCTTTCGACTTGACCGAGACTCACGTGGTGGAGGATTAATGTTTTTCATTTCATCCAAAATTTGCCATAAAGCACACTTAGTTTACCAACAAATATCACACGATTATGAAGTAATGGTTCTGGAAGTTCACTTTCCAGGATGCGCGCCACTATCTATAGTCAACAACTACTTTCCGGCTGGAATACAAGATGAAAGAGCTCTTGACGTGACTGCGAGTTTTTGCAGAAACAGTATGCTATTTGCGGGAGACTTCAATTCCCATCACGTTTCATGGGGATTCCGCACTGATTCATCAGGAAAACGGTTGTGGGACTGGACTAACCGGAATAACCTTATTTGTTGGAACTCCAGAGTTCCGACATTCGTTCGATGTAATTCGAGGTCCGTCTTAGACTTGACATTTGCCAGCTCAAGTGTGACAATATCGTCTTGGACTGTTCTTGATACTGCTACAAGTAGTGATCACTGCCCCCTGGTATTTGAAGTCAGCATTCCTTTAGTGACGGTAGATCGCCAGGTGCAAAGTTTTGTAAACTACTCTAAATTTAAAAAGAACTTGCAGTCAACGCTGTCTTCCTTGCCCAATATGGAAACAAATATGAAAGCTATGAGCCTTTGTTCCACCCTAAAGTGTACAATTAAAAAATCACAGTTCACTATATCTTCAACAAAGGGAAAATTCATATCTGCCTGGTGGAATGCGGATTGCGCCAGAGATTATAGACGCCGCAACGCTGCATGGAAAAAACTCCTCACCAACCAATGTCCGACTAATTGGAGAAATTATTTATTTGCTAAAGCTACCTTTAGGAGAACAGTTTCATTAGCGAAAGACGATTATGAAGAAAAACGGTACACCTACTTATCCAAGAGTGGCAACAAGAAAGCTCTATTCAGATTTCTCCGTAATCGTAAAGCTATTACAGCACACGTAAATATTGACTCAGTTATTCTTTCTCCAACTGATTTGGAAAATACATTAACGGAAATTGCAATAGAATTGGAGAAGAGATTTACATCACAAATCAAAATAAAGTGTACAAAACCGTCATTCGGAAATGATTTTATTGAAGTAAGTAGGATGAACTTGCGCACGTCGTTCATATTCTGCCAAACACAGGTCCTGGACCAGATGGCGTCACTTCGGAAATGTTAAAAATATTATTCGACATCTCTCCTGAAGACCTTCTTAACGTTGTCAACTATTCACTTGAAAATAGTTGGATACCTCCTGACTGGAGACTTGCAAAAATAATACCGCTTCTTAAAAAACAGGGACTAGGAATGCAGATAGATAACATTAGGCCAATCGCTTTAACATCACACGTAGTTAAGTTAATAGAAAGAATACTTTACAGTAGAGTTACGAAGTTCATAACAGATAATGCGATACTCAGTGCGTGCCAGATTGGATTTAGACCAGGTTACTCTATATGGTGGGCGCATGTTGATTTAGAGGCTCGTATAAAGCTTGCTCGGCACAGACGACAATATGCGGCCCTAGTAACCCTTGATTTAGCCAAGGCATATGACAGTGTTGAACATGCTATTCTTATCAATGTCCTAAAAGATCTTACGTTCCCGCAGTACATAACAAATTGGATATACGAATTTTTAAAAGACAGAAAATTTTATTGCTTCCAACGAGGTATTTCCACGCCGAAGTATAGCCAAACGAGAGGTGTTCCTCAAGGCTCTGTTCTATCGCCTGTGCTATTTAACATTTTGTTAAGTTCAATACCACAGAGTGATAAGGTACACGTATATGTATATGCAGATGATATCGCGTTCTTTGCATCTGACAACGTTATTTATTCACTACATTTGACTTTACAGTGTTATTTGGCAACATTGGAAACCTGGTTTCAGAAAATTCATATGAACCTGAACGTAACTAAAAGTGCTCTAATAGTTTTTCCGTTGGACGCACCAGTTACTATTTCTCTTCAGTACCATCAGGAAATAATACCCCAGGTTAATTGTATTAAATATCTGGGTGTACTGTACGACCAAAAACTGAGCTGGCGTGACCACATTGAATATATTAAAATTAAGGCTACACGCGCTGTTGGAATGATAAGTAGGCTTAGCCGCCTCCGTTCCGGTCTTCGCAGAGATACGATGATCATGATTTATCGCATGTACGTTCGTCCGATTCTTGAATTCGGATGTGTACTATTCTCTGGTGGACCAGCATACAAAATAAACCCCCTCATTCTTTTAGAGCGGGAAGCGCTACGTAGTTGTTTAGGTGTGCCAAAATTCACAGCTAACAATGTTTTGTATCAAGAAGCTCGGATACCCACCCTTGCTTGCAGATTTCGTATTTTAACAGTAAACACCTATTTAAAATTTTCTGAATCCACTTTAAGAAGGCGACAATTTGTATTCTTTGCCGAGCCTGGTGTCTTCTTCAATGAACATTGGTCCCGTGTATATAAACCCCAAGTGCTATTTGTTCAAACACTTCTAGATACTTTAAATGTTAATATATTCGAGATCACACCACCTGTCAAACCAATCGGCCAAGTCCAAATAGAATTTGACAATATCTTCCCCATGAACGCAAAACACTTGCCCTCTAAATATTTGATTGGTTTATTAGAACAACACCTGTCTCAATTAGGTACTAATACAGTAATTGCAACGGATGCATCTATGAGTGGCGAGAAGGCAGGTGTGGGTATTTTTTCTCTCTCATTATTCTGGTCATTTTCATTACGCCTCCCAGATTATACACCAATATTCGAAGCGGAATTAACGGCCGTTATACTAGCTATTCGTAAACTTCCTGCGACTCATTCGACAGCTGTGATAGTGACTGACTCGTATTCCGTGTGTTCATTCTTATCATCGTCATCGACACCAGCAGTACTAGAGACTTTAAAATCATTAATCCCAGCAAACATTCGTCTAGTGCGAATGATATGGGTGCCAGGCCATCGTAGTATATTTATAAACGAGATGGCTGACAAACTTGCGCGAACATCTCTTGATCTTCCGATTGTGCCAATCATGCCTCCTACAGCTTATGTAACAGCAGCGAGGTTTAGAAAACTTTCCCTTCTTGAAGACTCATCAAAAACCATTATACCGAATCCAGATTTCTCGCACCTGCAATTCACATGGAATAATAAATGGTGTCCCACGCGTAAATTGGAAGTATTGGTAACAAAATTACGTTGCCGTGTACCACCTCTTAATTTCTACTTAAACAGGTCTGGTCTGGTGCCATCCCCTCTGTGCTCAAGCTGTAACGAACCTGAACATATCGACCATTTTCTTATCACATGTCATCGATTCAAAAATCAAAGAAAAAACTGCTTCGAAATTTTATTCAAAAAATTAGGAATATCACTTAATACTCCCAATATTTTGTCTTTTGGGGCCATTTCATTGGGACATAGCGACAGGAACATCTGCAGGGCTCTCTGCGAATTCATATATAACACAAGAAGATTACCTTGCTGAGTCAGCCATCAGCTCCCGAATTTTACTAGTCACACTACCACTTATTATTTAGCTGATACACTGCAATGATTCAACTTTCAGGAAAATTTCATATAACGATTCCATTACAGATATTCAACAAATTCCATTATTTCTCCCCCTTTTTTCTTTCTTTTTTTTACATTGCGCCAAATTAATTTCACAGTCAAAACCCAGTAATCATATTCCCCTAATCTAGAAAATCTATAGGTATTTACTTGCATTAACCACCGGCTTCTTGGCCAATCCCCCTTAGTGGGTGAGAGCCACAAAAGAAAGGAACAAGCAAGCAAGCAAGCAAAAGCCAGGCCTGCACAAAAGGCGCAGCTCAGTCACAGCGAAAGCTAGAAGAGCGGCCTTTCACAGCCTTTTCAAAACACTCATTGGGTAACTACTGCAAGCAGACTTGCTTGGTAGCCACTATGGCGTAAATAATACACTTTGGGGTAGTAGGCTCCAATTCGCTAGGCCAATTTTCCTCATTATTCTGAGAAGTGTGGTGGCCGCTAAACACTTCCAAGGAATTTTGTGCCAGTTTTTCACGCAGTGGCTGACGATGATGAGGAATTATGCCTGAAGTGAGTATGCACCACAGTTAATAGCTGATTAAGAACAAGCCTTTGTAATTGGTTGGAGCATCGGACGACCCACTTGTTACGCTATTCGCATTGTGTGACGTCTCGTTGTTTTTGTTTTGCTGCTGCTTTAAAATGTTATATCACTCATAATAACGCGATTGATTTCCCCACATCAAACCTGCCTAAGCCAAGTCAGCCACGCTAGTCAAGCAGTGATAGTTAGGCCTGACAAGAACACGATACAGCAACTGGTTGATGAGGCTCGTGCGCATGTAGTATGCTATAGTATGTGTTACCTACAGGGTGCTAGATTCCAATGCGGAACTTAAAACGCCAATGAAAGCCTATGCAAATGGGAATTCGAAAACCAACGCCTAAATACTCGAATTGTCTTTTTTTAGGAGAAAAGGCAATTCGAGTATTTAGGCGTCGGTTTAAGCTCCACGTTCACCCTAAAATGGTAGCTTGCGTGAAAAATTTTCGAAGTATATTTTCTGTAGACCGTGCAATGTGGTTGCACTCTCATCCAGTGCACTCGTTGTAAACGTTATATTGCAAGCACGACAAAGCAGCGTCTTAGCCAGTGCTCAGCTCGTCGGCCTATTTTCGCACGTGACCATGCAGGCTTCACGGGTGTGAAACCGGTTAGCGCCGGTCAGGCACCGGCGATCTCGCAGCACACTAGGCGATGAGCGCAGGCACCGGAGGCGGCCATCTGTGGTGAACGAATCGGCAAAGAATGGGTACTTGAGGTGGCGCTGGTCGCACGCTATAGCCCGAGGTGGACCGCACGGAGAACGCCCAAGTTGGCCCAAGCACTGCGTTCGGCACTCGTGGACCGTACGGAATACGGCGCTGTCATCGGCAGGACACCCGCCCGACGAAAAGTTCCATGGGACACACTTGCGCCCATCAAAGAACCACCATCTGGAGAGCACGTCTTGCCTGCAATCGCCCAAAGTCAATGAGCCATTGCTTCATTCCCAATTTGCCTTCATTATGTATGCATGGCTGCATCGGCTACAAGGAACACAGCTGTCACCCAACACAATATACAAAGGTGCCTTAATGACAACTGACATGCAATAACGTGTTTATTGCGCACATAATACTGCAGCAGTGAACATTCAACTACGCGAACCAAGTGGCTCCACATTGTGTACCGACAATACATTACCAATGGTAGCAGTTAAATGAAGCAATCATTTGAGCTGTGGGTAATAAACCACCTATACGAAGATCAGATATATTGCGCGGCTATAGCAGACTAATGAGATATGTCGCATGTATCGCCACGTGCCATAAAAAGTGCCCTATGTGAATGCCCGGCATGACTAAAGATAAAAACGAGCACGTAGATACTGAATACAATAGTCAACTGATGAGCAGTTTGATAAAAGTGCCCCAAAATAGTTTCAGTTAGACCATCACCGGCAGGAGCTTTTCTCTATAACTCATTGCCTATTGTGTTTCACAACAGAAGTACATGGCAAAACAAAAAGCTTCTTAGAAATCTTGTTAACCTTTAAATAAAATACCAATAAAGATTACTGGTCCATTTTCTCCTGCCTTCACACACATACCACAGAAAAGACTAAAATAAGCATTTTCATTTTCTAGTCCCGCGCCAGTTCCGTGTGTAATTGTTGGTTCTATTCACTAGCAGGCGTGCAGAACGTTCTACGCATTTCGTAAACTGTCCGCTTTACTTATTCAGCGTTGCCTTCAAGAAAACTTTAACGAAACAGCCATGAGAAATACTACACGTGCACTGCCCAAGTTCTCATTTGTATTGTGCAATGGTTTCGTTTTTATTTGCAATAACTTGCTTATTTAACTTGATGTATTAGAGTCCTCTTTCCGTTTCCCCGAAAGCAAACACAATTTACTTGTGAAACATTCACGACAGCCAGTGCAACTCATGGTTGCGACACATAAGACACTCAAAGTAATAATGTCGCATGCCTGTGCTTATGTGAGTGGCACGCATACTCTTCGTGGTCACAGAAGGCTAGCAGAATACTAGCTCTCTCTGCTTAGGACGCCCCTTCGAAAATTGTATAAATTAGATCTTTAAGATTGATCGATATGTGGGGTTTAACGTCCCAAAACTATCGTATGATTATGAGAGACGCCGTAGTGGAGGGCTCCAAAAATTTCGACCACATGGGGTTTTTTAAAGTGCACCCAAATCTGAGCACACGGGCCTACAACATTTCCGCCTCCATCGAAAATGCTGCCGCCGAAGCCAGGATTCGATCCCGCGACCTGCGGGTCAGCAGCCGAGTACCTTCGCCACTAGAGCACCGTGGCGGGGCATAGATCTTTAGGAGCATGAATGAGTGCTGGTTACATAATTGATGAACACGCTACCATCAAGTCATCAAAGCCACAAACAGCGCCGCTGATGGTACCTGGAAATGCGAAAATCTGGGAGGGGGCGACTCCAGACAAATTTAGGTTTGTGTGGAGTCACCTGCCTCCCCAATAGGGGAACTCAAGCACGCCTATGTGAATGAGTACACACAGCAAACAATATGTGCGCTGCTCTCAGAAACAAAAAGAATAATTTCGTTTCATTCTTCAGATGTAAAAGTTAGGATGCACAAAAATAGAAGACTAAAAGAATAAAGAAAATGGTGTCCTATGTCCTACGCGGAACTTGTCGCTGTGTGAAACGTGTACATACTGCCAAAATATATTAATCGCATAAGGTTATCAAGTTTTTGAAAATGGCTTTAAAATGATTTGTTACTTACAGGGTGCTAGATACCAATGCAGAACTTACAACGCCAATGAAAGCCTATGCAAATGGGAATTCGAAAACCAGTCAGCTCAGTTTCAAATCATAAAGACCACGTTCTAATTATGAAATTAGATATAGTGAAGACTCCGTGATTGTCTTTGCTATCTGCAACTTCGTGCAAGTTAAATATGAGACTGTTAGTTATTTTATGCGTAGTAGATGGGCCTTCTTGCTCTCCAGCTCTGCAGTGCTGTCAAGGGAAAAGTACCGCGCTGAATACTCTCGGCTTATTTGCTGAAAGCCATAGCCATAAAGCCACAACCTTGCGTAAAACTGAGTTGGACTCTGCCTGTGAAGAAGTAGCACACAAAAGATACATTCACGAAAGGATAAAACTGGCACAAACACAAGTGATCACCTTTGTTCCTTCCTGCTTTATTGCCTAACGACCCACCAATGTAAAGCAGCAAGCGCGAGTGCAGTGTCAGCAGTGATGTGTGATCAAGACTACAAGAAAAAAGTGCTCTAACATAAGGTTGGTTGGTTGAATATTGCAATATTATGCTATTATAGCCAAAGACATTAGCACGCTTCTTTTGGAGAATGATACTAATGGCCAGCTGATCCATTCGTTCTTCCAATTATTATTTCCATTGGTTCGGGTATTTTATACGTCCCCTTTTTTTTGCTTTCCTTCTCCTTAACATCAGCTCCTGCCAGAGTGAGAATGCATTCACAATCACTGCAATGAAAAGCAATCACTACGTGGTTAATAGAACACAGCCGTAAGCGCCCGGTTAACGAGTCTGGCCATTTAGCATTCATTACAACAGTTGATTTTGAATCACTGTTTTGTGTGGGATATTTTTTTTGTGTGCTACCTAATTGACATCATGGTTCGCCAACTTACCTATTAGTACACACCCTGTAAGTTCTTACCCTTAAGCGCACAAGCGGGAAACCACACGCTCGCATGCATCTGTATACCTGGCGCAGCTGGTGAATAGCGGCTTGCCATAGCACTCCTCGGCCGGCCGATGCCCCGCGCGCATGCAGCTTCGGCGGCACAGGGCAATCGACGCGAACCTATTGGCGCCCCGGTTGCAAGAGTGCACGGCGTCTGTGGCCGTCTCAACGCAGGCATTCACCGAGCGACGGTAGTGAAACTCGGGCTGATCACGGTTCGGGTGGCAAAGTGAGTAGAACACGTCCCCGCACATGGGACGAGTCTGCGCAGATAAGAGCGTAGAGGAGATATGCGTATCAGTATCATCTTCAAATGAAGAAAGCAAGACTTATATGTTGTTTTACTGTTAAAAACTACAAAATCAACGTAAGACATGCAATAGTGGAATACTTCGATATTTCCATTTCAAACGGTTTCTCAGCGTGCTCCTAAGTTTAAGCACACTGGGACTGTTACTTTTGCAAAGCGCCCCGACTGAAGTGAGGCTGCCATGATGGGCAATTGAGCCTTCGTCCAGAAGTTTAGCAGAACAACACCTAAGGTGCCAAGTAAACCCTACGGGTAAGGCTCAAAGTGAGCGAGTTTTGGACAATGACAACAATGCTGAAGCTTGGCTCTTTCCAATGACCTATAGAGGTTGACAACCTTTGGTTTGTGCCAAAGAAAATTTGCAGTACAATGTGCAAATAAAATCGCTGTACACGAACGTTACATTCGAGAACCGAATCCACGCGATTGCCCGTGCTGTTGGCTGGCAACATCTGCTAATGATGGCGAAGCCATATCATGACTGGTGACTGGCTCAGATAGGTTACTTTCTGGTGATAGGTGAGTGGCTGATAGGTGACTGGCTCGAATGTGTGTTTAGAAATGCTTGTACATCAGGAGTTCTTGTAATGATGAAAAAAAAACTGCAGTGCTGAGTGGAGTAAGCTCCTCAAAATACTATGAAAGGCTTCGCGCAAAAAGCGTGAAAAGAGGCTGTTTTGCTGCTGCTGTGACCATTATAGCCCTTGAATAATTAATTGTGTGCATTAGACAATGAAGGATATCAAGCCGTATTTCCGACAAGATATAGCTCTTGAACTTTTAAAAGCAAAAAAAAGAGCTAATCCTAACAGCTAGGCATATACCCACGAATAAGTGTATATAATGTCACAAGGTACTCTTGAATGAATGGACCTGTGTATCTCTCGGATAAAAAAAAATGAAGGAACCCAAAAACACCTTTTGCTACATAGGATATCCTTATTGAAGCAAAAACAATTCTCAAGAAGATTAGGTCGTTGATAAGACTCCCAATATTCTGGAATGCTTTTCAACAATGATGACATAAAACAGGGTTTCCCAAAATACCAAGCATTGACATGATATGTGCTGGAAAAATGGATTCATAAGCTATCTCCAACAGCTGTCAATATCATGCGATCACTCGTCCGGAGAAGATTGCACTTGTTGAACATGGACAAAAAAAAAGACACACGACACAGATGGTGTGTCGATGCGTCGTGTGTCTTTTTGTGTTCTTGTTGTAGAAGTGCCATACTGTTTTTCTAATGGCACAGAAATGGCACAGAAATGGGAAACTGATAATACCCCACGCAACACTAAGTGCTGTGTTCTGTCATCAGCGCCTTTGTTGCGCTATCTATGCGCTTTGCCCATTTACCCATCATAATGAAGAGCCATATTTTTACCAGGAAGCCTCAATTGTACCAACAAGCCTAAGTTGGAGCATCGGTAAACCACTTGTCGAGTAAACGTATACAATGACTACTGACTCACGGGGCGCTGGAACGGGAATGCCATGATGTCCGTGCTGTCTTCGGTAGCTCCAAAATTTAAGGAAACAGTTGTCCGTTTTCTTGGCTTGACGTGCCTCGTGTATTTCTTGACGCTGCTCCTCTTCCAAACAGTCACTTCGGCCGCGAACGTCGGTGTCGCAGCCACTCTCCGTGTGACTCGAAGACTAGACACGTTCCGCGAGACTTCGAGACTGCCTGTGCTCTTGACCCCTTTTGACGCACCGACAGGCAGCGCTGGTGCGTGGACAGTTGTTATGGTTGCCGAAGACGACATCACCATATGCGGTATCTGGTTAGCGGCGTTCGCATGGCCGGCACCCGAGATAACGGCCATATTGCTGTTCGAGTGCGCCATGATGACAAGAGAGACTAGGACCAGGAACGCCATCAGCAGCACCATCATAAGTACGGGAGCGCAGGTACCCCTGGACATTCGGTGTTCTTGGCTCTTGGGGGACGGTGAGCGAAGGTCTCGGCTACCGCGGTTGGTGCGACTGTTGTGCCGATCGGAGTCTGAGTGGTCACAGCTCGTCGTGATGAAAATATCTGCGCTTTTCCTACTGGTGCTCTTACTACTATCGCTGCAATCAAGGCTGCTCGGGGCGCTGCTCATCGACGCATCTGTCCTGCTTGTGCAAGAGTCGTCCCTCACCGAAAACGTCGCCGCGCTGCTAAGAACTGCAGCTGTCTGATGGCTCGACTGTGGCTGTGGGGCCTGCATTTGCTCCAGTGTCACGGGCCATATTCCTTCGCCACTTACCGGGATACCCCGCTGTGGTGCCAGCCAAGCAGCTCTCATGGCGTCTAGATCCGCATCTGAGTTGTAATAAGGCATCGGTGGATATTGTCCGTCGAACGAGCCGACAAGTTCAAACCCTTGACTTTGCTCGAACAGAGGGTTGCAGTAGTAGGAGTCTTGGTCGGCGAGGTGATGTACAGTCCTGAGGCAAGTGACGTTGTCAAAAGCCTGCCATGGACGCCGCGGGGGATCTCGTGGTTTTTGTGCCATGGCTTCTTCGCGATGTGTATGAGAGAATGTCTTTCAGGTAGCTCGCAGCTCCTTGGCTCGCAATCAATTTCAACAATTTAAACAACAGCAATGGCACCCTTCTCGCGCATGGTCATCGCGAGAAGAAGATGATGATGATTGCCTATACACATGTGTGGCTCACACTCACACTGGGAGGTTGGCTAATAAATGAGTCATTTCTAAGGAAAAGTCATCACTTAAGATTTGTATGGCTAATGAATTATAAAATAGTTAGAAAAATTATTAAAACTGCCTGGATTGAAAAAAATAATCTTACCGCAAAATGAAAATCTCGGTCTCAAATCTCAATGACTAATGAGGAAGCTCAGGAAAATAGAATGTTTATTCTCCAAAATTGAAGTGGTTGCATAATAACAAATATTGCTCGGTTGGTTCGTCCTCGTTACGAAACAAGGACACAGGGGAAGAAGCTATATGAGCTATGAGCATATAATAGTTTAACTTCAGAACGCGACAGCGGGACTTTGTAAATTTGCTCAATCATCATCGTATGAAGACTTGAGACGAGAGTTGTTTTGGTGTTATGTTTTATATACACGTTATATACACAGTGTTTTTTTTTGAAGAGCCACTCCACACGCCCTGGTCCCAGCCCACAAGCATGATACCGTCCGCTGTCTTGGAATGTACTTCCTTACGCATTCATCATCTTGTGGCCATTTGATGGCGGGCTGTACCAGTTACAATCACAACGCGTGACTCGTCGTTTGTGTCGAACACACGTTGGGCTGTCGGCAGACGTGCCAGTATCAGCACTCAAGACGCACAGCACGCGACGCTTGGAGTGGCGTCAACCATGGTGTTCCAACGCCTCCTAGGAGGCGTTGCGCGTTCACACCGCTTCCACCGCCAG
This sequence comes from Rhipicephalus microplus, assembly GCF_043290135.1. Taxonomy (NCBI): domain Eukaryota; kingdom Metazoa; phylum Arthropoda; class Arachnida; order Ixodida; family Ixodidae; genus Rhipicephalus; species Rhipicephalus microplus. The sequence goes on along the minus strand of NC_134702.1, from coordinate 153,617,258 downwards.
CATTTCGAATGCGCTTCTCTTCCTTGATCGCTGCTCATAGCGACGCGCAGTCATCGCGGTCTTCGCCCGTTGCGTGGAGCCTCACCCGCCAGACTCAGACGAGCGAGCGTCGCCTTGCAGCAAATAGCGAGCGTTCTTGAAACAAAGAGCACAGCTACGCTTCAGTGAGAGCAATGAGCACTAGCATACACACCAGTGAAACGATGAGAGCCAAGCCCCCCGCAAAAACAGCAAGCTCCTAAAAATCACAACATATCCACGAGTGAACGATGATGAGTGGGGCGAAGCGCCCATGCATTCGTGCTTCTGTCCAGCCGTTCGTTCTTGTTTCGGCCCATCCGTCCGTCCATCTGTCTGTGCCTCTGGTCATGTGTCCTTCCAAGCGTCTGTCTGTCTGTCAGTCCGTTCGTCCATGCTTCCATTCGTGAGTCTGTCCATCCGTTTTTGCGTCCATTCATGTGTATGTCCGTCCTTGCTTTCGTTCATGCGCACTTCCGTCCGTGCTTCTGTGCGTCCATCCGTTGGCCCATTCATCTGTCTGTCTGTCTGTCTGTCTGTCTGTCTGTCTGTCTGTCTGTCTGTCTGTCTGTCTGTCTGTCTGTCTGTCTGTCTGTCTGTCTGTCTGTCTGTCTGTCTGTCTGTCTGTCTGTCTGTCTGTCACTAAGACCAGCACCACCTGCTGAGTGAGTAATACAGCTAGGTGGTCCCAAACTGGTCACAAAAGACATGCATGGGGCTTCAGAAGCTTCGCCCCTAAAATAAGTTATTTTCGTGTTAAACAGAAACTTTTACGCCAAGATATCAAAAGGTGTCGTCTTCGTATTTTAAGAGAGCCTGACTTGTAAATATGCATCGATCAGTGAACTGTGACTCTCTGTGTCTGATCGGTCTTTTCTGCTTCTCATTACCCATTAGCCGCGATAGGGAAGTTTCAGTAGAAAACCCTAGTACGCTACTGTGTGCTTTGTGTCTTTCCAGATTCTCTCCTGCGCATCTCCACGATTAGTGACATTGGCAACGTCTAGACAGTGTAAGCGTTAGCGTCCGCTGCTTCACATCTATACACGGTTCCTTTTAGTGGGAGATGGTGCAATTTTTTTTCTACTTTCTTGGATTTTAACCCACCAGTAAAATGCGCTCTTGATGCGTCATCTAGTTCATCCATACTGTTTCTCGCGTGTATTGCCTTAACTAACGTAATCCCAGACCTGCTGGTGCATCCGCCAGCAAACTACTAGTGATAGGTTAGTCCTCACACTGCTTCGCGTGTCGCGAGGCAGTGGTGTTGCACTAAGTTCTTTAAGTGCTTCAAGCTTTTCTGATGCTTCGCTTCCGAAGTGGCTAGACGACGGGTACAGGTTGCGTGCTGCGTCCTTAACTACAACTGTTCTGAATAGCTTGTCAATGTCGTCACTGCTGCAGTACCCTTTAAAATTTAATCCAGAGAGTGTATTATTGTTTTAAATGTACTTTTTAGAGTTTACCAAGAAGTCGCCTTCTTTGAGCAACCTTCAGAAACTACCCCAAGGTGAACGTGTTCTTGATCGCACAGGAAGTTTGATTGTGTGGTGTGCGCATGCGAACGTCATGCAGTACCTTCCAAGAAGTTATTTGCGTTATTTCGTAATTACTTTTCGACTATTGGACGTATAGTTCCACTGCAGTGAAATTATTTAAGTTCATCTCAAGGAAGGCTGCGCATGTCATGTCTTTTTTTTTGTAGCGACTGCTCCACTCTGTATTCGCTTCAATTAAAAACGATTTCGCTTCAAGCTTTTGGAATAATGCGCTAGCGTTCGGGGATGCTGCTGGTGTATTCTATTTGTCAGTGCTCGTCACTGGAGCCAACAGGATCTTGGCACTTCGGATCTGAAACGCCTAAGCCGAAAAAGTCTTTTCTATCTAATCTTGACTCGCACGACACTTCAGAATAAAATGAAGCTGGATTTTTCGTGTCTATGTTAAAGATGAAATGTAGTCTTTGTGCGCAAAAAAGTCGTAATAGACGCAACCCATGGTAGCGGAAGAAATTATTCGCCAATTGACAGCAAAGAATTGCCCATGGGGCTTTTAGCATTTGCTAGTAGTGTCCCTTTTGTCATACCCGGGAAGTGCGTCGGGGTCTAGTGCCCAGGAATATTTATGGCCGACCAACAGATGCGTGGTGTGGGAGCAAAAAAAAAGAAGAAACACTAACTCAGCTATTTTGCTCTGTTTTACGCAAACACGTGCAATAAACGCAATTGCTATGTAAAATTTCACAATTGATATCTGTTCGGTTAAATGACTATGAGGAATAGGCAGTGACACCCGGTATATTATTTCATACTCAAAGCGTATTACAGTGAGTATTGGTTTCTTTAGGAATTCCATCACATTACCTTCAATACAGCTTTTATTTCATGCCACGTCGCGGTGGTCTAGTGGCTAAGGTACTCGGCTGCTGACCCGCAGGTCGCGGGTTCGAATCCCGGCTGCGGCGGCTGCATTTCCGATGGAGGCGGAAATGTTGTAGGCCCGTGTGCTCAGCTTTGGGTGCACGTTAAAGAACCCCAGGTGGTCAAAACTTCCGGAGCCCTCCACTACGGCGTCTCTCATAATGATATAGTGGTTTTGGGACGTTAAACTCCACATATCAATTACTCAATCAAGCTTTTATTTCATGTATGGGAACGTAAAACTGTAAACGAACAACACTGTTGTGCATTTAACACGAGGTATACCACCATTTCACTTTTAAAACAAGTGAACTGCGCTGTGAGTATACCATAAGTGTTCCGTTCACAACGATAACCCATGCGCCAACACGCCCCTCTCACGGCAGATCGTCCATGCGTTCGTGCGTCAGTCTGTCCATATGTGCGTCCAACCCAGCGTTCGTCCGGCGGTGCTAGTGCACACTCTAAGTACCACCATCTCACATATTTTCATTATGTATTCATCATATAAAAGTACCGCCATCCAACGGATTTTTCAAGAACTAAACGAGAGGTAACTACCTACTACTACAAATACCACTACGACTACTACTACTTCTACTACTACGACTACTACTGCGACAAGTCTCGCCTTCAGAGCGCATCCTGGCGGACGCGAACATCAAGGCTATATGATTCCTCCGAAAGATAAGATGGCGTTTCGAGCTCTAAGAGGATCGGACGATGGTCAGATGGGTACACAGGAGAAGGTAGGAAAGGCAGAAGACGCAAATTGGAGGCACACGCCTCTAATGTACGTTGAATATAATGGCGCTTTTAGCTGACCGATTCTGTGGTCCGTTTCCTATAGCGCTCAAACGGTCAACGTTACCGGAGCACAACGCGCGTTGTTTGTTTGAGCCAAGCGTCTTTCGGTCGAGGCATTACGGCGCCACCGGTGCATGAAAGTCAAAAGAAAATGTATGTTGAAAAAGAAATTACAAAGTTGGCAGATCCCACGTACAGTTGGAATCGATGATATGCGAAGAATTATTAAGAAATGTTGATATGTCACTTTAAATCAGCAAAACGTTACCAGGTGGAGGTATATGATGCCGTATATGACTTCTGTGTCATGATTATCAGTTTCGATGTGTCGTTGTATGCTTACACGGCGTCGTAACCATACGTTTTCACGGCACTTAAGGATCGGTAGATTCTGCGAGACCTATGACGTCGACGTTGACGATTGGTTGGCCATGTTCGAACGAGGGAGTGTGCCGAACAGATGGAATCGCACACTTCAGTAGGCTGATGTGCCGTTTTACTTGAGAGGCAAGGCAAAGGTGTGGTATGAAAACAACGAAGAACAACTCAAAAGCTGGGACTAATGCAAAGAAAAGATGCGAAAGGTGTTTGGCGAAACCGCCACTCGTAAGATCGCCGCCAAAAAATGAATTGGCCTGCCGTGCCCAATCCACCACGGAATCACACTTCGCATACATTCAAGACTAGCTGGCCCTCTGCCGAAAGGCCGAAATCGACATGACAGAAGGTGACAAGAACGGGCATGTCATGAAAAGGATTTCCGGCGATACGTTTAATCTCCTGATGTACAAGGGCTGTTCCACCATGGACAAGATCATCAAAGAATGTCGTCAGTTCGAGCAAGTGAAAAGTCGCCGCATTCTGCGAACATTCGCCCGACTTCCAAACACCACTGCAGCATCGACTTGCGAGGACCAATCCACACCACAACGTCCGTTACCGCCGGGAGACCTGACATGCATTGTTCGTCGCGAACTTGAAGCAATGGCGCCCTCGGCCTTCTATTCGGGAAGTACCGATAACACTCCTGTTACCGTTCCTCTTGTTGAAGCCATCGTGCGCCAGGAGCCTAAAAACATCGGAGTGCATTCCGGGTGCCATGTTACTGCGCTCAAAGTCAGCGAACGCTCTTTCGTGATGGCCTCCTCCGACCGACGGTTTTCTTCACGTACTGGCAACCCGGATAAGTGGTGAGCTGCAGATGACCACCCTATATGTTTCAATTGCTACCGCATTGGACATAATGCTCGTTACTGCCACAACACATGGTCCTCGGCACATAGTGCAACGACCAATATGATACGTTTAGACGGTACCGCCTGTACCTTTTCACCTGCCCAAGAGTCCAATGCCATTGACCATTCTCGGAACACTTGGTACAGCCACTCGCCTTTACCACGTGGGCACCAGTCTTGTTCGCCGCAAATACGTCACCGATCGTCCCGTTCACCACAGCCATGGCGCTTCTCGTCCCCCGTGGCTTCCGGCCACAACTTCTCGGAAAACTGAGAATTGTAGCCCCCAGAGGTGGTGCTGCATTGACGACTTCCGCAAGAATTTCTATCTCCGTTCCCACTACATGAAGTTTAATAGACTTTGAAGTAGACGGTGTACCTGTAGTAGCACTTGTAGACACTGGTGCAAGCATTTCTGTCATGTTCAAGCCTTCGCACACGTTTAAAAAATATTCTGACACCATGCGGCTGCAAAAATGCTCTGTGTGGCCCATGGCGGCATGCCAATGGTTCTCGGTCTGCGCACTGCCCGCTTAAGTATAAAGAACCACACCACTTCTGTCATTTTAGCCATGATTGACCACTGCCATTATGACATTATCTTAGGTCTGGATTTCTTGTTGACTCATTCTGCTCTTTTTATTTATTTATTTATTTATTGCGACATACTGCCAATCTCATCAGGGATTTCAGCAGGAAGCGCGTGAACATAAAAATTCGAATGAGTACACAATAAAGACATACATCGCGATAAAGTACAGAATGAAACTAACAGAATCGGATCATTTAACAACTTCAGATCAAAGAAGGCATAAAACATTAGTGTAAAGAAAAGTTGTCAGAAGAAAATAAATGCAGCGACTTGGTTGACACATTGGTTGACATATGGGCATATGCATCAAGAAACACAACGAGAAATTACAGCAATAACAAACTACCCTACACTATGGCGAAGTATTTGAAGGAAGGGCAAATTTATACACACTGAAAAACAGAAACATGTTCAAGAATCAACAGAGCGATTTCTCTTCACCTGGATTCAGTACTAAAAATTGCTTAAAGAAAAAATATGATGACATGATACTTTGCTCGTACAATGTTCACACGAACACTCATATTAAAATCAATCAGGTGATTCCGTTTGCATAATACAAAGTTCATTTTTGACAAGGGTTAGAAATTTTGCTAATTCGGTAGTGCTGGAGATACTCGGATCCAGTTTATTCCATTCATTAGTGGCTATCGGAAAGAAGGAGTACTTAAAGCAGTTTGTGTTGAAGGAGTATTCGTTAAGTCTCATTGGGTGTTTTTGGCGTGTTGTTCTAGTTTGATCAAACGTAAGATAGGCGGATACATCAATGTTTAAATGACCATGGAATAATTCATGTATGAATTTTGCACGTGCTAACCTTGTTTTATTCATTAGAGTAAGTAATCCAGCTTTTTTAATTAGTTTAGTCGGAGAATCTGTATGTCTGTACTTGTTGTAAATGAACCTCATAGCTTTCCTTTGTATTCCTTCCAGTTTCGTGATTTGCCGTTTTGTGAATGGTGACCAAATAATATTACCGTATTCAAGTAATGATCGCACAAGGGAAGTGTATGCAAGCAGTTTTAGAGAAGGCGGGGCCTGGCGAAGCCGGTATCTGAGTGCAAACAAGCGGCGTAGTGCAGCTGAAGTAACGTAACTTATGTGTGCGTCCCATCTTAGATCTTCAGTTATAATAATTCCAAGATATTTATGCTGATTTACTCTAGTTATGAGAATGTCATTGATAGTGTAAAGAAAATTTGACCTAGTTTTTTTTCGACCTACTGATAAAATTTTACACTTGTTTGCATTAAGTGACATCTGCCATTTACGCCACCAGCAGGAAACATCTTGTAAAGCACTATTTAAAGCTACATGGTCCTCTGTTGAGATTATTTCTCGATATAGCACGCAGTCATCCGCGAATAATTTGATTTTTTCCTTAATATTTGTAGGCAAATCATTAATAAAGAGAAGAAACAAAATTGGCGCCAGCACACAGCCCTGCGGAACTCCAGATGTGACAGAGGTGGTAGCAGAGGTTTCATCGTTAAATTCCACATACTGTGTACGATCAGTAAGATAATTTTTGATCCAGTTAAGAACAGTAGAAGTTCCTAAGGTGGCCTCAAGTTTTTGAAGTAGTTTCTTGTGTGATACCTTGTCGAATGCTTTGGCAAAGTCGAGGAAGATTAGATCAGTTTCTTTTTGGTTGTCAATACTCTGGGATACCTCATGTGTTAATTCCACTAATTGGGTTATGGTTGAAAGACCTCGGCGAAAGCCATGCTGAAAGGGAGATAATATACGTTTTTCTTCTAGGAAAACAGTTATTTGTTTAAGAATTATGTGCTCCAAGATTTTACAGATTGTACATGTCTGGGATATAGGTCTAAAGTTAGATATATCATTTCCGCTTCCTCATTTACGCACAGGAACAACTTTGGCCTTTTTCCACTCCACAGGTAAAGAGCACGTTGATTGTGATTTGTTATACATGACGCACAGATATTTAGCTAGCAACTCTGCATATCTTACAAGAAAGATGTTAGGAATGTTGTCGGGCCCTGCTCCTTTTTTTGCGTCCAAGTTTAACAAGAGATTTATGACACCGGCCTCATTGATAATAATCGATTCCAGGGTATCTTCCGCACTAGAGTCGATGTCAGTAATGTTTCCGTCATCGACAGTGAATACAGACTTGAAATAGCTGTTCATTTTGTCTGCCGTGATCGGGTTATCTTTTTCCCGGGGTGTGTTGCTTTTGTTGTTTTTTGCAGGCTTTAGGTAGCTCCAAAACTTGCTGGGGGAATTTTTTAGAAAGTTTGGCAACGTTTTAGTGAGATAGTTGCTCTTCGCTGTTTTAATTTTTGTTTTTAGGTCACTCACAGCAGCAGTCAAATTATTTACTGTTACTGCTCCGGGTTTTTGTTTCATTCTCTTTCGTATTTGCTTTACTTTGCGTTTCGTATGTATTACCTCACGTGTTATCCACGGGTTGTGTTTCTTAATTTTTTTCACTCTAATAGGTACAAAGGTATCAATACAGTGGTGCATAATTTCTTTTAACTGAGACCATATTATTTTGATGGTCGTGGAGCTATCATTCGACAATTCTTCGAAGGACGGAAACTTTATAATTAGATAATTTAGTATGCTAGTGTCGTCAGCATATTTAAAATCCGGGTAAGTAATTTTTATGTTCGTTGGTTCTATTTTATCACGAAAGGGGACAGTGCACAAAGTGAGCTTGTGATCAGATATGCCATCCATAACTTCAATCTTCGTTTCATCGGCTGGGAAGTGGTTACTCAAGAATATAAGGTCAAGAATATTTGAAGTTTCTCCCTGGACACGTGTTGGTTGGTTGACTACTAGGTGAAGACTAAATCGCAGCATTGTGTCGATAACGACTTCTGAGCATGCGGAGTGAAATTTCATGGATTGCCAGTCGATATCAGGAAGGTTAAAATCACCCAACAAGATGAATCTTGCGCTTTGTATGTCTTGTTCAATGTATTTGTAGAGCGATTGCATGCTATCTTCGCCAGAAGTAGGACTGCTATAGCAGCAGCCCACAATTGTTGTGTGAAGGCTAAATTTTAGTTTCAAAAAGACAGCTTCTACGCCTTCAACCTCTGGCAGCACAGTGTATTGTATTTCGCGTTTTATCATTAACGCTACTCCACCGCCTCGTGTCGGTCTGTCCTTCCGTATTATATTGTAGTTTGGGGGCGTTAATTCACTATCTAAAATGTCATTATTTAACCAGGTTTCGGTAAAGCAACAAAGTCTGGCTCAAGGTCGAGAAGTAGGCATTCGAGGGATTCTAATTTGTTTAAGACACTTCGGCAATTCACATTTATAAACCTCACCTGGGGCGGTTTTGAGTGCGAGACGCCGGCCCGTCGCTTGGCAGGTTTTTTTTTCCAGTTGAGGGATTTTTCGCCTCGCCAATCATCACTTTATCGTTTACGGTGTCATCCCAGCGATAAAGAATACGGTCTATACTAATTTTGTCGTAGACAAGATGTACCTTTTGCCCGGATTCCTTATTTGGTTTCGCCGAGTCCCACATTTTTTTCCTTATATTACGCACACGCTGGGAAAAGTCTTCACTAAATGATATGTCGGTATCCTTTAGTTTATGACAGTTTTCCAAATCTTTGTTTTGTCTCGATCATCAAGGAGTTTGAAAATTATTGGTCTAGTTTTGTTCGCGCTTGGTTTACCGAGCCGATGTATCCTTTCGATTGAAACAGGTTCTATTTTCAGAACACCTTTCGCAACTGTATTGTTTATTACTTGCTCTAGTGATTCCTCATCTTCTTTTTCATCCTCAGGGATGCCGTACACTATCAAGTTACTTATTCTTGACCGGTTTTCTAAATCATCCAGCTTTTATTCTTGGCCTGATACTACTTTTTCTAAGGCGGAAACTTTTGTGGTGCAGTCCAGTATTTTTTCATCTAAGGCAGCCAGTTTTTCTGATTTGGACTCAATAGCGGTTAGTCGTTCTTTAATTTCTTTAATATCACCAGCGATTTGCGTTAGTTGTTGAGAAATTTGTTTTAGGTCGGGCCCGGGGTTTGTCTCGACGTCACCTGCTAGTAATAACAGGTCCCTCAAATAGCAGGACAAGTTACATAAGGGATCACAAAGCAACCTTGGGCACGGCAGCACAATCAAGAAGAGGCAGTCAGAACGCATGCATTCGCTGTAGCGTTTTCTCTCCTGTACGACATACAAGAAGGGATTAGCGCTCTGCATGCTTCGGGTGCCACCGTGCCCATTAATCGCCGTCGCTTGGGGGGCCGTATTTATGTCCAGGGTTGTCGACGTTGAGTGAGGTACCGAGGGGGCGCTGAAGATGGCGTCGGCGCAGTACGTCGCTGAACCTAACGGGTCCAACTTGTAGGGCCGACCACTCAGACCAACAGGCGCGTGTTGCACGTGGGGGGCTTTATCACGGCCTAGATTTGCTGTCCACGCTGTCGTCGGTTTGCCCGCTTCTTCATGCCCCGCCGGTATCAGCAGCAGGAAAGTGCCGATCTGTACGACATACAAGAAGGGATTAGCGCTCTGCATGGTTCGGGTGCCGCCGTGCCCATTAATCGCCGTCGCTTGGGGGGCCGTATTTATGTCCAGGGTTGTCGACGTTGAGTGAGGTACCGAGGGGGCGCTGAAGATGGCGTCGGCGCAGTACGTCGCTGAACCTAACGGGTCCAACTTGTAGGGCCGACCACCCAGACCAACAGGCGCGTGTTGCACGTGGCGGGCTTTATCACGGCCTAGATTTGCTGTCCACGCTGTCGTCGGTTTGCCCGCTTCTTCATGCCCCGCTGGTATCAGCAGCAGGAAAGTGCCGATCTGTACGACATACAAGAATTAGCGCTCTGCATGGTTCGGGTGCCGCCGTGCCCATTAATCGCCGTCGCTTGGGGGGCCGTATTTATGTCCAGGGTTGTCGACGTTGAGTGAGGTACCGAGGGGGCGCTGAAGATGGCGTCGGCGCAGTACGTCGCTGAACCTAACGGGTCCAACTTGTAGGGCCGACCACCCAGACCAACTGGCGCGTGTTGCACGTGGCGGGCTTTATCACGGCCTAGATTTGCTGTCCACGCTGTTGTCGGTTTGCCCGCTTCTTCATGCCCCGCCGGTATCAGCAGCAGGAAAGTGCCGATCTGTACGACATACAAGAAGGGATTAGCGCTCTGCATGGTTCGGGTGCCGCCGTGCCCATTAATCGCCGTCGCTTGGGGGGCCGTATTTATGTCCAGGGTTGTCGACGTTGAGTGAGGTACCGAGGGGGCACTGAAGATGGCGTCGGCGCAGTACGTCGCTGAACCCAACGGGTCCAACTTGTAGGGCCGACCATCCAGACCAACCGGCGCGTGTTGCACGTGGCGGGCTTTATCACGGCCTAGATTTGCTGTCCACGCTGTCATCGGTTTGCCCGCTTCTTCATGCCCCGCCGGTATCAGCAGCAGGAAAGTGCCGATATGTACGACATACAAGAAGGGATTAGCGCTCTGCATGCTTCGGGTGCCGCCGTGCCCATTTGATTGTGCTACCGGCGTCATTCAGCTAGAGCTGCTTCAGATAGTCGCTGAACTACAGAACGCCCTGCCGCGCCTGTGTTCTCTTCAGGATGTGCGACTGTCACCTCAGGCTGCCAGCTACGTAGTTTTGACCACCCAGCCACAGGTTCCTGATGGTCAATATGTCCTCATTTCTCTTGCTGACGTCCTTTTGGGCTGCAACATCGCCATTTCCCATACGCTTGTGACTGTCCCTGACAACTCTACCTCACTCCCACTTCTCAGTTTCAGCTTGTACCCTCAAGTGCTTCCTCGGGGCATGTTCTTTTCCAGCGTATCTAATGCTGACGAATTGGAAATAGCAACTCTCTCCACCGAGATTGATTTACTTCGGTCTCCTGTAGCTAACAGTACCTGTTCTCTGCCAAATCGTTTCTCGAAGATGATTGCACCCGTCCTCAATCAAGCGCAATCGAACGACAACCATTGCCTTTTCGCGTCATATACGGACATTTTTCATTTCGATGACAGATCTCTAGGGCAAACCTACACCGTTCAGCACAGTATAAACACTGGTGACACCAGTCGTATTCACCGACGCCCCTATCGTGGCTCCCACACGGAGCGCAGAGTTATCCCAGGGGAAGTTGACAAAATGCTCAACAAAGGTGCCATAGAACCATAAAGTAGTCCTTGGGCCTCCCTTGTGGTCCTTGTGAAGAAAAATGACGGTACCTGGCGCTTCTGCGTTGACTATCGCCACTTGAACAAGATCACGCAAAAAGACGTATACCCGCTACCATGCATCGATGACACGTTGGACTGCCTGCACGGCACTACAAACTTCTCCTCTATTGATCTTCGGTTTGGCTACTGACAGATTTATCTCAATGAGATGGACCATGAGAAGGCGGCCTTCACTACATCGGATGGTTTATACAAGTTTAAGGTCAGGTCATGTCTTTTGGACTATGTAACGCCCCTGCCACATTCGAACGAGTGATGGACTCTCTCCTGCGTGGTTATGAGTGGTGTACTCGTCGCAGTTACCTAGACGATGTGATAGTCTTTTTATTCACTTTCGATAGCCACCTGACTCATCTCGCTGCAATGCTCGCAGTCTTCAGAACAGATGGGCCAATTCCAACTCAATTCCAAAAAATGTCAATTTGACCGCCATCAGATAGCCGTTCTGGGACATCTTTTAAACTCCGATGGCTTCCAATCAGATCCCGATAAGATCCACGCCGTCCGTAGCTTTCCGGAGCACCGTTTTACATCCGACATACAGAGCTTCATCTGCTTGTGTTCGTACTTTCGTCATTTTGTGAAAAACTTCGCCTACGTTGCCACGCCACTCTCAGATTTGCTGAAGAATATCATGTTCTCATAGCGTCCTAAGCAGGCCCAAGCGTTCACCGTTCTCATGGACTACTTAATTACGCCCCCCATACTTGTCTACTTTAATCCGTCTGCTACCATAAAAGTTCACACCGACGCCCGTGGCCACATTATCGGCGCAGTTCTCGCTCAGCGGCACCACGGAACAATGCGTGACAACTTACGCTAGTCGCCTGATCCTCCTCCTGATAGGAATTATTCCATCACTATGAGAGAGTGTTTAGCCTTAGTTTGGACCGCCGCCAAGTTCCCGCGATATTTTTATGGTCGCATATCCTCCATCGTTACGGACCAACACGCCCACTGCTGGCTGACTTCTCTGAACGACTTGACTGGACGTCTGGGTCGCTGGGCTCTGAGGCTCTAGGAATTTTCGTTTAGAGTCAGCTACAAGTCTGGCTGTTTGCACAAGGACGCAGACTGTCTTTCTCGTCATCCGGTGCACCCTCCTGAACCCGTTGCACCTGGCTTGAAGAGCAGCGTAATGGCATTTACTGACATCAGCGATATGCGCATTGAACAACGACGGGATGAGTCAGTGCGCACTACAATCGACGCCATCCAGTCTGACAGCCATGATGCGAAATCCTGTATGTTCGTGCTGCATGACGGCATCTTCTACTGCCGCAACGTCAGCACTGAAGGCCCTGAGCTTCTGCTTGCCATTCCTTGTCATCTACCACCTGCCATACTTGAACAACTTAACGACGCACCAACAGCGGGACACCTTGACGTTTCCCGCCCATACGACCGTGTGCGACGTTGATTCTTCTGGCCAGGACTGTACCGCAGCGTGCGTCAATATGTCGCCACTTGCAACCTCTGCCAACACCGGGAAAGACCTTCTTTCCTGCCAGCTGGGTATCTTCACCCAATCGAAGTCCCCTCTGTACCATTTTATCACGTGGGACTCGACCTTCTTGGCCATTTTCGGACGACGACACTGGGAAAGAAATGGATCGCTGTCGCCACAGATTATGGGACCCGTAACGCGATAACAAAAGCCATGCCAACCAGTTGCGCCCCTGACGTCAAAGATTTTCTTCTTCATTGTGAATAAGAGAACGCATCATGGGCAAACAGCATCACGACAGCTTGGGTACTGGGTTATGGGGTGACTGAGACTCGGGAACAGAAATAATACTGGAGAGCAAGTCGGCGAGTGAGGGAAATGGCTGAGCCAGGGCGCGCTGCTTCTTCATCTCGTCAAAACTTTGACACAAAGTGACAAGTTCCGCAATGGTGGCAGGATTACGGCCCAGGAGCATCTCAAATGCGCCATCATTTATCCCTTTGAGCATGTGCTGAATTTTCTCAGACACAGGCATGGTGGTGTTCACTGTGTTCCAAAGAACAACAATGTCTTTGATGTAACCGGTCAACGATTCCGATGACTTTTGTGCACAAGTCCGCTAGCGTTGTTCGGTCATAGACTTGTGGACAGCGGGCCGGCCAAAAACGTCAGCATATTACGTTTTGAAGATGGACCATGTCGTAATGTCGTTTTGTGGTTGTTTTACCACATTTAAGCATCATATGATACGTCGTCTGTCCAACAAATACAGAGGAGCACGATAACAAGCCTGGCGCACTCTTGCAAGAGCTGCGGCCGTTGGAAAGATTTTGTACGGTGCACTCCTATACACGTTCTCTCCAACGGAAATCCAAAGTTTGGAACGCCTTCATCGGGCTACTCTCCGTACCATCACGGGGCTCTCTAAACACACTAAGATATCCGCCCTGGAAAGCGGAGGAGGCTGCCCTCTCTGCAAGACGTCTTCCATGAAGGCCACACTTGACACCACAACTATCTGGAAAACACGCCGCAAGGTCGTCACCTTCTGCCCTGGGATTGTCACTGACATGATGATGCACCTCTTCTAAAACAGTCCTTACCCCCTTGGGAAGCTCCAATGGCCTATCGACTGTTCCGTCACCCCATATCACGTCACAGTAATAGTGCCCGCCAGTTTCTTGCCACGCGACAACTCAGGGAAGCGAGAATAGATACCATTGGAGTATACGTGGACGCTGCTCTCTCCGATGACGAATTTTGTATAGTATGGATCTACGCGCGGACCACCGAATACACTGGGGCCTACTGGTGCCATCTACTGAACGGTACCCCTATGCATGCCGAACTACTTGCCATATGGGGAGTGACCGCAAGCCTTCCATACACTCTACAGAAAGCCCTTCGTGTCTTTACCGACTCGCACGCTGCATACTCGGAAATATTTCGCCCAGTGTCAGAGGATGCTACAGCTGCTGCTATTCAAAGCATCATTCGTAGGCATGAAAAAGCTGACAGGCCAATATAAATTATCGGGACACCGGGGAATACGGGTGTACCCGGCGGCAATACGGCGCCACACGCCGCGGCTGCTTCCGAAGGTGGGTCGACCAATCTTTCTCTGCCCCCCCCCTTCCCTCAGGGTGAACCCGTGTGAGCTTTTAAGTCCAATAGCTCCTTCAGTAGCGACAATGCACTACGTACGCATGTCCCTGCGTCACGCTAGTAAAGAACACATTGTGCAGGTTACCCCCACCAGTCCTGTTTCCCAACCAATGTCCGCTTTCAGGCTCCCATGAAGCCTTTATTAATAAGGCCGACGCAAATTCTACATACACACCATACTCTTTAGCAAAATGGCGACAACCGGACATTGCGACAGTGACGTGCAATTACTGCGGGCTGCGCTGCCACGCAGACCTTCGCCACTTACTGTGGCAGTGTTCCACATTTGAAAAAGGGCGAATGGCCATACAAGCTTTGCAGACCACAAATTATCGTGAAGCGCTCTTTACGGACCCGGAAAAGCAGTTAATATTTGCCCAATATGGAAGTCAGAGCGGCCTGATCAGAGTGGTTTAGGGGGTGCGACAAACCACAGTACTGATCCTATACTACCTAAGTATCAGGGACGGTGATTACAATAGGTGTAAAACCCGTGACAGCCCCGCCGTGGTGGTCTAGTGGCTAAGGTACTCGGCTGCTGACCCGCAGGTCCCAGGTTCAAATCCCGGCTGCGGCGGCTGCATTTCCGATGGAGGCGGAAATGTTGTAGGCCCGTGTGCTCAGATTTGGGTGCACGTTAAAGAACCCCAGGTGGTCGAAATTTCCGGAGCCCTCCACTACGGAGTCTCTGATAATCATATGGTGGTTCTGAGACGTTAAACCCCACAAATCAAATCATCAATCAAAACCCGTGACATTGTGAACTAGTAGTGTAGTTAGAAAGTCCTGCTTATCCCCACAGCGGTCGTGTGCCTTCCCCTTTTTTTCTTTTTCAATAAAAGACCTTCCATTCATCCTAATATAACGTTTGCCATAGGTGACCGCGTGCGCCTCTTGTCATCGTGTCGCCGTGTAGGTCTCTCCGAAAAACATCTGTTCTGATTCGCAGGACGCTACGCAGTTTTACGTCAAGTTAGCGACGTCAACTACGACATAGCGCCATTGAAGTCCAATTCGTCACCAAGTTCGTCACTTGCTGATATTATCCATGTTTCGCGCATAAAACCCTACTTCTGTCGCACTTCTCTGGACTCGCGCCGAGACGGCGCTCCAACATCCAGGGGTCCTCTTAACGAGATGAAGTAAAGGAAAAGGAAAGACGCAAGCAGCTGACAGGCGCTCGAGTGTGCCAATCAGTCATTGTGACTCTTGCCTTTGCTTTTTCCTCTGTAAATGCATTTTGCACCAACCACGTAACAATAAGACAAGAAGTCACCAATAGGTAAGAAGTCACCAACTCCGTAACAATATGAACCGGAGTGTAGTCATTCGCTGCTTTCGGGGTGAAGTTCCTTACGACGTCGGTCGTGCGTCGGCGATGTATGTAGTACTAATATTAGTCGTCGTCATAGTACTAGGTAGCCACCTCTCGTTTAGGGCTTGGAATGTTCGCTGGATGGCTGTCCCTCCATATGATTATTTAACGATGAAAAGATGCAAGATGGCGGTACTCGGAGTGTTCACTAGATAGATGGACGGACGGATGAATGGATGGACAGAGAGACAAGCAATGAACGGACGCGCGGATGAACGCACGGACAGATGATGGATGCACAGACAGACGGACGAATGGATGGTCGCATGGACGGACGCATGAACGTACGGATGAATGGACTGACAGGCGGCCAAACGGATGGACGCACAAATGAACGGAATCAAGAACGAATGGATGGACAGAATGGTGTGAAAACTGACGGACGTTTCGCCTCACTCATCATCAATCAGTCCGTGTATATGCTGTGATTTTTTCTCCAAGCCACATTCGTATCTCCTAATGTTACAAGCTTCTTATTTTCAGTTGAGTTGTGTATTTAATTTCTGGCGTTCTTTTTGAAGTTGGAACCCTCAATTTTTCGTATTTGTAAGTTCAGATCGGTGATGAATGACCTAATGGAATATTCGATTTTCCGAAACTAGCTTCCCGAGCCTGTAATTTGGGGCTCATCGTGCACAATCGTCACCCACGTTTCCGCTTATGGGCCGTGCTCATTGTTTCATGGTTTGAGAATATCTGTGATATGCGCTCCATTGCATTTTTCTTGGTGATAGCAGACGCAGCCGACACAGTGCAGACACAGTGTTAGCACTGTGTCTACACAGTGTTACTGCGATAGCAGACACAGTGTTAGGGAGATGGTAGTGTTAAAAGCAGCGCAGGCATAATATAGAACACACTCGTGTAAAGTAGGCAAAGGAGAGGACACTTCATCGCATAGGTTGTCAAACTCACTCATGAGCTAGTCGCTTTATTCGGACTCGCTCATACGTAGATCAAGCCATGAGTCTGAGTGAGCCCGGGTGAGTAATATTTTCGTGGATTTGAGTCCGAGTGAGTCCGGCGAGGGAAATTTTCACGAGTGCGGTTCATATACAGATTCGTGACTCTGAGTTCAAGTGAGCCCTAACTGCAAAATATATTTCGTGAAGGAGTCCGAGTGAGCTCCACCATTAGTTGCTGGCCAATGATCTTATCTACAAGTCTCGAACTTTACTATCAGGCTGAGAGAGACTCTCGCCCTGCATTAGACACGGTATAGGCTTATGAGGATGATGGCAAAGTGACTTATAGCGCCACCTTAAATAAGGGAGTTTGCTAGCTCTGTGTTCAGAATAAATGTCCGACAATTAAGGATACGGCGTACTGTGTTATGTGTTTAGAAAATTTTGTTCTGACGGACAGTGAACATTATTAACGTTTGAACCGAGCATTTCGTCAGAACATCGTCAGACAAACAAAAGATTGGTATAAAAATATTGCTATACATATGTACATCACATGAAGATAAAAAAGCAAAAATTAAACGTTTATATGTACAAATCCCGTATTTACATAGCATTTATGCTGGTATAGAACAGACATACGCCTACCAAAACAAGGCAGACCGAAAGACACGTTTCAGGCGTCTCTCTCTGACGAAACCAAAAAGGTAGGACCAGTGCCGATGAAAATCCTCCTTAGCAAGGAAGAGTTCTTACCGAAAAAAAACAGATAGCAGGTCTTTGTACGGTCACTCGAAGACCGGTCAAAGTATCCTCGCCGCGATCGTACCAAGACAGTACGCACCAGCAACATTGAGAAGGCAGGTGAAGTGCCCTCGAGTACAACACCCAGATGAAACAGAGGGGTTTACGTCGAGACAGCGAAATCCAGCATGCGCGGCTCTTCAAGAAAACACGACCAACAATGCCTTGCCGCAGAACATGCTGATTCGTTTCCCCGAAAGAGCAGTTCGGGCACGCAGCTCTCTGGACTAACCTCCATGTTTCGAGGTGGTCAATAGTAGACATAAAAAAATTGCCCGCAGCTTCCCTCGGGGGAACACTGAGGAAGATGCGGAGCATATAATTGGTTAACGGGGTGTTAAAGTGCGACTTACTTGGGTCGATGGCTAAATTGGTTAACGTGGTTGTGAAATGGGGTGTTAAATTGCGACTTACTTGGGTCGATGACTAAATTGGTTAACGTGGTTGTAGGAGGGGGTGTTAAATGAGTGATCACGTACACACGTATGCCAAAGGGCAGCGCTGGTCGAAGGGACGTCGATCATTGTGTTTGTGGATTCGTTGGAATTCATTTCACCGCGACCTTGGACGTCGACGCGCCGTACAAACCAACCGAGGAGCGGCAACTGAGCGAGCGAGCGCCGACCTTGAGTATATATACAGCGCGACGGCGCATGCACTGTCAGCTGTCGAATGTTCGAGAAGGGGGAGAAGCGCAACGGCGCATGCGCGCGCGACAGCTGCCTATGTTCTCGAAGCGTGACGGCGCATGCGCGCTACATTATACAGCTAGCGAATGTTCGTGAAGAGGAGAAGCGCACGCGGTGTGTAGAGGAGAAAGGGTGCACAGATGGTGGGGGAGTGAAGCGTGCGCGGTGTGTAGAGGAGGAAGGGATGCACAGATGGTGGAAGAAGGAGGAGGAAGCTTGCGGACGGCGCCGCACTACAAGCCTCGAGTATTAGATGCTCCGCATCTAAAAAAAATCACGTATGGCGTATCGTTTTCTTGGTTGAGAACACTGAGCAAGCTGGTATGGTGGACTATCTTGTTTTCGAGCTTTCCCAGTGTTTTTTTTCATCCATATTAATTTACAGCTGTGATGAGAAGGACACTGACTGCTCGCTTTATAGTTTCGTTGCTTCGTTTCGCGGAAAATTTTTTCACAGGACAGCAGTCACTGAGAACAATTTGTTGACGGCAACGCACCTGGCACGCAGTTTTGTATGTTTCGTCAAAAGACGGAGGTTTTAACATCAGAAAAAGTTTGCAGAAATCGGTAAAAAGAACGACAAAAAAACGTCAGTGAGCAGTAGTGGTAAGTGCAGTGGCAGTTTGTTAAGAAAGAAAAGAAAATGACGCGGAGGAGCCGGGGTTTGAACCCAGGACTTCTCGCATGCAAAGCGAGCGCTCTACCACCGAGCTACACCCCCGACACAGTGCAAGTATGCCGAAAAATGATGTGAATTCATGGTTATTCTTTTGTGTCAACTACAGCCTGTTTAGAAATGGGCATAAGATAAACAGAAAACTATGACAAGTTTTCACAACGAGGCGGAACCTTCCTTCTGGCCTTAGGAATAACCAGGAAAGATGAATCCGAGCAGTGGTGGCGAGAAAAAAAAAACACAAGAGAAAAGAATATGACTACAACGACGATGCGTTTTCATCACCACTTTTCTAGCGTCCCTCTTGTAAAGCTACCTGCTTTCACCATGTATTCGTTTATACTAGCTCACCTTCACGTCGTTCGAAGTCATGCGATTATAGCACCAGTACGGTAGTTTTTGGAATCATGTACGCAAAGTTCATACCTTACGAATGCACTGCCGTAGGGTTACACGTAAGAGCAGTATGAGGATGTTTTACAGTCCAACGCTTTATTTACAGAATAGGTGCAGTGCCCCTGGCAGCAGACAACACACAGTGGAAAATAGCTACATTCTTTGAACCCAACGAGTGAAGTCATTCGCACATCAAGGTCTCTTTGTCACATCTGGCAGAAGTCGGCTTTTTCTTCGCTACAATAGTCGATGACTGCATACGGCAGCACTGGTCCCTAAAATTCTCTTCGAGCGTCGTTTCTCGCTTAGTTTGAAGAAACGAAACCGAAATAAACACCGCGCAGGGGTCCTTGCCCAAAATGAAACATCACGTTGCCAACATCAGTGATTCAGTGTCTTTGCAAGAATAATAAAGAGATTGAGCCAGGGGTGTGAGAGAACTAAAAATCCTTCTTCATATTCAGCGTTTGTCGCCGGGTCCCCTAGAGTGTCGTCTCCCGATGTTGTCACGTGAATACCACCGGAAATGACCGACAGCCGTACAAGAAACCCACAGAGGAGTGCAAGTTCCGTTTCACACAATGTAATGAAGAGCATTGAACCTCAAAAGACGCCAAATATTATTTTATGTATCTTCATATAGAAATATCAAACGGTGTTCACCATTGCCGTAGTTTTACGACACTATATACTTAACGAAAACAAAAGAAAAAAACCGCAACTTAAATGATCATTCTTACTCCAGCATATGAGCTTGGAAGATATGAATTGAGTGAAAAAAAACGTGACTGATCACCTCGTCATATGAATCGGTATAACACGAAAGTGAGACATGTCTTCACAGAAGGTGTCCTTATTGTGTAATGATAGAAGACAGCTTGAACAATTTGTATTTGTGCTTTGCAGCTATAGCACCGTTTGACGTTGATACAGCCATGTGGACGCCTAGTGGCATGCCTCCATCACGATGACTACCACCCATGCTCTAGTTAACCATTGTGGTAACGGAATGGAAGTTTTCAACATGTACCGGAACGCAGCATATTGTCAGTCCCGCACAGAACTGACATCAACAAGCCCCGATTAAACAGTGCCACTTGATATGTGTGTCTTCGAAGATTGTCAGCGATGGAGGGAAACAGCATGATGGGAAACAGCAGTTTAATAAATAAACTCGTTCTATCATCCTCGAGGTAGTCGACGATGAAAGATCGTTGGTGCATATGAAAGCTGTGTGACTTCAACAATGAGCTGTCACGTGCTAACAAGAAGCGAAAAGCAAAGAACATAACTGCGTCGGCGACTATCCGATGCTGGCTCTGTTAGGAGGTTTCTTTGCCACCGAGAAGCCTTAACCACAGAGCCATAACCATGGCCTGCAAGACTGCACTGCAGCGTGCAATATCGAACGCCATGCTTTACCTGCCTCTTGTCGCATTACTTCTCTTGGGCCCTGAGAGACAGCGGTACCACCCTGCTTCGCTAACAGAGAACACGGGGCGAGGGACAATGTGCCAAAGATATCTCGCGTGAGACGTCACATCGAGGACTCCACTCTCAACCATGCTGCAGCAGTCACTGCCTTTAATTGCACACGAATCTTCTGCTTCTGGCTGGAACTTCGTCGAAAGAACAGCCTCAGAAGGGTCAACTGACGCCCGCAACGAACGTTTTCGAGTGCAAATACGAATTTGTCATAGTTGTGGTCGAATCTATAGGGCCAAGAGACTTCCCAGATGGCCGACGAGCACGCCGATGCCGCCGACCGCATTGCTGGTAAGAAGGTGAAACTATGTGCGAGTGTTCTTTCTTCTCATCTGCAGTTTCCGCCTTTCGATGCTAACTAGTACGAGTGTTTCAAAATTTCTATAAGCGCTGCCTGTTTCTAGCATCCACAAGAATGTAGATACAGCTAGTAAAATGTCGCGGTGTCCAATCGACGGCGTGGTGGTGTGCGACGCATGCCACCTTGTTGAGTCCACTGTAGAGGCTATAACAGAGATTGCATCATCTTCGCGGCTCTGGCCTAGCAAACACGTTGACTTACGAGCTCGCCACATAACGTCCTCGTGGCAATAGAGTCCACTCAATGGTCAGTTCACTCAAAGTACTGCTATGTTTCTCAGTGTGCTTTGTCCACCCGTGTAAAAGGACGTTAGCTTTCAAAACAACTATAAAGAGAAGGGCAAGCTTTCTGCTTGGGATAATAAATGCGAAGCTTTTTTTAGCGAACATCAGCGACTTTTAGCGTATCTATCTATCTAGTTAGGTAGGCTGAGGAGATTAAGAAGTTTGCGGGTATATAATGGCAGTAGCAAGCACAGGACCGAGTTCACCGGCGGAACATGCGAAAGGTCTTTGTCCTGCAGTGGCCGTAGTCAGGCTGCTGCTGCTACTGATGATAGTCTGTCTGTCTGTCTGTCTGTCTGTCTATCTATCTATCTATCTATCTATCTATCTATCTATCTATCTATCTATCTATCTATCTATCTATCTATCTATCTATCTATCTATCTATCTATCTATCTATCTATCTATCTATCTATCTATCTATCTATCTATCTATCTATCTATCTATCTATCTATCTATCTATCTATCTATCTATCTATCTATCTATCTATCTATCTATCTATCTATCTATCTGTCTATCTATCTATCTATCTATCTATCTATCTATCTATCTATCTATCTATCTATCTATTTATCTATCTATCTATCTATCTATCTATCTATCTATCTATCTATCTATCCAGCTGGGACATTTAGCTTTCTTGGCCGTCTCGATAATGGTATTGTAGTGCCATCATCATAGCCATCATTTCTTGATGACTGCGCCGCGCCTCTCGCGCAGCTGATGCTAGCTCGAGCTGCGCGAGGAGGAGAACGAGCTGACACGCCTGGTGTGGCGGATGCTGGTAGCCGACGTGGCTCCGCTTCAGGCCTGGAATAAAGTGGCGAGATCGGCACGGCCCCATCGGCCGCCTTCGACGTCATCTCACGTCTCTCTTCTCTCGTCGCTACATTGGTGACCCGGAGAACACGCCCTTCGCCGAGCGGCCCGCTGCCATGTTCCCGCAACTCTGCCCGCCAGTGCCACCGTTCCAATCGACCTACCTTAAGGTATGGTTCATGCAGCTCGATGCCGTTCTGGCGTTAAAGGCGTCACGGACCAGCCGCTGATGCACGCCATTCTTCAAGACGCCCTTTCGGTAGAGTGGCGTCATCTCTCTGGCACTTCAACCTCGAGCCAGCAGCCTTACGATGACCTCTGCTCGGCGGTGCTTGCCAGACATGGCCTCACCTACCACCCGCTGCCGTTCACCCGCGACTTACAGGTTTCGTCTGCGTCGCAGCGGGCGGTACCCTCCGACCCGAAAGTCTCATCTGACCACAACCTGGCTTCCCCGACGGCGTCTCCCTCCACCGGCTCGTCTCGGCCGACCTCCATGGCTCACGGCACGGCTGACACGTCAGGTTCTACGACGGCAACTTCGCCGAACGCCCTGGTGGCTACCACGACGATGGGCACTGTCACGCCCGCTATTCACCTCCCGGTTGCGGAGCCTTCACCCTCCCCGATGTCCGAAGGCGACTGTCGACCAGCCTCAGTGTTCTCCACGTCCTGCCGGCAACGACCACCATCGTCCTCGCAGTTTCCCGCAGCTGAGGTTGAGGCCCCCAGCCATCAACTACGGCCAGGCTTCCAAGACGCTGCGACTGTGACTGACGCGCTTGAGGACGACGTGCCCGGTCCGCTTCGGACGGGGCTCACCGGGCATGCAGCGCCTGCGGTGGGGCAGTCTGGGGGGTGTTGGCTGGAGGCGGCCATCAATTGTGCAGACCTGCACGCCGGCCCTCGTGCGCGGACTGCCGGAGGTCATTGCACGAGCACAGGTGTCCCGTCCAGTGCTCCGGGCGAGCCCACGCTGGCTGGGTTCCACCACCGCCATTCCCCGGAGCCTTCGCCTCCGGACGGCAACCGCCAGACGTGTGTCCGCAATGCCAGCTCGTGTGTCACAACCGCGACGGCGCTAATGCCTCATGCGTGTCTGCCACCCATTGCCCTACGTCGGCGACGACGGCGTGCTTGGCGTCACACATTGCGGCAACTTTTGGGCCGCCCTGCTGCGCGGCCACGGGTTGCGGTCACGGCCCTGAAGACGGCGCAGGCGCCTACTCGGCCTGTCCGACGCGGTGTCCCACCACTGGTCGTGTGCCCGACTGCCCACCGCGCACTTGGTGGTATTGTTGGGACAAGTTCCTGCGGGCGTCGGCACGTATGTCTATGCCGGCACGTCAGACGCCGCTCGACTTTGAGGTCTGTGTTGCGTCGACCCCAACGTCAGTGCCTGCACTGCCGGCCCTCTGCCGACGTTGGCAGCATGACCTCGCGACACACGGTCCACTCTCGGCCTGTCCGGCCAGGTCACCGTGAGACCCGCTTGTCGGCTACCACAGCGACCCGGCACTTCCTCCTTCGTCCCTTGCGCTTCTCCCAGAGTCGCCCACCAGAGAACCGCTGCTTACCGATGTCCCATCAACGTTGACAACCTAGACTTTCCAAATGAACAGTTTATGGATTGTCGTTCATGTATATAGCTTTTGTCACTATTTTTTCTTTTTTTTTCATATGCCTTCGAATCGCGCAAAGCGCTAGGGGGGGAGCCCTGTAGTGCCATCATCATCGCCATCATTTCTTGATGACTGCGCCGCGCCTCTCGCGCAGCTGATGCTAGCTCGAGCTGCGCGAGGAGGAGAACGAGCTGACACGCCTGGCGTGGCGGACGCTGGTAGCCGAGGTGGCTCCGCTTCAGGCCTGGAATAAAGTGGCGAGATCGGCACGGCCCTATCGGCCGCCTTCGACGTCATCTCACGTCTCTTCTCTCGTCGCTACAGTATATACCGAAATTTGTACGGCGTAACATGACTGCATGACGAGCATAATTGAGTAGTCGTAACATAAAAATCATATGTATGTCATGAATGTCATGACTTTCATGTAATTACTAATAAATACACGCCACGTGCTCGGTGCGCTCGCTTTTGTTTCAATCTTCATATATACTAAATATGTGGTGCAGCGACATCCATGAATGACGAAAATATATGGCTGGTGCAAACATGACATTGAAAACATGAATGTCATGTAATGACATGACAATGTAGCATGCGCTCTCGGCCCTTTCTCTAGCTTTAACGAATTCGGTAACACGTGACGTGAATGGACGATAAAGGTAAATGCCGCTTTCAATTATGATAATCATGACATATGTGCCATGTAAAATATGACTATTTGCTACGCTTATAACGCGCTCGCTGCCGCTTCGCCTGCTCCACATTTACCAAATTTGGTATCACGTTACGTGAATAGACGATGGAAGTAAATGACATGTCTAAACATGATAATCGTGATAAGCATGTGATGTGAAACATTATTACAGGCTACGCTCATAGCATGCTCGCAGTCGTTTCGCTAGCTCCTTTATATGCGAAATTTGGTATCACGTGCCGTGAATGGACGTCAAAGATAAATGACACGTCCAAATATAATAATCATGATATGCGTGTCATGTAAAACATGGCTACGTGGTACGCTTATAGCGTGGTCGCGGCTGTATCGCTAGCTCCACATGTCACGTGACTTGATACTCAATTTAGTATCACGTAACGCGAATTGATCAGGAAAGTAAATGACACATCCAAATATGATAACCATGGCATGGAAGTCATGTAGGGCATAATTTACGTCCGCCTCGTAACGTTGTTCTGAGGTTAAAGTGACATATCAACCTTTTTCATTCGAGCTTCGCATACCATGGATACCGACAGCACGTAGGATCTGCTAATTTCTCGCTTTTTCCTCTGCGGTGCAACGGCAGTCAATGTGAACACGAGAGTATGTGTGAGAATCGCTGGTTACTGCCCCTCTGGAATTCATAAACAACGCATGAGATAAACACTGCAGAACAGCTGTTTAATTTGCTGCTTCGGCAGTCAATCGAGAGTTCATGGTATTTAGAAATACATAACACTTTTAAACTACCAAATTTCAGACAGAGTTATTTGGTCACGGGAGTTGTGAAACTCCCTGCTTTATGTATCATAATCCGAACACAGCATTGGCTGAAATAGCGGGAGTGAGCAGATGGTCGCGCAATCTCTTGGCAAGAACACTAACTGAAAAAACGCAATATTCTGTGCTTTTGCGTTCAGCAAGATTGTGAGCGCCGGCGGATTCTTCCAAACAGCATGGCAGCGCCTAGAACTTGTTTTTAGGTGAGTTGTGGCTAAGTGTGCCGAACATGTTGCTTTTGCGCAATGGTGGAGAGGTGATAAAAACAGAGGAGTTGCTCTTTCTCTTGATGCTCCGTCCATTTTCGTGTTTCTCGCATTGTACTCGAATCTATATAAGCGGCGTGTTTGTGCGGTGAAAATGTTTTTTTTTCATGTCCGTTGCACAGCATCCGTCGTCGCTCAAGTTCATTAACTGCACAGCGTAATGGACGGTACAGCGAAGTGTAGCTTACCAGATTCGTGTGGAGAGCCCAGAATGTGTATACATTTCCGCAACATAGCGAGCGGTAATGCGGGAAGCAGGCGGGATGCAGCGTTGATCCAGGTGAATCGAAACTGCAAGTCTGTAAACGGCAGCAGATGACGTGTCCGAGCAGCAATAGCCGGTGCCGTTGGAAAGGCTCCACGAACATCGCACCAGAAAAGAAAAGAGCGTTTGCAGTTACAGTTGCAAGCAAATAGCAATCTCATCGTGATTTTATGATTATATGGTATGCCAGCCCATGTCTCAATGTTTTCGTGATTAGTGGCATTCGACCGCTTTGCCCAAGACAAAGCGGCCAATTCGCGGTAAGTACTGACCGGTACTGTAGTGCTTTAGAGCACTCTAGATTCCAGCTCCACTGGCGTCCCGGAATAGGGTTTGGCCACTCTAGCATGCCGATGGGCCACGTCGGCACTCTCTAGTAAACTTTTTCTGAAATAAATGATTTTTACCACCACCACCACCGTATCAATATCTTGTTTGTGCGACCCTCATTCACGTCGTGTTTCTGAGACACATCGTGAACTGCAGGGCGCAACAGTTAGAAGATTCGTAAAACATTCCGCGAGGAATCGATCTCCAGCGCACATTTTCAAACGAGCAAACGAGGAGTAACGGAGATAATCAGGTCGCAGTGTTAAAACCATCGCAGCACGAACTTGAAAGCACCCGCTTCGACGAAATGAAACTGGATGCTTTGACACGGCTTTGATTAGGCCTTTGCAGAGCGAGAACAGCTGACAGGGGCGGTGGTTGCCGTGCAAGCCAGCGTAATTTAAAGTCTCTATATAGAAAAAACAACCTGTTTTATCTTGGGACCTTAGGACCGTTGAGGCGGCAACGCTAGTGTTGCGTGTGGCGTTAAGCAGTCTAAAAAAGGCGCACGCACAGGTGGCAATGCAGTGTTTTGTTTTGACGCTTCCAAATGGTGTGACAGTCTGCTCACTCCCGCAAGGTCGGCCAATGGTGTGTTTAGAGTTAGGAACGCAGTTTGGCTAATCATGTGAATGAATAACTCTGATTTCGGATACTCATGCTCGGGTCGGCAGAGCACGAGTCCGTGCTGTATTTCAGCAAGAGGAGTCTTCAGGGGTAGGTGCTTGTGTGACTCGGGGAGGAGGCAAGTTCCGCCTTATTCCATCCCCTGGCCAGTGCAAATGAGTGCTGTTTGTCTCAGTAATGTTTCTTCAGTGAAAGTGATATCACAAAGTGGTTCATATTAATACCGGACTGGGCCATCCTATGAGTATCAAAATATAACGAGCTTAAGAAGCTCCCCTTGAAGTGTCTGCACAGGCCTATGTGACGACCTTCAGTGAATTCGCACTAAACAGAGACAGCAGGT
This sequence comes from Rhipicephalus microplus, assembly GCF_043290135.1. NCBI lineage: Eukaryota > Metazoa > Arthropoda > Arachnida > Ixodida > Ixodidae > Rhipicephalus > Rhipicephalus microplus. The sequence continues at coordinate 153,590,097 of NC_134702.1, read as the reverse complement.
TTCTCTTATGAATTTATGGTAAGCAGTGCGCTAGGCGCGTGCTCGTCGTGATCAGTAAATTAGGTATGTATGTACGTGTACTAACCAAATAAAGTAGTGTTTTCAGATGTCCTCCGCCGCTCAGTTGCACTCACAAGGTGCGCTCCCCCGAGGCAATTCGGAGGCCGTGGCTCCCTGTCCAGGGGCCTTCATGGTATGTTTTGCGACGGCACCTCACCTGGTGTAAGTCGCCTACGCGTGCAGCCTGCGTGCAGTTAATGGCTGAAGAACTGAAGTTATCTTGTCACGTGACCAGCTGCTTCGTGGTGCATTCAATGACTGTCTTTGCTCTGCACGGTTTGATGGAGTTTATTCCAACGCAGTAAGAGCGCTGACTGCACCCCGTTGTTAGTAGTCTTGTCACGTGATCAACCTCTTTGTAGTGCATTCATTAACTCTCCTTTACACTGCATGGTTTCAACGACGTTTTTGTCATGAATGCTTACGTTTATAAGAAAAATATTCACAGTTTTGCCGTGATGGTGAAACAATGATTGAGATAGCACCAACCTGGAATGTAACGCTGAGAACTCCAAGCAGATCGAAACGTGAAAAGTGCTGGTCGCACAGAAATAACGCGCGAAAACAACACACACAGGACAAGAGCTAACTAATAACGTTTTCAGCTCAACAGTTAACGTGATGTTTGAACAAAAAAGACGCACGAAACCTAATCACAGGCGCAGATATGAGAGCGAACTAACAAGTGTCGCACTCTTTACTTCGCTGTGTTTGAAAAGCACGCTCTTTTCCCAAATGGGGGACTGTCCAGTGAGCGCAGTGATCTTTGTGCGCTCGGCAAATAAGCGTAGACATTCCGGTGAAAGCCGAAGGTGTGTGATCCTCCCCCTCCACATGATAAGTTCGCGGATAAGGCCCCTTCTTTTTGTGGAGCAAGCAAAGCACGCGGAAAAGATGAGCATGCATCGGCACATTACGACGATCTGTGCTCTGAGCTTTACTCCAAGCACGCTCATCGCACCATCTCGCTGGTAATGCCGAAAACACAATATTTCCCTCGAGATAGGCTTCGTCAGCGCTAAGTGGTAGATATAAATAGCTTGCTGTTTTAACGCTGAAAGAGGTGCCCCTTCGTGGCTCAGTGGCTAACGCCGCGTGCTCACGAACGGAAGGTCGGACGTTATAGTCGCGCTGGTGTCTTCTAGGGGCGAATATCCTTAAGGCGTGGGTAGTCCGTCTCCAGTATGTAGTAGCCACTTCTCGTTTTAGTCCTAGTAATGTAGGCATTATGGCGGTAGTTGTATATGATGAATATTTGATAAAAAGATGTGAAATGACCGTATTTGGAGTGTTCACTGCATGAGCGGATGAATAGACATACAAACAGATGTACATGCGGACAGACGAGTGGACAGAGAGACAGGTGGATGGATGGATGGGTGAATGGAGAGACAGACAGACAAACAGACAGATGTAAGCACTGACGGAAGGACGGACGGAAGCATGGTCGGACAGATGGGTGGTAGCATGGACGGACGGATGCATGGATGCGCGGACAGACAGACGGACGGAAGCATGGATAGACGCAAGGACGGACGTATGCATGGACGGACGAAAGCATTAACGCAAGGAAGCACGGATGGACAGACAAACGGAAGCGCGGACGAATAGATGGACGAAAGCAGAGACGGACAGAAGCACGGACGGGAGCGAGGACGGACGGGTGGAACGACGGACAGACGGACGGAAGTGTGAACGGACGGAAGCATGGATAGACAGATGGACCTACGGAAGCTCGGACGGATGGATTAACGCAAGCACGGACGGATGGTCAGACCAATGGAAGCACGGACGGATAGATGGTCGGACGAAAGCAGAGATGGATGGAAGCATGGGTGGACGAACGCAAGCATAGATGGACAGACGGATAGACGCAAGCACGGGTGGACATACAGGTGGAAGCATGGACGGACGGATGGGTGCTCCGCCCCACTCATCATCATTCACTCCATGGATATTCTGTTATTTTTTTCATTGCCCTTATTCGAATATATTCAATGCTTTCATTCAGGTTTAGGTCTGATGTGAGCATTATTCTCAAATAGTAGAGTTTGGTCACTTCGGATAAAGCAGGACCATTGATGGGATAGATAAACAGAAGCGACTGTTTCTTTCGCGTAACTTACATTACTACTGTTTTTTTTTATAATTAGCTGTAATCTGTTATTTGGCACACAACATTTGTAGCGTTGCTAATGCAGTGTTTAAACATTCTTGATCACTGTAACTTTGAACTTCCTGATATAGTATTCAATCGTCCTCAAAACGGTTCATTTTTACGGGCAAGTTTGTAAGAGTAATATTAATAAATAACTGGAAATACAATGCCCTAAAATCGACCATTGAGGTACACCTAATTTCACAGGGGTGGAACTCTAGTTCCATCACCACCATCATTTGCAACACATTGGGTTCTCATTGAAAGATAAGCAGCTACACACGCAAGTAATTTCTCATTTTTCAGTATTGGTTTGATGTTAAGTAGTAATTTCTGGTGACCTACAGCATCGAAAGCTCTCTCAAAATCGAATAATATAGCATCTATTTGACCATTCACATCAATCTGTACGGTCAGGTCTAGAAACGTCTTGAGAAGCTCGGTTACCGTACAATATACTTTTCAAAAGCCGGCTGCAAGGACTTCGAGCGGTCACATGAGGCACCGCCATCAAATCGACGGAGAGTGAGAAAGAACAGGGGTTAATCTCCTCTTCGCCCACCTCACCCAGTAAAACTGCCGGACTTTATATCAAGTTTATTCATTTATTCTTTCAAAAACCTTGCCAAAGGGGCGTGATTAGGCTATTTTTTAATTATTTTCTTTCTTGCGTTTTCATATGTAGAGATACGTATACATATACGGTGAATGACGGCAGCCGTAGTCGGCGCCAAAATCCAGCCGAGAGTGCTCATGTAATTGCTGTTGCAATGAGAAAGAGTGACTTAGACTAAAATGAAATGTACTGCGAGAAATAATGCAGTGCATTATACTTTTGAAAAAGCGGAGACGATTTTCAATCTTTCCTCTAACATCAGGTACTTGCCCTGCGTAGCGTACAAGAAAGCGTGGCCTGGGATCTTTCACTACACTGTACATACAATACCTGGTTTCTTTCTTAGTGAGACAAGCACTGTCGTTCCTCTTCCATGCATTTAGGGTTGGGCACTTCCGGTATCGTGAGTATTCAGAAATAGCCTTGTATAAAATAGATTTCGATATTTCTGGTCGAGTTCAGCAGTGATGTCATACGATGTTCGATCATATATTGCATTAGATAAGGGCCAATATACAACGCTTTTTCAGAGCCGCCTCTGCTGCGCGTGAGGCCCAGTGTTTACCCTAAATGTACAGCAAAACAGGTGAACCCTCATGCATGATTTGCAATGTCAGAGGCCTCAACCAAGCATTAAGGTCACCTGCCAGCATGTTTTCTCTTCATATGAACTGCAATGTTTTCAATCCCTGTTTGTCCTCAAAGTTAAGCCACCCTCATATTCTTAATGTTACGCTTTTCATTTTCAGTGCAATTGTGTTTACCTCGCCGCGTTCTCTTGTAACCCAATGTTTCGGTTTCTCAAGTTCAGACTTGCAATAAAGAAATGAAATAAAGTTTAAATTTTCCGAAACGGGGTTCCCGAGCCCATAATCTCGGGATAACCCGGCGCAATGTTAACACACTTTTTCGTTTAGGGGAGACGCTAGTTGCTTGATCATTTAAGAATGTCTGTATGCGCTTTATTTCATTCTTGTTAGGCGATTTCTAATGTATTTGAGGAGGATGTGACAGTTTTAGGGAAGTAGTTATGTTAAAAGGGCCCTGCAACACGTTCTGAGCATAGTCAGAAAAATCTGCCGGTTGGTAGTATAGAGGCTCCCAAGAGCACGCGAACCAAGTATTATAGCGCCTAAAACCACCTAAACTTTGCTTTCTCATCCGTCGACAAGTGACGCAAGAAGCTGAAAAATCACTCGATACAGCCGTATTATCAGCCATTGAGTGATCTGAGCATGACGAGCTCGGTCGTGGTAGTGGTCGCCTCGGGAAGCCGTGATTTGTCCGGGCGCGCGGGCACGATCGCACTGAAAAGCCGCGCTTCAAAAGAATAAAAAAGTGAAAACGAAATAGGCAGATCCAACGTAAAGTGGCAATTGATGATATGCGAAGCACGAATCAGGAAGGTTGATATGCCACTTTAAAATTAGCAAAACGTCACGAGGCGGAGGTTAATCATGCCGTACATGACTTTCATGTCACGATTATCATATTTGGACGTGTCGCTTGCCTTCGCAATCAATTCACGTCACCTCGTACTAAATATTGTAGCGATGCTGAGGCAGACAGGCTAAAAAACAAGCAACTTTATTAGGGCGAACTTGTGCCCACAAGCCTACTGACTATGGTCGTCGAGTCCGAGTAGACGAGAGGCACAGATTCAACTAACTTCCTCTTCCTCGTTGTTGGAGCGCCCGAACGCGTGACGTATGCCAGCCGGGTCTTGCTGCTGCTCTTGCCATGATGATTGCGGTGGCTACTTGGACGTGGCTAACCTTTCGCGGCATTATCCCCCTCCTCAGACGCATCGTCCCGATGCTTGAGAGAGTAAAATGATACATGCGCCCTTTCACTCGTTTTCCGACGATCTGTCATGATAGGGCTTCATGCGGACTACGTGTACCACTTCCGTGGTATTGCGGCGTCTTGAGCTCACGTGTCCCGCGGATCTAACTTCATAAGTGACGTCGCTGATACGGTTGAGTACTTCATAAGGGCCGAAGTATCGACAACAAAAAAGCTTTTCAGAGAGTCCGCGGCGGCGCACTGGGATCCATATCCACACTTTGTCACCGGGATGATAAAGTGCGTCACTGCCCCGCAGGGGCGCCTGCGCAAGTAGGCGTTTGGTGTGTAGCGACACCACGGACCCGAGCTAACGGGGGAGTTTTGACTTCCTCCCACGCCTAGCCGTGCGTGGCTTTGCCGTGTCCGGGGAAAAGGGGATCCTGGGGGTTGAGCTGACGCTGGGTGAATGGACCTTTAAGGCCCCCCGGCAGAGGCAACACACCCCTTTGGCCCCGGCTTCACATAGACGGCACCCCTGGGCTGACCCACCCAGGGGAAATTGGCAGTCGCCTTTTCCTATCTCTCTCTTCCTATATCTTAGTCTTTTCTCGTCTTTAAATCTGTCCTGTCTTCTTCTCTCTTCCATTTACTTCCGATTTTTCATGGCGGCAAGGGTTAACCTTGTGTAATTACTCAACCTTGAGTAGTTATATTTGGTTATAGTGGCAATGTACGGCTGGCGTCTGCAGCCTTATGCTATTAAGTGCTTCAGCGTCCCCTGGTTGGACTCCATGGTGGGTGGTCGCCATTGCTGCCGAACAAAAAGCACACTACTATGGGAACACCTGCATTTCCCCGTCTCCTAGATCGTCTCCCGCCTAAGAGGGGACGCACCGATGACATATCATTTTTCAGCAAACCCAGACAATGTTTTCCCAAATTTCATGTTGTGCACAGTGAAAACCCAACAAAACAAGCCAGAGCAATATCTCCATTCCTTGTTGCTAAATCTCTGACAGAGGTCTTTGGCCCAGGATACAAGGTTACAAAGATGGCTAGTGGAGACCTTCTCCTTGAGCTACCTGAAAAACACCACTATGAGAAACTTGGCAGCCTCGTAGCATTTGGTAATATCCCATTATCTATTTCACCCCATAGATCAATGAACACCTCACGCGGAGTTGTTTCAGAAGCAGACCTTCTTGAAATGTCTGAACAGGAACTGCTTGAAGGGTGGAAAGAGCAAAATGTTACAGATGTGAAACGAATCGTCATCAGACGAGACAACAAAGAAATACCTACCAAACATTTAATACTCACCTTTGCATCTAGCACACTGCCTTCATCTATCGACACAGGCTACATCAAACTTTCTGTCCGCCCCTACATTCCTAATCCAAGACGGTGTTATAAATGTCAACGATTTGGTCATGGCTCGCAGAACTGCCGCGGTCAGGAAACTTGTGCAAGATGTGGTAGCCACGGCCACACATCTGATAACTGTGTTACTACGCCTCACTGCGTGAATTGTGATGGGGAACACGCCGCGTATTCGCGTTCGTGTCCTAACTGGAAGAAAGAAAAAGAAATAATTACTCTTAAAGTCAAAGAAAACATCACATTCAAAGAAGCAAGACAAAGAGTGTCGCCATTTTACGGCGCAACATATGCTGATGCGGCGCGTCAGGGGGCAACGCCGCACCAGCCCTCGCCACCCCTTCGGCCAGCGCAGAGCGAGCCGTCGGCTGTGGCGCCAGCCCCCAAGGCGGCAGTAGTTCAGTCTACTCCGCCTTCAAGCAAATTGAGGTCGGAGACTCCAGGGTCCTCTGGTCTCAAGGCCTCACCTCACCAGGCGAGGCCTAAAATCCGAACCACCAGCTCGCATGTGCGGGCATCCAGTGCCTCTGACGAGGCAATGGATACAACGGTACCCTTGGTACCAAAAGAGCGGCGCGCCTCCTTGGAGCGCGCCAAGAAAAATAAAAAACCAATAACGGGGCCGGACGACCGTCCTGCCACCTAAAATAACAAGCTCACTTTAACACAGGACACTCTCTGTACACACAGCAGCATCTCTTCTTTTAGTATGCAGACAGAAATATTACAGTGGAACATCCGAGGCCTTCTTCGAAACCTTGATGACTTACAAGAACTCCTCCATGAATACAATCCAAGAGTGCTGTGTGTACAAGAGACACACTTAAAACGAACAAACACAAACTTTTTACGTAAGTACGTAATCTTCCGAAAAGATAGAGATGATGCCATGCCACCATCCGGTGGTGTAGCGGTTATAGTTAGTCAAGGGATAGCATGCACACAATTACCCCTTAAAACTTCCCTCGAGGTGGTGGCTGTTCGAGCAGTTATTCTAAACAAACTTGTCACTGTCTGCTCTTTGTACATACCTCCGCACCACCGTCTTGAAAAACTCCAATTCCAGTCTTTAATGGACGAACTACCTGAACCTTATCTGGTCCTTGGGGACCTGAATGCACATAATGGTCTGTGGGGTGACTCTCGCTGTGATGCACGAGGTCGTCTCATTGAACAATTCCTCATTTCATCAGGTGCTTGTCTGTTGAATAGGAAAGAGGCAACATACTATAACCTTGCCAACAAAACTTACTCTTCCATAGACCTGAGTATCGCATCTCCTTCACTTGTACCATTGCTTCAGTGGAAAGTCATAAAAAATCCATACGGAAGTGACCATTTTCCTTTAGTTTTGAGTACACCAATAATATATGAATGTCCTCCACATGTTCCCAAATGGCTGGTAAACAAAGCCGACTGGGAACAATTTCAAAAGCATACTCACTTAAATTGGACTGACATATGCGGATTAGGCATAGATGAAGCTGTTCAGTACTTCACGGCCTTTCTTACTGACGCAGCAGCCAAGTGCATTCCACAAACGTCTGGACTGCCCGGCAAACGACAGGTCCCGTGGTGGAATACTGAGTGTAAGAATGCGCGAAAGGAACAGAACAGGGCATGGAGGTTGCTGCGAAACTTGCCGACGGCGGAAAACCTTGAGAGCTTCAAGAAAATAAAATCTCGAGGCAGGAGAACGCGTCGGCAGGCCAGAAGAGAAAGCTGGCACAAGTTTTTATCAGGGATAAATTCATATACACAAGAGGCCAAAGTCTGGAACATGGTTCGTAGGGTAGCAGGAAGAAAAGTACACTCACTCCCACTTGTAAACACTCAGGGTGATACCTTGGAAGATCAAGCAAACTTCCTCGGTGCGCACTTTGAACAGGTATCCAGCTCGTCCCACTATACTGACACTTTCCAAAAATACAGAACAAGAATAGAAAAGCTGAAACTCGAACACAAAACCACTAGATACGAGGCCTATAACCAAGCTTTCAGTCTAGCTGAGCTCCGAACATCTCTAAACTCCTGCAGTACTTCTGCCCCAGGTTCTGATCGTGTGGTGTATGAAATGTTAAAAAACCTACCAGCAGAAACACGAAAAACCCTACTCTGTTTGTACAATGCTATCTGGTTTTCTGGCACTATCCCTATCTCCTGGAAAGAGGCTATTATTATTCCCATTTTGAAAGAGGGCAAGGACCCTTCTTTAGCTTCAAGTTATAGGCCTATTGCACTTACAAGCTGCTTGTGCAAAGTCTTCGAAAAAATGATAAACTGCCGACTTGTACATATCCTTGAAACAAACAATTTGCTCGACCCATTTCAGTGCGGGTTTCGAGAAAGTAGATCCACCACAGACCACCTCGTTCGTATCGAGGCACAGATCAGAGACGCCTTCGTCCATAAACAATATTTTCTCTCTGCGTTCCTCGATATCGAAAAGGCGTATGATACAACATGGCGTTTTGGAATCCTAAGAGACCTGTCCCACCTTGGTGTGCGCGGAAGAATGTTTCATATCATCGAAAGTTACCTGTCAAACCGGACATTCCGTGTCCGTCTGGGCAGTGTGCTCTCTCAAACATTTGTCCAGGAAACAGGCATGCCACAAGGTGGTGTGCTTAGTTGCACACTTTTTATCATCAAAATGAATTCTTTGCACTTATCCATTCCCCGCATGATGTTCTATTGTACATATGTCGACGACGTTCAGCTTGGCTTCAAGTCATGCAACTTAGCCGTGTGTGAGCGGCAGGTTCAGATGGGTTTAAATAAGGTCTCCAAATGGGCAGACGAAAACGGATTTCGACTTAACCCACAAAAAAGCACGTGTGTCTTGTTCTCTCGAAAGAGAGGCATGCACTCGGAACCTGACATTCGGCTGAACGGGCAACGTCTGTCCGTTAAAGCCGAGCATAAATTCGTAGGCTTAATCTTGGACAAGTTGACCTTCGTACCGCACATCAAGTATTTAAAAACAAAATGTTTAAAAGCCATGAATGTTATAAAAGTGTTGTCACGTACTACGTGGGGTAGTGATAGGCAATGCCTCATGAACCTCTATAGAAGCCTTATTCGTACCCGCTTAGATTATGGGGCCGTTGTCTATCAATCTGCCACTCAAAGTGCCTTGAAGATGCTTGACCCCGTGCATCATTTGGGCATCCGCCTTTCTACGGGTGCTTTTCGCACCAGCCCCGTAGAAAGCCTTTACGTTGAGTCAAATGAGTGGTCGCTTCATCTGCAGAGAACTTACATGTCCTGTGTTTATTTCCTTAAGGTGAAAGCAGACAAGAAGCACCCCTCATACTCTACAATTAACGATTTGTCGAGCTCAACTCTGTTTCAAAACAGGCCTTCGATGAGGCAGCCCTTCTCAATTCGCCTGAAGTGTCTAGCTGAAGAAACTGAAGTGTCACTTGAACACAGTTTAATGGCTCTTGTAGCATACCCGCCACCGTGGCAGTGGCAGACTATAGACTGCGATGTGTCTTTCCTAGAGGTTACAAAACATGCACCTATTGCCCATATCCGAACATACTTTCTGGAACTTCAACACAAATACACATGTCCTGAGTTCTTCACAGATGCCTCCAAGACTAACTCCTCTGTGTCCTACGCTGCTGTCGGCCCATCCTTTTCGGATGCTGGCCCTCTACATCCACGCACAAGTATCTTCACAGCGGAAGCTTACGCGATACTGGTGGCAGCTAAACACATCAAACAATTACAAATACAAAAAGCAGTAATTTATACAGACTCCCTCAGTGTAGTAACGGCTCTGCACAGTCTTAAAAAACAAAAAAACCCAGTCCTTGTCTCACTCTACTCCATTTTGTGCACACTCTACACGCACAAACAACAAGTTGTAGTGTGCTGGGTGCCAGGGCACCGTGAGATCCAAGGCAACGTGAGGGCGGATCAGCTCGCTGCATCCGTCCATGAGAGCACCGCCATTACATCCATATCAATCCCGGCCCTTGATCTTAAGCCGTCTCTCAAACTAAACCTCAGGGACTACTGGCAGAGCAAGTGGGATACACACACACAAAACAAACTACACGTTATCAAGCCACACCTTGGCCATTGGCCACCAGTATCAAAATCACGTCTAACAGAGGTAACACTAACAAGACTCAGAATAGGACACACATACACGACTCACACACATCTTTTGTCCGGTGGTGATCCACCATTGTGTGATAAATGTGGTGAGGCATTAACAGTTCTTCACGTTTTAATCCAATGTAAACAATTAGAAACTCTTAGAAGACAACACTTTCCATTACCCTACCGACAACATATACCTTTACACCCTGCAATGTTCGTCGGTAGGGAACCGCTTTTTAGTCACAAATCATTGTTAGCGTTTTTTAAAGAAATTCATAGTTTTCATGTCATATACCCGGGCATCCCGTAGCATGACCTCTCCAGAGAGGTTTTTGCTGCGGTGATTACACAAGAAAGCACGTGCCTCACGGCCCTTGGACGCAAGGGTATGAACGTGTGAGGCACTTGTGCTAAAGCCATACATATCCACCATCGTCTTTTATTATCACCAACTTCTGTCATTTATTCACACCACACACACATTTCACGGCATGGTCATCATTTTATTACTTGTATGTTTTTACCCGCCTTACCGCGAGGATTTTTATGGCCCTTATACAGCCGCTAATCACAATCATCGTCCACATTCCATGTCCCATGAATTGGCGCTCTTTGGCCATCAAATGGCCCTTGCGCCAAAAAACACCATATATCATCATAGTGCGTCACTGCGTCGCTTGTTGTACCGGCTAGAGTCGACGCGCTGTTGACGGCGTATTCGGTATCTTGCCATTTGTCGTGCTTCTTCGGCTCGTTGCAAGAAGTCGTCTAAGTCAGGTGGATAGCTGTTTTCGTCCTGTAGTGGTAACATGGCATCCAGTGGGGTGGTCACTCTTCGGCCGAATACTAGTTCGAAAGGGGCAACGTGGGTTGTTTCTTGAACGGCGGTATTATATGCGAATGTTACGTAGGTTAATATTTCATCCCACTGTTTATGTTCAACATCGACATACATTGATAGCATGTCGGTCAGAGTTCTGTTGAGGCGTTCGGTTAAGCCATTCGACTGAGGGTGATACGCCGTTGTTCTTCTGTGATCGGTATTTGTCATGCGCATCAGACATTGCATAAGGTCTGCAGTAAATGCTGTGCCCCGATCCGTAATAACGACGATGGGCGCACCATGTCTGAGCACTATGTTGTTCACAAAGAACTTGGCGACTTCGGCAGCTGTCGCACTGTACAGAGAGTCAGTCTCAGCATAACGGGTCAGATAGTCCGTAGCTACCACAATCCATTTCGTGCCTGCACATGATGTCGGGAAAGGTCCTAGGAAGTCCATGCCGACTTGTTGGAATGGGGCATCCGGAGGGTCTATTGGATGGAGAAGGCCGGCTGGTTTACGGCTGGAGTTTTGCGCCGTTGACATTGACGACAAGTTTTCACGTAGCGCTGCACTGATGCGAGCAACTTAGGCCAATAGTACTTCAGGCGAATCCTGGCGAATGTTCGGCTCACACCCATGTGGCCGGATGTTGGCTCGTCGTGGCATGCATGCAGAATTTCCTGTCGCATGGCTGTGGGCACGACTAGTAAAAACGTTTCGCCATTAGGTTCAAAGTTCCTCCTGTAAAGGACACTTCCTCGAAGGCAGAACGTGGAGAGCCCTCTGGAGAATATGTGAGGTACTTGAACGTCGAGACCCTGCAGGTGTTGTATAAGCGCCAGCAAATCCGGGTCATCTCGTTGTTGTTGAGCGATTTCGGATGCGTCGACAACGCCTAGAAACGGGAAGTCTTCCTCTTCAGGTACACTTGGATCGACGGGAGAGCGTGACAGGCAGTCGGCATCACTGTGTTTCCTTCCAGATTTGTATACGACCGTAATGTCATACTCCTGCAGCCTAAGGCTCCATCTGGCTAGTCGACCTGACGGATCCTTGAGATTTGCTAGCCAGCATAGAGCATGGTGGTCACTGACAGCTCTGAACGGTCTACCATAAAGGTAGGGTCGAAACTTATTTATTGCCCAGATGACTGCGAGGCACTCTTTTTCAGTAGCAGAGTAGTTTGCCTCAGCTTTTGAGAGTTTGCGGCTGGCATAGGCTAACACTTTCTCTTGACCGTTTTGCCACTGGACCAGGATGGCGCCGAGGCCGACATTGCTGGCATCGGTATGGACTTCAGTGTCAGCTGTCTCATCAAAATGGGCAAGTATTGGTGAACCCTGTAGCCGTTTTCTTAATTCATCAAAAGCTTTCTGTTGTTCGCTTTCCCATGTGAAGGGCACGTCGTTTTTCGTTAGTTTTGTAAGAGGTTCCGCAATCTTTGAGAAGTTTTCCACAAATCGCCTATAGTAGGCACATAAACCCAAAAATCGACGCACTGACTTTTTGTCTTTGGGTGTAGGGAACCTCTGAACAGCGGCTGTTTTTTCTGGATCAGGACGAACACCGTCAGAACTAATGACATGTCCAAGGAATCTCAGCTCTTCGAAGCAGAAGTGGCATTTTTCGGGTTTGATTGTCAAGTTTGCTGACCGGATGGCTTGTAATACAGTGCGCAGTCGCTCTAAATGTTTGTCGAACGTTGCAGAGAATACCACCACGTCATCCAAATACACTAGGCATGACTGCCATTTCAATCCCGCGAGGACAGTGTCCATCATTCGCTGGAACGTCGCTGGCGCGGAACAGAGGCCGAATGGAAGCGCTTTGAATTCGTAGAGGCCATCTGGTGTTACGAATGCCGTTTTTTTCACGGTCCCGCTCGTCTACCTCTATTTGCCAATATCCCCTTTTCAGATCCAAGGAGGAGAAAAACTTTGCTGATCGCAGCCGATCTAGTGTATCGTCAATACGTGGCAAGGGGTAGACATCTCGTTTAGTTACACTGTTGAGTTTTCGATAGTCGACACAGAATCTAAGCGTGTTGTCTTTCTTCTTAACGAGCACTACGGGGGACGCCCATGGACTATTCGAAGGCTGGATGACATCATCCGAAAGCATTTCCTCCACTTGCTTCTTAATGATTTCCCGTTCTTTCTGTGACACTCGATATGGATGCTGGCATATAGGCCTCGTGTCGTCTTGCGTTATAATTCTGTGTTTCGTAATTGACGTGCGCTGGACCTTCGAGGCAATTGAAAAGCAATCAGAGAATTCTTTTACTAAGGCGTAAATCTGTTTCTTTTGACTGTCCGGAAGGCTCTGGTTGACGGTCACGGATGTGTCGATGTTGCAGGCCACTGGTCGAGTGGTTCACGTGGTTAAGCTGCATAGTTCTGTCGCCATACAGAAGTCGTGTAAATAGGCAATAGCCGTGCCTTGAGCGATGTGTTGAAGTTCATTGGAGAAATTCGTAAGTAGGACATCTGCACGGCCATTCGTCAAGTGAACAAGACCCCGAGCTACGCAGACACCTTTCTTCAAAAACAGCCCTACATTTGTATCCGCTATGCCTTCGCGGTTGTAAGATGCGTCATTCTCTACGAGCACCATTATGCTGCAGCGTGGTGGCACAGTTACGTCATCATGAACAACGCGTAGAGCAGTTAGGCGTCCCTCAGATTCCTCTACAGGTATAGCTCGTTCAGTCGAAAACGACACGCTGGACCTACGCAGGTTAATTACGGCGCCATTAGCTCGCAAAAAATCCATTCCTATAATGAGGTCTCTTGAACATTCTGGTAGCACAATGAAATCGGCAACGTAAATAAAGCCCCGTATTTCAAGTCTTGCGGTGCACCTGCCAAGGGGCGTAATAAGGTGACCACCTGCCGTGCGTATCTGCGATCCACTCCACTGTGTCAAAACTTTGTTTAGCTTCTTCACCATCTTGTGACTTATCACTGAATAATCAGCACCGGTGTCGACTAAGGCATTCAGCTCCCATCCTTCTATTCTCAACCGCAAATCTGAAGTAACGCTTTCGTGGTTGCACCGATTTACCGGAAATACACCGTCGTCGCCCTCAAGCCATATTGGAGGATCTTCGTAATTGATGTTATCAGCGGCCTCACCTCCACAGGTCGCTTTCTTCAGTTTTCCGGGAGTGGACTTGGAGAGCGATGACCAGGCTGCCTTGAAGGTGCACGTGGGCTGGATGACCGGTAGCGCATAGGCGATGGTGACCGTGACCGACGTTGGCGTAGAGGTGGTGAGTTCTGGCGCGTGGACAAGTACTCCTCAATCTCCGCTGGTCGTTCGCCGTTTCGGGGGCACGGTGCATACGACGGGAAGCCTCTTAATCCAGCCTGTCGGTAAGGGCAGAATCTGTACAAATGACCCGCTTCGCCACAATGGAAGCAAAGAGGCCTGCGCTCGTGATCACGCCAGACGTCACTTTTCCTGGGCCTAGGCTCCGCATAGCGATGCGTGCTACGTGCTCCTGGGGGCAGATATGTAGCCGTTGGTTCCCGTGGACGAGGTGCGCTGCGTGCTGTAGATGGGAGAGGAGTCGCCGCCATCGCAACTGCTGCATTGTTGTGTACTGTGGGTTGTCGGAGAACTTCAGAGTACGTTCGGATAGGTCGAACTGGCTGCAGCTCACGCTCTGGTTCTCGTATGACCTGCCTCACTTCGTCACGAACAACGTCTGTAACGGATAGTGCAGTTGAAGTCTGGGGCATTTGCAGTCTGCTCAGTTCTTCCCGAATAACTGATCTAATGAGCTCTCGCAGGGCTTCAACGTCGTTTCGCACGCCTCCAGAGAATAGCTGTGCGGATGCGCAGTTAACATTCCGGTTGTACTGCCGAGCGCGCTGTTCTAGTGTTCTTTCGATGGCAGTCGCTTCCGAATAAAACTCAGCAACAGTGCTTGGAGGGTTGCGGACGAGAACGGCGAACAGCTCTTGCTTCACTCCGCGCATTAGATGGCGCACCTTCTTATCTTCAGCCATGTTGTAATCCGCACGCTTGAACAGACGGACCATGTCCTCAATGTACATGGCAGCACTCTCGTTTGTGAGCTGGTTCCTGGATTGAAGAGCAGCTTCCGCTTTTTCTTTTCGGTCTACGTTCGCGAACGTAGCCACCGCTTGTCGTCGAAATACCTCCCAGGTAGACAACGAGGTTTCATGGTTTTCAAACCATGTCTTTGCGAAGTCTTCCAGGGCGAAGTATACGCGACGGAGCTTCTCTCTTTCGTCCCATCCATTCAAGCGCGCCACTCTCTCGAACAGGTCCAGCCAATCTTCAACATCCTCGTACGAGTCGCCGTGGAATACTGGCGGCTGGTGCGGTTGGCTAATGAACACTTGGGCTGGTGTTACCTGGGTAGTCATAGTGGTGGCATCCATAGTTTGAATTCCCCTTGGTGAGAAGTGAAGAGGACCGAACTCAGGTGAGTCACCTCGAAGACGGCGACTTGCCCTCTGGTGTACAGGAGTCACTTCCACGGGGTTGATAGGCTGGTCGTCGGGGCTACGCTGTCTTGAGCTCGCGGGGCTTCGATTCATAACCCAGCAACTCCACCAGAAATGTAGCGATGCTGAGGCAGACAGGCTAAAAAACAAGCAACTTTATTAGGGCGAACTTGTGCCCACAAGCCTAGTGACTATGGTCATCGAGTCCGAGAAGACGAGAGGCACAGATTCAACTAACTTCCTCTTCCTCGTTGTTGGAGCGCCCGAACGCGTGACGCATGCCAGCCGGGTCTTGCTGCTGCTCTTGCCATGATGATTGCGGCGGCTACTTGGACGTGGCTAACCTTTTGCGGCAATATGGTATATGTGCAGCTAGCGAAAGGGCCGCGAGCGTGCTATATGACCGTAGCATGTAGTGAAGTTTTACATGACACGCGCGTCATAATTAGCACGTTTGTACCAGTCACAAACCTTCGTCGTTCATTCACGTGCCGTAATACCAAATTTGGTGTATGCGAAGTTTGCGATACGGCAGTGAGCGCATCATGAAGGGCCCAATAGCCACCCTACAGTGGACCAGAGGGCGCGACGAAGCTCTTTGGGCTAAGGTCCCTAGATGAAACAAGGTAGCGTCACTCATTGTTCTCGAGCCATCCTCCTCACTCTCTCGATTACTCCTCTTTTTCTCTGCCATCCAAGGTCTGTGATAGGTGAATTCGTTGCACGTGATGGTATTAGTGGATGGTGGTGATATTTATTATGAAGCAAAAGGTTCAAAACGAGTGCGCATGTGCATATGGTTCCAGTTGGATTCTTGCCGCGACGAAAGACGAGATCGTATCCTAAGGTCCCTAGACTAGGGACCTTATCATATGCAAGACATCAGCTGTAGAAGAGGAGCATTCCATTTGGCTCGAAGTCACTCGGCCAAGCATGCTTCGCAGTGGATCTTGAGTACGTTAAGTACTTGCCAATTTTTGAACAATGCCGGGTTGTCGTGCTGTAGGCTGCAGCAACAAAACAGAAGATGGTTTCTCGCTCTACAACATACCTCGTGGCATCCGGAATAGTGCACGCCGTGAAGTGTGGCTACAAAACATTTCACGCGAGGACTTCCGTGCAACGCCGTCGACGCGGCTTTGCGAGGTGAGTTGATTTATCGGCTTTTGTTGAAACGCTACACAACGCGCGTCTAACGCGCGTCTAGTACGTGACCTTCGTTACAAATATTTGTGCGTATGCATGTACGGTTTAATACAGCTTAAATAACTGCACTTTCAGGAGCATTTCACGCCAGACCAGTTTGAGCCACTTGCTCTTGAACGCGGCGTTAAGAAGCTCAGACGCGACGCTGTGCCAACGCTTTTTAAGCCTTCCCGGCAGCGAAGGCGCACGAAAAGACCTCTGATTTCAGGTATGTCATTGCGCTGTTTGTATTACTCGTGCTGCATTATCTGAATAATCGCACTGCTCGATATATTGTAGGAGCATTACACGTTTAGCTTTTAGCTGGACAAACAAACATAGCAACTTGAACATAGCTACTGAAAGAGATTGTCGGGCTGTACGCGACCGATATTTGGTTCCTGCGGTAAGCACGGGATGACTACACTGAAAGGCGCAGTGGAGTAAAAATGCATCACAGCTGATCTCGCTTTCACGCGATGCTGCAAGATTGCTAGTTTGCACTGCCAGCATACCATCCCAACCCCCCCCCCCCCCCTACACCCACTTTATTTGTGAGTGGTAACGCCGGCACAGGAACGTTTTGTCTTCACGTTTGAATTAAAGAACATTCTGCATTCTGAATTAAAGAACATTCTGCAAGA
The DNA here is from genome assembly GCF_043290135.1 of Rhipicephalus microplus. Lineage (NCBI taxonomy): Eukaryota > Metazoa > Arthropoda > Arachnida > Ixodida > Ixodidae > Rhipicephalus > Rhipicephalus microplus. The sequence continues at coordinate 153,572,849 of NC_134702.1, read as the reverse complement.
AATCGATAGACTGTGAAAAAAATCAACATGTACGGAGAGAGAGAAAATTCAGTTTTAACGTTATTTATGTCATCAATACGTTACAAGGAATCACTTGCAAGAGCTAATCACTTTGTTCGAAATAACCTGGTGTATTTCTTACGGACTCGCATGCATTAATGAGGGGAAAGTCGCATGCTTTATGCGTTACGCATAATTTTACAATATAACTTTCTGGGGCTGCAGCAAAGGGACTCATTAAAGATGTACGCACGTATGAAGCACACCGCATGATCAGTTGCGTTAATGTTGTCATGTGTAAGTGACGACAGGGGTTAGCGACCGCATCGAAGCTTTGTGAGCCGCTGAGACCACTGCGGTGCTTGGGGCACCTGGCCCTCCGTGTTGGTTGTTTTGTGCATTGCCCGTTGGGGCCATCGAGTAATTGAGTGCTTCGGACGTCCCCTAATCGAAAACTGATTGTCTTAAGCTGAAGCCACCATTGCTGAAATGACGCATTACGGATTTGGAGTTTCGAAATGACAGCCGCTTGGCAGCAAACAGTATTTAAGGGTTGTGCGCTCCTTGCTACTGCAAACAGTTGAAAATGCAGTCATTTCTCCTCTGTGTCTCTCTTTTTGTTGGTCCGTTTATAGCGCTTCATTTCACCAAGTTAGAAATGTATTTTGGTGCACAAATAAAACACATGTACGCATTGTTGCATGCAATCCACGTGGTAGCAGTTGGAGGGCATGCAACAAAATTCAATGCATTTTGTTTTCCTTTTGTGCATGTTTAAATCTTGCAGCAATATTACGTGCACTGTTGCACGAAATTCAACTGCCCTGCCTTAATTTGCACAGCTGAACATGGTCTCTGGTTTGTGCAATCGATGCGCCCTTTTCGATATTTGTAGCGACAAATGTTACGTGCATACATTAAAAAGGAATGTGTCCATTCATTGGGATTACGTGTACATGAAAGCATACGCGTAAGACTCGAAGCAATGTTGTGTCTCACGTATTCATCAGGCATCCCATCAGTGTGGCATACATGCTAGTTTTGTGTTCAGATGCCGGAGTTGAGGAACTGTGTGACAATAAACATTGAAACACTAATACAATGAGTGCAGTGAATTTGCTAGGTTGGCATATAAGGAGACTTCAAAGTTTGTTAACAAAGCGTCGACTTCTTTGGAGCGGTTTAAGTGAAAGCAGCTGCTAGAATGGTTGAATAAAACGGCATTTCGATCAATTGTACTACCCTTGTCTCGTTTGATTTTATAGTGTCTGCTCATTTATGAACGAAATTTTCACGAAATGGCATGAGCATTGACAGCAGCTCAATAGGACATGACCATTGCTACTTTCACGGATCTCATGAGAGTGATACTCAAGGTACGATTGTGGTGACATTCATGGTGTAGTGTAGACGTGGAAGTAATGCTTGTAATTAACCGAGATGGGTGGCTTCTATCTTGTAGAAATGTCCCCAGAGGATACGCCCCACCTTTCAATTGAAGCAGAAGTGGTTAGCTAAGGTACCCTGGACATTGTGCAACAGAGTTCTGTGTGCAGTATACCAAGTAAGCAGGTGTATGTTTATTGCATCATCCACGTAACTATTTTTTTTCTTTTAGTGGAGAAAACAATTTTTGAAGTTTAGTCCCACTATTGCACAACTTTACTACGGGGCTATAGAAACCAACTCAATTTGTTGCATAAAAAAGATTTGTGTACTCGCACTACATGGTTTTAAGTTTTTTTATTACCACTTTATTTTGTATGTTCGTATATGCATCATCCTAGTGGAAGTATCTCCTCATGACCATGAAATTGGCTTGCGTAGTTCCACAACGAAAAAGAAAAAAACACTGCAGTGATTGTGCGCATGCACAGCTGGGCCACTTGGAGTTCGTTGCTGCACACATAATGGTTGTAAACAAAGAATACTGAAAAAGGTACACCTGCTTAAACTGTACCGGCTGCTAGTACTTTATTGTAATTCCACTGTACAGCTAAGCTGACGCACCGTTGCCTTTTGAAGCAGACCTAAGTTATGCAACTTACTCGCATTTATGATACCATGTGATGCACTTGCAGTGATATTTAAGGAAGCGCATTCACACTGCATGTGCTTAGGTGAAGCGTCAGGTATTTTGAAGCTTCCAATTACTTGAAACTCGTAACGCTGCAGTTTATGCGCAGGGAATTTGTTTACGTTTTGTTGCGAAAATAAAATTTATTCATTCCCGTGATTGTTTTTAGCTATCACTGTCCATATGAAGCTACAGATGTATACACGCTTCACAAATTCCATGACGGCGTGGAACTGAATGGAAGAGCTTTTTAAAAAAAAATGGCTCGAAGCTTGCACTAATCTACGCAATGTCGACACACAGCTAAGCTGATCGGCGCCATGCTTATTTATTGCTGTATAAAGACACAGCATTTGCTCTAAGGGTGCTTGAATTTCGCTGCAGCGATGTTGAACTTTTGCTTGAACTTGGCTTGGTGAACCCCAGTATATAACTCTTTCGTGTTAAAAAAGCAATAATATGTATTGTTAAGCTGCGAACTCGCTCTAGGGGTCTGAAACATGCTGACTGCAGCCTGCAGAGGACTGTCTTCGTCCCGTATTTCTTTTTTTTTCATTTTCTTAATAAGCGTAATCATGAGCTCCACAGACATGGCCGGCCTCAAGCATTCTTTTCGTGACGCAGTCCATTAGGCCATCACACGTTGAAACATGGTCGTGGAACGAAAACTCTTCATTCAAGAATTGGCGTCGATTTCAGTCATCACGAAGATAGGTATCGTTATTTCTCGAACCCTGACTCTAAATACCCTTCGTAAATTAGACGCATATGTGATATGGGGAAACCGCTCTTTCAAAAGGCAACTATAGCTGTCATATTGTTCAAACGCACCCACCGATCCCCTCGCCCACTAGTTCACACTGCGCCTGCCCTTGCAGTGCTCAATGTAGTGTCTTCAGCTCGCTGGCTGAGGTGAGTTTGAGACCCCTGATTTACACAAACGCCTTTCCTTAATATGTAGACTAAACTTGGTATTGCAACGAGATGCAATACTCTCGCCATAAATTATCTTTGTAAACAACACTCCGACGATACTCTCCAAAATTCGGAAGGATTCCCACGCGATAAAAAAAAGAGATTTCCTCCAAGAGAATCTAGTAGCAGACTGTTTTCAGTTCAACAGATCTGTACTATTTTTAAATACATTTGAGATGGTAGCTGAGATGACTTGGACGTTTCATGTAGAATAACCCAGATGTCATTGTTTTTTATTTAAGTATACATCCTTTACTTGCAGGTACAGCCTCACATGCAGCTCTGTTGGCCAGAATAAACGCTCTGGAACGACAGCTGACTATTGCGAAGGCTAAGGCGAGGGTGAAAGAGCGGGAGCACAAGAAACTTATGCTTCACCTGTCGTCGTACATAAATGAAGACCAGTTCACCAGCTTGCATCGTTCACCAAGAGGCACAGTGTGGTCCAAGGAAACATTGACCAAAGCACTGAAGATTCGCCTAACCTGCGGCTCGAGGGGCTATGATATGGTCAAGGAGCTCGGCCAGCCATTGCCTTCACAGCGTACACTTCAACGTCACATCGAGCACTGCAAGTTTCGTCCAGGGCTGCTGGTGGACATTATGGACTCTCTCGCTGTTAAGGTAATCGCAATGAATTTGTCCATTTTGCAGCACTATGGAAGTTCCGATATTTTAAATTTTTGTTTGTATTTCCTGTGCTTATGCTGGCATGCCTCATAATACAATCACGGTGTTCCCGAAAAATGGTTAGCACTTCATGGTTGCCTGAATGGAAGTTAGATAGCATAGAGTTGTCATTTTAGCTGCAACCCATCTAATAACAACCTAGGCCTTGCAGGACACTACAATACAATCTAAGCCATCAAACATCCATTTGATAGTTGCCTGATCATGACAGGCTGCAGGAGAGTTTTGTGATAGGAAGCTTATAGTTTATAGTGTAAGGTAGCGCAAGATATTGGCCAGATAAAGTGTGTTGTTATATAAAATAACGAAAGTGTTCATTGCACGTTCTGGTTGTGACAAGCGTACCGAATCGGTGCGCTGCGCCAAAACCACGAATCATCACTGATTGACTGAACATGAGTATTCCTGACGACGCTTTTGCGCATTGCAAGCTCTCAGTGGTATCTTTCGACGGCTCATGTGTTTGTGTCATGATAAACAGTTATTTCATTACATTGGTCGACCTCATTCAAATGGATGCTTGGTTGGGCAGTGCTTCTATGGAGGTGACATTAACGTTAACAGAATGATTGCCTTTGACTGTGGGGCTGTTTACGTTATGGCACCTTATTGAAGCCTACTTGTGCAACGTAATGTACTTAAACACTAACACTTCTTTTATTTCCTGCCTAACCTTTCATGTTAGTTATTCGTATCTTCCAATCATGCGCAGGTCAACTGCATGACAGAGTACGAGCGCCATGCGTGCCTCATGATGGATGAGATGCAGATCACCCCAACCCTCATATATGATCCTTCGGCTGACGCAGTACTGGGCAGACCTACGATTCCCTTGGTAGATGGCAGCGTCCCTGCAGACACCTTGGCTACCCATGGCCTCGTATTTATGCTGGGTGGTGTTACTACCAGGTGGAAGCAGGCCATTGGGTACCATTTGACTGGAAATTGTTTTCATGCACTCTCTGTCAAGCAAGAACTCTTAAAAATGATAAGAGCATGTGAAGACATTGGCCTTAAAATAGATGCTGTTGTTTCAGATATGGGTGGTGGCAGTCAGGCTCTATGGAGGTTATTTCTTATCAGAGTCGGCAAGCACAGTCGGCCAAATTGCAGTGCTACACACCCCTGCGATTCAAATCGGAAGCTATGATTTATAGCAGATGCCCCTCACCTGTTGAAAAATCTGCGCAATCACCTCCCCAGGGGCCAAACTTTGTATCTTCCAGATGACATTTTTGTAAAAGCTGGTCTTTCCACAAATGCGGTTCTCATTGAACCAATAAAAAAACTCATTGAAATTGACAGTAAAGGAGACTTCAAATTGGCTCCGCACCTAAAACAAACTTGTGTTGACCATGGTCATTACGAAAAAATGAAGGTGGGCCCTGCTTACAGTCTTTTCAATATGGATACTGGGGCTGCACTGCGCATCCTTGTTGAGAAGGGCATGCTAGAGAAGTCCGCGCTTGCCACTGCTTGGTTTATTGAAACTGTGGCCAAGTGGTTCCGCATCATGACATCACGAACAACCAAACTTGCCTTGAGTAAAGTTATTGAGACAGAGAGGCACGCAAGTATTGACTTTCTCAAGAATTTTGTTGTACTTTTTGAAGGGCTCTCTATCGGCACCGTCAAAAATGCCACATGGAAGTCTGTGCAGACAAGGGCTATTCTCAGTATGCTCTCTGTACTTGAGCTGCAGGAGTATTTCCTATCATTTTGCAAATTCCGCTTTCTGTTCCTTAGCAGATTTTGTCAAGATGCGCTGGAAAATTTCTTCTCTGCTCTTAGAGCTAAGCATCCGATTCCCAGGTTATATGAATTTAAGTGCGTGTTGCGTTCCGCAACGCTAGCACAGTTTCTACACGCTAGTGCTGATGGCAGCTACACTAAGAACGGTGGCTTTTTACTTGCTGGTTTGAGCTCACACACTGAAGACAGCACCACACAAACAGATTTAATTCCTGCTGACATTCATGACATGAATATGTTGGAGCACGAGTCATTTTTGTACTTCGCAGGGTATGTTGTTCACAGTGCTAAGAAGTTAGTAAAAGACTGTGATGCTTGTGTAAGTGCCATGACAGGGAACAAAGACGTTCCGCGACTCACACAGCTGAAATCGTACAAAGAAAAGTTAGCGTTGTGTGTAGCTTCTGAAGCAGTTGTAGAAGTTCTAAAGGTAGCGGAGTCTCACTTTCAAAAAAATAAAGAGCAGCATATCCATAATCATGTTCCTGTATCAGCCACCAAAATTGCTGTTAAAAGTGCGATATCGTGTAATACCTTGTTTCCACACTGTCATAATGTATTGGAGGTGATTCTTTCCGTGTTCTTCTCCGCAAGGATGCACATACAAGTAAGGAAAGAGACATTGGCTCTAAGCGTGCAAATCGACAATAAATGTGGAAGTAAAAGTGTAGGAATGAGAGCTGCAGTGGCCAACCTTCCTTAAAAAATAGCAGTGTAGCAAGCGCCCTTGCAGCCAATGTGGCGTGCGTGCCAGGAGAGCTCCTTGGAGAACGCATTTTTATTCTATCTAGCTGCCTGCGCACCTTCAATAGCCTTGTCAAAATCTTCCCATCTTGCACGTCGTGCGTGCTTGAGAAACTGAAGTACCAAGAGCCATACTGTCCGAGTTCCTTAATGCTGCCATTGTCAACTTGTTGACAACATCCTGACTAGATTTACATTCCTTATAAAATTTTGTGCTGCCTAGGTTCACCGCACTGTCCCACGTGTACCATGCCATTCAAGTAAGCGCAAGTATAAGGACCAAAGCACAACCTGTTTTGGTATGTGATTGCTGTATTTTTCATCGTTTTAGAACATGCTTCCGGCACGGGACAACTTTTAAGGTATCCTTCTGTAGTTTACAATGTAACATGACAGCAAGTCACATAGATGAGCGCGATAGAAATAACCTGTACCTTTCCACCTTCTGCCATAGATGCAGTCATGTACAATGCGAAAATTTTTCGTGCAATGTTTTCATGTACTCATTGCATCCTCTTCAAAACACACATATACACACAATGCCCAATTTACCTTCCTATAAGCTCGCACGACAAATGAACGAGAGGCACCTTAGGAACATCTCTTTACACAAGGTAATGTTTCATTTCATTTGCACCATGAAGGCATTACCATCACTTGTGCAAATCGTAAGTGCAAAGTGTCCATTGAATACTTGTTCAAACAGTCTAGTTACTCCTGCAAGCAATGATGAACGTGCCTGTCTCTTATCTGTTATGTAACGTACGACCAAGGTTTCGCGGTAATGTGTGGATATATAAACTGTACTGCTACGTTTATGCCACAGGGCACTTGTATAGCTAGTGGAAACGGTAGCTAACTGTTACAATGCAACTTCCCGTCACTTTGGAAATATCAGTTTTTTTCCAAACGTCACTTCACCATACTGTCCTCTAGGCTTACGCACAACGTGGCAACAACTTATCTGCAGTTTACATACACCGTTGAAGTGTTTCTGCCATGCAGACATTCGTGTATAAGTTTGTGGAAATTGTTACTCCAGTGTTTTACTAGACATCTCAAATCACACAGGTCATTTTTGCAAGCATTATTGAATGCGCCTTTCACTAGTACGTCATGTGACATCACAAACAGTATTGTAACACGTCTGTGGATGTAGTGTGCATTGTTTAACTTTCGTGATCCCATGCTGACATTTGTATGGAAGTCTGCGGAAATGGTTAGCGCAATCCTCTACTGTGTCATCACCTGTATATTTGAAAACGCATATTATTGATCCGAAAGTTACTCAGTGAATCTTGCTGTTAAACACCTCATGTATATGACAACAAGCTGCAGTGGAAATCGGTTTGCATGTTCACATTTGTTCATGCCATTAAGGCATTCGTGTCTGTGCAAATTGTCAGTACAGTGTGTTGCTAGGCCATTCATTGTATGTTTCAAAGCACGCATGTTCATGTTGAAAAAAATGTAACGGTGAGTCTTCCTCTGGTACCTGTTGTTCAGCCAATGGTCAAGCAATGTTCTGCATTGAATGTCACATGCTGCCATTTTCTTCATAGTTTTATTGTTTACTGACAAATGAAATGTCTTGGTGTGGTTTGCGTGCCTTTGCAACAGCCCAGGACATGCTTGTATATTCACAGGTGCCTCCTATGAAAATGTTGCCAGAGATTGTAACGAAGTAACAAGAATAAATATTTGTAGTCAACATTGTGCCTCATTGTTCCTTTAACATTCCAGTGTCCTGATTTACATAGGATGTTGAAATAGTGCCGTTGTACGTAGCTCAGTGCATCTATTGGTGCATCAGCGCACTATTTTTGTCCTTTGCAGAACGAACGCCCTTTACAGCGTTCTTGTGTTGACGCTGCTTGCGTCCCCTCAATTGAGCGTGCACTTACACGTTTAATAATTTCATAACTGCTCATTCTATATTTGTGTATGTGTATCAGTTATCATCCCTACCAGTTACATGTGTCGCCTAAGGTTCCTATTTAAGCAACTTTGTTTTATCTGGGCGCCTTAGCCATACCCATCTGCAGTTTTAGATGCGGAGCATCTAATACTCGAGGCTTGTAGTGCGGCGCCGTCCGCAAGCTTCCTCCTCCTTCTTCCACCATCTGTGCATCCCTTCCTCCTCTACACACCGCGCGCGCTTCACTTCTCCACCATCTGTGCACCCTTCCTCCTCTACACACCGCGTGCGCTTCTCCTCATCACGAACATTCGCTAGCTGTATAATGTAGCGCGCATGCGCCGTCACGCTTCGAGAACATCGGCAGCTGACGCGCGCGCATGCACCGTCGCGCTTCGAGAACATCGGCAGCTGACGCGTGCGCATGCGCCGTTGCGCTTCTTCCCCTTCTCGAACATTCGACAGCTGACGCGCGCATGCACCATCACCCACCATCTGTGCCGCGCGCGCTTCTCCCCTTCGAGAACATTCTACAATTCTCCTGATTCTCCAGGGGACGCGCATGCGCCGTCGCGCTTCGAGAACATTCAACAGCTGACAGTGCATGCGCCGTCGCGCTGTATATATACTCAAGGTCGGCGCTCGCTCGCTCAGTTGCCGCTCGTCGGTTGGTTTCTACGGCGCGTCGACGTCCAAGGTCGCGGTGAAATGAATTCCAACGAATCCACAAACACAATGATCGACGTCCCTTCGACCAGCGCCACCCTTTCGCATACGTGTGTACGTGTTCACTCATTTAACACCCCCTCCTACAACCACGTTAACCAATTTAGCCATCGACCCAAGTAAGTCGCAATTTAACACCCCATTTCACAACCACGTTAACCAATTTAGCCATCGACCCAAGTAAGTCGCACTTTAACACCCCGTTAACCAATTATATGCTCCGCATCCTCCTCAGTGTTCCCCCGAGGGAAGCTGCGGGCAATCTTTTTTTTTCACAATTTCCACCAGAATAGCAGCATTCGACACTTCGTCTGTCATCTCTAGCTGTCTGTTAACGTCACAGTAACATTTTTTTACTTTATTGTTCTTCAGGGGTAGCTCAACTACTTGTCAAGCTTTTGGTTTGCTTTGAAATTAGCCCCACATGTTACCACAGCTACATTGTACTTTGAATATCACGGGAAACAGCTGAACACTGCACAGCTGCTTAAAGTATTAACCAAAAAAGTGGGCATATACCTTTGTGGAAAAAGGTTTAGCTATGGGGCTGTCTCTAAGATTATATTCACTAAATGGTAATAAGTGCTCAAGAAATTACACTGGAATTCTTAATATTATTGTTCCACTGCGGGCAGGGCAGCAAGATCTAAGGTCCCTAGTTAAAACAAGGAACCTTGGCAAGATCCTTCCATCGCTTTCTAAGGGGTGGCATTGGGTGGGGGTGCATGCTGGAGGTGAGGTGAGGGTGCAGTGCTGGTCGGTGCTTCTGACTGAAATTACAGCCCGTACTGGCTCGGGTGCACTCTGTAAAGTATTCGGGTGTGCGGGAATGTAGCCACTCCAGCCACTCTGCCGAACGAGTTAACAATGACGGTTACAAACGGCACAATCCCGTGCACAACAGAGACGCGCTAGTGGTGCGCCAGCATTTGGTCAACATGCGGGAAAACCAGTGCTACAGCGAGTTTGCTGGAAAAGCCGCGCTCACTATCACGCTTTTCTAATGCCCATCGTTTAGTATTCCAGCACATTTCTGCTACTTGCCGCTGATGGTGGGGCGACGACATCGTCGTAAAGTTCATCACTTCGGGACTGTGAATGCGGCGATGAGTCACAAAGGGTACAACGTGCGTGTCTGTTGGCGTCACTCACAAACGTCTCTGTACGCGCACGCTGTAGTGCCGGGACACCCCACTCGTAGAACCCTAACTTGTCGTTAAGTTGCGTGCACCCGCATTGCGGTGCCGCAGTCTCTTTCATAGTCACCCAGATAATATAACATGCACCACGATTACCTGGCATCCTGATTGCGAAAGTGGACGTATTTTTTCAGAAAAAGCCGTAATCGCAGTGCTGCTAGTCAAGCGTTCGTTTCAGACTGGCCGCGGTTTTAGATGCGGAGCATCTAATACTCGAGGCTTGTAGTGCGGCGATGTCTGCAAGCTTCCTCCTCCTTCTTCCACCATCTGTGCATCCCTTCCTCCTCTACACACCGCGCGCGCTTCACTCCTCCACCATCTGTGCACCCTTCCTCCTCTACACACCGCGTGCGCTTCTCCTCTTCACGAACATTCGCTAGCTGTATAATGTAGCGCGCATGCGCCGTCACGCTTCGAAAACATCAGCAGCTGACGCGCGCGCATGCGCCGTCGCGCTTCGAGAACATCGGCAGCTGACGCGCGCGCATGCGCCGTTGCGCTTCTTCCCCTGTTCGAACATTCGACAGCTGACGCGCGCATGCACCGTCACCCACCATCTGTGCCACGCGCGCTTCTCCCCTTTGAGAACATTCTACAATTCTCCTGATTTTCCAGTGGACGCGCATGCGCCGTCACGCTTCGAGAACATTCAACAGCTGACAGTGCATGCGCCGTCGCGCTGTATATATACTCAAGGTCGGCGCTCGCTCGCTCAGTTGCCGCTCGTCGGTTGGTTTGTACGGCGCGTCGACGTCCAAGGTCGCGGTGAAATGAATTCCAACGAATCCACAAACACAATGATCGACGTCCCTTCGACCAGCGCCGCCCTTTCGCATACGTGTGTACGTGTTCACTCATTTAACACCCCCTCCTACAACCACGTTAACCAATTTAGCCATCGATCCAAGTAAGTCGCAATTTAACACCCCATTTCACAACCACGTTAACCAATTTAGCCATCGACCCAATTAAGTCGCACTTGAACACCCCGTTAACCAATTATATGCTCCGCCTCCTCCTCAGTGTTCCCCTGAGGGAAGCTGCGGGCAATCATTTTTTCCCTATGTGCTCACAAGTGGCTATGATCACTCGTCACTAAGGCTCGTCACAACGTCACAACAAAGTGCTGCCCTGTGGTAAGTCAGGGACACAGCATCCAGCAAAAAGAACGTTAACTGCGCCACATCACATGCACGAGCAAAACACATTCGGAGAACTGGACGAACTACGACGTACGATGCGAGACGCCATGGCTAATTGTGTGAAACATAGAACTTGCACAACGTTGCCAGTTGGGTAACACACATCACGCTTCTTCTTATGTTGTACCGCTTATTTTCAACTAAGTAACCTTTTATCCTCGGTCTCATTTACTTCTCATTTAGTATAATTGTTTCTGTCCGCCATAGTAACTGAACACAAACGTTCGCTTTTTTATGCACGCTTTGACCCTTCTTGGTGGCGCTTCAGGCAAATAAGCGAGGAGGAAAAGGGAGGGTGTCGCTACCTTTGTTTCATCTAGGGACCTTACTTTGGGCCGCCTATGCATTGTTGGTACCGACCGCCAGGGATACTAAGAAAATGAAACGCTCGCTGAACACAGTGACAAGCTGAAGTGTCAGTGCCCTTTTTGACACGTTTTCAAAGAACGCTTCCTGGGCGCTTACATGCGTAATCAGCCGTGACCCCCCTGCTCTGAGCTTAAGAAAAAATTGGCAGCATATCCACGGACTGAATGATGGAGAATGGGGCGAAGCATTCCTCCGTCCACTCGTTCTTGCTTCCGTTCGTACATGCGTCCGTCTGTGTGACCGCCAATGCGTCCATCTACCCGCCCGTGCGTGCGCCTGTTCGTGCGTCCGTCCCTGCGTTCGTCCATGCATCCGCCTCTACGTCCGTTCATGCGTCCATCTATACATCTTTCTGGTGTCAATTCGTCCATCTATTCAACACTCCAAGTACCACCATTTCGCATCTTTATGATTTCATCATATATTCCCCATATAGAAGCACCGCGATCCAGCGGACATTCCAAGGACTAAACGAGAGTTGCCACACGCACACTTTCTTACGTCTTTTGCTTCGGGTCTACTTCCCACCTTTAACCACCTCGAGTACATGGTATATGCTAGTTCACTGTATTCATGGCACTGCGGCTCAACAATCGCTAAACCTTTCTAAAACTAAGAAGGTTACACCCAGCGAGTATAACGTAGCAACCCTTTCTTGTCAGATAGTGCTCAATGTACATGCCAGTAGCCGCTAATGTGGATCACCACGTGCGCGTTAACTAAAAGCCGAATGCTCCTGTTTCTCATTCCCCATTAACAGCAATTGGCATGTACATTGAGCACAATGTTTTATTGTGCGGGTGACACAATAAAACATTGTGCAATAAACAAGCGGGTGACACAATAAATAGACACAATAAACAAGCGGGTGACAGCGCATTCATCCCCCGTTCGCCCGGTAGTAGATGGAATATTAGGCGGCGCGGGGCGCGTCCAGTGTGAACAACGCTGCGTTTCGGCGGCAGAGGAATTTCGGTCGCTGTAGAAAGCGGATGTTTCAGTGTGAACTAGGCTTTAGTTTTAGAAAGGTTTAGCGAGTGTTGAGCCACAGTGACATGAATACAATGAAATAGTATATACCATGAATGAACTCGAAGTTGTTAAAGGTGGGAAGTAGATACGAAGTGCAAGCCGTGAAAAAGTAAAAGCCGAATTCTCCTGTCTCTCATTTCCCAATAGAAGCCATTGGCATGTACATTGAGCACTATCTGACAGGAAAGGGTTGCTGCGTTATACTCGCTGAGTGTAACCTCCTTAGTTTTAGAAAGGTTTAGTGAGTGTTGAGCCGCAGAGCCATGAATACAGTGAACTAGTATATACCATGTACTCGAGGTGGTTAAAGGTGGGAAGTAGACCCGAAGCAAAAGCCGTAAGAAAGTGTGCGTGTGGCAACTCTCGTTTAATCCTTGGAATGTCCGCTGGATCGCGGTGATTCTATGTGGGGAATATATGATGAAAAGATGCGAGATGGTGGTACTTGGAGTGTTGAATAGATGGACGAATGGACACACAGACAGATGCATAGATGGACGCATGAACGGACGCAAGGGCGGATGCATGGACGAACGCAGGGACGGACGCACGAACAGATGCACGCATGGACGGGTGGATGGGCTCATGGACGGTCACACAGACGGACGCATGGACGAACGGAAGCAATAACGAATGGATGGACGAATGCTTCGCCCCTCTCTCCATCATTCACTCCGTGGATATGCTGCCAATTTTTTGTTAAGCTTAGAGCAGGGGGGTCACGGCTGACTACGCGTGTAAGCGCCCAGGAAGCGTTCTTTGAAAACGTGCCAAAAAGGGCACTGACACTTCAGCGTGTCACTGTGTTCAGCGAGCGTTTCATTTTCTTAGTATCCCTGGCGGTCGGTACCAACAATGCATAGGCGGCCCAAAGAGGTTCGTCGCGCCCTCTGGTCCACTGTAGGGTGGCTATTGGGCCCTTCATGATGCGCTCGCTGCCGCATCGCAAACTTCGCATACACCGAATTTGGTATTACGGGACGTGAATGAACGACGAAGGTTTGTGACAGGTACAAACTCGCTAATCATGACGCGCGTGTCATGTAAAACTTCACTACATGCTACGGTCATAGCACGCGAGCAGCCCTTTCGCTAGCTCCACATATACCATATTTAGTACGAGGTGACGTGAATAAGTGACGAAAGTAAGCAACACGTCCAAATATGATAATCGTGACATGGAAGTCATGTACGGCATAATTTTCCTCCATCTCGTAACGTTTTGCTAAATTCAAAAGTGGCATGTCAATCTTTCTGATTCGTGCTTCGCATAACACCGATTCCCACTTTACGGGGGATCTGGCAATTTTTCTCTGCTCTATTCTTTTGAAGCGCAGCTTTCAGTGCGATGGTGCCCGCGTGGCCGGACAAGTCACGGTTTCCAGAGGCGACCACTATAACGACGGAGCGCGTCATGCTCAGATCACTCAATGGCTGATAATACGGCTGTGTCGAGTGATTTTTGAGCTTCTTGCGTTTTTGTCGATGGACGAGAAAGCAAAGTTTAGGCGGCTTTCAAATTCGTTGAGAATTCCATGCCGCGCGCTGTGGTATACTATTTGGTTCGCGTGCTCTCGGGAGCATGTGTACTACCGACCGGCAGCTTTTTCTGATTATGCTCAAAACATGTTGCAGGACCCCTTTAACATAACTACTTTACTAACACTGTGACATCCTCCTCAGATACATTACGAATATCTTACAAAGATGGAATGAAACGCATACAGACATTCTAAAATGATCAAGCAACTAGCGCGGCCCCTAAACAAAAACGTGGGTAAACATTGCGCCGGGTGATACCGAGATTACGGGCTAGAGAACTCCGTTTCGGGAAATTGCAACTTTATTTCCTTCCTTTGTTGCCAGTCTGAACTTGGAAAACCGAAACATTGGGTTACAAGAGAACGCGGCGAGTTAAACCCAATTGTACTGAAAATGAAAAGCGTAACATTGAGAATACGAGGTTGGCTTAGCTTAGAGGACAAACAGGGATTGAAAACATTGCAGTTCATATGAGAGAAAACATGCTGGCAGCTAACCCTAATGCTTGGTTGAGGCCTCTGACATTGAAAATCGTGCATGAGAGTTCACGTGTTCTGCTGTACACTTTGGTTAAACACTGGGCTTCGCGCGCAGCCGAAGCGGATCTGAGAAAGCCTTATATTGGCCCTTATCTACTGCAATACATGATCGAACATCGTATGGCATGACTCCTGACGTCAACGAGAAAGATCTAAATCTGTTTAATATAAGGCTATTTCTGAATACTGCATGATACCGGAAGTGTCCAACCCGAAATGCATGGAAGAGTAACAACAGTGCTTGTCTCACTGAGAAAGAAACCGGTTATGGTGTGTACAGTACTTGTAAAAGATCCCAGGCCACGCTTCCTTGTACGCTACGCCGGACAAGTAAGTACCTTATGTCAGAGGAAGGATTGCAAATCGTCTTCACTTTTAATTTTAAAAGAATAATTCACTTTGTTATCTCTCGCAGTAGTTTTCGTTTTACCCTAAGTCGCTCGTTCTTATTGCAATAGCAAATATATAGGCACTCTCGCCTGGATTTTGGTGCCAGCGTCGGCATCAGCATCAGATGCCTTCATATAAAAATGCAAAAAAGAAAAATAATTTCAAAATAGCCTAATCACGCCCCTTCAGCATGGCTCTTGAATGAATATATGAATAAACTTTATTTAAAGCCCGGCAGGTTTACTGGGTGAGGTGGGGGAACAGAGAAATAACCCCTGTTCCTTCCCACTCTCCATCGATTGAGATGGCGGTGCCTCAGGTGACCACTCGAAGTCCTTGCAGCCGGCTTTTGAAAAGAATATTGTACGGTAACCCAGCTTATCGAGACGTTTTCAGACGTGACCGCACCGATCGATATGAATGGTCAAATGGATGCTATATTATTCGATTTCGAGAAAGCTTTCGATTCTCTAGGTCACCAGAAATTACTACCTAATATCAAACCAATGCTGAAAAAGAGAAATTACTTGCGTGTGTAGCTGCTTATCTTTCGATGAGAAGCCAATGTGTTGCGAATGATGGTGGTGGTGGAACTCGAGTTCCACCCATGTGAAATTAGGTGTACCTCAAGGGTCGACTTTAGGGCATTGTATTTCCTGTTATTTTTTAATGCTACTCTGATAAACTTGCCCGTAAAAATGAACCGTTTTGAGGACGATTGAATACTATATCATGAAATTCAAAGTTACAGTGATCAAGAATGTTCAAACACTGCATTAGCAACGCTACAATGGGGTGTGCCAAATAACAGATGGCAGCCTGTTATAAAAAACAGTATTAATGCAAGTTACGCGTAAGAAACAGTCGCTTGTGTTCACCTATACCATCAATGGTCCTGCTTTATCCGATGTGACTAAACTCTAATAACAACAGTACTGAAAGTTGGGCGAGTTGGTACGTGTTGCAGTACGTGTTGCAGTACGTGTTGCATTTTTCTCCCATATTAGAAACATGGGAGAAAAATGTGTTAGCCAAGCTTCCGTCACCATGTCCGATAAAGAATTTGACTTTTTGAAAGGCACGTGCAACAATCTGTCTGCAGATGCGTGAGCTCTTCAATTTTTGTTGTTTTGTGGTTCTTATCATGACGTAGCGCTGAATAAGCCTTCTTTGGGTTATCTCGTTTGTTCCTGGATCCACCGATTGGGGGGGGGGGGGCGTGTGGGCTACGTGAAGATATAAGTACAGTTCGTTGTTCAAAATAAACCAGTTGTGAGTTTGCGCCCGTATTGTTTGCCTCTCTTCCTTGTGTCCGTGTACGTGTTTGCGCAAACAAGTCATAAACTCTAATATTTGAGAATATTACTGACATCAGACCTGAAAGTGAATGAAAACATGGAATATATTCAAGCAAGGGCAATGGAAAAAATCACAGAATATCCATGAAGTGAATGATGATGAGTGGGGCGAAGCACCCAACCGTCCGTCCGTGCTTTCATTTGTCTGTCCACCCGTGCTTGCGTCTGCCTGTCTGTCCATCTGTGCTTGCGTCCGTCCGTCCATGCTTCTATCCATCTCTGATTTCGTCCGATCGTCTATCCGTCCATGCTTTTATCGGTCTGACCATCCGTTCATGCTTGCGTTCATTCATCCGTACGCGGTTCCATAGGTTCGTCTGTACATCCATGCTTCAGTCCGTTCATACTTCCGTCAGTCTGTCCGTCGGTCCACCCGTTTGTCCTCGCTTCCGTACGTGCTTCGGTCCATCCGTCCGTCCGCACTTCCGTCCATCTGTCCATCACTGCTTCCATACGTTCATGCTTTCGTCCTTCCATACATGCGTCCGTCCTTGCGTCTATCCACGCTTCCGTTCGTCTGTCTGTCCGCGCATCCGTGCATCCGTCCATCCGTGCTATCGCCCATCTGTCCGAACATGCTTCCGTCCGTCCTTCCGTCAGTGCTTATGTCTGTCTGTCTGTCTGTCTGTCTGTCTGTCTGTCTGTCTGTCTGTCTGTCTGTCTGTCTGTCTGTCTGTCTGTCTGTCTGTCTGTCTGTCTGTCTGTCCGTCCGTCCGCCCATCCATCCATTTATTCACCTGTCAATCTGTCCATTTGTGTGTCCGCATGTCCATCTGTCTGTACGTCTGTCGATCCGCTCATCCAGTGAACACTCCAAGTACCGCCTTTTCACATCTTTTTATCAAATATTCATCGTATACAACTACCACCATCATGACGACATTCCAACGACTAAAACGAGAGGTGGCTACTACATACAGGAGACGCCCTAACAACGCCTTAAGAAGATTCACCCCTGAAAGACACCGGTGCGACTAGAACGTCCGACCTTCCGTTCGTGAGCACGCGGCGTTAGCCACTGAGCCACGAAGTGGCACCTCTTTCAGCGTTTAAACGGCGAGCTATTTATATCTACCACTTAGCGCTGATGAAGCCTATCTCGAGGGAAATATTGTGTTTTCAGCATTGCCAGCGAAATGTTGCAATGAGCGTGCTCGTCGTAAAGCTCAGAGCCCAGATCGTCGTGATGTGACGACACATGCTCATCTCCTGCGCGTAATTTGCTCCACAAAAAGAAATGGCCTTATCCGTGAACTTATCCAGTGGTGGGTTAGGATCACACACCTTCGGCTTTCACCGGAACGACTACGTGTAGTTGCCGAGCGCACACAGATCACTTCGCTCGCTGGACAGTCCCCCATTTGCGAAAAGAGCGTGCTTCTCAAACACAGCGAACTAAAAAGTGCGACGCTTGTAAGTTAGCTCTCATATCTGTACCTGTGATTAGGTTTCGTGCATCTTTTTTTTGTTCAAACATCACGTTAACTGTTGAGCTGAAACCGTTATTAGTTAGCACTTGTCCTGTGTGTGTTGTTTTCGTGCGTCATTTCTGTGCGAGCAGCGCTTTTCATGTTTCGATCTGCTTGGAGTTCTCAGCGTTACATTCCACGTTGGTGCTATCTCAATCATTGTTTCACCGCCGCGGCAAAACTGTGAACTTTTTTTCTTATAAGCGTGAGCATTCATGAAGGAAAAAGCGTCGATGAAACCGCACAGTGCAAAGGAGAGTTAGCGAATGCACTACAAAGAGGTTGATCACGTGACAAGCTTACTAACCACGGGGTGCTGTCAGTGCTCTTACTGCGTTGGAATAAACTCCGTCAAACCGTGCAAAGCAAAGACAGTCATTGAATGCGTCACGAAGTGGCTGGTCATGTGACAAGATTACTTCAGTTCTTCAGCCATTCATTGCACGCAGGCTGCAAGCGTAGGCGACTTACACCAGGTGAGGTACCGTCCCAAAACATACCATGAAGGACACAGGGAGCCCTGGCCTCCGAATTGCCTCGGGGGAGCGCACCTTGTGAGTGCAACTGAGCGGCGCAGGACATCTGAAAACACTACTTTATTTGGTTAGTACACGTACATATATACCTAATTTACTGATCACGACGAGCACGCGCCTAGCGCACTGCTTACCATAAATTCATAAGAGAAACCTGCTGTCTCTGTTTAGTGCGAAATCACTAAAGGTTGTCATATAAGGCTGTGCAGACACTTCAAGCGGAGCTTCTTAAGCTTTTCTATATGCTACGCGCGTCCACAAAAACTCACCAAGGTTGCCTTTTCCACGTTATTATTGTGGCTCTGTGCGTGGTATATATAATCAGCGATAATCGTTTGTTATATTCTGATACTTATAAGATGGCCCAGTCCGGTATTAATATGAACCACGTTTTGATATCACTTTCACTGAAGAAACATTACTGAGACAAACAGCAGTCATTTGCACTGGCCAGGAGGTGGAGTAAGGCGGAACTTGCCCCCTCCCCGAGTCACACAAGCACCTACCCCTGAAGACTCCTCTTGCTGAAATACAGCACGAACTCGTGCTCTGCCGACCCGAGCATGAGTATCCCAAATCAGAGTTATTCCTTCACATGATTGGCCAAACTGCGTTCCTAAACCTAAACACACCATTGGCCGACTTTGCGGGAGTGAGCAGACTGTCACACCATTTGCGAGCGTCAAAATAAAAGACTGCATTGCCACCTGTGCGTGCGCTATTTTTGAGACTGCTTAACGCAGCACGCAACACTATAGCATTGTCGCCTCAACGGCCCTAAGGTCCCTAGATAAAACAAGTTGTTTTTTTCCAGGGACCTTAAATGACCCTGGCTTGCACGGCGCCCGCTGCCCCTGTCAGCTGTTCTCGCTCTGCAAAGGCGTAATCAAAGCCGTGTCAAAGCATCTAGTTTCATTTCGTCGAAGAGGTGCTTGCAAGTTCGTGCTGCGATGGCTTTACACTGCGACCTGATTATTTCGGTTACTCCATGTTCGCTCGTTTGAAAATGTGCGCTCGAGATCGATTCTTGCTGCCGCAAGTCGCGCGTTCATATCCCGGCTGTGGCGGCTGCACTTCCGATGGAGGCGGAAATGTTGTAGGCCCGTGTTCTCAGATTTGGGTGCACGTTAAAGAACCCCAGGTGGTCGAAATTTCCGGAGCCCTCCCTACGGCGTCTCTCATAATCATATGGTGGTTTTGGGACCCCACAATAAATCCCACAAATCAATCAATCAATCAATCAATCAATCGATTCCTCCCGGTAAGCTTTAGGAATCTTTTAACTGTTTCGCCGTGCAGTTCACGATGTGTCTCACAAACACCACGTGAATGAGAGTCGCACAAACAAGACAATGATACGTTAGAGTGGAAACCAAAGCACAACAGTACCGATCAGTACTTACCGCGAATTGGCCGCTTTGTCTTGGGCGAAGCGGTCGATTGCCACTAATTGCGAAAACATTGAGACACGGGCTGGTATACCATATGATCATGAAAGAATGACGACATTGCTATTTGCTTGCAACTGTAACTGCAAACGCTCTTTTTTTCTGGTGCGATGTTCGTGGAGCCTTTCCAATGGCACCGGCAATTGCTGCTCGGACACGTCATCTGCTGCCGTTGACAGACTTGTAGTTTCGATTCACCTGGATCAACGCTGCATCCCGCTTGCTTCCTGCATTACCGCTCGCTATGTTGCGGAAATGTATACACATTGTGGGCTCTTCACATGAATCTGGTAAGCTACACTTCGCTGTACCGTTCATTACGCTGTGCAGTTAATCAACTTGAACGACGACGGATGCTGTGCAACGGACATGAAAAAACAACACTTTCACCGCACAAACACGCCGCTTATGTAGATTCGAGTACAATGCGGAAAACACGAAAATGGACAGAGCATCAAGAGAAAGAGCAACTCCTCTGTTTTTTATCACCTCTCCTCCACGGCGCTAAAGCAACATGTTCGGCACACTTAGCCACAACTCACCTAAAAACAAGTTCTAGGCGCTGCCATGCTGTTTGGCAGAATCCGCCGGCGCTCACAATCTTGCTGAACGCAAAAACACAGAATATTGCGTTTTTTCAGTTAGTGTTCTTGCCAAGAGATTGCACGACCTTCTGCTCACTCCCGCTATTTCACCCAATGCTGTGCTCGGAATATGATACAACTCCCATGACCAAAGAACTCTGTATGAAATTTGGTAGTTTGAAAGTGTTTTGTATTTCTAAATACCACGAACTCTCGATTGACTGCCGAAGCAGCAAATTAAACAGCTGTTCTGCAGTATTTATCTCAGGCGTTGTTTACGAATTCCAGAGGGGCAGACACCAGCGATTCTCACACATACTCTTGTGTTCACATTGACTGCCGTTGCACCGCAGAAGAAAAAGCGAGAAATTAGCAGATTCTACGTACTGTCGGTATCCATCGTATGCGAGGCTCGAATGAAAAAGGTTGATACGTCACTTTAACTTCAGCACAACGTTCCGAGGCGGACGTAAATTATGCCCTACATGACTTCCATGCCATGGTTATCATATTTGGATGTGTCATTAACTTTCCTCATCAATTCACGTTACGTGATACTAAATTGAGTATCAAGTCACGTGACATGTGGAGCTAGCGAAACAGCCGCGACCACGCTATGAGCGTACAACGTAGCCATGTTTTACATGACACGGATGTCATGATTATTATGTTTGGACGTGTCATTTATTTTTGACGTCCATTCACGGCACGTGATATCAAATTTCGCATATAAAGGAGCTAGCGAAACGACTGCGAGCACGCTATGAGCGTCGCCTGTAATAATGTTTCACATCACATCCTTATCATGATTATCATGTTTAGACATGTCATTTACTTCCATCGTCTATTCACGTAACGTGATACCAAATTTGGTATATGTGGAGCAGGCGAAATGGCAGCGAGCGCGCTATAAGCATAGCAAATAGTCATATTTTACATGGCACATATGTCATGATTATCATTTTTGAAAGCGGCATTTACCTTTATCGTCCATTCACGTCACGTGTTACCGAATTTGTTAAAGCTGGCGAAAGGGCCGTGAGCGCACGGTACATTGTCATGTTATTACATGACATTCATGTTTTCAATATCATGTTTGCACCATATACCTTCGTCATTCATGGATGTCGCTGCACAACATATTTAGTATATATGAAGCTTGAAACGAACGCGAGCGCACCATGAGCGTGGCGTGTATTCATTAGTCATTACATGAAAGTCATGACATTCATAACATACATATCATGATTTTTATGTTACGACTACTCAATTATGCTCGTCTTGCAGTCATGTTATGCCGTACACATTTTGGTATTGATACCATTATCGAAACGGCCAACAGAGCTAAATGTCCCAGGTGGATAGATAGATAAGATAGATAGATAGATAGATAGATAGATAGATTAGATAGATAGATAGATAGATAGATAGACAGACAGACAGACAGACAGACTATCATCATCAGCAGCAGCCTGACTACGGCCACTGCAGAACAAAGGCCTGTCGCATGTTCCGCCAGTGAACTCGGTCCTGTGCTTGCTGCTGCCATTTTATACCCGCAAACTTCTTCATCTCCTCGGCCTACCTAACTAGATAGATAGACACGCTAAAAGTCGCTGATGTTCGCTAAATAAGCTTCGCATTTATTATCCCAAGCAGAAGGGCAGTCACGCCCTTCTCTTTAGAGTTGTTTTGAAAGCTAACGTCATTTTTCATGGGTGGACAAAGCACACTGAGGAACACAGCAGTACTTTGGGTGGACTGACCATTGAGTGGACTCGATTGCCCCAAGGACGTTATGTGGCGAGCTCGTAAGTCAACGTGTAGGCTAGACCAGAGCCGCGAAGATGATGGGATCTCTGTTATAGCCTCTACAGTAAACTCAACAAGGTGGCATGCGTCGCACACCACCACGCCGTCGATTAGACACCGTGACATTTTACAAGCTGTATCTACATTATTGTGGATGCTAGAAACAGGCACGCTTATAGAAATTTTGAAACACTCGTACTAGTTAGCATCTAAAGGCGGAAACTGCAAATGAGAAGGAAGAACACTCACACATAGTTTCCCTTTCTTACCAGCAATGCGGTCGGCGGCATCGGCGTGCTCGTCGGCCATCTCTTGGCCCTATCAATTAAACCACAACTATGACAAATTCATATTTGCACTCGAAAACGTTCGTTGCAGGTGTCAGTTGACCCTTCTGAGGCTGTTCTTTTGACGAAGTTCCAGCCAGAAGCAGGAGATCCGTGTGCAATTAATGGCAGTGACTGCTGCAGCATGGTTGAGAGTGGAGTCCTTGATCTGACGTCTGACGCGAGATATCTTTCGCACATTGTCCCTCGCCCCGTGTTCTCTGTTAGCGAAGCAGGGTGGTACCGCCATCTGTCAGTGCCCAAGAGAAGTAATGTGACAAGAGGCAGGTAAAGCATGGCGTTCGATATTGCACGCTGGAGTGCAGACTTGCAGGCCATGGTTAAGGCTCTGTGGTTAAGGCTTCTCGGTGGCAACTAAAACTCCTAACAGAGCCAGCATCGGATAGTCACCGACGCCGTTATGTTCTTCGCTTTTCGCTTCTTGTTAGCACGTGACAGCTCATTGTTGAAGTCACGCAGCTTTCATATGCACCAACGATCTTTCATCGCCGACTACCTCGATCGTGATAGAACGAGTTTATTTATTAAACTGCTGTTT
Source organism: Rhipicephalus microplus (assembly GCF_043290135.1). Lineage (NCBI taxonomy): Eukaryota > Metazoa > Arthropoda > Arachnida > Ixodida > Ixodidae > Rhipicephalus > Rhipicephalus microplus. Next base: position 153,549,602 of record NC_134702.1, on the reverse strand, counting down.
CCCACCATGCTGTTTCCCTCCATCGCTGACAATCTTCGAAGACACACATATCAAGTGGCACTGTTTACTTGGGCCTTGTTGATGTCAGTTCTGTGCGGGACTGACGATATGCTGTGTTCCGGTACATGTTGAAAACTTCAATTCCGTTAGCACAATGGTTAAAGTAAAGCATGGGTGGTAGTCATCGTGATGGAGACATGCCACTTGGCGTCCACGTGGCTGTATCCACGTCAAACGGTGCTATAGCTGCAAAGCACAAATACAAATTGTTCAAGCTGTCTTCTATCATTACACAATAAGGACACCTTCTGTGAAGACATGTCTCACTTTCGTGTTATACCGATCCGTATGACGGGGTGATCAGTCACGTTTTTTTTTCACTCAATTCATATCTTCCAAGCTCATATGCTGGAGTAAGAATGATCATTTAAGTTGCGGTTTTTTTCTTTTGTTTTCGTTAAGTATATAGTGTCGTAAAACTACGGCAATGGTGAACACCGTTTGATATTTCTATATGAAGATACATAAAATAACTTTGGTGTCATTTGAGGTTCAATACTCTTCATTACATTGTGTGAAGCGGAACTTGCACACCTCTGTGGGTTTCTTGTACCGCTGTCGGTCATTTCCGGTGGTATTCACGTGACAACATCGGGAGACGCAACTCTAGGGGACCCGGCGAGAAACGCTGAATATGAAGGGGGATTTTTAGTTCTCTCACACCCCTGGCTCAATCTCTTTATTATTCGTGCAAAGACACTGAGTCACTGATGTTGGCAACGCGATGTTTCATTTTGGGCAAGGACCCCTGCGCGGTGTTTATTTCGGTTTCGTTTCTTCAAACTAAGTGAAAAACGATGCTTGAAGAGAATTTTAGGGGCCAGCGCTGCCGTACGCAGTCATCAATTAGTGTAGCGAAGACAAAGCTGACTTCAGCCAGATTAGACAAAGAAACCTTGATGTGCGAGCGACTTCACTCGTTGGGTTCAAAGAATGTAGCTATTTTCCACTCTGTGTTGTGTGCTGCCAGGGGCGCGGCGCTGCACCTATTCTGTAAACAAAGTATTGGACTGTAAAACATCCTCGTACCGCTCTTACGTGTAACCCTACGGCAGTGCATTCGTAAGGTTTGAACTTCGCGTACATGATTCCAATAACTACCGTACTGGTGCTATAATCGCATGACTTTGAACGACGTGAAGGTGAGCTAGTATGAACGAATACATGGTGAAAGCAGGTAGGTTTACAAGTGGGATGCTAGAAAAGTGGTGATGAAAACGCATCTTCGTTGTAGTCATAATCTTTTCTCTTGTGTTTTTTTTCTCGCCACCAGTGCTCGTGTTCATCTTTCCTGGTTATTCCTAAGGCCACAAGGAAGGTTCCGCCTCGTTGTGAAAACTTGTCATTGTTTTCTGTTTATCTTATGCCTATTTCGAAACAGGCTGCAGTCGACAAAAAAGAATAACCACGCATTTACATCATTTTTCGGCATTGTCCCACTGTGTCGGGGGTGTAGCTCAGTCATTCTTTCGTCGGCACTCACGCGCGTCGGACGCAGGAATCATGTGCTCCGTAGGAGCGGCGTTTGCGGCACACACTAGCCGCGGTAACAGGATGACCGAAGACCAAGACGCAGGATATGAGATCATTTTGCCACCACTGCCTAAGGGACGCGTCGCGCAAAACACCGTGTTTTTACACGGTGATGTGCGCGGCAGACCATACCGAGTCGAAGATTTCCGAGACGCGCTCGGACCTACAGGACTGCTGCCGGAGGTGTTGGCACTGGGGGCCTACCAGATTAATCATGTCTGGGCAGTTACCATGAACAACGCGGACGCTACGAAACGCTTGCTGGATGTGAAGGAGCTAAAAGTCAAGGGCCGGCGCTGCATCATCGTAGACCCCCAGGATCAGCAGGTGCGGTTGCGTCTTCATTGGCTGCTGTACGGCGTCAACGATGAAGACGTGCGAACGGCGTTGGCGGCTTTTGGGAAGGTCGTACAAGTCACCAGGGAGAATTGGCGTGTGCAAGGAGTCAGCGACAAGGGGTCAACCACACGGACTGTGCTACTTAAGCTCAAGAGTGGCGTGAAGGTTGAAGATCTCCCCCATCAAATCAGGGTGGCTGGTGAACTGGCACTTGTGGTTGCACCTGGTCGGCCAATGCAGTGTCTGCGCTGCCAAGGTACCGGCCATGTAAGAAGAGAGTGTAAGGTACCCCGATGCTCGCGTTGTCGGCGGTTCGGCCACAGCGAAGATGCGTGCATGCGCACGTACGCATCGGCTATCGGATCAGCCGAAGGTGACGACACAGCAGAGTTGGTGATGGACGTCACCGAGGCTGAAGACGCGGCGAAAGGTGCAGGCGACGCGGTGAACCCTGAAGCATCAACAGGTACAGTCACGCCGACTGGTGGTGATGAACCAACAGCCAAAGCAGACATAGCATCTGGGGAGGTGGTTACTCAAGAGCCAGCCGGCCAAACCGAAGAAGGCTTCACAAGCACCTCATCGCAGGAGCATGAGCCGGTGGAATTAACCGAACTTCCAGTGTCGTGCGAGAGCATCAGTGGTGGGGCGCCAAGCAAAAGACCCCGCGAGCAGTCTGCAGGACGGCGTGAGGCGTCCAGCGAAAAGCAAGAAGAGGGGCCACCTGCGAAGGCGACTTCGTTCAGACGCAGCAGCACGAGGCTGCGTCCCAACCCGATATCGGACAAACACTGGCCACCTTTGTCCTCCAGTGGCACGGGTCCACCTGGAGACTCCGAAGATGTCTAGCTCTATGCTAGACGCCGAAGGTAAGCACCATGCCCCGGGCTAACTTCTTCACTGTGTAGACATGGCTGTAGCACCGAAACTTAGAGTGGCAACGTTAAATGTTCGAGGTCTCGCCGCCAAGCGGAAACAGAGCCAAGTCTACAGGCTACTTGTGGATCATGATCTGGATGTACTAGCTGTTCAAGAAACAAAAGTAGACGGTGAGGAGGAGACCCGGGGCATGGTGCTGAGGTTTACGGCGCGTTACCACGCTATTGTAAGTCAAGCAATAGGCACGTCTGCAGGCTGCGTTTTGTTCATTAAGAAGTTACCGGGTCTGGTAGTGCAAGATACCTTCGCTTGCCCATCTGGTAGATTGGTTTTCTGTGATTTTGTATTCAATGAATGTCAGTGGCGTATAGTGTGTATTTATGCACCAACCATTTGTGAGGAGCGATCACTCTTTTTTTCAAACCTAAAGCAGCACTTTATTTTGGAAAGGAAGTCTGTATTACTTGGCGATTTTAACTGCGTCCTCAATGGGCGAGATCGAGCAAATGGACGCGTCAATTACGATAAAAGTAGTAGGACGCTAGCGGACGTAGTTACTCAATTCGAGTTAGAAGACGTGGGCAGCTGTATGGAGGGAACGCGGGAGGTGCGTTTCACACATTTTCAGGGGAATAGCCATGCGCGCCTTGATCGCATTTACGTGTCGCTTGAATTAATAGCCCACTGCAAGACATATGCTGTTTACCCAATACACTTCAGCGATCATTGTTTAGTTAAATGTGATATGGGAGAGAAAACACAAGGTGGAACTTTCTCATGGGAGCTGTGGAAAATGAATTCCACTTTGATCACTGACGAATATTTCTTAGATCAGGTTATGAACTGCATCAATGATATAAAAATAGATGATGGAGCTAAACTTGCAGAACAATGGGAAGAGTTCAAGCAGCGAATAAAAATAAAAGCTATTGATCGTTCTTGCGCATTGAGTTATGAAAGGAAAAAGAAAGAAAAAGAACTCCGAAAGACTTTGGAAAGACTAATAGACTTGGAGTGCAAACAACCGGGAGAATATAAAATTGACATACGCAATATTAAGCAGAAACTTGCACTGCATGACGAGGAACGCTACCGCGGTGCACTCGTCCGTGCTAGGGCCGAGGCTTTAGCGGCTGGAGAGACGCCAACCAAAAGAGCGTTAGGGGTGGAGAAAACGAACGCTCGACGAAATCATATCGAAAAAATAGAGAAGGATGGTCACGAAGTAACTGATACGGGCAGCATTTTATCCGTATTTTCAAGTCATTTTGAAAACCTTTTTGCGTGTAGACAGGCAAACCTAGAAAGATTTAAAGACGAATATTTAGGACTCATGCCGCAAGTGAGTGAGGAAGTGAAAAACGCTTTGGAATTATCTATATCTGCATCTGAAGTTGAACGGGCGATTGATAAGTTAAATCTTGGGAAATCTCCAGGACCAGATGGTCTTTGTGCCAAGTGGTACAAATGTTTTAAAAGCGAACTGTCTTCAATACTTGCGGGCGTTTTTAATGAGGCATATGAGGAAAAGAAATTACCACCATCCTTCGGTGAATCGCGTACCGTTCTGATTCCGAAAACAGACGAGGTTGAAAAGCTCAGGCACGTCACAGCGTACAGGCCAATCGCACTGAAAAACGTAGACTACAAAATATTAATGAAAATTTTGGCGGCCAGACTTCAGTCAGTAATAAAAGATATCGTCGGTCCACACCAAACGTGTGGAATAAAAGGTCGGTCCATAGTTACTAACGTTCATAAAATGCGATCCGTGCTCGAATGTGTTGACACCTGTCATGCTCGTGTGGCCATACTCCAGCTGGATCTGGAGAAAGCGTTTGATTGCGTTTCTCACGCTCTTTTGTTTGAAGTATTGAAGCACATTAATGTTGGTAAGATAATTATTGACGGAGTAGCCATGGCATATCGGAACGGTAGTACGAGACTCATTATCAACAAGACATTGGGCCCCCCCATAAGAATCGAGCGCTCAGTGCGTCAAGGTTGCCCTGTTAGTCTACTTTTGTTTTGCATCTATATTGAAACTTTATGTCAGTCGATATTGCAGAATGACATCATTAATGGGTTTAGAGTACAATCTTCAGAGGTCAAACTACTCGCATACGCTGATGATGTTGCGATTTGTAGCACTACCTATGTCGGTATTGAAGAATCAATCAGAGTTTCTAAATATTTCGCCGAGGTTACAGGAAGCCACATAAACTGGGGTAAATGCCTCGGCTTCTGGCATGGATATTGGCCTTCAACACCAGAATTTTTCGCAGCCATTAAGTGGACAAGAACGCCAGTTAAATATCTTGGAGTACCGCTCGAGTCATACAAATGTACTGACGAATATTGGACACAGCAAACGAAAGAAATTAAAGAAAAAGCGAATAGATGGAATGCAACTTATCTGTCCATGTTTGCTAGGGCTACTGCATGCAACTGGTTTTTTGTGTCTAAGCTGTGGTATGTGATGCAAGTGCTGTACTGTTCCCGGGTCAATGTGCAAAAATTACATCGGGTGTTTGCAATATTTGTGTGGGGGTCTAACTGGGAAAGGTGCAGTCGCACGAATTTGTTTAGACGGGTGAAGTGTGGAAGCCTTGGGCTAGGACATCTGTTTTTCAAGCAGTTAGTAAATAGGTTTTTCTTTTTTCGTGAGACGAGAGATCCTTTCCTACTAACAGTGTGTCAAACAAGACTAAGTAGACTGTTGCGCGAGTTTGTTGTGAGCACCCATGTTACCCCAGGGGCTGTGCAAGGATACATGAAGGAAGTAGTGGCCAGCGTGCGGTTTTCGTGTGTTCGCTTTTCAACTGACTACCTGTGGTCTGTTGGAAAGAAAAAACTGTACAAAGATTTATGTGACACGATGCTTCCCGTCCCACTGTACAGAGCGCTATATACAGCACGCAAGGGTCAGAACGTACTTAAACGAGTAAAAAAAATGCCAGCAGCTCCAAGCGCGAAAACGTTCTTTTTCAAATTACACACTGGAACACTTCCTGTAAGAACCTTCCTAGAGGAGCGTGGGTTTTATATGCCTTGGGGATCTCACTGTCTAATCTGTAAGAAACCGGAAACTATTGACCATGTTTTCCTGCACTGTTGGGAAGGAGTTTATTTTTGGGACGTATTACAAAGGACAATCAAAAAAGAGTTTCCGTTAGACCCTCATGGTATCAGGTATTTGGCAATAGAGAACGAGGATGGATTACCCTTCGATTTTCTCATGATGACTGCCTTGCACAGTATATGGCGCTCTAGAATGGCTGGATTTCATTGTGACCCAGACAGAAGACCAGCAAGAGAGTATTTTAAGGAAAGCATCTCAAGATTTCTTGAGGTAGTAAGAACAGACGAATGTGTACCTTTGTGGGTAGAAAGGGTAGAAGCCCTACTGAGCATGAAGGAATTCTAGGATGCGATGTGTTATAGTTAAGTTTTAAGTTTTTTTTGTATTGTATGTAGTGAATTGTAATATATCTTAGTAACCCGTTTACGAAGTTTACCGGAAATAAAGAAAAAAAAAAAGGGGGGGTGTAGCTCAGTGGTAGAGCGCTCGCTTCGCATGCGAGAAGTCCCGGTTTCGAACCCCGGCTCCTCCACGTAATTTTTTTTCTGTCCTAACTGCCACTGTGCTAACCAATACTGCTCACTGACGTTTTTTTTTGTCGTTCTTTTTACCAATTTTCTAATGTTAAAACCTCCGTCTTTTGACAAAACATACAAAACTGCGTGCCAGGTGAATTGCCGTCAACAAATTGTTCTCGGTGACCGCTGTCCTGTGAGAAAATATTCCGTGAAACGAAGCAACAAAACAAAAAAGCGAGCAGTCAGTGTCCTTCTCATCACAGCTGTAAATTAATGTGGATAAAAAAACACTGGGAAAGCTGAGGAACAAGCTTGTCCACCGCACAAGCTTGCTCAGTGTTCTCAACCAAGAAAACGATACATCATAGGTGATTTTTTTTATTTCTACTCTTGACCACCTCGAAACATGGAGGTTAGTCCAGAGAGCTACATGCCCGAACTGCTCTTTCGGGGAAACGAATCAGCATGTTCTGCGGCAAGGTATTTTGGTCGTGTTTTCCTGGAGAGCCGCGCATGCTGGATTTCGCTGTCTCGACGTAAACCACTCTGTTTCATGTGGGTGTTGTACTCGAGGGCGCTCAACCTGCCTTCTCATTGATGCTGGTGCGTACTGTCTTTGGTACGATCGCGGTGAGGATACTTTGACCGGTCTTCGAGTGACCGTACACAGACTTACTATCTGTTTTTTTTTTCGGTAAGAGCTCTTCCTCGCTAAGGAGGATTTCCTTCGGCACTGGTCCTACCCTTTTGGTTTCGTCAGAGAGAGACGCCTGAAACATGTCTTTCGGTCTGCCTTGTTTTGGTAGGAGTATGTCTGTTCTATACCGGCATAAATGCCATGTAAATACGAGATTTGTACATATAAACGTTTTGTTTTTGCTTTTATCATCATGTGATGTACATATGTATAGCAATATTTTTATACCAATCTTTTTTTTGTCTGACGATGTTCTGACGAAAGGTTCTGTTGATACGTTCCATATCAATTATATTCCATGAGAATAATTCAATTATATTCCATCAGAATAAATTTGCTAAGCACATAACACAGTACGCCGTATCCTTAATTGTCGGACATTTATTCTAAACACAGAGCTCAGCAAACTCCCTTAGTTAAGGTGGCGCTATAAGTCATTTGGCATGATCCTCAGAAGCCTATACCGTGTCCAATGCAGGGTGAGAGTCTCTCTCAGCCTGATAGTAAAGCTCGAGACTTGTAGATAGGATCATGGGCCAGCAACTAATGATGGAGCTCACTCGGACTCCTTCATGAAATATATTTTGCAGTTAGGGCTCACTTGAACTCTGAGTCACGAATCTGTATATTAACCGCATTCGCGAAAATTTCCCTCGCCGGACTCACTCGGACTCAAATCTACGAAAATATTACTCACCCAAGGTCACTCAAACTCAAGGCTTGATCTCATTATGAGCGAGTCCGAGTAAAACGACTAGCTCATGAGTGAGTTTGCCTACCTATGCGATCAAGTGTCCTCTCCTTTGCCTGCTTTACACGAGTGTGTTCTATGTTATGCCTGCGCAGCTTTTAACACTACAATCTTTCTAGCACTGTGTCTGCTTTCACAGTAACACTGTGTTGACACAGTGCTAACACTGTGTCTGCACTGTATCGGTGGCGTCTGCTATCACCAAGAAGAATGCAATGGAGCGCATACCACAGATACTCTCAAACCATGAAACAATGAGCGTGGCCCATAAACGAAAACGTGGGTCAGGATGAGCCCAAAATTACAGGCTCGGGAAGCTAGTTTCCGGAAATCGAACATTTATTTAGGTCATTCATTACTGATCTGAACTTACAAGTACAAAAAATTGAGCGTTACAACTTCTAAAAGAACGCCGGAAACTAAATACGCAACTCAACTGAAAATGAGAAGCTTGTAACATTAGGAGATACGAATGTGGCTTAGAGAAAAAATCACAGCATATCCGTGGACTGATTGATGATGAATGAGGGGAAAGTCCTTCAGTTTTCACACCATCCTGTCCGTCCGTTCGTTCTTGCTTCCGTCTATTTGTGCGTCCATCCGTTTGACCGTCTGTGTGTCCATGCATCCGTACGTTCGTGCGTCCGTCCGTGCGACCATCCGTTCGTCCGTCTGTCTGTGCATCCATCATCTACCCGTGCGTTCATCCGCGCGTCCGCCCATTGCTTGTCTCTCTGTCCATCCATTCATCCGTCCGTCCATCTATCTAGTGGCGCTATCTTGCATCTTTTCATCGGTAAATAATCATATGGAGGGACAGCCATCCAGCGAACATTCCAAGCCCTAAACGAGAGGTGGCTACCTAGTACTATGACGACGACTAATATTAGTACTACATACATCGCCGACGCACGACCGAAGGCGTAAGGAGCTTCACCCCAAAAGCAGCAAATGACTACACTCCGGTTCATATTGTTACGGGGTTGGTTACTTCTCACCTATTTGTGACTTCTTATCTTATTGTTACGGGGTTGGTGCAAAATGCATTTACAGAGAAAATAGCAAAGGCAAGAGTCACAATGGCTGATTGGCGCACTCGAGTGCCTGTCAGCTGCTTGTGTCTTTCCTTTTCCTTTACTTCATCTCCGTAAAAGGACCCCTGGATGTTGGAGCGCCGTCTCGGCGCGAGTATAGAGAAGTGCGACAGAAGTAGGGTTTTATGCGCGAAACATGGAGAATATCAGCAAGTGACGAACATGGGGACGTATAGAACTGCAATGGTGCTATCTCGTAGTTGACGTCGCTAACTTGACGTAAGACTGGGTAGGGTCCCGCGTATCAGGACAGATGTTTTTCGAGAGACCTACACGGCGACACGGTGACAGGAGGCGCACGCAGTCACCTGTGGCAAACGTTATATTAGGATGGATGGAAAGTCCTTTATTGAAAAAGGAAAAAAAAAGGGGAGGCACACGACCTCTATGGGGATAAGCAGGACTTTCTAACTACACTACTACTTCACAGTGTCACGGGTTTTACCCTTATTGTATCACCATCACTAATACTTAGGTGGCGTAGGATCAGTACTGTGATTTGTCGCACCCCCTAAACCACTCCGAACAGCCCACTCTGACTTCCATATTGGGCAAATATAAACTGCTTGTCCGGGTCCGTAAAGAGCGCTTCACGATAATTTGTGGTTTGCAAAGCTTGTATGGCCATTCGCCCTCTCTCAAATGCGGAACACTGCCACAGTAAGTGGTGAAGGTCTGCGCCGGCAGCGCAGCCCGCAGTGATTGCACGTCACTGTCACAATGTCCGGTTGTCGCCATTTTGCTAAAGAGTATGGTGTGTATGCAGAATTTGCTCAGACCTTATTAATGAAGGCTTACTGGGAGCGTGAAAGCGTACATTTGCTGGAAAATACGACTGGTGGGATAACCTGCGCAATTCGTTTTTTACTAGCATTACGCAGGGACGTGCGTACGTAGTGCATTGTGGCTACCGAGGGAGCCAATTGACTTAAGAGCTCATACGGGTTCACCCTGAAGGGTGGGGGCAAAGAAAGATTGGTAGACCCACCTGCGGAAGCAGCAGTGGCGTGTGCCGCCGTATTGCCCCCGGGCACACACGTATACCCCGGCGTCCAGATATTTCTATTGGCCTGTCGGCTTTTTCATGCCACCGAATGATGCTTTGAATAGCAACAGCTGTAGCATCGTCCGACGCTGGGCGAAATATTTCCAAGTATGCAGCGTGCAAGTCGGTAAAGACACGAAGGGGTTTCTCTATAGTGTATGGAAGGCTTGCAGTTGCTCCCCTTATGGCAAGTAGTTCGGCATTCATAGGGGTACCGTTCTGTAGATGGCACCAGTAGGTCCCAGTGTATTCGGGGGTCTGCACGCTGATCCATGCTATACAAGACTCGCCATCGGAGAGAGCAGCGTCCGTGTCTATGTCAATGATATCTATTCTCGCTTTCCTGATTTGTCGCGTGACAAGAAACAGGCGGGCACTATTACTGTGACGTGATATGGGGTGACGGAACAGTCAATAAGCCATTGGAGCTTCCCAAGGGGGTAAGGACTGTTTTAGAAGAGGTGCATCATCATGTCAGTGACAATCCCTGGGCAGAAGGCGACGACCTTGTGGCGTGTTTTCCAGGTAGTTGTGGTGTCAAGTGTGGCCTTCATGGAAGAGGTCTTGCAGAGAGGGCAGCCCCCTCCGCTTTCAAGGGCGGATATCTTAGTGTGTTTAGAGAGCCCCGTGGTGGCACGGAGAGTAGCCCGATGAAGGCGTTCCAAACTTTGAATGTCCGTTGGAGAGAACGTGTATAGGAGTGCACCGTACAAAATCTTTCCAACGGCCGCAGCTCTTGCAAGAGTGCGCCAAGCTTGTCGTCGCGCACCTCCGTATTTGTTGGACAGACGACGTATCATATGCAACGCGGCTTGTCATTCCCGCCACAGTCTACGTACCCACTTTTGTGGGTTGTTGCAGCTGGCTATTCGTAAACCTAAAACTTTGATTTGTCGAGCTAATTCTTCCACAGTGGACGGCTGGCACGCGACGCACCCGTTCCACTCTCGAAGCGTCGATTAAGCGACTGGCTCACCTCTCGGGTATGAGCGTTGTCCCTCTTGCAACCCAAGATCTGGAAGGCGCTAGTAATAATCTGCGTGTCTGAATACCCCAACGTTGAAATGAAAGCCCACCTGGACACCCATATCACCGGTAGCGCAGAGACACTATAGATCACCCACTGCTACCTCCCATGTACACTGACAATTTTCGATTGTTAGTGTGTGATTCGATATGGAGTGAGATGCACATTTTCGGTTTGGTGCAATTTTTGCCGTCTATACTTATAAGTTCTGTCTTACGTGGAGCCAGCTGCAGGCCTACTTCCTTTAGAGTGAACTCTAAACTAACGAGGGCTGTCTGCAGCTCGGTCTGGATTGATTCTTTGTCAGAATAATCCACTGCCTCTGTCCATAGAGTAATACCATCGGCGTAGATGGTGAATCTAGCCGTGGTGTCCCGGTAAAGGTTTTTGCTAACCTGGTCATGGACAGATTAAGCAGTGTTGGTCCTAAAATACCATTGTCCAAGTAGTAAGTCTTCGGGATCCATCCAGGCGATGCACCGCTTAAGCGAATGGGCCGAGCTGCAAGGAAATTTCGAATCCATGTTTGCGCATGCTGACTTGGGGAGCGCTTAGCTAGTTCTTCAAGAGTGGCGATTTTGGTGAACATTATCGAACCCTTTCTGCATGTCGACGGCCAGCAAGTTTTCGGGTAAGATCTTTCGGGAGGTACGACTGATAACACGCCGTAGCAGCAAAAGGCAGTCATTGGTGCCCAGGTTGGAGCGAAAACCCGCCTAGACTGGATGGTATCACGGCTGGGTTATCTCGAGGTAATGAGGCATGTGTGTGTGATTCATGCGTTCAATAAGCTTACAGAAAGTAGAGGTTACAGTTATTGGTCTAAGGCTCTTTCAGAGGGTCTTCTCTTTTCCATGTTTCAGAACAGGATAAATGAGAGACAGCTTAATGTTCTCCGGAACATTTCCTGAGGCCCAGAGGTCATTGATTACCACCAAAAGTGCGTCCTGGGCTTCATCTCCGAGGTTGCAGAGTTCTCGCCATGTGCATCGGTCGTGGTCAGGCGCCGATCGAGGCGCTCGTGTTTGATGGCTGCTAGCATTTCTGCCTTGCTAAATGGGCGATCGGGATTCGGATCAGGTTGCGTTATGGTGCAGTCTTTCGGAGATGCAGTTGAAGTGGGTGAAGCGTGAGGAAAGAAAGTGGTAATGCCTTTGTCTTCTACAACTGACCGATCTGCTTTGAGGAACAGCTCGGCCAGAGGAGGGTTGCCCTTTCCTTTCCCGCTGAGGCTACAAAAAGTGCGCCATAGACCTTGGAGGCCCGGTACACGGCCAAAGCGCTCGCAGGTAGATTGTCAGGCTTTGAAGTTGGAGCTGATATTCATTGAAAAGCTTAAATTGGCGCTTAATTTTCATGAAGTAAGAGTGTCGTTTGCCGTGCGAGTGGTATTTCTGACTAAATAGTCTGCTGTTATTCATAAATTGCCTAAATAGTTATCCATTGGTTGAGTATGGTCTTCGCATGCCACTGTTTCGCGTGCCAGCTCACGGGCCTCTTGAAAAAAGTTCAGAAGGCCTTCAACTGTCGAGGACGATCCAGTAACATTACTAAGAAAAGTATTCCACTCAGTCATTATTGTTGTTGTTTAGATCCGGAGGCGTTTTCGATGAAGTGCCACAAATATCGGGAGATGATCACTGTTTCATGACTGGCTGGAGACTGTCTAGGGCCATACTAATTCGGGGCTGGTGAGGGTAAGATTTGGGGTCGTGTCTTTCTGCGCTCTATGTAGTCCCATTCTTGTAGGGGTGTCAGGAGAGTTTCAAATTTCTACCAAAAAAGTTAATAGTGTCCTAAAGATATTTTGCTCATTTATTCGGCTTTCAACCACCTGGTACCCAAATCGTGTACCCAAATCTGAGTCCACGGGCCTACAGCACTTTCGCCTCAATCGAAAATGCAGCCGCCGCCGTCGGAATTCGATCCCGCGACCTGCGGGCCCGCAGCGGAGTACTTTAGCCATCTGACCTCTACGGCGGGGCGAGTAAGCACCTCTACTCAACTGCAGTGCTTCAAAAATGAAAAAGGTGTTCATAAGAAGCCTCGCGGGTATGTGCCGAGGAGCTACTAGCAGGTATGTACCTTGGAAAATAGGGAACGCTCACTATTTCACTTTGTTCCACTAAACGTTATTGATTTCATTTCAAGCAGCGGACTTGAAGGACAACTCCGGTGATTTTATGAGCAGGTCACGATAATGGCGCTTTCGTGTTCCCAAGACACTCTTGTAACGCGCCCATAACTGAAATGCTGGACAAATTCGTAAATAGTTTTAAATCAGTGAAAAACCACAACACCAAAACAGAAACTCCACCGAGTGAGCTTCTCTACGCATAACGCATGTGTTGGCCCGAACTTGCCTGATTGCGCATGATGGCCGCCAGATGGCACTACCTGTCAAAGCCATCCTAGTTTCTGCCTGCGGCGATCGGCTAACGATTACGCTGTTATGGTGAATATATGGCGAATCGTATGTGGCTCGCAACGCAACAGTACTTGTCGCCTATCGCACACCCACCAACACGAAAAAGGGATTCGCACTCTCAATTGAGGAAGCACCGGTCAACCCCACAAAATCCATAGGAGGGCGAGCAGACGCTGCAGTGGCACACCATTTCCGTCACTGCGGCCAGGTAAAACTACAGTGTCTAGAAAAATACTGCCTAGTGTGCTGAGCGCGCGCATTTTGTTCGAGGGAGGTGGTCCTACACGTAATGACTGCGCACAGTTGCCGCAAGCGGCACTGCGAGTAGAGTGGATGCCTGAACGTGCGAAGAAGTCTTCTTGTTCATTTGCTATCGGTGTCTCGCTACGAGTAAGATAAGTGTTTGACAGCTGTTCTGGTTGTATTCTGCAGTTCGATGACCCCAAATGTAGGCAGCAACATCCTGAGATGGTAAAGGCTAAGCGGCAATGCAAAGAAAAGACATGTTTTGTGCCTCTGCGTCAAAGCCGTTATCGGTTGAGTGAGGAAAGGTTGTCTTTTTTCAACGCACCGACGGACGCAGCACACCTTGCAGAAAGCGAAGGCAGGATTAAGAGGGCAGACAGAAGGCTGACGCCGAAGGCTGTCGTTTGCGAACGACATCTTGAGAGTGACTGCATCGAACGATCTTTTCAGATTACGGTGAACGGTGTCGTGAACGAAATCGCCCGAGAGAAGCCACACCTGAAGCCTGATGCTGTCCATACAGTGTTTGAAAATTACCCAACACACCTTGTACCTAGAAAGACGGTCAAAAAAAGTTCGGAACCTCTGTGATCTAAGACCGGCACCTAAAAAACGGAATCGAAATGTCGAGTTGACGTTCCCCGGGCCATGCTCTGCAGTTGACGATGGTTGGAGAGAGACAGGTTGGCAGCTGAGAGGGCGAAAGAAGAAAGAGAGCAGCAATTGAAGTTGGAGCTGGAGAGATAAAGACTGCCAGCTGAGAGGGCGAAAGAAGAAAAAGAAGGGGAGATGGCTGAAAGAGAACGGCAGCGGCAACACGAGATGAAACTCGACCGGCTCCGTTTGCAACAGCGAATTGAAAATCCAGTCCAAGCTAGAGTTGAAAGCAGCGAACGGGAGGACCACGGCTTCCGCTTGAACCCAAGCAAGCTGCTCGTAGCGTTCGATGAAAGGAAGGACGACCTTGACGCGTACCTTCACAGATTCGAGATGATTGCGACGAGCCAGAATTGGCTGGGAAATCAATGGGCCATTGCTTTGAGTACCTGCTTGAGTGGTGAAGCGCTCTGTTTGTACGGTAGGCTGACGCCGACCGATGCAGCCAACTATGCAAAGGTGAAAGCTGCTTTACTGAAGCGATTTAGATTTCCTATGGATGGTTTCCGGGACAGAATTCGGACAAGAAATCCCGCTGATGGTGAGACGGCTACGCAGTACGCCGCCCGACTTAGCCATTATTTCGACAGGTGGATCGAATGTTCGGGCACAGCACAGGAGTATGATGAGCTTAGAGAGCTCCTAATTAGAGAGCAATTTCTTACCAGTTTCCACCCAAGCCTGTCGCTGTTGTTGAAAGAGAGGAAGGCTGAGTCACTTGAAGACATGCTTGAATTGGCCGACGAATTCTTGGAAGCGCAAGGTGGCACGAATTTGACCAAAGTGAAGAAGGAGTGTCCCAAAGATTCGAAGAAATCGGCACCCGAACAAAAGAAGCGTGCCCCGGAGAGTGTTCCGCGATCTTTTCTGAGTAACCGAGTGGGTCATCGCGCTAACAGCTGTCGAACTAACTTTACAAGCCCTACGATTGTAAAATGTTTCAAATGTGGTCAGACTGGACACAAAGCAGACGCATGTCGTAACGAAGTGAGTCAAACTCACCAGGTATCCTGTGTGCAAAAGGCACTGAAATTCGATGATGATGCCGTCACCGACGGATTCGTTGAGTAGAAAAATGGGGAGAAGAGAGAGAGAAACGAGAAAAGAGGAAGGCAGGGAGGTTAAACACATGCTAGCATCCGGTAAGCTACCCTACACTGGGGTTGGGAAATAGGGGGTTGAAAGAGAAAGGGAGAGTTAAAAATAAATAGGAAAAAATACCGACACCTACGCACACACAAAATCAGTCCACTCAGAGGCGTTCCTACAGGCCAGTAGTTCGCAAAATCAGTAGCGCTTGCACGGCTTTCTTCTGTGACGATGAGTCATGACGATGGCACAATTTACTTTCCCCTGACAGCGGCTGGTCATCTAACCTGTTTAGTGTATTATAAAGGTGTTGTGTTTCCAGGTTGTATTTCGGGCAGTCACACAGAATATGTCGAATGGTTTCTTTATCTCCGCAGTGTGCACAGTTGGCGGTGTCGGCCATACCTATGCAGAACGCGTACGCACGGGTAAACGCGACTCCTAACCATAGTCTGCACAGAGCAGTAGCGTCGCCTCGTCGAATTTTGTTGGAAGCTGTATGCTTAACGTTGGATCAAGGGATCGTAATCTTGCATGCGTAAAGAGAGACTCATTGCAAAGAGCCATGGAGCATTGGCGAGCAAGCATGCGGAGCCTCCTAGCAGCGTCCGTACTTGAGAGAGGTATTGACTGGTTGTTGCCTTCTGTATGGGCTGAACGGGCAGCTTTATCAGCTCGTTCGTTACCGATAGTTCCACAGTGGCTTTGCAACCACTGACATATAACGTGGTGCCCTTTCTCTGTTAAATGGTGTAGCATTTCTGCTGTTTCAAATACAAACTGCTCGTGTGGACTATGGCATAGATTTGACAGAATTGACGGCAGTGCCGCCTTGCAGTCGCAGAAAATCGTCCACCGTTGCGTGCTTTGGGCGTTAATGAAACGCAGCGCAGCGCGAAGCACTGCAAACTCTGCTGCCGTTGTTGTGGTTGCATGAGCTGTCCTGAATTTGATAATTGTGGCGTGCGTTGGAATAACGACCGCCGCAGTTGAGCTGTTTGGCAAGACGGAGCCGTCGGTGTAGACGTGGGTGCAGTCTTGGTACTTCTCGTACAGCAGAAGTAAGGCGAGCTGCTTGAGGGCTGGTATTGAGAAATCTCGTTTTTTCCGGATGCCTGGTATTGTCAGGTTGATGACTGGCTGTTTGAGGCACCATGGAGGAATTGAAAGTCTCGCCGCGGACGTAAAACCAGTTGGTAGGGAGTCACCATGTGTAGTTGTTCGACAAAAGGAAGTATGAGGTCTATCCGCTGGTAGAGAGGCTACGTGGTGATGGGGAGTCCGGCCCACATGCCTTATATGTGTCCTCAAAGCTTCAATTTCAATATGGGTATGCACGAGGTGGTCTTTGGATATAGCTATAGTCGCCATTGTTGAGGCCCCCTGAGGCAGACCTAAACATATTCGAAGCGCCTGTGCCTGAACGCTTTGTATCATGCGTCGACTTGTTTTGCTGGAGTTTGATAATGCAGGCAGACTGTATCGTAAAAGCCAAGCAAAGCACCCTGTACAGTCGTAACATAGCATTAGGCTGCATTGCCCAAGTCTTTCTAGCGAGAAACTTGAAAAAATGACATATGCCTGTCAATCGCTTTTTCAAATATGACAAATGAGGTCTCCATGATATGTCTCTGTCGACTATGACATGCCGAAATTTGTGAGATCAACGATATGGTATATTTTGACCGTTAATGGACACTCTGTAATTCGACATGGGTTTGCGCGTAAATGCCAGAAGAGCGCACTTTGCGGAGGAAATTCCCAGGCCTCGATTGCGTAGATACAAAGCAGTTGCAGTAGCAGCTCTCTGTATTCTCGCTCGTAACTGCAGGCGAGTTACCACAGATGTCCAGATGCAGATGTCATCAGCGTATGTTGATAGATAAATATTGTTTGGTAGGTGCGTATGGAGAGCGATTAGTGTTATATTGAATAGCACGGGCTCAGTAAACCACCCTGAGGGACGCCAGGACAACTGAAATGTGCAGACATGTTCCTGGTCTCTGTACTCACAAAATAGGATCGCATTTGGAGATAACTTCGTATCCTCTTAAGCATTCGGCCACCCACTTCAATCGCTTCTAGTGCGGTAAGCACGGCTTCATGTGTAACCTTGTCATAGCCTCCTTTGACGTCAAGGAACAGAGAGGCGCAAAGACGCTTATGGCCTTTCTCGTGTTCAACGTACGTGACTAGGCCGATGACGTTATCGATCGATGATCGACCACGTCAAAAGCCAGCCATGGCAATTGGGTAGATCTCATGATACTCCAAGTACCACTCGAGACAGTCGAGAATCATTCTCTCCATCACATTACCCACGCAACTAGCCAATGCGATCGGGCGATAGGAGGAGAGTTCCAATGATTATTTGTCAGGTTTTAGAGGTGGTACTAGACGACTAGTTTTCCAAATTAAGGGGACAGTGCCCTCTAGCCAACAATCATTATATAGCTGAAGTAGAGCTATTCTCGCGTGCTCACCCAGATGACACAGGGCTCTGTAGGAGATTCCGTCAGGTCCTGCTGTGGAGGTACGTTTGCATGAAGCGAGTGCTGCTATGAGCCCCTGAATGGTGAACGGGAAGTCCATACAGGAATCACGTGGTGGCGGACAACTGCTCGAAAGCGGTGAGCTGCTAAGTGCTGTAGTTTGTCCTGATAACCCGGCACAGAACTCTTCAGCAACGTCCACATCTGGTCGATTTTGGTGAAGGGCTAAGGCCTTGAATGGTGACTTCTGAATGGGGGATGACCGCAATCCTCTAACCGTCCTCCATATCTGCGATAAAGGCTTACGAGGGTCGAGTGACTCGCAGAAAGTAATCCAGCGTTGAAATTCTAGCTTGTCCAACCGACGTTTGATCGTCTTCTGCATACGTCTAGCAGTCCGTAAGTCTTCAATGTCCTTCGTGCGCCGGTACCTCATTTCAGCTCGTCGTCGCAAGGCTCGAAGCCGCTCCAGCTGTATGTCGATGTCCATGATTTTTACAGGGCATTGGATCGTACACACAGTGTCTTTTACAGTGCTCTTGATGGCCTCTTGTAAATCGGATATGTGTTCTTGGCATTGGTCTTCCATACGAGACTGAAATTTTTTCCAGTCCACTCTTTTAACCATGTCGCACGCTTTAGGAGGCGACAATCCTCTGATCTTGACGTATGTTGGAATGTGATCACTCCCATGCGTTTCTATATTCGTGAACCATTCAGTATGATTCACTAGGCTTCGCGAAACAAAAGCCAAGTCGAGACAGCTACTGTATGTGGAGCCACGTAAAATGTAGGACTGCCATCGTTCAGTAACCAAAGTTTGTTGTCGGAGGCAAAAGACACCAAGTTTCTGCCCTTCATGTTGGTATTCTGACTTCCCCATAATGTATGATGAGCGTTAAAATCCCCGGAGTTAACGCTATAATTTCTCGTAGTCTTTTTTTGATCCAAACGGCTTGATGGTGATAGGTATGGGCCAACCACAGTGATGTTGAGCCTCTTTTTTCACTCTTAAGCATACCTATTGGTTTCCGTCATGAGGTGGTACAGGCTGAAGGATGTAAGTGAGGTCTCGGCGAATGTACACAAGAACCTTGCTGCTTTCAGTAACAGTAGACGACATAAAAGGTTCGTATTCCGAGAGTTGTATTGCACTCGATATGTTCGGCTCACAGATGACGATTACGGGAAACATATTGACGTACACAAATAGACAAAAGTCACCAATGCGCGATCACACTCCCCTGGCATTCCACTGCAGTATATCTGCTTTACGAACCTCATCCCTGAAAGACAGTGGTGGATTAGCCATGGTCTGCTCTAGGGCTGCTAGCACTGGACTAAGCGCGTCCAGTACTTGAAGGGCACTTTTGGCTGACGGTGTGTTCATGTCGCTTAACAACACGCTAATGGTGTCCACTAATGATCTTAGCATCACCACACGCGATGATCTGGCTTCCCGGACGTTGCAGCATCTTGTGCTTGTTCTTGAGGTGGCTTCTGTTGAGGCTCAACAGGTCGTGCAGGCGGCTTCTGTTTAGGCTCAACAGATCTTCTAGGCTGAAGGGGTGGCCATTCCTTTGGAGGGAGAGATCTCCCAGCAACTTCTCTTTCAGCGCAGATGTTTGCCGTGCTAGGAGCCACGCCTGTCGATTTCACTTGAGTTTCTGACTTTCTCGTCAGCTTTTGCACTTTCCTTCGTGTGGACCTTCGACGATGACGGCGCCTTCGCCTTACTTTTTGCGCAGCTTCTCTGTGAGTCGAGTTGTCTCGCACCATTTGCCTCAGAATATAAATCTCTTTCCTAATCTGAAGACAGTCCTTGGAGGAAGCACTGTGAGCTCCTTGGCAGTGGGCATTTCAACGTAGTTGTATTACAGTCGTCTTATGAGTGGTGTTCAGCGCATCGGGGGCACACTGCGGAATTTCTGCAAACGCACTTCACGTGGCCAATCTTCTGGCACTTGAAACACAGCATAGGCTTCGAAATAATTGGGCGAATCTGGTGACGGAAATGGCCAACCTTCACGTAAGATGGAAGACAGTCACCCTTGAATGTTATTTGCACACAACGAGTGTTACCTAGGCGACCAGCATGCACAATGACGTTGTTTTCACTCACTGGTTTTATCAGTAGAGAAAAGTCTTCATTGGCGATTTCAGTGTCTACGTCATAGATAACTCCTGTTACGGTGTCACCATTCGCTGGTATGATGGATCGGACTTTGATGTTTCCCAGCTCCGACACATGCTGTAGCGTGTTCAGTGCACTCGGGTTCCTCACGTCGATTGCCAAAATATTCTTCCTCGTGTTTATCCTGATGTCCTTACTCTCGTTGGGCACAATGTTTTCAAGGTACAAGGACAGTGCTTGCCTGTTGAGGATGCGTAGATTGGCAGTAGTAGTCTGCGGCATAAACAGAATGGAGTGAGGCCAACGCTGAGGCGCTGTCCTCACAGTGGCTGTACTTGATGCCGATAATGCATTCATGATTCTTCGTTTGGCCTTGCGGTAGAGCACAGGTTCTAAGCCGTCTTCCGAGAACTCGTAGTCTGATGCAGAGTACAGCTCAGTGTGCTCGCTCTCACTAGATGCATTACCACGTTTTCTTGAAGCAATACCCGTGGTTGAACTGGTACTGGACGGAATCTCCGGGGATTTTACATCCATCAGCGCGATGTAGGGGGCTAGAGACCCCGCTTTTGCACTGTGGAACGCAGAAAATACAGCACAGAGCACAAGATGTTTTCCGCAAAAGGATCACTTCGTCTTCCTCCCGGCAAAAAAAAATGGGGGAAAAATGAAAAGAAATTTTCTATTGTAGGTGCTGTAATGACGAAACAGCCAACCGGTGTTACGAAGGGAATGCCAACGCTGCCTCGAAAAGTTGCGGGCAAGAAGATCACGGTGTTAAGAGATGCTACTCGAAGACACTTTTTTTAATATTCACCCTAAAGCAATGAAATTTGAGCTGTTTATGAAACTTTTTATGCTGATTTCAAATATATACTTAGTTTTTTTGCAACTTACACACTTTTAGCTCTGCAACATGACAAAGTCAGAACCTTAACCTTTTTGCCCACCCTCTTTTCATCCTCAAACGTCTCTATTTTTTACCTATCATAGCTCATAATGAATCAAATAAAGTGCAGAGTGTAAATAACTAATCAGGAAGCACATAAAAATGTAATACGCCTGAAAATATTAGACATAAAAAGTCCATATTTCACCTATCCTAGTAATTGTATACATA
This sequence comes from Rhipicephalus microplus, assembly GCF_043290135.1. NCBI lineage: Eukaryota > Metazoa > Arthropoda > Arachnida > Ixodida > Ixodidae > Rhipicephalus > Rhipicephalus microplus. The sequence goes on along the minus strand of NC_134702.1, from coordinate 153,528,411 downwards.
CAGTTTTCTATTATCCATTAAAACCTTGAAATTTAAACTATATAATTGCGTTTTTCATACTTTGGAAAAAATTTGGGCAAAATTTTATGCAGATCCGAGCATTAAAAGTGCCCGAGAAAGGAAGGGCACATTGGAAAAAATGGCAAAACTTGTGTTTTGGGAAAAATGAGTTTTAAATTTAAAATTAAATTTTTATCTATGAAAGATATGATATAAATCAGATGAAATTTGCACACCAAGAAGAACAATGGTTCTTCTAGTGGCCACTGAGACTAAAATACGCCAGCACCACGAGTTTGTCCCTCTCAGCTTTTCCGAGCTGACTCCTCACAGACATTTCGCTCACTGACAGTGCCATGAAACGCTTGCGAAACATCCGCTCCATCTGGCAGAGCCTTGTGCCAACTGCAAGCTAGGAAGAAGTTCGACAGGACTGCGAAATCTGACTAAGTCCAGTGTCATGCCATTTTGCAGCCATGCTTGTGCCACATACCGTCGTACATAATAGCTATGTCGTTCCTGCTAAGTTCTCTCACTGCGAGCTCTTTCGACCTCGCAAGATTGGCACTGACGTCATCCATTGCCGCATCACAAACTTTCCGGCTGACGGGAGCGAATGACTTTTGATTCCTTGGATTTTGCAAGCCAATAACTGCTGCAAATCGGACCGGCTGCTCGTAGCCTATTCCTACAGAGCGCGCCGCACAACGGCTTTCACTTGCAAGCAATGCTTTTTTTCATTCATAACGAAGATAATTACACGAAAAAAGCATTGTTCAGTTGCGCTGCTCGACAAGACATGGACCCCGCAAATAGGTTTCACAGCAAATACAGGCGCGCAGCGGCCAAAGGCGGTCCCCGATTCGTACCATGCGATAAGCCAGTCGCGGCGCTCGAACAACACGCAGAAGAGTGCTTCTTTTTATTATTCATTGCAGCTGCATCAACGAAAAAAACTGTTGGTATTTGAAGAGTGAGACACGACTCTTCGACTCATGCGATGTACAATGGCGAGCGGTTGTGCATTATTGGCGGCAAGGTGCTCGAAGACTGCACACTTTCGACCTCTAATAGGCACCTTGTGCTCTTTAGATGCGTTTTTACGGCATTTCCAGTCAAGTCTAGACCTGTAGTATTTTTCATAATTGTAGAGGTACTAAAACTAAACTTATCAAAAAAGGCGAAAATAAAAAAAATGGTACTTTGAAAAAAGCCCGCGTCTTCGACCCGCATCTCCCCTTAAGAGACACCGGTAGCACCACGGTTATCTTGCGGAGAAATTTGGTACGGGAAAGTGAGTTAACAGGCGAAACTAAACCCGTTTGCCTAATTGACAGTACGGTTTGGATGCTTCCCGAAGCAAAAATTGAGGTTGAAACTCCGTACTTCAGTGGGAAGGTTACTGCTCTATGCATGACGACCCCCCTGTACGACATCATCATCGGAAACATCGACAGGGCGCGAGGACCAAACGAGCCAGAACGTTTGGGGAAGACCCGAAGATGGAGCCCCCGCCAACACAGGGACCGCAAGATACAGCGGAGAAAAATACCGTGAAGGATTTCACTCGAGCCCAAGGTGAAGCCCGGGTGCAAGAGACTGTGAATCAGGAGATGATCGTGTTAAACGAGAGAGCGCGCTGGGCAGCTGGACTTGCGTTGGCACGACCTCAACTGACCGACAGTGTAAAGGTGACGGAGTCGGCCAGCCAGGCCCAATGTCGTGACATGAACAAGCGGGTGAATAACCGGACAGGATCGGTTGCACGATATGACCCGTTAACAATGTCGGAAGTGACAACGATGGCTGAGACGCTGCCTCAGATACCCTCGTTGGAAAGGGCTTGCCGGAACAAAACGAGGAAAAACCAGAAGAAATCGAGCGACTACCGCAAGAAAAGGCGCAAGCGCAGCTCGAAGTACGCAGGATAGGTGCTGAGGTCGAATCGGAGTGTGTTTGGTAGTGTTGAACCTCAATGTGTTGTGTTGTTGTTATCCTGTGTCACAAGTGTATGTCGTGCGAGTCAAAGTGTTTGTTGCGGAACGTGATGTATAGGATTGTACAATTGTGGTAAAGACAGACCTTTGTATATCTGTATTGTTTGGACTATGTGATGGAGTGTTGTATGCATGTACCTGTGGTTATATTCTATGTGTTGTGCGATTGAATTGCAATGTACAATTGTATTGAGTGGTCTATTGGGAATGTGACGTGTAATGAATGACAGACTATGTTAGTCTTTAACAGTGTGGGGACTGTTTGCACGCGTTTGTGCGGTTTTGAATATTATGAGATAGTATTCTCAAAGTGGGGGGCAGTGTCACAAACGAGCACTCAAAAAAAAGGGCGCGTCGCCGAATTCCGGCGACTAAGCGCCGGAGAGACGCCTCGAGGTCAACAATAAAGAAGCAAACAAGCATCCAAAGACTCCCCGAGTGCGCCGTCTCTCTCCGCTAGGAAGCGTAGGTTCGCGATGAAGGTCCTCATATCGGCGGCTGATCAAGCCCTGGAAGGTTCTCGAGGGAAAGGGGCATGGTGATGCAGAGTTGCGTCATGTATCGTGGACGGCCTTCGAAACATCTCGCTCTTTCCCCAGTCTCGGCGGTGCATTGCGCCGACGTAAACGGTGAGAATTTTCTGGAATCCAGCGCGAAGGGTATTCAACCTAGCAGCAGAGATGGGAGATCAGGAAAAGAAGGAATTTCACGCCAGTGTGTGTAGGGTGCTTCCACCGTGTCGTCGGCGAAGCCTTTCGTTCTCAGAGACAGAGGAGAAGAAGGAATGTGGCGCTAGTGTGCGTAGGGTGTTTCGGCGGTGTGGGTGAAGCCTTTCGTCCTCAGTGACAAGGGAGGTAATGAAGAGGATTTCCACCTGAGGGTTGAAGACTCGTGCTACAGGCAGGAGTGCGCGTCTACCACCAGCGAGCAAAGACGCGTGGCAACAGCTGCGCGTGGGAAGCCGACATGTAACCGGCGAAGAAGTTGGGTGCTTGGAGAACGGCCAATTGAAGACGCGAGGTTTCCTGGAAGAGAGACTTCGGGGGCAGCGGAACAACAAAAGTGCTTGACTTTGAGTGAGTGATTCTCGCAAGAGTATTATTCAGACTTTTGTTCCAAGGACTTTGGACTGAATAAGTTGTCGAACTCTTTATTCTTTGAGTGTCTTGGTTGTTCGATGCATGCGACTGCATTGTAGTGCGTATTGTTTGTGTCTGTTGTTGCGAGTGTGGCTGATTGTACTGTGTATTACGTTGTTTGATTAGTGACATATCGTATTCAACTATTGTCGAGTGTGCATATTTTTGTGTCGATTTTATCTGCCATAATTGAGAATATAATTTTGTTTTGTTTATCAACTCTTTGCTCTGACTTGTTCTTTGGGCCACAGCCTGCGTCCGCTGGTGCACCAAATAGGACCACTTCTAAATTGTCCACGCTTTCGTGGTGCAGTTCGGGGGGTCGATATTTCGGTCCTTGGAATCAGCCCGGCGATCGCCTCCCTAATTAACGCGACCTGTGACAACGAGTTTTTATAGTCGAAAGAACCGTGTTTTCGTAATGACTTCTGAAGAAGGATCGATCATGCGCAGGTTGTTTCGCCACGGGAAGGATTCTTGCGGCATGCGTTATCAACGGACTCTACTAGAAGTGTTTAGAGAAAGTGGTAAATGATTTATAGTACTTGGTACTCCGGTGTTGCATGGCAGCATGTGTGATTAGAAAAGTGGTTAATGAATTAGAGTACTGGATACTATACTATGGGAGAGCATGAACCTCGCACAAAGGTTAAAAAAATTGGCAGCATATCCACGGAGTGAATGATGGAGAGTGGGATTAAGCATTCGTCCGTCTGTGTGACCGTCCATGCGTTCATATACCCGTCCGTGCGTGCGTCTGTTCGTGCGTCCGTCCCTGTGTTCGTCCATGCATCCGCCCCTGCGTCCGTTCATGCGTCCTTCCATGCATCTGTCTGTGTGTCTGTTCGTACATCTATTCAACACTCCAAGTACCACCATCTCGCATCTTTTCATCATATTGTTATGTTTGAAAGAGATTCGTAGAGGTTGAAAGGGGCCGTTTATTAGGTCGTGAGGTGCAGCTCAGAAGTGGCCGACTGGTTAGAGATCCTTCTGATCTTCATCTTCCTTTCTGGCTCTCGGCCACAAGTGCGTTCACCGTATACGCTTCTTTGTCTTCGTGCATGTGCGCAACATTCCTCTCCGCGCAGACGAAGGCCACCGGACGAGTCAGTCGAGTTGTCGTGGCGTGTACAGTTTCAGGCGGGCAACATGAACCACTTGAGTTTTGGCAGCTCGTCGACCACTCGCTATGAGACGAGCTGTTACATAGTTTACCTCTGTAAATCTGTCGACAATGACAAAGGTCTATCATAAGTGGCCAAAAACTTTTGGCATAACCTGCGCTTGCGCATCGGAGTCCACAACTACACCAGATCACCACGGCGATAAGTCACTGGTCGATGGTGAATGTCATAGCGTGCCTTCGCTTTGTCTTGCGAAGCCAATGTGCGTAGTTGAGCTATGCGACGCGCCTCTTCGGCGAGGCAGAGAGTAGAGAGTATTTGCGACAGTGACGTTGTAGGAATCACACAAAGGTAATATTGTGTCGATTGCGTGCCGGGGCGAACGTGCATAAAGCAAAAAAAGGGCTATAGCCTGTAATCTCATGCTTCGCGGTGTTGAACGCGTAAGTAATGAACGGGAGTACGTCATCCCAGTTCTTGTGGTCGCATGAGACATACATAGATAACATGTTGATAATGGTGCGGTTGGTACGATCCGTCAGCCCATTAGTTTGGGGGTGGTATGGTGTCGAGTGACGCAGGCGGGATTCACATAAACTGAGTAGCTCCTCCACGACATCCGCTGTGAATTGTCGTCCACGATCACTGATAATCAGGCGAAATGGGCCTTGTTGGAGGATGACGTACTGTAACAAAAAAGACGAGACTTCACTGGCAGTTGCGGAGGGTACGGCCGCCGTCTCGCAGTAGCGTGTGTGGTAGTCGACGCAAACAATTATCCATCGGTTGCCCTTAGCCGATTTTAGAGAAGGGCCCAGAAAATCAATCCCCCCTTGTTCGAAAGGTGCGCTTGGAGTAAGCATCGGCTGTAGAAGACCAGCTGGACCTGTTGATGAACGTTGGTGACGCTGACATTGCATGCAGCTTGCGCTCTTTAGTCCGGTGAAGCGTCCGCGCCAAACCTAAATGCCCAAATGTAGGGTCGTCATGCATGGCACTCATAATAACTGTTTGCAGGCTCTCCGTGACCACTAGAAGGAAACGCGCGCCACTGCTGGAGAGGTTCCTTTTGAACAACAGTTCATCACTCATACAAAAACAGCGTGCAATACTGGAAGCGGATGCAGCGGCAAATAGTGGTGCTAGTTTAGCGTTCTTCCGCTGTTCTGCTCAAAAACTGGTGTAGTCCGGGAACGTAGGCGACACAGACACTACAAACTGGTCAAGGTCATCAAATTCACAGTCTGTTGTGCTAAGTGGCATACGTGAAAGACAGTCTGTGTCAGCATGTCGACGACCACTCTTGTAAGAGACGGTAAAACTGTATTCTTGTAGCCGGAGTGCCAAGCGCGCAAGGTGGCCACAAGGGTCATGAAGGTTGACAAGCCAACACAACGAGTGGTGGTCGGTTACGACTGTGAATTGGTGTCCGTACAGGTAAGACCTAAACCGCTGAATGGCAAATAATACCGCCACGCATTCTTGTTCCGTGACAGTGTAGTTTTGTTCCGGCCTGCTTAGGGAGCGACTTGCGTATGCGATGACGTGTTCGGGGTCGCCGTATCGTTGTACAAGGACGGCTCTAATACCTATGCTCTAGCATCCGTATGAAGCTCTGTCGGAGCAGAAGGACTGAAGTGCCAAAGGACAGGTCGTGACGTCAGCAAAAACTTCAATTGGCGGAATGAAAAATCGCACTCCGGAGTCCAATGAAAGGAATTGTCCTTTCGTAAGAGGCATGTGAGAGGATACGCAATGTCGGCAAACTTCAGAATATAGTGGCGGAAATACGAACAAAGCCCCAGGAAACTACAAAGCTCTTTGACAGAACGCGGCGCATTGAACGCCTAAACTGCTGCTGTCTTCTGAGGGTCAGGGCGGATGCCATGCTTGTCAACCAGATTCCCGAGCACAAGCGTCTGGTGGTCACCGAAGTGGCATTTTTTCGAGTTTAAAATTAGGCCAGAGTTTCGGATGCAGTTCAACACAGTATCCAGACGAGAGTTGTGTTCACTGAACGTGCGGCCAAAGATGGCAACGTCGTCGAGGTAGCACATGCAGATGTTCCACTTCAAGCCACGCAGAATGATGTCCATAAACCTCTCGAACGTTGCCGGTGCAATGCACAGTCCAAATGGCATCACGTTGAATTCAAAGAGCCCATCAGGGGTTACAAAGGCAGTCTTTTCCTTGTTCTCTGGGTGCATCGGAATTTGCCAATAACCGGATTGTAACTCTACGGAGGAAAAATAAGAGGCCGAATGTAAGCAGCCTATTGCGTCCTCTATACGGGTCAGCGGGTATACGTCCTTTTTAGTCCCGGCATTCAGTTGGCGATAGTTGACGCAAAATCTCCAAGATCCATCTTTCTTCTTAACAAGGATTACCGTTGCTGCCCACGGACTGCCTGACTCTTGTACCACTCCCTTTTGCATCATTTCCTGCACTTGGTCGTTGATAATTTGTCTTTCTGACGGGGAAACACGATATGGTTTTTGGCGAATTGGACTTGCCGTGCCCGTGTTAATGGTATGGCGCCTTCGAGACAGGGGGATAGGGATTGCTTTGCCCTTCTGCGCAATGTCAAATACCGAAACGTGCTTCAACAGTACATTCATTAAAGTTCGGCGCTCGCTTGAGCTAAGGGACTTATTTATCGTTGCCATAAGCGCCCCGTCCAAATTTCCGCCCTAACACGTCTTTAAAGCAAGCACTCATCACGGAAATCGTTGCACCTGTGTCCACCAAGGCCATCACAAGCACAGAATCTACCAAAACAGGCACTTTGTTTTTAAACATACACACAGGAGGTATTTCTGTCAGTAGCACGTTTCCAGCGACCTCATCCCCATTGGCCACGCTGGCTAGTTTTCCGGTGGCGAAGAGGGCGCTTTTCGAGCAGCGGGGAAACAGAACGCTGAGCACGAGGTCGCGGTGGGGGCGTTCAACTCTTGTCAGACGTCGGGGAGTGGTTGCGCAAGTTGCTGGGCCAATATTTGTCATCAGGTGGTATGTGGGCCAGCCACCGGACACCAAGAGGCTGTTCGAAGAGACGTGAACAGTCGGATGGTTGGTGCTACCGAGGAGTCATCCGACGGTTGCAAAATCGCGATATGTGGCCTGGAACACTGCAGGAATAGCACACCGGCTGAGGTCGAAACGTTGGTCGCTCGTCGATGATTAGAACGTCATCATTTGCTCTTGTGTGACGGATGTACTGGTCGGGTACGTCGTACCGAGACGTCGGGTGTCGAGGAGGCATGCGCTGATAGCGTCGGTCATACCGCGACGCGGGAAATCTGGTTGTAATCCTTGATGCTGGGGCTGGGCTGTACTCCACAGTTGCGGCGCTCATAGTCGGTTGCCATGGGGTCAAAGGAGGCACATCCATAGCCTCACGTGGCAGACACAACTCGCGATGGTCAGCTGTCAAACACGACATTTCTCGGTGGAAGAGTTTCTCACGAACAATCTGTCGAATGGTAGAAAAGAGGTCGAGACCAGGACTCGTGCACAGGCAACAGTTGTGACGTTAGCCAGCCGACCAAACTTGGGCGCAATTCGACACATCTTCAGCGTTTCCAACGTTCTTCAATGCTGAATGACGTTGGACACTGAACTGAGACTTTCTTTTCCAATTAGAAAACTATACACGTCCTCAGCAATTCCTTTGAGCAGATGCCCAACGTTGTCCTCTTCCGACATCGTAGCGCAGACCACCTTGCAGAGCCTTAACACTTCTTCTATGTAAGTGGTGCATGTCTCACCTGGTAGCTGTGCCCGTTGCGACAGTGTTTGCTCAGCCCTCTTCTTTGGAGCAACCGAGTCGCCGAAACACGCCGTGAGCTCTTCAACAAAAAGATCCCACGTCGTGAGTGCGTCCTCGTGGTTCTCGTACCATACCAGTAGGGTGTCGGTGAGGGAGAACACTACGTTGGCTAGCATAGCGGCTGCATCCCAACCGTTGGACTTGCCCACACGTTTGTACTTGGTGAGCCAGGCGTCGACATTTTCTTCGGCTTTTCCTCCGAAGGGAGGTGGAACTCGGTAGTACAGAAGCGGACCAGACGGTGCCCTCCTGGAAACGCCTGCTTCTTCGGGCATGTCGAAGTCACTCACGGCAGATGGTGGGAGACCGGCAAGTCGACGGCTTCGTCGAAGCTATGGCAGTGATCGTTCCCTAGTTGAAGCGCTTACCCAGCACCTCCACCACTCTGTTACGCTTGGAAGAGACTGGTAGAGGTTGAAAGGGGCCGTTTAATAGGTCGTGAGGGGCAGCTCAGATGCGGCCGACTGGATAGAGATCCTCCTGATCTTCTTCTTTTTTTATGGCTTTCGGCCATAAGTGCGTTCACCGTATATGTTTCTTTGTCTTCGTGCATGTGTGCAACATTATATTCCCCGTATAGAAGCACCACCATCCAGCAGACATTCCAAGGACTGAACGAGAGGAGGCACGCGCACACTTTCTTACAGCTTGCGCTTCGTATCTACTTCCCACCTTCAACCACCTGGGGGGGGGGAAGTGGTTCTTAAAATTGGAAAAGAAAAGAAAAGTGAACCCCGCAACTGTCTGCAGCTAAGTGCGACACCTCAGCAGTGGTTCACATGGGAAGGGGAATGGGGGATAATAGACTTGAGCGAAGAGAGGAAAGAGAAAGGAGAGAGCGAGCAAAGGAAGGGGGGGACGCACAGATCGTCTACCAAAATCACGGGGCGCGAATTCTCTAAATTCGCTCACGCAGTCCGCTTCCGTCTACAAAGTCGAGCAGCGCTGAAAGGGCACGCTTGATATGCGCGCGGCCACTGTTAGGGAACAAGAGGTGCTCAGTTGTTGTCCGAGGCAGGCCGAGAGCTCCGTACGTTGCGAGCATCACCTGTCTGCTCGCGTCACCAGCCGGGCAATGAAGCAAAAGGTGGTCCAGAGTCTCCAGGTCGCCGCAGCCCATGCAGTATGGACTGCCACGCCCGGAGTGCCGATGTTTTCGCTCGGCGGTGTAGTTGTCTCCGGTGCGGAGACGGAGAAGGAAACCGCGGTCTCGTCTTGGGAGTCCCTTGAGAGGGAGCCGCCGCGGCGGCTTTCCAGCTGCTACGCGAGGGTCGGGATGACGCTCGCGCACGTAGCGGGCGGTGAGGAGACGGCCGGCATCCGCGGAGCACACGAAGTTGGTGACGCCGGTGTCGGGGTCGTGCGCATCCCTCGCGGCACAGTCGGCCGCCTCGTTGCCGGGTATTCCGATGTGCGAAGGCACCCAGTGCAGCGAAAGGTCGCAGCCCGTTTGCTGCACGGCGTGTAGCTTCCGGGCAACTCTCTGCGCAAGGAGGCTGCCGTCTTCCTCGCGCGAGATCATGGCCAAGGCCGCCCGGGAGTCGCAGATGATGGCTGCAGCGCTCATGGGTGCCCGCTCACTCAGGAAATCGGCTGCCAAATTTATAGCGGCGAGTTCCGCCACAGTGGAGGAGGCGAGGGAGGGGAGGCGGCACTTGAGAACCGCGCCGACTGATGGCACAACGCAGGCGGCGGCCGCGGAGCCGTCGCGAAGCACTGACCCGTCGACGTAAACAAGCAGCCGGCCGTTCAGCTGTTCGTGAAGGAGGGCGGAGCACTCCTGCTGCATCGCTGCCAGCGGGGTGCGCGCCTTCGCTTTGATGCCGCCAATGGTCTTGGTGATCACCAGAGGGGTGTAGCGGTAGGGTGGGATAGCCAGCCAGCTGGGGTACTGCGTGTCTGGCACAACCGTCAAGAGCTCACTCGCCCGCTGCCCCATGGATGAGTGAGGTAGAGCATATAGCCTGTTCACAAGGAGCTGCCCCTGCCTTGTGGTTTTCAGCCGCAGTACATGATTTAGTGTCCGCTGGGTCACCCGCAGGGAGATGGGAGTTTCCCCCGCTTCGGCGAGCGTGGGGCCCACCTGGGAGGTTTGGGGAAGTCCGTAGTACTCCCGCACGGCGTTGCGATGGTCCGCGTCCAAGGCAGCTAGCTGGCAAGCACTCAACGAAGCCACTGCTGCAGTGTAGATCACGCGTGCCGATGCGACTGCGTTGTAGACTCGCAGGGCAAGGGCAGGGGTGCAGCCGTGACCTCGCGCGAGGAGACTGCGTGCGGCGCCGAGTACCTTGCGGTTGCTCGTCCGCAGATCGTTGACGGCCGGTCGCCAGCTGAGCCGGTGGTCTATGGTCACCCCCAAGTAGCGCACCTTCGTGCTCCACTCGATGGGGAGGCCCCGGAGTGAGAGCCGAGGCGTGGAGCGGCGTGTCGACGCTCGCGGGTGGACGAGCAGTGCCTCCGTCTTGGAGGCGGCGAGCGCCAGTCCAACCCCGTTCAGGAATGCGTCAACCGCGTCGATGGCCACCTGGAGGGACTCGAGAAGGGCTGCCCGGTGGCGACCGGGGCCGCAGGCAAACAGCGCAATGTCATCGGCGTAAATCGCCACATGCACTTCACACGCCGTGTTGCACGGGATGTAGTCGGGCAGCTTGGCAAGAGCCAGATTGAACAGAAAAGGGCTCAATATGCTGCCCTGGGGTACGCCTGCGGTGACGGAGTGGGGACCGCTGATTGTGGAGCCAACACGAACGCGAAGAGTGCGGTCGCCCAAGAAGCTCTCCAGGTAGTCAAACATCCGCCCGCACACACCGAGGTCACGAAGTGCGTCCAAAATCGATGCGTGGGGCAAACAGTCAAACGCACTTCTCACGTCGAGCAGCACGAGGATGCCGTAATCGCCGCGGTACTTGGCCTCCTCGAGGGTGGCGATCACGTCGGCCAGTGAGTCGAACGTACAGCGCCTTGGGCGAAATCCGCTCTGTTCGGGAGGGAATGCGTTGGTTGCGGTGGCAATCCAGCGAAGGCGTCGCAATGCCATGGCTTCCATGACTTTCCCTGCGGCCGAGGTAAGTGACACTGGCCGGTAGGATGAAAGCTCCGTGACCGGCTTCCGTGGCTTCAGGATGGGCACCACGAGCGCCTCTTTCCAGCCAGGAGGCACCTGACTTGTGCGCCACACTTCGTTGTAGGCCTCCAGCAACCGGGGCCGCGTGGAGGGGTCAATGTTGCGCAGCACCTGGTAGGTGAGGCCGTCCACTCCCGGGGCAGACCGCTTCGTGCGGTTGTTGAGCACTGCGGTCAGCTCGCTGAGAGTAAACTCCTCCGTGCACAATGCGCGGATCTCTAGCAGAATGCCCTCGGTGGGAAAGTACCGCTCGGGAGCGAACAGCTCAGGCCTGTTGAGTGCAGGCACAGGTGGTAGTCCCTGTGGAGGCTGTGGGCAAGCAGGAGGGGCAAACTTGTCTGCCAGCAGCTCAGCCAATTCCTGCGTGGCGATCTTCATTGCAACAGCAACACAGAGAACCGGGCAGCGAGGCTCTCTGGTGCGAAGAACGGCAGCGAAAATGCGCCAGGCTTGGGCGTGGTTCTGAGGGTCATCTAGTGACGAGCAGAGGCTCCCCCAGCTCTGGTTGCGACGGCGTCTGGCGTGCCTGCGGCACACCGCGTCAATAGAGTTATAGGCACGCCAATGTTCCGCCTTCTGCGAGCGCACCGCCACAATCTGCGCCCTGCGACGCGCGGCGCGAAGGTTGAGGAGGCTGATGTCTGGTGCGGGGGTGCCCGCAGGCACGGTGCAGTGGGTGGTAGCTGCGTCGTGACACTCGGCCAGCGCGGTGAAGAAGTCTGCAGAGACTGGCACTCTAGCACACAGTTCTCTGAAGCGAGTCCACTTCACAACACTGTAGGTCCGAGTGTACCTGATGTAAGCTGAGGGGGGTGTGACCACGATGGGGTAGTGGTCGGAGCCCTGAGAGTCCGGTGCACGTTGCCACTCATATTTACACGTACCACCCACGAGAGTCAGGTCGATGGCACTGTCGGACACACCACGGCGCGCGAGAGTACAGCTACCCGTGTTTATAACGAGCAGTCCGGCCTTTTGCACGGCATCGAGAAGGTCGCGCCCACGGTGGTTCGTCACGCCACTGCCCCACGAGGTGTGGTGAGAGTTAAAGTCGCCACCGATGACCGCGTCGCGATTTAGGCGGTCTGCGAGGCGGCACACGAATTGGGTGTCCCAGCGTGCCGAGTAGTTCGATCTGCGCACGTACACGCTCGCGACACTGGTGTCCGTGCTCCCGATGCGCACAGTCAGGGCGACGGCCTCGAGGGTGTCACAGAGAATGTCCTCGATGTCCACTGCAGCGTGAGGGAGGTCGGCGCGCACATAAACCGAAGCCCGCGACGTGCCGGGAGGATGCGAGGGAGTGCTGCACCGGACTGCGCTACACTCTTCAAGTTCGCACTGCGTGGTGCTGTGATAGCCGACAAAACCAGGTAGGTTGAGTGTTCCGACGCGAGCGTAGGTTTCCTGCAGCAGCAAGACGTCGTACTCGCGTCGGAGGAGTTGGGTAGACAGCTCGGCGTGACGGCAGCGGAGAGAACGAACGTTCCATTGAAGAATCCGCGGCCGAAACACCTTGCCGCTAGCCATGTTGATTGAGGGCAGCGTGGGCGGCCAGGGCCGCGTTGCACAGCTCGAACACAGGGCCGGATTGCGGTATTGTCCCGATGAGGGCCTGCACGGCAGCGGCCAGGGCACTAATCACCATGTCCTTTTGCACCTCGCAGTCGGGGGCCGAGGGTTCGGCGGCCGGGGGCGAAACAACCGCGCTGTACGTCCGGCCCGGTTGCACTACCGAGGAAATACCAGTGCACGGTGCTCGAGCAGGCACGGCTTTTCTCTCGCTCTTAAGGTTCCTCTCGGCCTCACGACGAGAGAGGGGCGGGTCCGCAGAGGCCATGATTTCTAGCACCTTCCTCTCGTGTTGCCAGCGAGGGCATCGGGGCTCGGTGGCGGGATGTGGGCCGCCGCAGTGTAGGCACTTGAGGCCGGGTGCAACGCAGTCGGCGCGGGCGTGGTCGCCGCCACAGCGCGAACAGCGTGGGGAGCTGGTGCACGTCGCATGAGTGTGTCCGAAAGCGCCACAGCCAGCGCACTGGAGAGGGCGGCGACGACGACAACGTACAGGGCAGGTCTGCTTAAATAACGCCACCTCAGGTGGCGGTGCGTTACCCACAAATCGGAGAAGGACAATGCGTCCGGTACGGGCACAAGAGAGGATGGGAGCAGAGCTCTCTATGTTGTTTTTGAGGACCTCCTCGTCAAAAGCCGCGTCAACGCCGTGAAGTACGCCGGTACAGGTTCCTTTGTTGGCGGTCTTGGCGTTGACAGCCACTTTCCCGATGCTTTCCACTGCCAGGAGAGCGGAGGTGTCAGCTCCGGGTGTGGTGTCAACCGCAACAACGTTGCCGCTGAAGTTAATGCGCACACGCTTCGTGCCGGGCACCTTCGAGAGCTGTGCTGCAATTGCGTCGCGGCTGAGGGAGAGGAAGTTGTTCTTCCTGCCCTTGGGGCGGTAGAGGATGGTGGCAGAGGTGCGACGGGGCTCATTCGCGACCAGGTGTTCGATAATATTGAGTTGGTGCTGGCGGCGACCTGGTTTCTGGCGGGGCCCCTTTCCCTTGCTTGGGGGAGCTGCACTGGCTGGCTGCCTACTGGAAGGGGCATTTGTAGCTGTTGATGCCTGGCACGGAAATCCGTTTTTCTGCTGATGCTTGCGTCGGGCCTCTTCATAATCTGCTTCGGTAGAGGCGTCCACCGTCAGTGGGCGCATGGGGCCGAAAGCAGAAGGAGGGTGTGGCGCGGTGCTAGCGGCAGAGTTCGGAGGAGCTGCGGCCGTAGGAGACGACGCGCCCGTGCTCTCCTTTGAGCGGGAGAGTGGAGGAGAGTGCTGTTGTTGTGGCGAGGAGGTGGGAGGTAAACAAACCACCCCATCAGACACCGGAGAGGCCGCTCTCTCTGGAGGACGGGTCGGACGGGTTGCGTGACCGGAAGAAGGTGGGGAAGGCTCGAGGAGGGTGGGATTTCCTGTGGCGGTCTGGGAGGCTCCCGCTTGCGCAAGAGACTCCAATGTTGCCTCGGTTGCCCTTCCAGTAGAGGTCATGCGCGTTCCTTCGCCTGGAAAAAGGGGAGAGACAGCACTACGTGCACACCCCTCTCCGAACAGGTCTTCTTGACGCCCGGCGCGGCAGGCTTGCACAGCCAGCAGGCAAGGGCAGAAAGTGGTTGCCGGCGGCGCAGAGTGAGCGCGCGCTCGCTTGGGGGGAGCTGCAAACGACGCCTGTTGTGTTGCTCGTTGGCGGCCTGGTCCGTCAGCGCAGATTCCGGTTCTGAAAAGGGCCAGACCCTTTGGGGAGGGCGACAGGGACGGAGAGGAGGACGGAGGCGTGTTGTGCTCCCAAGAGGAGGATGATGTGGGCGAGGAGGAATCGGTACCGGCCTGTTCCTCGCTGTCTGCCGGTGTTGATGCGACCGATTCTTGGTAGTCCTGCAGCTCAGCCTTGCTTCCCTCTTGTAGTGTGGGTACAAGATGGAGTTGGGAAGGCTGTGGTACTAAGGAAATGGCGGCGGCGGCCTCCTCGGCCGTTAGCTTCGCGCTTTTCGTGGTGGCGGCCTTGATTTTTGGTGCCTGACGCCGGCGTGGTGACAACAGTTTCCCGATCCTTCGTACATGGGGCCGAGAAGTTGGGGTGCTGGTAGATGAGTGCTTTTGAAGGCGATTGGCAGCAGCCTTCAGTTTACGAGCCCGGGTCATGATCGGGGCCGCAGGCGATTGTTTGGGTGAGCTGGGGCGGCTCGTTGCGGTAGCATGCAGGCTCGCGCAGAGGGTGATCTCGTCAGGAGCGTCCTTAGAAGGGGTGTCCGTCATTACTGGTAGAGGCGATGGGCCGTACTAGGCGAGGTCATTACAGATAAAAAAAAAGAACTAAGGGGAGATGAGAGGGCTCTACATTTCCTCAATATCTTGATAGCCCTGAACAGGGCTTGAGACAAAAAATGGCTCAATAGGACAAGGGAGGGAAGAAAAAATTAAAACGGCGCACGGGTGTGCGCAAAATCTATCAAAATAAAAAAACTGGGGAAAAAAAAAGGGAAGCATGGAAGCGCCCGTAAGGTACGGCGCCACACTAGACGCTCGCGTGCTCCTCCAGGAAAACCGGTCGGGGACCGACCGAAAAACACGTCTGCTCTCTTCGGCGGTCGAGACGAGACTAACGTTCAACCACCTCGAGTTCATTCATGGTATATACTAGTTCATTGTATTGATGGCATGTGGCTCAACGCTCGCTAAACCTTTCTAAAACTAAGGAGGTTACACCCAGCGAGTATAACGTAGCAACCCTTTCTTGTCAGATAGTGCTCAATGTACATGCCAAGGGCTGCTAATGAGGATCGCAGCGTGCGCGTTAACTAAAAGCCGAATGCTCCTGTCTCTCATTCCCCATTTGCAGCCATTGGAATGTACATTGAGCACTATTTTTAATTGTTCAACAACGCACAGAAGAAATATCTCACCGGCACTACCTTGGAGGTCCAAAAGATATACTTGTTATATACTATAATAGCTACGAGGGAGAAACGGGTGTTGCTATAAGGAGCTTTGTCCCTGAAAGCTTACTCACCCGGAAGCAACATGTGCTTAGAAAAAGTGGGTGCAACGATTTAGAGTACTAGGTACTCAACTATGGGAGGGCACTGAGCCATCCATCAACTATGGTAGCCGTCCCGATTCTCAAGAGTGCCGAAAAGGAAGTAACATGTGTTTAGAAAAATTTATTCTCACAGACAGGGAACATCAATTACAATCCAACAGAACATTGCGATAGAACACAACATCCTCAGACACACCAAAAGTTGTTACAAAAAGATATGTGTACATATGTAAACGGAACACATCATACACAACTTACCCCAACTACACAGGAATAGTTACGAAAACAATGTCTACATATGCACAATACATGGTAAACGAAGAACAAACAAATGAAATGTAGAGATCTATATGTCACATGTTTACATAGTATTTACAAGTTATTTGTATGAGTACTAAACAAAGATTAACCCATCACTACCAGGCAGGCATGAAAACAAGCCTTACACGTCTCTCACAGACGAACACAAAACGGCAGGACCAGTGTCGAAGGAATTCCTCCTCACCCAGAAAGAAGAGTTCCTTCGACACCACAGATAGTATTTTTTAGGAGCGAAGCTCCTTATGACGTGGCTTGGGCGTCCCTCGTATGTAACCACCAGTGCCACATACCCGAAATAGGTATAACACTTGACCTCCAAGGTGGTGCCAGTGAGAGATTTCTTCTGTGCGTTGTTTAACAATTAAAAAGAGTGCTCAATGTACATGCCAATGGCTGGTAATGGGAAATGAGAGACATGAGCATTCGGCTTTTAGTCATCGCGCACGCTGCGATCCCCATTAGCAGCCATTGGCATGTACATTGAGCACTATCGGACAAGAAAGGGATGCTACATTATACTCGCAGGGTGTAACCTCCTTAGCTTTAGAAAGGTTTAGCGAGCGTTGAGCCGCAGTGCCATGAATACAATGAACTTGTATATATCATGAATGAACTCAAGGTGGTTAACCATGAGAAGTAGATACAAAGCGCAAGCCGTAAGAAAGTAAAAGCCGAATTCTCCTGTCTCTCATTTCTCATTAGCAGCCAATGGCATGTAAATTGAGCCCTATCTGACAGGGAAAGGTTGCTACGTTATACTCGCTGGGCGTAACCTCCTTGGTTTTCGAAAGGCTTAGCGAGCGTTTGGTCGCAGTGGCATGAATACAGTGAACTAGAATATACCATGAACTCGAGGTGGTTAAAGGTGGGAAGTGGACCCAAAGCGCAGGCCGTAAGAAAGTGTGCGTGTGCCACCTCTCGTTTAGTCCTTGGAATGTCCACTGGATGGCGGTGCTTCTATATGGGGAATATATGATAAAAAGATGCGAGATGGTGGGACTTGGAGTGTTGAATAGATGAACGAATGGACACACAAACAGATGCATGGATGGACGCATGAACGGATGCAGGGGCGGATGCATGAAAGAACGCAAGGACGGGCGCACAAACAGACGCATGGATGGTCACACAGGCGGACGCATGGACGGACGAATGCTTCGCCCCACTCTCCATAATTCACTCCGTGGATATGCTGCCATTTTTTTGTACAGTCGCTCCAAAATCAGGAAGAGAGCACGACGGGGACGACCTGCTGCAACAGCTTCACAAATGTTACGCCAAAGACAGTAGGCAACATGCTTAGAAAAAATTTATTGCCACAAACGTCAATAATACTCAACAGAACATTTCCGTCTTAGACATACTCTAACGATGATGACAAGACAGACGTCATTTACATGAACATGGATATGAGATGACGTTGAAAAAACATACGAAATTGAGCCGGCTAAACGTATTGTGGCGCTACAAGATATCTCTGCAGCAAATCAGTACTAGATGTGTCGAACCTCTGTGCCTTTTCTTCTATTTATTTTGCCCTCCTTCACACAATAAGTTTCAGCTGCTGTAGATCATGTATAGACCACCGGTTTTCTAGGTTTTTCGCATCGTTTCACGTACCATTGATTCGAAACATATCGGTGAAACCCGCGCATTCCTTTGGCTCTCGAAATTCTAGCTAGGCATCATTGTACAACTCTCAAAAAGATGATGATACTTCCGGTTTGTTATACACGGCGATTCTTTTAGAATTGAAGTTTTGTTAGAGCTTATTTGTTTTACGCCATTGTTGGCATAATATTCGGAAACCACGAAACTTTTCAACACGAAAGTGTTTTATGCGAGAGTCTAACAAAACTTCAGTGATGTTTTCAATGCGAAGCATTTCTTAGCGAATTTCAGCGACTTTGACCGTATCTATCTATCTATCTATCTATCTATCTATCTATCTATCTATCTATCTATCTATCCGCCTACGACTTTTAGCTCTCCTGGCCGTTTTGATAATGATATCGATACTAAACTTGGTATAACATAACATGACTGTATGAAGAAAATATTTGTCTAATTATAGCATGAAAATCATGACATGTATGTCATGAATGTAAAGATTTACATTTCATGGTCTTGCAGCTCTTGCGGTGGTTTTGTTCACGTGGCATGTTGCAAAACTTGTATGGTATGACATGACTGCATGGCGAACACAAACGACAGATCCTAACATGAAAATCATGACATGCGTGTCATGTAACATGAGACTACATGCCCCGCTAATGAAGCGCTCACGACTGTTTCGCTAGCGTCACATATATCAATTTTGCTATTAAGGTACGTGAATGAACAACGAAGCTGTGTAACTGGTGCAAACCTGATAATCGTTAGTTGCGTGTCATGTAACAACATGACTACATGCCACGCTCATGATGCCCTGGCGGCCGTTTTGCGAGCTTCACTTATACCAAATTCGGTTTTACGGGACGTGAGTGGATGAAGAATCTATGATGCTGGTGCAAACATGACAAACATGAGAAGCGTGTCATGTAACAACATAACTACATGCGGCGCTCATAAAGTGCTCGCGGCCGTATCGTTAGCTTCACATGTACAAACTCGGTATTACGAGATGCGAATGGACGAAGTAGGTAAGTGACACATTCAAACATGTTAATCACGACATGCGTGTCATGTAATATGACTACATGCCACGTTCATGATGCGCTTGTAGCCGTTTCGCTAGCTTCACATACGCCAAATTTGGTATTACGTGACGTCAATGGATGACGAAGATATGTGACTGGTGGAAACATGATAATCATAAGATGCGTGTCATGTGAGAAGATATCTGCATAGTAAGGGCGCCAATACATTTTGTCGTGATGCGGTGTGCGTGCTCGCCGGCGTTCAATTTGTCGCGTCACGCCGGCGTTGCGACGCCAGGCACCGGTTTTGCCATTTATTAGCAGCCGCGTGCCGTGCTGAGTTGCTTTGACGCATGCGTGTTTCAGTGCGTTCAGCGTCTTTTCGCCATGAAAAGAGGAAGACGCAGTGTTGTCTGGGTAACGCTTCGGCGCGAATTTTGCACCGGTGTCCGTCGGGCCGCACCGACGGACGCTGGTCGTGCCAGTCGCACGTGGCGTCGGACTATGGAGTGCAGGCGTTTCGCTAACGTAGCATCGCTGTGCCCAGCGTGAGCGCTCCTCAACGCTTCATTGGAGTATATTGCGACCTTCATGATGTGCTTGTGACCGTTTTGCTAGCTCCACATATACCAAATTGGTGATTTGTGACGTCATTGAATGGCGAAATATATGACTGGTGCAAACATATTTCTGACACGCGTGTCATGTAAGAACATGGCAACATACCATGCTCATTGCGTGCTCAGGGCTGTTTCACTAGCTCCACAAATACTAAATTTGGTATCACGTGACGTGAATAGATGACGAAGGCAAACGACACATCCAAACACGATAATCATGACACGGAAGTCATGTATGGCATCATTTACCTCCTCCTCGTAAGTTTGTGCTGATTTTAAAGTGACATATAAACCTTTCTTATTCACGCTTCGCATAACATCGATTCCCACTTTACGCGGGATCTGCCAATTTTTTCTGTAAAAGAAATGATGACGAAAAAAAGACTCTAGAGAATAAAAAAAAGAACACAGCATATCCACGGAATGATCGATGATGAATTGGGCGAAGCGTCTATCCGTACGCCTATCCGTGATTTCATGGTTTCGTCCATGTGTTGGTTCCTGCTTCCAGCTATCCGTCCATGCGTTCGTCTGTCCATCCATCTGTCTGTCCTTCTGTCTGTCGGCCCCTCGGTGTGTCTGTCTGTCCATCCGTCCATTCGTTTGTCTGTCTGTAACTTACATTAGCGCCACCTACTAAGTGAGTCATACAACTGGCTGGTTACAAAGCTGTCACAGACATGCATTGACAGACCCACGGCATTGGAATCTTCACCCCTGAAAGTTTTGTCAACAGAAGCCGAAACCGTGGTTTCTGGGTCCACACCAGCAGATTCCGGGCACGCTATCCACTGTGACACGGCCGCAAGGCATGGAGGCTTTAAATAATTACGCCCTATATATACCTACCAATGTCTTCCCACCACGTTCTTGGTAAAGTGCAGTAATGCTACATGACCGCCGCATCCGTGATCAGTTCCTTCAACACGTTGTTTCTAAACTTCTGTCCCATTCAGCACATTTTCCATGAAAGAACTTCACTTTTTCAGCTCCTTAACACATTCTCAGGCGACAACCTTCACCACAAGCGCCGGTGTCGCTAATAGCATTGATCCATGCCAAATAGTTAAACCACGTGATCGGCTTCGCTAGGCTTTGTCTCCGCGTTACTCACTTTCTTTGGCCCCGCGAATGATCGCAGCGCAACGAAGGGAAGTCACTTCGCACTCTGAGTTTTGATCTAGTCGGGCTGTGGTGTTCAATACCACTAACCCTAACCTTACTAGAAGAGCTGCACGAGTGAACACGTGCCACTCTTCTAGTCGGGCCGTGCGCCACCATGCCGTGAGTAGCCGTCGTTGGGCCTAGTTCAGCGTCCAATCAGTCACGCTGCTCTGACTTTCACATCACTTTCTTTGGTTCCACTCACACCATTCACTACTACAGCTACCACAAGATTGTATGACCAAAAGGGTTCGTTTAATCATTATTAGCGAGGTTATTCGTCGGAATGGAAATTTTTGACCTAGAGTCAACGTGAATGCACCCTCTTAAGCGATGCTCAAGCTATCAAACCTCAGTAGATATTGCTGAATTTCTCCTATATCAATGTGTGGTAAACATTAAACTACTTCTGTAAGAAGCGTCTTCGTGTTTTATTCAGTCCTATGAGGGGGAATGAACCGTGTTTTTGATTCTTTCGTTCTTTGATGACCAATAAAGAATTGACCACAAGTTTACAATAACTGAAACTCGAATATGTTATACAAGAAAGATCGGCTTCAGCTTATGCAATGCTGTTTAATACTCTAATTGACATGCGTACTGAACATGACTAATAAAAGTACGGGTTATAAATTTTTTACCCTGCGACAACTTTTGAAGTGACCATCTAGCACGTTCGACTGCCATGTCTTCAAACAGGAATGTGGTGAGTTCTTTTATATTATTCAAACTCTTTCAAAGTCTTTCTTGAGATACATGGACGCTGAAATCTTCGTCAGTCTGTCTAACAATATCTAACAAACCATCATGCCAAGGAAAGTACAGGGGATGTTGTTAGAATGAAATGTAGTGTAAATGTGAAGAAAGAAAAGCGGACGAAAAGGTAACATGTCATGAGCAGGGACGAAACCGGCAACCTTTGAGGAATGCGTCCGATGCTCCACCAACTGAGCTACCACAGCGGCTATCTCCCGCCCAATGTTTGGGGTATGTATGGGCATTAAACTTGCGAGTGTCATTCAGCGCCACCAGTAGCCATGACGGCGAGTGGAATACTCTATCGGCCTGTTTTCGCGTAACGTGCACGCGATGTTATTACAAGATGCTGATGTGCTTGCCAAGCATGCATACTTGTAGTCATATCCCAATAGGGCTTACAAAATGTTCTACAATTTTCATTTGGCCTAACGGATGAGGTCTCCTAAACCGGGGATTTTTTTTCCTTCCTACAAATCCCACTCTTCCACATTTTGCTGCGACTGTGCTACATGTTGGTTGGTCGGTTGTACTTAGAGGAATGGCTCAACCCACTACGGGGTATCATCCATGATTCATGTGGCAGTAGGACTTGTAAAATAAAAATAGATAATCGTAAAACGACCATTTGTAGGCAAGCGAAATCATAGGTGTGACAGCACCAAAGAGCTCGTATCGAAAAAATTTCAGCGTAAGTGTCGGCGTTGTTTTTGGCGTCGGTGGTTATGAACTAAAACCATCGTCGTGGCTGTCACGAAACGATTGCAAACGAATAAAATCTGATCAATAACAAAAAAGAATATTCGCTCCAAATCGACAATCTAACTGAGGCCACGTGCATGGCGACATGATGTTCGACCACGGAGCCAGGTCATTCCTTGAAACTGCCTTCAAAGTTAATTCCTTGAGAATGCCTTGAAAGGCCATTCCTTGAAACTGCCTTCAAAAGTCATTCCTTAAAACTGCCTTCAAAGTTAATTCCTTGAGACTGCCTTGAAAGGTCATGCCTTGAAACTGCCTACAAAGGTCATTTCTTGAAACTGCCTTCAAAGTTAATTCTTTGAGACGGCCTTGAAAGGTCATTCCTTGAAACTGCCTTCAAAGGTCATTCCTTGAGACTGCCTTTAAAGTTAATTCCTTGAGACTGCCTTGAAAGGCCATTCCTTGAAACTGCCTTCAAAGTTAATTCCTTGAGACTGCCTTGAAAGGTAATTCCTTGAAACTGCCTTCAAAGGTCAATCCTTGAAACTGCCTTCGAAATTAATTCCTTGAGACTGCCTTAAAAGGCCATTTCTTGGAACTGCCTTCGAAGGTCATTTTTTGAAACTGCCTTCAAAGCTGATTCCTTCAGTCTGCCTTGAAAGGTAATTCCTTGAAACTGTCTTGAAAGGTCATTTCTTGAACCTGCCTTCAAAGTTAATTCCTTGAGACTGCCTTGAAAGTTCATTCCTTGAAACTGCCTTCAGGGTTAATTTCCTGAGACTGCCTTGAAAGGTGATTCCTTGAAACTGCCTTCAAAGTTAATTCCATGAAACTGCCTTGAAAGGTTATTCTTTGAAACTGCCTTCAAAGGTCATTCCTTGAAACTGTTTTCAAAGATCATTCCTTGACTCTGCCCTCAAAGGTAATTTCTTGAGACTGCCTTCAAAAACATCACTACAAAAATGTCACGCAGCGAAAGGCGTCTCTTTAACTAATTTGATACTGTGTGGCTGTGCGTAGAATCGAGCCAGGCGTCAAAACATGTGAATGGCGTAGCTAGTGGGCGTTTTGAAGGCGCAACCATCAGAACGCGGTCAGCTATATTTATTTATCACAATCTATTAACAGAAGCACCTACAAAGTCAACAGCTGCGTAGGTTAGCGTGTTGCCTTGCGGACACGCTGTGGGCCCTTCACCGATTCGCAAAAAAAACTTCGGCGTAGTGGGCCTTCAAAAACTATGCTTGCAAAACGCAGTTAAGGATGGATTGTAGCAGCCAATGTTTCACGTACAATTGTTGGTTTCAATACGGTAGTTGAGGTACGCGCTAAAAACCGAATCTACCCTCGCAATAGAGAAGGCGATGAGAACTATGCACGATTAGTCTATCGCGTTCAGTTCTTGAAGATGAAGCTCAAACTTCCTCCAAGATTTTTACTGTGGAGCCTTACGTACGAACATCAGGACCTAAGCAAAAGGCACTCCCCAGTGAAAAGTTCCTCACTAATTTTGAAGCCCTTTTATGTTGATTAGGTGCACTGAGAGTACATTTTAAGCCTGTGCATTTGTATCTATCCGCTATCAAAGTGTGACTGGAATGCGCTAGCGACGACCAGCTCAGTGTAGCCAGGTCATGGCCGCCAAACCACTTTGGTCAATAATGACTGCATTAGAATGGCGCAATTAAACTTTACTTGCTGTGTCAGCATCAACAGATATGCACTTTTAGGGGCGAAGCTCCTTATGGCGTGGCTCTGCGTCCCTCGTATGTAACCACCAGTGGCACATACCCGAAATAGGTATAACACTTGACCTCCAAGGTGGTGCCAGTGAGAGATTTCTTCTGTGCGTTGTTTAACAATAAAAAATAGTGCTAAATGTACATGCCAATGGCTGCTAATGGGGAATGAGAGACATGAGCATTCGGCTTTTAGTCAACGCGCACGCTGCGATCTCCATTAGCAGCCATTGGCATGTACATTGAGCACTATCGGACAAGAAAGGGATGCTACATTATACTCGCTAGGTGTAACCTCCTTAGCTTTAGAAAGGTTTAGCGACCGTTGAGCCGCAGTGCCATGAATAGAATGAACTTGTATATACCATGAATGAACTTAAGGTGGTTAAAAATGAGAAGTAGATACGAAGCGCAAGTCGTAAGAAAGTAAAAGCCGAATTCTCCTGTCTCTCATTTCTCATTAACAGCCATTGGCTTGTAAATTGAGCCCTATCTGACAGGGAAAGGTTGCTACGTTATACTCGCTGGGCGTAACCTCCTTGGTTTTCGAAAGGTTTAGCGAGCGTTTGGTCGCAGTGCCATGAATACAGTGAACTAGAATATACCATGAACTCGAGGTGGTTAAAGGTGGGAAGTGGACCCAAAACGCAGGCCGTAAAAAAGTGTGCGTGTGCCACCTCTCGTTTAGTGCTTGGAATGTCCGCTGGATGGCGGTGCTTCTATATGGGGAATATATGATAAAAAGATGCGAGATGGTGGGACTTGGAGTGTTGAATAGATGAACGAACGGACACACAAACAGATGCATGGATGGACGCATGAACGGACGCAGGGGCGGATGCATGAAAGAACGCAGGGACGGGCGCACAAACAGACGCATGGACGGTCACACAGACGGACGCATGGACGGACGAATGCTTCGCC
Organism: Rhipicephalus microplus; assembly: GCF_043290135.1. Lineage (NCBI taxonomy): Eukaryota > Metazoa > Arthropoda > Arachnida > Ixodida > Ixodidae > Rhipicephalus > Rhipicephalus microplus. The sequence goes on along the minus strand of NC_134702.1, from coordinate 153,503,738 downwards.
TCACTCTCCATCATTCACTCCGTGGATATGCTGCCATTTTTTTATTTTGCATTTTTCGAACAAGCGTAGATGTTGTCAAGCAGGGAGGAAACCAGCAGATCTTCAATGTGGTTCTTTTTTTTCAGAGGCGAAAAATGTGATAAACTCTAACGCTCACTGCGAACTTAACAAGTGAAACTTATTTTACTGCGCAGAATGCTAGAACGAAATAAGGCACACGCCATAACACTCCACCTCCATCACGCAGTCGGCGCAACCTGAAAGGTTTTTCTTATCGAGAGTATGCCATACCAATTAGCTCAAGCAGCCACTTGTTCCACTATATCGCGTCAGTTGTGGTTATGCAGGTGACTGCAGTTCAGCAGATTACCCAGTCTTACATCATTGTACACCTTTTACGCAAGGCCTTGTAAGATTATGAAGCAAATGTAGTGTAAGTAACAGCAAACTAACGCAGGATGTTTTGCATATAGGAATACAGCTTTCAGGTTCGCCCGAACAAGTTGTACGAGTGGTCCTCACACCGAGCATATAATCAGTTGTTCAACGCCCTATGCGTTCTGGTTTGTGAAGTATTAATAAATTACTCGAACTCAAAAACAAGTGCTTTCACTAAGTTCAGGTATCAAGCGGTTCTTCATATGCCAGCGTGTCAAAATACATTTCATGAATTTGTGGAGATCAAAACACGTGCCACAATGTCCCAAATTAATGCCGCCAAGGAATATTTCACTCACGTACACAATCTCTTGAGCACGTTTCATTACTGCACTTGTTCTGTGCATGAATTGCCGACACAATCTACACCATGACGGCATGTGTCTCATAAAAACCTATCTGCTTGCGAAGTGTCACTGCGACTACTTGGGCGTCAAGCTCCTTTTCTTGCTTCCAGCTTGCACACCAAACAGATGGTTCGTGTCCTTCGAAACAATTCGGTACAGAACATCTAAGTTAAGGTGACGCTGGTTACGCTAGGAGCTGAGCGGAACGTTAGTTTGTGAAAACAGTAGTGTATTCTTTCTGCATGGATGCATTTCTTTTATATTGATCACGGTGGATGACTGGGCACAAGTTGTTTCCCGGAAAGGTGCTCATTCGTGGGGCGGCTCGAGTGGCACCGCTGTAGCACGCTTTCAAACGAACCACTTGATGTAGAGCCACGCTAGAACACCGGCGCAAAGGCAGTCGTAGCACTTCGTGACCAGGTCCAGAAAACGGCACACTAAGCACCTCTTCCGGAAGGGACCTGCGCGTGGCAAGATCAAGAGATACTGCAGCAGCCTTCTTACGGTCAAGCTGAAAGACTGGATCCATCAAATACCCCCTTGTATTTACCAGTACCAATGCTTCTGAAAAAAAACGTAGCGGCAGTTATTCAACAATACACTGCGCAGCCACACCGAAAACAAAGTCACGAATTTCACTCCGCAACACAAACCAGCCCGTCCAAAATATTTTTGATTGCAGGAGTAACAAATTTTGTTTTCTTCAAACATTTCCGGTCATGCACTTTCGGTTTTGGGAATATAAGCCTTTTGTGTAAGCAAAACTGCCCCGAAATTGATGAGTGTGGTACAACTTAAAGGAATACATTGCACGAGCATACATTAGAATGCAAGTTTGCTTAAGAGAAAGTGCAGTTGGCTTTCAGGATAATAAGTGAAAAATGTAATGAGATGAATTCCCTAAGAGAGCAGAAGCTTTTGTTGCAAGCAGCTGAGATGATTAAGGCACGTGGCAGAGCTAATCACAACCAAGCTCCTCCTTTTTTTTTTTCTAACGTGACCTGTGAGATCCGTTCCGGGAGCACAAGGAAACGCAAGTTTAGCGTGAAAAGTACACCAGGATGCACAAATCCCAATGATCAAGTGCCACTAATAGACGCCCGAGGCAAAAATTAGGTCGTCGTCAACTGTCTTATTCTACGATACAAACGGCACCAAAAGGGGTAGCCAATAATGCAAATATATAAAACGTTTGTTTACGTAGGGAGCATGGTATAAGCAACAAAAATTCGGTGTGGAGACTACGCCCCGCGACGCGTCGAGATAATGCTCGTCACTTTGAGTGCTTCGAGGGGCATGGAGTTTAATAAAACTAGAGGGGTCTCGAGGGCTGAGATTGTTCAGGGACTATGGCAATGATGGGCAGTACACAAATTTGCCTATTCTTCGCGCTTGCGGAATTCGAACTCACTAGTGACTTTGTTCATTGTTGTGTTATAGTTTCATTTCCAATAAAAAATACAGACCATTGTGAATTTCGTAAGCCCATTATAAAGGATGAGCCTAAAAGCGTAAGTGGTGAAGTGCGACTGCTGAACAATTGCCGATTGTCATATCGCGACAAAGCACCTCTAAGCCACGTGAATCGAAGCGGAGCAAAAAGTGCCAAGTTTATGCAAATTTATGTACTACCCATGATTCCCAGGCTGGCTGAAGTAGTGTGCGTTGAAATTTTCATAGACACTAGAGCCAGAGTTCTCTCTAGTGTATTTACAGGAAACTCTGACTCTAGGCACCCAGTGTGCCTCATTGCGTGCTCCCCCTTAAGGATTTTGCCATTTTTTTTGAAGCAGCTGACGCCACCATGACTCCATTTCTTGCTGCGAGGTCCGCAACTCTGAATGGAACCGCTGTAGAGTGGTGGGGTGTCTGTCTGATACCGTGTGCTCAAATATGGGTGCTGCGCCAAAGTGGACGCCACAAACCTCCTCACCTTAAAGCTGACTAAGTGCGCACCAAGGTAACCTCTAGAGACGCCTTCCTCGCAGAGGGCGCCGCGAAACTGCGGCTGGCGCATGTACAACAGGTGACAAGCTGCGTACACGGAGTTTCCTTGATGGCTTGCGAATGAGTGAACACCGTGGAGCAGTGTTGCCACTCCAGAATTGGAATGATTCCGGAATCACTCCACATTTTCATGACACCGGAACGGAATAGGAATCAAATAGTGGCAAATATTCGAGAAATGGACTGGGAATGGAATTAAGCATATTTCTGTCGGAGTGGAATTACGCCTAATACCAAAAATAGAGCCCTTTTTCGGGCTGTTTTTCAAACTTCAAACATTTGTAAATCGAGTGTAACAATAAAAGAGCATTTTTAAAATTGTTTGCAGCTTACAAGCACGATCCATTTATAAGCAACGCGCCTGCTACAAATTTTTCTTATATTGGCTATGTTGCACGGAAGTTTCTCTATATTTTTGTCTAACCACAGTCCAGCGGAACGACAGCGGCAGCATGCTCCCCTTCCCCCTCCCCCACCTTCTTTTGGCCTTGTGTTTTTTTTTCACCCTCGGTGGCACCCCAGCTACAGTCCCCAGCCGTCTGCTGTGTTCACACGCTTCACGTCTTAGTGCTAGCTTCTGGCACCGTCGGCTGACCCGGAGGCATGTTCTCTCTCTCTCTCTCTCTTGCTCTAAGTGATCTTATACAGGAAAAAAAAAGTGACGCCTGTAACTGTCTATCCTTAAGATGACAGCACAAAAGGTCGGTACAGGTATGTGGTAAAGATAATAAAAGGTATAAGAGGGAAAATATAAGAGAAGAAATAAAAAAGGAAAATAGAACACATCTGATCCGCTTCCCTTAGCGCTCGCCCGAACCACCGCAACTCCCAACCGTTCGTAAAAGCAGTCAAAATCGGGAGAAGATCCACCGAGTTAGGAGAGCTACGATGTGAAGAGATGTTATGAGCACATGAAAAAAAATCGCTTCTCCAAGTTGTGACATGTATTAACGCTGGCGCGACGCTTTTTTTTTTCACTGGGACCTCACCTTCTCCTCCCCCCTCACCAGTTTCGCAGTACTGTCCCCCCTGTAACACATGAGCGCCTTTGTCAGAAACTCTGTCTTTAGGTCAGCGCAGCACACAGTCGTACACGATCCCATGTGTGTGCCCCCCCCCCCCCCCCTCTCCGTACAGAGAATGAACTTTTGAAAGTATTGGTTCCGGAAGCCGCCTAGAGTAAGAAAGTCCACGTAACCACGGCCAACGCGGTGCCTCCCTCAACCCCCCTCCCCTCCAAAAAAAGAAAAACCTACGCGCTGCACTAAACCTATGTTCGCTTTGTTCTAGAGCGGGAGAAGGAGAGAGGAGATGCACCGCTGCCGCTGCGCGTGTAGGCAGCTTGAGAAGCCCTACCATAATGCACTGCCACACAGGCTCCTTCGTACAGCGGTTGACGCTTGAGCAGCTCATGTTTGAGAAGAGTAACACACAGGAAGACGGCAATTGCCTCATCTCTTTCTTTTTAAGACCCAACCCTTGAAAAGACCATACAGTCACAATTTGGGTTTTAAAACTAAACGACAAATTGCTCATTTAGCTCTTACATTGTATTGCAAAAGCTCGATGAAATAGACCAACAAAATAAAGTTTTTTTTTGCACTCTGCTTGTACTGCTTGCGACCTTTACTGTAGCATTTAGAAGTCTCGTGGACGCTTAAGCACTTTTTATGACGCAACACTGGTGACCAAAAAACTAGTGACCGATTGCCGAACGTGTTCGGAAGATAAAATTATCGGTAGATGAAGACCTGGAAATAAGGCGTTCCTGAATCTCGAGCTTAGAGGTGGTCATCCCGCACTCCCAGTGCTCCGGGGTGGGATCATTTCATTGTTATCGTCATCTCTCTTTTTTTTTTCGTTACTTCTCTTGGTTTGAGAACGGCAGACTGGGCTTGTTGGTTTAACATACTTCAAGTTTAAGGCACTAATACGACACGAAGGAAGACAGAAAATACACACACACGGAGCGCTTTTTCTATACCAAGATTTATTTCTAAAGAGCACAAAACCTATATAGTCGTACTGATTAGTCATACTGATAAATCACTACGACTTATCATTGACGCCAAGAAAATAATCGAATTAGGTTATCTATCCGTAAGCGTAGCCTCCATTTCATTATCGTCAAAAGAGTTGCACTACTTTAATGCGGCTGCCCAGTAAGACAAGGTGAAGGTGCGCGGGTTGTGTATATGCGTTAGGCGCTCTTTAAAAATTAATCATTGTTGGAAGTGGCGCTCCGTGTGTGTGTATTGACTCTCTTCGTTCGGGTAGTATTCACGCCTTAAACTTCAAGTTCGCTTAGTTCCTACGGCTCGGCACTTATTCGTGTTTTCTTTGGCAAGCAAATAGTACAATGCGCAGTATTTTTCTACACCCTCGATAGCTACTACTGTCATATGATGCTAAAATAAGTCATATATGCTTGAGTACATGCTCTATCGAAGTCGAAGGCCACAACACTTTCTCCAGCTCGACCTTCAGTTATCCAATGTCAAGAGTAGGCGTGGTGTAAAAGTGTTAACAAAGAGAAACCGTGGCACAAATTGGCGTACCAACAAGTGCATTATCCCAACATATCCTGAAAGGAGAAACAAATTGTCCTCGCACGTTGGTTCTCATTGATACCCCACAGCAAAGGGGCTCTATGCACGCCTCATCTTTATCTTACGAGCAGTTTAGTACCTCACACACGTAAATAACCTTTGCGACAAGGAACATTGCGTACCTGCACAAAGGCGAACATAAAGTTCTCGTTACCCCATCCATGCTTGTGAGGCCCGCTTGACAAGCTTGAGGGCCGACCAGCAGTGTGGTCCTGTGTTCCATATTGGATGCGAAGGCACAAGGTGCCAGAGCGATGGTGCACTGTTTGATATAATACTAGCAAATCTATAGTGTTTTGTTACTATGCTATATGTGGTGGTAGAACTGCTTCTATGAGAATCAATGGGGTGGTTTTACTGCACGAGATATGCCACTAAGCTACTTTCCCCGACCTTGGTAACGTGCTTTTATTGCTTTTGCAGTTCTCAATGCTCAAGACACTATATTTATGGGGCCATTCATTTTTACCTCAACAAAACTATCAAGATGCATTTTCTACATTGAGGAATTGGAGGGATGGAATTGAACGGCCGCGCCATTCCTGAAGGGGGAAGGGACCATTTTTTTTATTCCGAGGACTTAAAAGGGGTGGAATTGCGGCAAATGTTAATTCCCCGGAATGGAATTGGAACGGAATAGAGGCGCCCATTCTGCAACACTACCATGGAGGCAACCGCGGCGTACGCAGCACGGTCCGTTTTCGGTCTTGAAAATTGGGGCATGCAGTTCTAGCTTTAGTTGCAAGCGTGCGCACTACCTTAAAATACAAGGCAAAAAAATAAAGCAATGTGTGCCTGCCTCATCGCAATCGGTCTTCTTAGGTCCTCTCTTCGCAGTGCCCCTTCGCTTCCGTGCCACAAAACAGCGGCCGCTGCATCTGTTCAAACCGAAGATTATCTGGACGTGCTCTCAGTTGGGGGGAGTGAAGATTGTTCACACCTTATTTTGTTGTACAACGTGGTAGAGAGGTATTTCAGATAAGAAATACCAAGCATGTTTTTTGCAGCCGTGCGAACGTGTTGCACCACATAGTTATATTTTATTACACTGTATCCATACGCAGGTACCTAGGCATGCGTAGACCTACGCTATCAAATATTCATGAGTTGAAGAAGACCGCAGGTAGATAACTATGCCATTCCGAACTGTTTTTGATTTCTTGCACACTTTTTGCTTACGAAGCCTCATTCTATAACACTGTTAAGTCCCCGGAAGCATGAATTTCTATAACTTGGGCACGGCGGCTGTACCAGCATGCGGACCGTCTGTAATTCGTTCCTGTTTATTGTACAGATTATCAGCCTACTACCGCAAGTTCGTGCCGGGTGTTCAGGAAGCTGCGGAACGACGCTTGCTGCGCATGACTGCGATTCTTCTGTTTGGCATGCGCCTGAACTGCGAGCATCGTCGCCCTGGGAGAACCTGAGTCGTCACTCGTCGACAGCATGCGCCATGGATCACTGGCAGACGGCAGCACGAGCACCATTCAGCGCGGCTATAAGTTCGCGCCCGGCGGTCATCTCGACCATTGGGCACGGCGGCTGTACCAGCATGCGGACCGTCTGTAATTCGTTCCTGTTTATTGTACAGATTATCAGCCTACTACCGCAAGTTCGTGCCGGGTGTTCAGGAAGCTGCGGAACGACGCTTGCTGCGCATGACTGCGATTCTTCTGTTTGGCATGCGCCTGAACTGCGAGCATCGTCGCCCTGGGAGAACCTGAGTCGTCACTCGTCGACAGCATGCGCCATGGATCACTGGCAGACGGCAGCACGAGCACCATTCAGCGCGGCTATAAGTTCGCGCCCGGCGGTCATCTCGACCATTGGGCACGGCGGCTGTACCAGCATGCGGACCGTCTGTAATTCGTTCCTGTTTATTGTACAGATTATCAGCCTACTACCGCAAGTTCGTGCCGGGTGTTCAGGAAGCTGCGGAACGACGCTTGCTGCGCATGACTGCGATTCTTCTGTTTGGCATGCGCCTGAACTGCGAGCATCGTCGCCCTGGGAGAACCTGAGTCGTCACTCGTCGACAGCATGCGCCATGGATCACTGGCAGACGGCAGCACGAGCACCATTCAGCGCGGCTATAAGTTCGCGCCCGGCGGTCATCTCGACCATTGGGCACGGCGGCTGTACCAGCATGCGGACCGTCTGTAATTCGTTCCTGTTTATTGTACAGATTATCAGCCTACTACCGCAAGTTCGTGCCGGGTGTTCAGGAAGCTGCGGAACGACGCTTGCTGCGCATGACTGCGATTCTTCTGTTTGGCATGCGCCTGAACTGCGAGCATCGTCGCCCTGGGAGAACCTGAGTCGTCACTCGTCGACAGCATGCGCCATGGATCACTGGCAGACGGCAGCACGAGCACCATTCAGCGCGGCTATAAGTTCGCGCCCGGCGGTCATCTCGACCATTGGGCACGGCGGCTGTACCAGCATGCGGACCGTCTGTAATTCGTTCCTGTTTATTGTACAGATTATCAGCCTACTACCGCAAGTTCGTGCCGGGTGTTCAGGAAGCTGCGGAACGACGCTTGCTGCGCATGACTGCGATTCTTCTGTTTGGCATGCGCCTGAACTGCGAGCATCGTCGCCCTGGGAGAACCTGAGTCGTCACTCGTCGACAGCATGCGCCATGGATCACTGGCAGACGGCAGCACGAGCACCATTCAGCGCGGCTATAAGTTCGCGCCCGGCGGTCATCTCGACCATTGGGCACGGCGGCTGTACCAGCATGCGGACCGTCTGTAATTCGTTCCTGTTTATTGTACAGGTAAGGAAGCAGTATGGAAAATGTGTTCGCTCTGATGATCCCTTTTTGCTGGTGCTGCCGTGCCCATGGCTCAGTAGTTTGTTTTGCCGCGCTGAAACTGTACTGAGGAAGTTATTGTTACTGTGTGGCGATATTGAGATGAACCCAGGCCCGGGTCTGGAGCAGATTGCTAAAATGTTAGCAGACATAGCAACTGATGTTAAAGACATCAAAGAAAAGCGATTATCAGATATTGAGAAGAAGCTTGATGCCCTATCTGGGCTTGAAGGGAAGGTAAATGCCTGTCAGGAGCAGCTGTCTTCGTTGGCAAAAACAATAAGTGTTCTAGAAACTAAAATCGATCAACTGGAAAACCATAGTCGCCGGTCAAATCTAATCGTTTATGGTCTTCCCGAGGGAGCAAATGAAAACAACGAAACGCTTGAAAGTGCCGTCAACACAGGCATTCTTAAAGATATCATGAAACTTGAACCTGTCGGTATCGAGCGTATTCATCGTATAGGTAGACCTGAAACTGGCAAAGTTAGGCCAGTCATTTTCAAATTGCTTGATGGGCGAGACAAAGCTAGAATACTTAAAAACGGGTCCAAACTTAAAAATACCACGCTAGCTATCGGGGAAGACTTTTCTCCGAAGATACGAGATATCAGAAGAAAGCTTTGGGCAAGTGCAAAACCTAACCGTGATAACAATGAGAAAGTAAACTTAGCATTTGATAAACTGTATATCAATGGCCAGGCGTATGTCTGGGACAGTGATAAAGGCGAAAGAATTCCGGTAAAAAAAAACGACGGAAGCAAAACCCGCCCGATGACCAGACGGTATGCCCAATCACAGAGTCACACGTAGGAAAACAACTTGCATTTTCTTCAAAAAATAATTCAACGAAAAGTAAATTTTTCGTTACCGGTCAGCAGGGCGTTAAACAAAAATGCCTTCGCTTGGTTAACATAAATGCCCGAAGCGTCAATAACAAAACTGAACTAATGGAAATTGCCTTACTTCAACACGATCCACATGTAACAGTTGTGTCTGAAACATGGTTGCTCCCCGAAATAGCTGATGATGATGTATTTCCGCCCTCGTATAAGGTGTTTAGGAAAGACAGAACTACAAGGGGAGGTGGAATAGCCGTACTTGTGAAAGAAACACTGCAGGCCTCATTAATTGGTTACATTGATGACTTAGAATGTGTATGCATTAAGCTGTCTTGTTGGAGCCACATTTTCATCTTGTATGCACTTTACAGACCCCCAGAGGCTGCGTTTGAATCCATGAAAAAGTTAGCTGAACATATGTCTCAATTTTGCAACAACAAAATTTTGTTAGCAGGTGATTTTAACCTACCTTCTGTTGACTGGGAACGTTATACGACAGGACCATTGTACAAAAAAGAGACTGAGATTGTGTTTAACATCATGCTAACCCACAACTTGATGCAAGTTGTGAGGCAGCCAACTCGTGTGCATGGATCCTCTAGTTCGATTTTGGATTTAGTATTTATAAGCCGTGAACTCGAGCTGCACTCTGTTTCAGTAGAACAGGGCCTGTCCGATCATAAATTGGTTACAGTCTCTTTTCCTCTTAACAATTTTCCAAGTACTAAAAAATCTTCAGTGCGTACCTTTAAAGATTACTCGCGAGCAGATGACGTATCTATAATAGAATACATGGAGTCGTGTTTTGCTGTCTTTGAGGTGGGCGATGTCGAGACAATGTGGAATCAATTTAAAGAAATGTGTCATCATTGCATCAATCGTTTTATACCGAATAAACATAAAAAAGTGCACAAAACAACTCCCTGGATAACGCGAGATATAATTCACTTAAAACGAAAGATAAAACGCTTAAGGCAGAAGCATGCGCAGTCTCGTTCCCTCTCAGTCCTCAAAGACAGCCTTGCACGGGCTATACGCTCATCCAGAGATCGCTATTTTAAGACGCTACTGCCCAACTTCATAAAAACTGACCCGACTAAATTCTGGAACTACATTGGTGACAGAAAGAAACCTCTCACCGAAATGGCAATTGATAGCGTGATTGTAATCGATCAAAGAAAGATTGCTGATCATCTTAATGCGTATTTTCAAAGTGTGTTTTCCGGCTCTAGTGTTTATGTTCCAAACGGTAGAGTGTTCGACCCATGCGAAGTCTCTTTCGTGTCTTATTCTGGTGTTTTTTCGATGCTTCTGAATCTTAATTCTAAAAAGTCCTGTGGACCTGATAATCTCCCAAATATGTTCCTAAGAAGATATGCCGAACATGTCGTTAAATTCCTGCATGAAATCTTCCGTGTTTCATTGTCATCAAAGCTACCATGTGACTGGAAAGCCGCACGCATAAGTCCTGTATTTAAGAAAGGTGATCGCTTGTCGCCTCAAAATTACCGACCCATATCCTTGACCTCACCCTGCTGCAAATTATTAGAACACATAATTGCTACACTAATTGGAAATTTTTTGACTCAAAATTCAATCCTGACCAATTTTCAACACGGCTTTAGAAAGGGATATTCGACAGTGACGCAACTAGTTACAATAATCCACTCATTTGCACTTAACCTGGATAACAATAGGCAAACTGACATAATATTTTTGGATTTCAGTAAGGCATTCGACAGGGTTCCACACGACAAATTGATCTTGAAACTTAAACGTATTGGCCTTCCCGAGATCCTTGTAAACTGGATTGCTGACTATCTAAATAACCGTGAACAGTTTGTTGCTATTAATGACCAGCGTTCGCAGTCTCTACAGGTTACATCAGGAGTACCCCAAGGAAGCGTCCTAGGGCCATTGCTTTTTCTTCTATACATAAATGATATTGTAAATGTCATCACCCCTTCTGTACAAATAAGATTATTTGCAGACGATTGTGTTTTGTTCCGGGTTATTAACTCTTTGGATGATCAAAATGAACTTAACTCAAACCTTCATAATATTCATCTGTGGTGCAATGAGTGGGGAATGATCCTTAATGCAGAAAAGAGTGTCTGCATGCGCTTGACACGTAAGAAAGTTCCACTAAATACTACGTACCAGCTTGGGTCTTCAACTCTTAGAGAGGTTACAAGCTATAAATATTTGGGCATAACTATAACTAGCAATTTGTCCTGGAACATGCATGTAGACAACATATGTTCAGCTGCCTTTCGGAAACTTGGTTTTCTAAGACATAAACTGCGTACCTGTCCTGCCAATGTAAAGCTTCTTAGTTATTATTCTTTTATACGACCTAAACTGGAATACGCCAGCATTGTATGGGACCCTTACACTAAGCTTAATATTAACAAACTTGAGCGGGTTCAAAGGAAAGCTGTTCGGTTTATATATTCAAAATACTTACCGTCGGATTCACCTTCCGCGCTGATGTCTGCAAACGACATTCAAACCCTTGAATCCCGCAGACGCGAACAACGGCTGGATTTCCTTCAATTATTACTTAATCAAAAACTCGCAATCGATTCATCGCCTTACTTATCTTTTCTGTCAACAAGGAACACACGACATCATCATCCCGATTTGCTAACCCCATTTTTTGCGAGAACCGATGCCTTTATGTATTCTTTTTTTCCTCGAACAGTGTCGGATTGGAACAAGTTATGCGAATCTCATTTATTGTAACATATGTGTAACGTATTGTATAGTATGAGGTATGCAATGTATTGTCGTTGTTTCGCGTAAGTTACTACTTGTGTTGTGGAACATAGTGTAATGTAGTGTTGTAGAACCGGGTATGTTGTTGCTTTGCATATTGAAGTTTATTGTATTGTATAGAGCGAAGCGTGATGATGTTACATAACGAAGTGTATTGTAGCGTGTAAAACAAAGTGTGTTTTTCGTATGATGTACGTCATTACGCCTGTGGTATACGTGACGTGCCCTTCCTGCTTGGACCACTTAGTGTCCGCAGTATGTATTAAATAAAATAAATAATAAAATAAAACTCACTGTATTTACTAATACGGGTTTATTATTATTATTATTATTTATTATTATTGAATTTAAACAAATCAATAGCATATTAACATTGCTTACTGATTACACCTCAAAAGAAAACAAATGGCAAAATAATATAAAGCGAATCTTATGGACACATTGTGCAAAATTAAAAAAACAATAACAATAATAAAACTACGCTGTTAGTCATGAGTGAATTCATCTTGGTGAAGCGCGATTGAGGGGCAACACGTTATCAGTAGCGCGTGATGAGCGTGATCACTCATTGTGCGTCGCTAAAGAGATAATGCATCAGCGGCAATGGCTGCATTATTCGCAGTTACCTGAGAGTCAGTCATTATTTAAACGTGCAATAGGGATCTCTATCTTCCCATGTCTCCCATCTAGTGTTTATTGCTCCATGATCTTCCAGAAGGACCATGTGTTTTTTTTCTTAAATTAGGATGGCGATTATAAAAGCACTACTGGGGAATTACTCGTGCCGCCGTAATGTTTTACACGGAGTATAAATCAGTGACCCTGTTCAAGTACGTGATACGTTCCGAGTGCGAATAAAAGCGTGGGAAGGCTGGAGACGGAAGCAGCTGAAGGTAACATAAAGCGTGCCGCCCAGCACCGTTGCGCGAAGGAACAATAAGAGCTGTCGGAGTGGGGGGAAGGGGCTTTGTCACTCGGGAAAAAGCTGAGCGCTTGATGTCATGGTTGCTGTCAAGCGCGCAAGTTTTTGACTGGCACCAACAGATGTGTGTCCATCATTGAGAACAGCTTGCTCTCATCGCTTACTATGCCTAGGTTAAGGCGACCGACAACAAATGACCATGCAATAACCATTCAATGACAGCTTAACTAGGCGCCTACTGTGACTTAGATAAGAGGTGATTAGCCAGATCGAAATCAGAACGCGCATAACACTGATGTATAGGCAGGGTAGATGGCGCCACCAGTACATCACGCACTGCGGCACTAATGCTGGCCATACCAGCTGGCAGGTAACTGGACTACGCATTGAGGTACACTCGAGCTTCGTCCGCAAATCTTCGTTGCAAGCGCGAAACTAAACACCGACAAGAGAGACGCGACACAGGCATTTGTGTGTTGTCTTCGTCGATCCGGTGTTTAGTTCTGCACCTGTTTTGCATCTGTGCCAACTAGCCCTATCCGCTTGTTTACAACGTCTGTTCATCACTCACTGGGCCCGTCATCATAAGTGCGTTGCCGCTTGGGTCCGGGCTGCACCAGCACATCGGAAGACGGCGACGTCGGGAATTCGCTGCTGTGTTTCCTGCTGCCACTGCTCTCAGTGCACGCCTCGAACACCTGGCAGCCGCTGTCTTGCCTGTCGTGCGACACGGAATCCCCACAGTAGGAATCTGCAGCACTTTCCCCAGGCAGCGTGAAGATCAGTCGCCTACGCCATAGCCTCGGAGACAGCTTCTCCTCTGGGCTAGGACAGCCGGAACTATCGTCCGGTGGTCGCATGTCCAGCATGGCGACGCGAACCGACTGTGGCTGTTGTTGTTGTAGTTGTTCACCTATTGATACTGGAGCTTACCCACTATGGGAGATTGACCAAGAATCGAGTGGTTTTAAAGATTACTGTTCAGATTGGTAATAATGGGGGTATAACAGAAAGATTACCGATAGTCTAGGAAAGTGTGGTGCTTAATGTAATGAATACCAATATTTACATAAACGAATTTATCCTTAGAATAGAGCAATAATCTGATTTTATACGTATATAATTATGTGGACATGTTACGATAATGAAACTGGTTATTTAGTCAACCTATTAGTTTCATCAATATAGTCCCAGACGGCCACGCATACTGTCGCATTAGAGAAACCAGAAATGGAAGCTCCAAAAGACAAACAGACAGGCTCAAATAAGTGTATACCAATACCACGTAAAGATATTTCTAAAAGGGTTTCTGGTAATGTGTTAAACCGCTTGCAGGTCAAAAAGAAATGATCTATTGTTTCCAGTTCATCACAGAACACACACTGTGGCGAAGGTGCCTGAGCAGACCTGTGTTTATAGAAATTTAGATTTGGTACCCGGCAACGCAGCCTTGTGATAGCTACTTCTTGTTTACGAGTGCGGCAAAGGTCTCTTCGCCAGGGACATAAGAAATGGCGATATTCTGTAGAGTTTGTTAATGCTGAACCTTTAAAGACTTCCATAAGCGTACGTCAGCGGAATCGAGCAGCAGTCACATAAGCGGCTGCTTCCGTTGCAGAACACGACGTTGATGATGATTATCGAGATGCCATTGATGATAATGAAGATGCAAGTCTGTTGTACCCGGCCATACAAGCGTCTTCCACATGTATTTTTTCACACAAATACGCGTGGTTGAATAATGTTAACGTGAAAAATTCAGATTACGTCACGTGGATTCAATCTTCGCGATAAGAGGCGCTAGGCCTGCGTGGTGACGGACCCATGACAGATTTTGAGTACGTGTGATTATGGTAACAAAAAGCCGGTAGGTGGCACAAGCGACCTTCGAACAGTACATATTGAAGGAAGTGAATAAAGCCTTTTTTGTTCTCAGTGCCGACTGAGCTGGTCTACGTAGCAGAGCGCCAGGTCATTCGGATTTGCTTCCTGGGACCGCTCCACTGCTCAGCCAGCACCAAGAACAAAGGCGGCTTTATCCACCCCCCGATAAAGCATTAACCCAGGCCCAAGTGACTACACTACGAAAGGCTCAGACTCATTGTATACGCAGCCCGAGGAGGCTGGCCGCTGTAGTGAAAGATGAAAAGCTACACAAGTGTATTAACTGTGGCCTAGCACAGGCAGGACAAGACAACGTATTATGGGGTTGCCCCAACCACCCTCCACCCGAGAAGCTCCTGCAGTCACCTGCCTCACCGAAAGCCTGGGAGGGGTCCTTAAGGAGCCCGAATATGCATATATAGGCCAAGCTGGCGAACTGGTCTGCTAGTTTTGCGGCCGCTTGGGCACCAACCTAGCCCCCGTCAAACTTGGTTTCCTCCATTTCCCCTCACCTTCTGAATAATAAAGTTTATTCCTCCTCCTCCAGGAAATGGGCGTAGGTGACAACTGTATAGTTTTGGGGAGAAATATACCGAGAAAATACAGCGTTATTGGGATGGGAAGGAATAAGTAGCAATGACAGCGTTGAAATTAACAAGAGACTGAGACAGGAATGTCCTTTGTCCCCGCTGTTATTCATGCTCTACACGGTGAGGATAGAAAATGTGCTGGAAGGCAGCCACATTGAATTTAATCTATCACACAAACAGGCTGGCGCGATGGTTGAGCAGAAGCTTACAGGTCTATTTTATGCAGGCGATATTGTCGTATTAGGGGACAGTCAAGACAAATTCGGCGGCTGGTAGATATATGTGGAATGGAAGGCGAGGCCCTAGGACAAGGATTTAGTGCAAAAATTTGTGGATGTATGGTATTCCATGATCACAAAGACCAGGTGGTCTCAATACAGGGCTAAAAGTAAGCGAGTACAAGTACCTCAAAGTATCGATCAGGGAGGGAGATAGATATAAGGAAAACGGGAAAAAACATCGGCAGCAAAGGGAAAGAGAGATGCTGCAATAATGAAACACTGAGCGTTATGGGAGTGTAATATAATAGGCACAAAGTGCTTCTATGTCTTTGGAAAGGCGTAATGGTTGCAGGGCTTACATTCGGAAACTCAATTGTGTGCACGAATT
This sequence comes from Rhipicephalus microplus, assembly GCF_043290135.1. NCBI lineage: Eukaryota > Metazoa > Arthropoda > Arachnida > Ixodida > Ixodidae > Rhipicephalus > Rhipicephalus microplus. The sequence goes on along the minus strand of NC_134702.1, from coordinate 153,487,894 downwards.
GAGAAGTGCAATCAGGCATGGACGTAAATCAAGGCGCTGTGGGATGTCCCGCATTAGCGCTCACGGGAAAACGACGAATGAGGCTCTAAAGGTAGATATGAAATGTACAGGCTTTGAAGTAAGAAAGGCTCAGAGGAAAATGAGATTTGAAGAGAGGCTTAGAAATATGAAGGAGAGTAGATGGGCAGGGATGGTGTTCAGGTATTTGTATAAGAAGAGCGTGGACGGAAAGTGGGGAAAAAGAACTAGGAGGCTTACTAGCAAATAAACGGCTAGAAGTGTGGGCGGCACGGCAACAAAAAGCATTAAGCGATAAATCAGAGAGGCCGAGGGGATTCTACGGATGACAGCGATGGAAAAGAAGCCGGTCCTCTGTAACTGGCGAAAGGGCAAACACAAAATAGGGTGGGAGAGGTTTTATCATAAGTCAAGGAGAAGCGCGTTACTGTTCAAAGCGAGGTCAGTTTGCCTTCGAACGCGTTGTCATAAAGCGAGATTCAGTAAAGAAGAACAACAATGTACCTACTGTGGGGGAGTTACGCAAACAATGGGGCATGTTCCGAGGGATTGCGGTGATATCCCCACAAATATACGCGTGGGTACAGGCCTACGTGAGCCTTGACGTTTCATGGATAAACATGGAAAGCTGAACACGTCCGCGATATAAGCAAGTAAGATACTGTTAGAGTATTGGTGGAAGAAAAGTAGAGGCAAAAGACAGAAATAGTGGGAAAACGAGGTCATTCTGCCTGGAGAGGCAGAGAGATGGAACAAAAATTTATACTTGTTTATGCTATATTATGATCTATTTAATTGAAGTGGATAAGGCACTAGGCCAACATAAAAAGAAAGGTTTCTGTTTATTTTTTTTTCTTGCAAGCCTGGTGGCACATATGTCAACACACAGTTATAAAGGGGACGCTGATAGCATCCACGCATCCAGTAAATATTGGCTATGCGTTATGACCTCTACATGCATTTTCAAGAAAAAAACTTCTTGCTGTATAGGACAACGAGAAGCTGAATATTTAAAGGGAATGTCTACCGCATGCAGAAAAAAATATATGTTTGTGGCTCAAACTAAAAGATCGTTCATCACATCGACGGGAACGAGCATGCTTTCGTGCCAGAAAAAAAGGAATTATATTACCTTGATCTTTAAGGTCGCTAAGATATTACCACTAGCGTCACTCAAAAGCGAATGTGGTCAATCTTGACAATCTATTGGTAGGACAAGAAATCCTTGCAGGTACTCATATTTTGCTTAGAAACAAACACGTTTAACTTCAATTGGTATATTATGCACTTGCGGCAGCTTCAGGTAGCGCCAGAGCCCAATTCCTGCTATTTTTCTCTCACGCGCTGAAAGAGGCGCCTGGGGGCGCTGTCGGAGGTGTATTTGCTTGCCTTCCTGCTAACGGCGAAGAAAACGCGACCACGTCGTCAGCCGCCCACCATGAGAGCAACAAAAAAAAAAGTGTGTGCGTGCCTAAAACGACCATTGAGGTATTTCTTTGATTATTGACCAAACTGGATGAAGCCTGCAAAAACCGCACGCGGATTCTGTTTTCAACTTTCCCCGGCACTGAGAAGTGTTGTGGGCATTCATCCCACCGATGAAAGCAGACATAACTCGGACAGAAATATTGTGTTTTAAAAATTTTTATGCAGTTTCTAGAGAAGCCGCTGCAACGTTAGACACTCCACATGGTACGCTTTCTATTGCGACACAAAACAGGAGAGCAATGAAAGATGGTAGACAATCAATTTAAGATATTGAAAGAACACAAAACTTCACGCATGTGCTGATCGTAACCTTTTCAACGCTGTTTTGGATAATAGAATTATAGGTTGTAACCCGGCTGGACGTGCAGCCATCATATAACACCCGTGATCACGTGGCACGTTACGTCACGCATCTCTTTATATAGCACTAACCCAACTGCAATAAAGTTGTTGTTCACCCGACTGTAGGCCTCGCTACATAGTGGCAGCGGAACCCACCTGAAGCATCAATGGCGTCGGCGTTATTACCACCCCTGGCCCATGGAGGCCTCACAGGACCCTTGGATCGCCTGGAAAACTTAGAAAAGTGAGTTTCTGCTGTTTTACACTGCTACGAAGTTGAACACACAGCCAAAAGATGTTCAAACAGCCACTTTGCTAGTTACCATAGGCGAAGAAGCTCGAAAGACATACAATATATACCTTCAAGTTCGAAAAAGCGGAAGACAGAAATGATGTGGAAGTTCTGATTAAAAAATTTGAAGAGCACTACAGCCTCGCGACCAACTTGACATTTCAGGAATTTCTTTTTGGTTAGAGAAACAAAAAAAAAACAGGTTAACCATTTAACGAATGGCTAACAGAACTGCCTGTGTTTGCGAAGAACCAGGAATTCGGGAGTCTGGAAGACCGCATGTTGCACAGCCGAATCATTCTGGGCACAACGGATAAGAGCCTCCAGCAAAGATTGATAGCGAAAACCCGACGTACGAAAAGATCGTCGACATGTGCCGAGCGCAGGAACAAAGCAAAGAGCACTTCAGAGAGATAGGTGGAGCCACAGAATCAGGTTAAGGCACCCTAGTAAATGCAGTCGCAATAAGAAAAAAATCGCTACTACAAATGTAGGGGTCAAATGCACCGCAGTCACATGTGTCCAGCGAAAAGGAAAACATGCCGAGAGTGTGGAAGGTTAAACCATTTCGCTAGAGTATGCAGGTCATCCAAGTACCCGCAAAACGTCAGCCAACAAGTACGAGATCTGTGAGCAGAAGATGACTTTTTTCTACAAACGTTGACTGTCGGCGCGATCACCAGTGGTGACTGGAGCGCAACTGTGTACACCGAGGACTATCCCATCACATGCAAGCTAAATAACGGAGCAAACTGCTGTGTTTTTTCAAGAAGCAATGATTCGAAATTGCCAGATAAACTTCACCAAGCTTGCAACGTTAAACTCACAGCATTTTTTTTTGGGCACACAACAGCCGCGCACGCGCAAGTTCAGTTGATGCTTTCAGCTAATGACAGAACCAAAGAACAAACATTTTTCATTGTCGATGAAGACATCCCTGCCATTCTGAGTGGTGCAGCAGCTTGGCTTCATCTACCGTATGCGAGACTTGCAGTATGAACTACACCGACCAGTACAATCTTTACAGGCTTACGTCATGCATCTTTTTATATAGCCCTAACCCCACTGCAATAAAGTTGTTCACCCGACTGAAGGCCTCGTTACATAGTTTACTATATCAGAGGTGAAGCTCCTTACAGCGGCACCCGTTCGTCCCTCGTAGTCATAGTGGTAGTGTGTAACCAGTATTACATTTCGTCTGTGCGTTCCTGAACAATAAAAAATTCGCAGCGTGCGCGTTAACTAAAAGCCGAACTCTCCTGTTTCTCATTCCCCCTTAGCAGCCATTTGCATGTAGATTGAGCACTATCTGACACGAAAGGGTTGCTACGTTATACTCGCTGGGCGTAAAATACTTGGTTTTAGAAAGGTTTAGCGAGCGTTTGACCGCAGTACCATGAATAATACAGTGAACTAGTATATACCATGAACTCGAGGCGGTTAAAGGTGGGAAGTACATGAAGCGCAAGCCGTAAGAAAGTGTGCGTGTGCCAACTCTCCGTCAGTCCTTGGAATGTCCACTGGATGGCGGCGCTTCTATATGAGGAATATATGATAAAAAGATGCGAGATGGTGGTACTTGGAGTGTTGAATAAGTGGACGAACGGACACATGAACAGATGCATGGAGGAACGCACAGATTGCTGCACGGACGGATGGACGCATGGACCGACGCATGAGTGGGCGCATGGACGAAAACAGGGACGGACGCACATATGGACGTGCGGACGCACGAACAGACGCACGCACGGACGGGTGGATGGACCCACGGGCGGCCACACGACGCACACATGGACGGACGGAAGCATGAACGAATGGACGGACGGATGCTTCGCCCCACTCTCCATCATTCACTGCGTGGATATGCTGCTATTTTTTATAATTTGTTCTTGTGAGAGTACTATCGACATTCCACTGTGTATGGTTATCAGGTGTAAAAATGTTGCGTTCTGCGAGGACGTACGAATTGCAACACAAAAGCAATGCAAGCATATACTATAACGAATGGACTCTACGCTTATACTGTATATAAAAAAGTGTGCTTGAAAAAATTTCTTAATTTTTTTATATACGCGAAAATCTCTATAGGAATCAGAAGATTTCAAGGCGAAAGTTGATATAAATAATTCTCAATTTTATGCCACCCAGTTTTACGATTCGATATCACCCAACACGGGAGGCTCCGTGTGCGGTAGACGCGATAGACTTAATGTCCAGGCCACCCTTGCAGACATTTCGCATTTTCATCTGTGGGTTAGTGGCACATACAATTCCACGGTAGGTTTTGGGTGTATCTACGTTATGTTATCGGATTTGGAAGGCAATTAAAAACCAGTTTGTCGACTTTAGAATCATCCTGAGTAAAACAAATATTGGGATCGTTGTCACAATTTAGTTAAATGAGTTTTGTTGTCTTGTTTAACGAAGTGAAGTAACGGCGAGAGTATTTCATCTTGGCGACACGGCAAAATACTTAATCACCTATGTTCTAGACAAAACGCTTGTTCTAATCACGAAGTGATGTTAACAAGTGAAGTAAATGAATACGGCATTGAATCGGCCGTATTACATTACGTCAGTGTTTTTCGCAGTTCACGCCACATTCCTTCGTCCCTTAAGAACAAAGGGGGCACCTGTCTGGAGCCTTTCTTCAGAAGGTGCTTAAGATTTTTGTGCAGTTTCCACATGCTAACGATCATTCCATATATTAAAACCAACCCTAGTACATCTTCATATATGTTTATTAATCGTATTACTCATACGCGATGAAGCAAGACAACGAGGGCACGGAGCGTCACAATTATTGAATACGAAATGGACCATCGAGCATGACCTTACAAACAAAACAATAGCGCTAGTGAACTACTAATATACTTAGACTTGTATAGCACTGAAAAAATGAACACCATCACCAGGTAAGTTAGGAGCACTTCCAAATCACAAAAGCCGCTAAAAATCGTACTGGTTTTTTCAAGATCTCCGTTTGGAGATCGCACATGAAAGCTGAGCGCACAGACAAAATGTGCTCACCCATAAGGTGAAATGAATCGTCGTAAAAAAAAGGAAGTATATGAAGTCAAATGAAATTGTACCCAATTCTCTTTTACGGTGGCACACAAAAGCAACAAAAAAAAAACAAGTGGCATTTTTATATGTGCAGCCGCGAGAAAAACCGCCTCCGTGATGATTCAAAGACCACCACGATGATGGGGGCCTGTCCGTGCAGCCAGTGTCACTTTGTCACCACACTTGGCACCTGTTGCGTGGGTTCATCACATCGTCTTCCTTGCAGTGGAAGACGGATGCAAATGCCTGCAAATGAGAGCAGAAGCCAAAAATTACCTATAATTAAGATACCACTGAATTCAAAATGTGAGCGCAGATGCACGTTCGTTTTCATTTAGCGATACAAGATCGAAGTAAAAGGTTTAAGAGGGATCTATGAGTGCGCGGTTATAGGGCACTCCTTTTCAAGTTTCAAGGGCGCCATGCACTCTCTTAATATTCGTGCTGTACATTTTTTGCTGTTCTCCCGCACCAAGTCCAAGGTGCGCTGCAATAACTGATGGGTGATTGAAGATGTGCAGAGAAAGAAAAAAAAAGGTGAAAGATAAGAAGAGAGGAAGAGAATGCACGGTAAGAAAGCGAGTGTTTCCCTTCTGCTATGAAGGTACGGTTGATAGCATAGCTCAGCTCTGTATGATACATCATAGCAAGGAAGTGGGAAAGAGAAGCAAGTGTAAAGAGTGGGAAGGAAGAAAGTAGAGAGTAAAGCACGGGATATAAAATGTGAAGAAGACACAGAAAAGCAGGAAGAAATGCATGAGGTACAACTTAGTACTTCACTTGTCAGCGAACAGTTACAAGATATTCATGTACGATGTTGCCAATTGAATGCTGTTATAACTCTTTTGCCACTTTTCCCGTTAAAAATTTTGGACAAAGACCATCGAACCACACCTTCTTGTTTCTCATGATATCCTGTTTTTTCATTCACCTCGAAACTGCACTTGTGCTAAACATTCTTATCTCATCACCAGCAACTTATCCTTGTTAGTAAATTGAAAAATGGATGACAGTCTTGTTTTACATGTACCAATAAAACATCTTCACCAGCCTGACTGTGGCTATGGCAAAGCACATGACTTATATATATATATTTAACTAGGTGTTGTATTTGGTGCGGTCAAAGCATGTACTAGGTAATTAGTTCTTAGTGATTAATACAACTACTGACCGAGACGAGGTGATTAGAAGTGAGATGCAAAAAGACATAAAATTATGTTTGTATGATTACACAAAGTATTTGCTCTGAATATTTTCTGATGGAATTGAGAATACTATCAACATTTATGGCATACTGGTTTTCATAGGTTTCGGTCTGGTAATGGCGAAACCTTCTGGGATAAGGCCAAGTATCACCGCATTACTGAAACATGTCCACTTCAGAAGAAGTGAAAAAGAAATAAAGTGGTATTTTTTAATAAAACTACACCCTCTTCTGTCCATTGCTGAGAAAGGCTCCGCAGCCGATACACACACCAGTGCAGCGGAAGAACACTCACCTAGTGATGGCTCAGTTAGGGAAACACACAATAGGCGGAAGGGTGGCGCAGGCCGATGTCTTTGCGTTTTATCGTCAGAAAGCATCAGCAGTACATACAAAGGCATGTCAAGCTGGAAGTAACCATGACTTCTTCCCTCTGGAAAGCAGTTTGCTCGCGCTAAAGTGCCGGTGTGCGACTGCTTACTTGATTGTTCCTTCGCAGTATGGGCCTAGCTGTACCCTTGTTTCATTGCTATAGGGCTACACACCTTGTTTCACAGAAATTTCGGTCTTGGTTTCGATGCATGAGTCAGTGCTGGCGTCGTTGGTTGTCAGTGTGAATTGTGGGAAGAATGTTATTTAGCGTGGGTAGTCTGCTTCGGTACGAAAAACGAATACAATTGTACCATGTCGAACGCTGCCTCATACACTCGTCGTGGGTCTTTCGCGCCTTCGTACGAAAAACAATGGATAGTGGGTCCTACTCAAATGTAGTACGCATTACAGTATAATTTGACAACTTCATGAGTTACGTGCGCAAATGTTGCTTTAGCGAAGCCAGGCTTAAAAGAATAATTTCTTAGCGCCGAGAAACAAGAATATACGAATAAGGGAAGACACTCATGTTTATCGTCTGTCCTTGTTTTTCGGCGATAAGAAGTCATTTCGTCATCTCATACAAGCTCGACTACGACTACATTCTCCGAAGGCAGGCTAGTAACTCAGAAAGTGATGTAAATTGGTCCCGCTTACAGTACCGCGTGCAATACTGTTGAAGGTGAAACGCGAGCGTCCTTGAAGTTTTATTACGAACTATTGCTAGGACACAATATCTAAGGCTGCTAGATAGGCCATTTGTTGCGTCTTACAGCCTTGGTGTCCGGAACTCGACCCTGAAACTACACACATACCCTGGAGTTCATAAGAGCCACGTTGAGCCGTGCAGACGGTGACAGAGCCCTATCCAAATCCGTCGATGCTGCCAGGTCCACTAATCGCGGTGCGTGCTCGCAGTGAGCCACCGCGTAGTTGACGAAGAAGAGCTCGAGGGAGTTCTTGCCTGGCAGCTCCACGATGTTGGGGCCATCACGCAGCTCAGGGTACTAGAATGACAAGAACGGAGGTGCAAACACACATTGTGTAAACATCATTACACAATTTAGCAAAGATTTGAGTGAAACCTGTACAGGTGTATTATTGAGTGGTAGCTAAATATTAAAAAGTAATCTTCAATAGCTCCGTTGTTATAACATGGGAAGCGTTGTCGGTTGAGCGACAGGTGTTTGTCTCAACCCTTACATTCGTTACTCTGCATTTTACCGGTGTCACAACCGAAGCGAAATTGTCAGTAAGTCAAAATTTCGTGCACCCCACCCTGACACATTTCCGTGCGACGAAAAAACAACCACTGAGGTTCCTTGAGCTGGCATAAATATAGTCATGAGCAATACGACAAAGAACCGCAGAATCGTGCCTCATTAAAAATACTTGCATTGTACTGACATGTACGTGGCGTGTTTTTGTTGTGTAATTCTGACTGCTTTAATTACTAATTTTTTCCAGGGTCGTAAGCGAATGGAATGAACTGATCAATGATGTGGTGTTCACACCATCACTAAATTTGTTCATGTCCCATATTGTGTAACGTGTGTATATTCTTTTTCATTATTAACGATTGTACTTGGGGTGTTGTTTAAAAATACTTGAAGCGTACTTTATCCGATATTTTTTATTTATCGTTACTGCAGGCCAATATGCTGGCCCACGCAGGAGGGGCAAATACAATAATACAATGACAAATCATTCAAAAAAGACTAACAATGCAAGAAGAAAAACGTATAGTGTAAGACGCTTGCTTCGCAAAACAATTTACACAAGTGATAGCAACGAAAAAATCTTAAGAGAATAACAGAGTGCTACACACAGCATGGGATTCACGACACAATTGTCAGAAATGTTTAAACACTGATCATATTTATACTAAATATTAAGAGAAATGGTTTTCCAATTCTTTAGTAAAGTTTTCCGATTGTATGACGTGAACAGGTAAAGAGTTCCATTCTTTTATGGTGCGCGGAAAAACAACTGTTCATGTGAGATTTGGTTTTGGCGAATATAGTCGTGAGAGAAAAGCTGTGTCTGTGTCTAGTCGACCATGTGTTTAGGGGTACTGAAAAGTGAGGCATCTGAAGGCTAATTTTCCCTTTTATTATGTTGTGCAGGAACTGTAGGCGACTAAATTTACGGCGATGTTCTAGTGATCTTATTTTAATGGTAAGCATTAGAAGTGAAGAAGAATGTTCTCTTTTGTATTTTCCAAAAATAAATCTAACTAACAGCCTTCTTCTGCACATGCTCCAAATTGATGATGTCTTTTTTGGTGCTAGGATACCATACAACCGCTGCGTATTCAAGTTTTGAGCGCACAATTGCGTTGTATGCCAAAAGCTTTGTACTCGCCGGAGCTTTGCTAAGCTTTCTTTTAAAAAACCACAATTTGCGCAAGGCCGAACAGCATGTAAGAGATATATGATCTGACCAAGTAAGTAAGATATTTGCGTTATCTTTGCACAATATGTTGTTTTCTTTTAGGGGCGAAGGTCCTTACGCGTGGGTCGTACGTTTCATGTCGTCGTCGTCGTAGTATTAGCCAGTTTCAAGGTTTCAAAACGCTGCAACAACATATCCATGGAGTCAATGATGATGAGTGGGGCAAAGTGTCCATCAGTTCATCCGTGCTTCCATGCTCCAGTCCGTGCGTTCGTCCGTTCGTTTGCTTCACTCCACTCATCATTCACCTAGTTTAAATGCTGTGAATTTTTTCTCCTGTAGTTCATACTGTTTTTTTTTTCGCCCCACGAGTCGTATCATGTAATTGTATCTCCTTCCGCAAAAAAAGGAATAGGTGGTTGCAGTATTTGTAAATAAATAAAAAAATGTAGTATTATTCTTTGCGTCCACTCTTGCTTAAAGTGAAGGGACTATTCAGAATTTCTAAATAAAGAAACGTACTTCGCTGCATAATATTTGTTTTTATTCGAGCGTTGAGTGATATGAACACGTTTACGGATGCTAGCTGTTTTCACCTGCCTCGACTTTTTAAAAGTTACTTCAGTGGTACAGTGGCTTAGGGGAACACGTTAGTAACGTTCGTAATGGCAAAGATGGCTTCCTGATGCTATAAGTGAGCACGCGTGGGTGTACTCCGCAGTTCGAAAGCACCACAGCTCTCGATAGGATTGAAGAAAAGCACAAGTACATAATCTGTTAGGCTGTTAAGTTGGCATGAAAGGAACCCGTGCGTAAGCAATTGATTCATCAGTTACTGTGTCAGAAAGAGAGCTCTATTGTGGAGGTCAGCACAGCAGGCACGGAGGTTGTTGAGGTTTAGTTGCATCTTTGCATATCTTTGCAGCTGTTTTCATCTTTTTTTGACTATTTTCTGCTCACTCGGGCATTTATAGTAGCCTTCTTGTCAGTAAAAGTTTAGTTGGAAATCAGCGCTTGTTGCGTCTTTTTCAGGTTCGTTTGGTGTTATTTTCGTGCTGTTAACCTTAAGTTCCCGGAGCATAGGCAGAAATACTTTTCAGGGTTGGGGAAACTTTCTTGTAATTGTCACTTTTTGTGCTGTATGTAATAAGAAAAAAAATTGAGGGCCCGAAGTGCTACCCCCTAGCTAACGCCACTGCAGTGTTACCTCATACGATGGTTCTTACTATTCAAAACACAACGCAACAAGGTGAAATTATGACGCAGATATAAAGATACAGTTATAAAGATGTAAAGATAAAGATGCTTAATCAGACAACTTTCAGTTTCACACGTCGCACGCAAAGCCCCCAATTACCAGCAAACTAAACAAGTAGAGTAAATACCATGGACCCGACACGTGAATCCACAAATGGGGGCATGCAATCACAAGCGGTGATAGCTATCCCGAGAACGCACGCGTACGGCTTCACTCAAGGAATGCGCAGCCTCCAATAAGTGCCGAGATGAGCGAATGACAAAACCTGAAGTCTGGTATTTACTCACACTGTTATCTATCTGCTTGTTCCCTGCATACATGATGGCAATAGCTACACATTGCCCGCGTTAATCAAGAACAGGTCCAGCTTTCTTTCAGTCCTTTTCTTTTGTCTTCAGTACTCACTTCAGTCAAACAATATAGTCAGCCTAAATATTTTTGGAACAAAGCAGCACCCGGGCTTTCCAATACATGAGACACTCATATCATCTTAGGATTTACGCCCCAAAACCACGATATAATCACAAGAGACGCCGTAATAGATGACTCTGAAAATTTTGACCATCTCGCGTTCGTTAACGTGTATTGGCATCGTATACAGTATGCGAGCCTCCACCGTTTCGTATGCATCGAAATGCGACCACTGTGGTCGGGATCTAATCAGTGACGTTATGATCAGCAGCCGAGCACCGTCTGCGCTACGCCATCGCGGTAGACTACAAGACACTAAACGAGAACGGTCCGTGCCATGTTATACCAACACTACAATCCACGAAACCATACAGATATGTCTTATGCCTCGCCAATATTTCATCGCCGCAAATCGTCTTTCTATATTTCCGCTCCTCAATACCTTCCATTCAATTTTGTGGTCCGCAAAAAAAAATAACGGAAATGAAATGCGGTCGCAGTGTTTATTCAAACGAGGGGATGCGCCATACGAAGAGGTGATAGCCACATGCACCAGTCTTGATGTGCCCTTCCGTGTGCTGAGCAACACACGGCAGGGCACACGAGGAATGACGTTCCATCAAACATCGAAAACACTCATCTTGTAGTCGGTTCAGCAGAGTGTCTTTTTTTGTTTTAGACAGTTTTTGATGGTCGCCATGCTTTTTATTAGTGTCTGACTTTTGTTAATATATGAAACCATCCCCACATCGGTTTGTTATCACCAGCAATTATGGGCGCAGATACCTGTCCTAATGCATACTACCCTCCCGGTGAGTAGTTTCGTGCAATATGGAAGAACTGTGTTGTTTCTATCGGTAAGTAGATGCCATTGCATCTGATAACGAGAGTAAGATGTTCTGCTTTCTTACAGATACGCTTAGGCTTTTATTACATATGGGAGGTAATCAAGAGAACTTTCGGGTCTGTTAAAGTCGCAAAGAAGCTTCGCTTAGTCATCACAGGCATAGGAAGCATTAGTGTTGAACCCCATCTTTCAAAGTTTTTTTTTAAACTTTGCATCAGTGCCCATACATTAATGGCAAAGACGTTAAAAAATACTCTCTCTTTGGGGACGTACTTATAGCCTTTCCATTTGACTGTCATACCCGATAGCCTAAGTGTTTGCTTTCGGGCCTTTAAAAACTGCAATTACGGGGAGACGTACTCTAGAATCACTTGTAATGCATCTTGCATAGCCCATGCAGACAGTGTTGGAGAAAAAAAGCTGTCCTCTATGTCAAACGTTACAAGCAAGGAGAGTGGAATAGCGACTTGCGAAATAGCGGCTTAGAATACGAACTTGGCAAATGAGTTAGGGAATTAGAATAACAGAATCGATGTAGTTGGTAAGCAGTGTTATCAATATACTGGGCGTGCCGACAAGTACATACGAGACAGAATAAGCAGCATTTGTGGTGCGTTCACTTCTCTCGTGTGTACGTTTCTTTACGCCCAATTTTTTAACACCAACAGTCTTATGCCACTTGTTGGCCCTTCATTGCCTCATTTCCGCACCAGTGCAAAACGCGTACAGATTTTCCGTAGGGTCACCTAAATGTATATTGCTCAGCAGCTACTGCTTTAATGCGGTTTATGTTATCATCGTTTGCAAAACGGTGTAATTGTCATTCTATGACGGGTTATCTTCTATTGGGCCATCCGTGTAAAATAGAAAGAGTAGTCAAACGCTCGTAAGCGGATTCTCCTCACCTTTGCGAGATTAGTCCTGTAGAGCTCGAACAAAGGCTCCACAACAGCAGTGTCGACAAAGAGATCGCTTGAGCGGGCCGATGCCTTGCGGTCTCCCGTCAAGTTGGCATACTGCTCAGCTAGGCAGTGAGTAGCTTCCTCTCGGTGTCGACTCAGGGAGACAGAGTGCCCTGCGGAACCCTGCTGGCCAGTCTTTCCCACATCCAAGGACTGCTGGCTACCGACCACGACGCTCAGCAGGGCGCGAACGACGTCGGAGCCCACGACGGGTACAACCAGAGGGTCGAGGCCAATGAGCATCGCGGATAGGAAGGAAACCAGGCTGGGGGATATGAGCAGAGTGTTTCGCGTCTCGAAGTAGTCGGCCCGTGGACTGACGCGCAGCGGAGGCCACCGCGTCTCCAGGTTCTCTTCGGCTCGCTCCGGGTCACTCCACTAAAGCGCGTTGGTCGCGTTCTGCCGGATAACATACTCCTCGAGAAGGCTCGGTGCAGCCCTCGAACTCGACGAAACGCTACTGGTGGTTGTATTCTTGGAGCTTTTGCTCTGCGAAGAGAAACCGCCAACTTCCTCATAAGTCTCACCAGAATGCCGCATGGTCGTGACGGAGACCTACTGCTTATAAATAGTGGATTGTTGAGAAGATTCGTTGGGAAATGCATTTTCACACATGTGAAATTTTTTTAAAGATATCACATAAGCCATGAGCTGGCAGATACGACGCCACCCAAGCGGGCTCCCGAGAAAGCTCGCGGATTCAGGTCTCATATTGCCTATGGATAGCCTAATACTTTACCTTAATCAGGACGACACTTTTATCGTGTGAGAAGCGGTTTTTATTTTTTTCGTTTGCGCATACATACGCTAAATATGATTCGCCTCCCTGGGGCCCAATTAAGTGCGGGAGCGCAATTTGAGCGAATTGATTGTAATTTACGCTCCAACGGAAAACGATGAGAAGAAACACAGATTACTGTGTCAGGCATCTGAGGGGCTCCATTGTATGATAAGGTAGTGAGAGATTAAAGCCCAAGGTGTACCTGACCGTTGCAAAAAGCATTCTTTGCAGTTTTGCAGTGTCTTCCAAATCTGCCCATCTTTGACTGAGTGACGATTTCATTCAATGTAATTCAATAGTGATGTAGTGATATCAATCGCACGTTTTTGCCACATCTGATGTCAGAGGGTGGAGTCATATTTTTGCAGTCCTTGCATTCACGATGGCGTTAGATTTTCACGTTCTATGAGGTTTCTAAGACTTTGGCAGAAATATAAAAAAGCTCAATTTCTTTAGCGTGACCATGGCCTTTCAACAACGGTGTCATGTCTATACTTTCAGGTGCGATAACACAGATGCTGAGGGAAACACGAAAAAAGCCCACTTGCCCTCGCGGAGCCCCGCGCCTTCGCGAGCGAAAGGCCTGCTGTGGTACCGGCTGTCGAAGCACCGTAGTACCGCGACAAACGTTCTACGCTGTCATCGGGCTCTTCGAGAAAGACTACTCGCAATGCGTCGAGCCTCTGCAGCACTGTCCGCAGCTCGGCCGTTGTCGTCCCCGTAGTGTGGTTGCGCAGCAAGGTTGCTATCTGCTCACGTGCTCCGTCTACCATGGCTCGCATGTCACCCTCGTACCTGCACTCAGAAAGAAACACACTTCGTCTATCAGCTTCATTTACAACGATAAAAACCCGTCGATTGATGCGAAAAAATTAATTAGCGGGCCTGGTTGGTCAGTGCACTGATTGGCATAAACGTTTACACAGCGTGTAAAGTAAACATGCAAAGGTACCATCGACTTTCCTTCGTCTCGCACAAAGAATTGTAATAATAAAAGCATTCAGTCCCGCTGTGCTGGTCTAGCGGTTATGGCACTGGAATGCTAACCCGAAGGTCATGGGATCAAATCCCGGCTGTGGCGGCTGCATTTTTGATGGAGGCGAAAATGTTTGAGGCCCGTGTGCTTAGATTGAGCTGCATGTTAAAGAACCTCAGGTGGTCGAAATTATCGGAGCTGCCCACATAATCATATGGTGATTTTGAGACGCGAAACCCTGATATTAATACTATTAGTAATTTAAAATTTTATTCTTCATATTACAACACATTTACAACTAGTGACGTCACTTACACTTTTCTTGGAACAATTGTCCGCTGGTGGTCATAAATATCGAGCCTAAGAAACGAAACTAGTGCTTAAGATTTCTCCTTCTTTCTATAATTATATAGCGAGGGTATCGTGCTGGCACACTTGATGCTTTCAGGTTCACTGCGAGGACACATTGGTCAGCTGCCAGCTCGTAATAAGATCACGTGCAACGTGGTGCCAATAAGCAGGCAAAATGCGTATCACAGTGACCGTCATGACTACTGGCGGCACTGACTGATGCCCCCGCCTTTACATTCACAAACATACTCCACAAATGGAAGGGGGAATGACCACTACGGTAGCTCAGTTGGTGGAGCATTGGACGCGTCATGCGAAGGACGCAAGTTCGGTCTCTGCCACGGCAAGTTATCGTTTCATCCACTTTTTTTCTTCATATTCACATTGCATTTACTCTAATAATACCATCTGCTATACTTTCCTTGGCATGACTGTCTGTGTGTTCGCATTATAATTGTGTCTAACAAAGAGAAACGAGTTCTTGAAGTTCCACTTCTTTCTTTCTTTACAAAAATATATAGTGTGTACAAAAATGAGTATTGGTGGTTCCATATTTTCTGAGGCAGTATTATGATTCTCATGTACAATGATTCCTATGTAGGATATTTAGGTGGCACATTTCATATTCTACTCATGAAATTGCTTGTGGAACATGTTAGCATGTGAAGCATGCAGCGCACGGAGACACGGCACAAAAAAAGCGACAAGACCGACAACCGCTGCGCTGCCTGGCAACCATGTTGTTTTTTCTCGAATTGAACTAGATTGGGAGTGCAGCTCTTGTGATGTAAGCATGAACTATCACCAACTCGGCCAACTTCAAAGTTACTGCGGCTTGTGGGGTAAGTACGGCATACCACAATCGAATAATGCACAGACGACTAAGACCATTGAAACAAACGATGTTGCATGCCCCCTTTGTTTACGGAACTGGCAGGGACAGAGGGGCGAGTTGTTCTTAATTTTATAACTGTTTTTTAGGTCATCTGTCTCCAACGCTCTTACTTCTTCTGAACTTTGAAGTACCACTTAATTAGTTCCCCGCATATGTAACAATTCGTTTATGGCACCTAGAGGGTCACTAATTTCTAAAACCAGCGTAAAGCACTGACTTGTAGCTGTTTCCTTCGCTGGTGTCGCGACTGACTGCATGGCGGGCGAGAGACAGGGCGCCATAGCGGTAGGTTCTCGCCAGCAAGTGAACACATGACTGGAGCTCTTCAGGTACCTGCGTTGTTTCATAGAGTTATTATCGCAACCACTGGGAAAAAAACTAGTAGTTGTTCTGTGTAAGAATACAGCAGATGAGCGAAGCTCCTTCTGAAATGGGACTCCAACGACCACGCGCCTGATTTCATTGCTGGCTTTCATGAAGGTGGTAGGGTGATGACCGAGTGGGGATTGGGTGGGGAGAGTGTTTGATGCGCTCGGTGGAGAGAAGTAATTGTCTGGTGATGTCCTCAATCTTATGAACTACTTTTTAAGCAATGCCAGGATACGCCATGACTGGAAAATAACCGGAGTAGTTCCCAAGTTAAAAAAAAGGGCACCAAGTTACTTGGGTAACAGCTGAACAAACTTGATCATATCTACTTATTCCCAATCAACCCTTTCACTACCACGAATTGAAGAGAGAGTTGCACCAAATTGGCCGAGAATTTTTTCCCCACACGAGGAAGTACTTTGGTGTTACTATCATACGTAACGTAAGTTGGAGGGAGCATGTTACCAACATTTGTGGATACGCTCAGCGAAAGCTGGGATTGCTACGACGCATATTCAAACAGGCATCTCCTGAGGGAAACGTAACAACAAAACTATATTTTTGAAGTGACGACGAAACCAGGCATTCTGCGTGACAAGATGATCTACCAGTGAGTGAGACTGTTGCTTGAAACTACATCGAAAAAAAAAACGCAATATGAAGGTCGCATAGTGAAAGCAGTTTCCTTATAGCATGCAATTGTGCGTGGCAAAACACGGAATCACGTCCGACGTAAAGACACGCTAGGTGCGCAAACATTGGTTATTTTATTGGTGCACCCATTGCAACGCTAACGAATATTTCGTTGTCATTAGCTGCAAAAGCATGAGCAAAGAAGGCAGCTGTATATAGCTTCGGGTGTTGCGCTGAGGACGCGTGGTTGACCTTTCACTGATTTGCGAAAGGAACGATAATGGCGCAGTGCGTTCTTAACAAGTGTACTTGCAGTAAGTATTCCAGGATAAATTTAAAATCCCAATGTTCAGTGGAGAAGCTAGAAATTCAGAAGGCGATGCGTACGGGGTGAATTGCGCCATGGCGTTTTACTATTAAAGGCGAAGCTAAAGTGTACTCCAGCGTTCTGTTCTTATGGTGCCATTTCTGTTCGTTTAACAGGTGCATACCTTGCAGCAGAGCATTTAGAAATGCCCAAGACGAACATTTATAAACGTCTTTATGGATACCGGCAAAGCTGTCCTTAATTCACGTAGAGAACTGAGCTCTGAAAGGTAGCCTTGTTGCTCGCAAATTTCAAACGTCATAATGAAAGAAAGGCTTTGGCTTTAGCTTGTTCTTCAGCTCACTCTTTTTTCTCTGAAAACTAATTTGTGTCTTGGGATAAAATTGTGATTGCTACGATGACTTTGCTCACTGAACTTGTATGTTCTGTACCAAATAAACTGAACAAGGGTATGGGATCACCACCGCTGTAGCTCAGTTGGTAGAGAATTCAACGTACTCTATCAAAGGTCGCTAACTTGGCCCCTGTTCTCGCAAGTTATCTTTTCGTCGCCTTTATTTTCTTCACATTTACATATCACTTACTAGAGATAACACATATATAGTTGCTTTGGCTCTGCTGCAGGTAAGTTCTGATTATTTATTGTCTAACGAATAAAGCGAGCACTCAAATTCTCCTTCTTCGCTTCCGCCCCAGGCTTTCTAAACGTGTCGCATACCTAAAGAACACAACCTTTGCTGCTTATCGTTTTATATACACAAAACGACATTACCTAGGTTTTTGACATAATTTCATTCACCCAATCATCAAGGCTAGCTTTGCATTGAATATATTTTCCTATTGCTATTAGTTTCTATAAGATACGCTATCAACCTATTCACATTTATTTATTTTCTTGCTGTTTGCTTTCTCACACGAGATCATTTATTCTGTTATTTCAAGGGACAAAGAAATCAGTCTTGCTACCTTCCCGTATGTATATATAAATTGTCTTAAATGCCTTAACTATCTTTTCGTCTTTAAAAATAATTTATTTGCATTGTCTTTAATTTCCTTCTCTTACAATGCTGTTATGTGATGACTACTTGACTGAATTGCAGCTTTTAGGCACTATAATTTGCTAAGTAATTGTACTAATATTTAGTGTACTTTTTATTACGGGTTGTCCTAGTATCCTCAGCAGATCATACTCTAGGATGTGGAGCTTTTTTTCACTCTACTCTATTGTCATGTTGATGCTAACAACAAGAAAACCACTTTGCATGCACCTCTGTTTTTCCGATCGCATAAAATAGCACTGAGAACAAATCCTCTGTCGAACACCATAAAATGTCATTTTACATTAGATTCTTAAGTAACAACAATGCCAAAAAAGTTCTAGTTTCAATCGATCTAACCCTTTACCCTTATCTAGACACACCAGCACATGTGCGTGCATGGCTTACTTAGCATTCACAATGAAGAAAACAGGTGGTGATGTACGCGTTGAAGATCCTTCTCAAAATGGCTAGGAAGCGCTTTCCATGTGAGGCACCACGCTTACCTGAGGTACGTGTTCTCCGTGGCTCAGAGTGATCAGTTCTTGTGCAATGCCTCCATGGGGCAAAGCGGAGGACAAGAAAACAGTCAGTGAGAAGGCCACGTAGTTGAGAAGTGCGCTGGTCTCATGGTTGTCGAGCAACGACACTAGCTTTTCCAGTTGGCCCGGGCTGTCCACCTTCAGAAAAAAAACGAGCTAACAATTAGCTGTCTGGATCGCCGCCGAACGCATTGTTGCTGTGTTCTGGACACTGGACGAAAATCTTGCCTTCCCTGGCTGTCGGTCCAGATAATTGCTTATGTGTGTTTGTGTAGAAAAATAAAGCACTTTACTTCCACACAGCTTTTTACGATCAAGAAGAAAGGAGTAACACTGACGCCCATCCATGCCTGAAAAAAACAAAAACAACAGTGGCTGCTGGACTGCCAACAAAACCAATTAGAAATATTTGAGGGCGCAATTAATAAATCGAAAGCTGTTATCTGCTGCACTGCCAACAAAACCAATTAGACATATTTGAGGGCGCAATGATTAAATTGAAAGCTGTTATGGGATCAAAACACAGATCCCGTGAGTGGTAATTGTCCGTCGCCACCGGTGTCCGTAACCACTATCACGCAAAGCGAGAAAAAATGAAGTAAATAAACACTTCAAGTACACAGTGAGATTCAAAGCGGGGGTGATGTGCGTGCTAGCCCGGTATTTTACCAGTGAGCTATGCCGGTGCTTGGAACTACGCAGCAAAATGACCCAAGCAAACTTCGTGTGGGGTAAGAAATCCCATTAATGTGCGTAATAAAGTGCTTTATACCAGCAAAAAAACAACCAAGCTTCAAACAATGCGAATTGCGTAACGAGTGTGTCTTCGAATGGTACACCCAATTATAAAACAGCGCTATAGGCACGCTTTTTCATCGTCGTTAGCCACAGCACGAAAAAATGCACAAATTCCTTGTAAGTGGGTAGGGGGTATAACGCTTCACCGAATAATTACGGAGGATGGCACAGTGAGTGTCTACAGAAAAATTATGATCTATGGTGTAGTGGGCACCCTGCTAGTTTACTTGCAGCAGTTACCCAAATAGTGTTTCAAAAGCTCTGAAAATGCGCTTTTTCATCTTTCACTGTGACTGTGCAGCGCGTTCCACGCAGGCTGGGCGGTCTTTCTGCGTTCCTGTTGATTTGTCTTTTCTAGCATGGCGTTGGCATCGAAGCAGCAAGGTAATGCGTTATGTTCGTATATTTCATGTTTGTGCGCACATATCGCGCATGAAGAATTATCAAAATTCCGAGATAAACTCTGGCTGCAGGACTTACCTGAAATCAAGTGCGAGTTGGGGCTTCTGGTGATAATTCGCGGTAACTCAAGAAAGCTCAAGGTAACTCAGGGGTGCAGGATTTACCTGAATTCCAGTGTGAATGGGGACTTCTGGTGATACATCATGGTAACTCAAGAAAGCTCAAGGTAACTCAAGGGTGCAGGATTTACCTGAATTCCAGTGTGAATGGGGACTTCTGCTGATACTTCGCGGTAACTCAAGGAAGCTCAAGGTAACTCAAGGGTGCAGGATTTACCTGAATTCCAGTGTGAATGGGGACTTCTGGTGATACTTCGCGGTAACTCAAGAAAGCTCAAGGTAATTCTAGGGTGCAGGATTTACCTGAATTCCAGTGTGAATGGGGACTTCTGGTGATACTTCGCGGTAACTCAAGAAAGCTCAAGGTAACTCAAGGGTGCAGGATTTACCTGAATTCCAGTGTAAATGGGGACTTCTGGTGATATTTCGCGGTAACTCAAGAAAGCTCAAGGTAACTCAAAGGTGCAGGATTTACCTGAATTCCAGTGTGAATAGGGACTTCTGCTGATACTTCGCGGTAACTCAAGAAAGCTCAAGGTAACTCAAGGGTGCAGGATTTACCTGAATTCCAGTGTGAATGGGGACTTCTGGTGATACTTCACGGTAACTCAAAAAAGCTCATGGTAACCCTAGGGTGGAGGATTTACCTGAATTTCAGTGTGAATGGGGTCTTCTGGTGATACTTCGCGGTAACACAAGAAAGCTCAAGGTAACTCTAGGGTGCAGGATTTACCTGAATTCTAGTGTGAACGGGGACTTCTAGTTATACTTCGCGGTAACTCAAGGAAGCTCGTGAATGAGGTTGTGAGCTTGTGTGCTATAAATGACGTAACTATGAAGCCTCAAAACGCCTAAGAATAATTTTTAGTTCATGCTGCGAATAGTAGCACTGCTTACAATTTTTTTCATTTCATGGAGTAATTTCTCAGTGTTTAATTTCTTAGATGTCACGGCTCATATCAGTTGGCAAACGGGACATATAGAAAAATACTGATTTCGCTCTCCGTGCCATAATTAAAGCCAAGCTATACTAGACCATCTTTGCACTATTAATTCATTCGAAATATTCCAGACCCAAGCAACCCGTATCATAACTTTGAATTCCCGCCGTTCTCATGCTCCTTGACTACTTAAACAATTAGCATTCTATTTATTAAGAAGTTACTTCATGTTTATTCCTGCGAGTTCATTTGTCTAAATAAATCCACGGCCGTCTGTTCATCTTACAAATGTTCATGCCTAAAAACATTCACCGAACGCGCTTCGCATCAGTAGGAAGTTAGTTATTACCACGACTTCGCAACATTGCCTCAGAATCTGTCTAGTTTAGAGAAATATATTTAGCCAGTCTTTTGTCACTTATTCTAAAGTGGCAATCCCAGCTGCATTTTCAAAACCTAATACTGCTGGCAATCTTTCTTCTGTCATAATAAATGGTGCTACTATCATTTTATCATGTCCTTTAAACTTCTATTGCAAACATAATGTACTACTTTCAAGGTATTTTGGGGCTGGTTTCATGGATCAGTTATACCTGCATTCGTTGTATAACACTGCTTATGCTCCTTATGCTAGTGATATGCGTATAAATTCCTTCATTCATTCGTTTTTAGTCGTGGGTCCACTGACAGCCCTCGCACTATGAAACTCTAGTCATAGCTCCTACTTTGCTAACAGCATACTCTACCCGTGATAATGACAGTGACCGCTGAAACTGACTGTCGAAGACAATGATGAAATAATGCTTGGGATAAAAACAGAACGGCAAGTTTTTTGAAATTTTTAACGAATGAACGATATGCTGATATCATGCAAGAATATATTTTTAGCTGAAATTAGCAGGTAAGATGCGGTGATATCGATCAAATATTCCGCAGTTTGTACAATGTGAGAGGCGGGAGGAGGAATTATTGTATGTGTAGGAATATGTGCGAGAATGTAATATAGCCACCGGAAATTTACTTTTTGGACGTTACGGCAAATATCACGTCTTGAATGACAGGCACGGGGTAAAGTTTAGTGCGTTAATCCACACGTGAAAAGTGGAAATAACAAAATTATGAAGTTAAAGCGGAAACAAAAAGCTCGTAGAAACTGGTCGAAACGCGTCTGAGCTGTCTTACCTGCACTAGAACACGTGGGTCTTCTGTTGCATTTTCCTTGACGACGATGTCGCCCATCAAAATCTGCATGTACACGTCCCATGACCAGGCCTGGCTGCCGTAGTCTTTCGCCAGGCTACTAACGCTCATGAGTGCTCCACGAACGAGATGATCATTGTTCGATGTTTCCTCTGAGACCGATGATGCCAGTGAGTGACCAGCGGTAGGCAGTCCATTTCTCATTTGAATGACACTAGATAGCTTCTCGTCGATGGCTAGCACCTGGGAGAACACCACGATGTAAAAGTGGTGAATCTACACGTGTATATTCAACTTTAGGCGTCAGTTATTTCAGCGCAAGAAGAATTGTTTTTCTCACATCTGAAAGTTGAAATTATTGAAAACGAATAACAGCGAAACCGATTGGTGTGTTTTATTTCTTTAATGAGAGAGCTCTTTACAGTAATATTACAAATAATACGTTGACCGGCCACACATAGACAAAGTACGAAACCATTTTGAGGTTGTGCACTGAATACTCTGAATACTCTGAAAAAAAAAAAGAATAAACATACCGGAGGTGTTCGAACTTTTTCAATGTGAAGATGAACACATAGTTAGAATAATGGCGGTGTAAAATAAGTTCTGAGCTCACGCGGAAACAAACTGGCGCTGCGCAATGAAGTTTTCCAACGGTAACAGCAGCCCAAAAACTTACTTATATTGGGTTTGGAGCAGAAACAGTCAAACCTAATACAAATCATGAGGGTTTAACGTTCCAATGTCAACATATAATTAAAAGACGCCATAGTGGAGGGCTGAAGACGTGCGCCCACCTAAGAGCCTCACGCATTTTTTCTTCCACCTCAAGTGCGACCCCCGCAGCCGAAATTAAATCACACTAGCTGTGGTTCCACAGTGAACCACCAGGCCAATGTGTAGGATAAAAAGACTAAAAAAAGCCGTTGAATAGAAGCCAACGTGACTGGGAGTCTGAAAACGAGCACAGATGCTGATTCGTTCGCAATAAAATTGTTTTATAAAAATGTCTCAAGTTGGTTCTGGTTCGATGAAAAATATTTTAAGACGTGCGCCACGCGTTTGAGGCACCATTCTGCATTTTAAACGCTTTAGCTCTGAATGCACAGATTTAGAATTTCCTCAACAAAGCCTAAAAATAGTCTGTAACTTGAATATAGTGATAAGGGTATAACGTTTCCACTTTCTATTTGCATACGGGTAGACAAACGAACTGCCGTCACTAATTATGCATAAGCTATGGCGGTGCATCGCGCAGTCTCCCATGGCTTACGGCATGGAAGGAATGTGTACACTATATATGAATAACCTTTACTGCGCAAAGACAGATGTAGGCATGCTGTTCTGAAGGACTCTGGATTTTTTTTTAACACCTGAGTCTTTTTTACGGGCACTAAACCTAACTACGAAAACATTCATTATCTACCCCAGTACGCCGGAGAAGCCTATGAATTTAGTTTTTTTTTCGCATACATAGAACTGCAGGGCAATCTGCGAAAGCGTACCTGAGCAGCTTCTTTTCTGAGTTTCCTGGACCTCGGCTTTAAAAGAGCGAAGCCGGCGATAATCTTACGCAGGAGAGAATCTTTGTCGTCTTGGCCCACGTGATCTTTCAGCCGCATTGATGGTGTTAACTCCGGTGCGTCGATGAAGAGGACCACGCTGTTGGCTTGTTTGCGCCGTCGCGCCGTTGTCAGCGACGGTTGAAAGATAGCCGCGAGGCCAAGCTCACGGTCCAGCATCCCCACAATGCGGGTGAGGTTGGTCGGGGAGGGCGATGACGAGGAACTCTCATTCGATGTTTTGTAAGGGTAGCCCTGGGCACAAGTTCTTTATAACGGCAGTGGATTACGCAGCATAACGCAGACACGCAATACATCCCAAGATTCAAATTTTCAAACCATTCACAGGTCCGATAGCATTTTTAAACTACAATGACACCAAGAAAGGAGGACACAAAAACCCCGATGTTCTACAACTGGCGAGGAGATTGTTTGGGCTCTACGCTCCATTGACTGGTAAAGCAGATATTTAGGGCTAAGCGGCGTGCCTATCGAAATCAAAATATTGTACGAGAATGAATTACAAGAAAAAAACTGTGTTTTCTTGATTAAGAATCCTGCAGTAATTTTGAGTTGGTATAAAAATGTAACAATAACTCAATTGAGGAATCAATACATGAGCATAACGTGTGAGTAATTTCATTATAAGATGCGTGAAGCCCCTTTTAGAGCATTCAGAGTTATTTTCGAAATGACAATGCGCTATTACAACTACGGCGGCAGCTGATCAAGCTTGTTTGAATTCTTTGGTTCATGCAACATTAAGAATTATGCAAACAGAATCGCCTGGTTCACACATGAGCAAACGATGTTGTAAATGGATGAAATCGTGTAGTTACGCAGTAGACAGTCAACTTCACGCTAAGTGATAACTACTGCCATTCAATTCACCAGACTTGAGCGGACACATGGCTTCCCTGAGCCAGACTTTTCGACACCCACCACATCAAGCGAAAGACGCCAGATCATTGACTCCCACTGCTTTTATCAAACAGTATTGTATCCTCTTGTACTCTCAAAACTACACCATTAGCGTACTGCGTTCGCATGCCTCTAATTAAACCAAAGTCTTTTCATTCTGGAGGCATACGTCACCAAGAGCGTACTTCGAGTCCGTAGTGGAGAAAGAGCTCCTCGAGCTCAGGCCCCTGTCCTCGGCTTTTCTTCTTGGAGACGCAGCGCAGGAAGAAGTCCGCTGCTCGCGACATGAAGGAGGCGTTGTGGCCGCTCACGTCTGCGCTGGCCTCTGCCTGGTGTATCTCGTGGAACATGTTCTCCAGACGGTACCTGAGTTTCAAGTTTGCGTTGCCATATTATCGCGACAGCAACTTTAGGTATATTGGAGGTGCATTCCTGCAGCTATCATCAAGTTCCTAATAAAGTCAAAATCTATAAAATTAGCCTGCGCGTCGTACGTTCTATGTGCGAGTGAATGCGCGCGAGGGCTGGCACCAGTCGTGTCATTGGTACTTATGAAACGCGGCAACCCTTTCCGTCGCGCGAGAATGAAGAGAGGTGGGGCAGGTGGGGGGCTCCTTATCACCGGCTGGTGAGCTTGAATCAAATGGGCGTGGTGATGTGTCTTCACCCCCGTGCATAGAGTTTCACACAATAATACCTAGAGGGGAATCTGGCGCTAGTGTCTACGCAGGCACCTTCAGCGTCGCTTGTACCTCAATTGGAATTATGGGAAGTACAGGCTTTGGATCTGCTTCGGATGGCTCACGTTCTTGAGATTCGCGACGCTTGTTTGATAGCGTAAAACAAAGTGAAATAAAGTTATGTCTAATTAAAACTTGTTTATTTTTTATACGCAAACTTTAATTTAAAAGGTTTTTGTGACTATGCAGTAGAAGTGAAACCTGGACAAATTTAACCACCAAGGTATGCTCAAACGACCAATGTTGTTCCGATTTTGCGTTTTAGATTTGGAATCAAGATGTAATAAAGTATTCTTTACAACATTTCAAAACAAACATTCTTGTTTAGCCCTGGGAGGTACGCAATATCTATTTATGGAAATAACAGCACAGTATTGAGTGAGTAACATTTAGGGTTTAGACTGCTGTGATGCCAGGTGCGTCTGTTCAAGTGGTCTGCCCGAATGCACCTCTAGTTTTGTTGTGAAGTCGAGTCAGAAGAACGTGATGGTGCATCTACTTCGCGTCGCCGTCGTTTTGCAGTCGATTTCAAAGAGTATTGGCAAGACGCATAAACAACAAACGTGAACTTGATGTAATATCCCGCACTGGCATGGGATGCAACATCTAATCGCAGCGGTAAGTGAAATATGCTTAGCTTAAACGGTCAAACATGGCTCATACAGCTCCAGCGTTGCAGTAAATTCAGAGGCCTAGCAGTTTTCAGCTTCTTTGAACAACAAAGGTGCAGCTTCAGTCTTTTACACCCACCACACTACGCGAAGAACGAAACTGAAACTGCAGAAAAAGATCTGTAGTCAATTCGCTGGCTAACGTGATCCAATTCGAAGCCTGTACTTCCCATAATTTCCATGAGGATACACGATTGCAGTGCCAAATTCCTCTCTAGGTATTATTGTGTAAAACTCTATGCGCCCAAGCTATGGTCACAGAGATCAGCAGACGCCTGATGCCTTACCAGGTACAGTCCTCTGACCATTTACTCTGCGTTGAAGGTATTGACAACGTGAAACTAGTTTTTCTCACTGGGCTAACAATGTTGCCTTACGGCTGCTTTTTGCAAAGCAATGTCAGATCGGATGCCATAGCTGCCAGCCTTACTTCGAATGCATTGCAATTTGTTGCTATCATATTCATTGCTTCACACATGTGGTAGTAAGTAGTAAACACTGAACAACTTTACTGCACACCAGTAATTTTTATTTGTTTTTATTTACATATACTGGAATTTCCACAGAGGATAATTAGCAGGGTGAGATTGCATCATGTTATAGTGAAAATAAAGGCAGCAAAACAAAGAACGGAAGCATACATCGGTTCCAAAAAAAAATCGAGAACAAATAAATTGGTTATGAAAATACAATATTTGTGCCATTGCGCATAAATATACACAACTTCTACAAAACATCAACAACAGAAATAAAAGTTGCCAAAAAGAAATACATAACTCGAAAAAGTCATGTTGCAGACTAGAAATAAATTAAGAGATATTTACAATAAGTGAAGAGAGCTAAGTTAGAGTAACTTGGTTATCAATAAGGTTATTTCATGCAGTCATAGTTCTAGAAAAGAATAAATGTTTGAAATAATTGATTTTGTACGCGGATTGGGTAATTGTTAGGTGATGCTTCTGTCTTGTGGAACACCAAAACAGTTTTATGCCAAAATATCACGAGTGTAAAGTTAATATAAAATCTGATATACCAATTTTAATCGGTAGACAGCATTGCGTTCCTTAAGTGCCGAGAAGTTGGCTTGTTCTAGAAGTTCAGTTGCAGCAGTCTGCGTACAGTATACACATTAGGCGAGTCAGATATTGTGTCTGCACACTTACATAGCATGATGCCTTGGAGTGGTGGCTGTGTTAGTGTAAAACAGTTATTACTATTTTTACAATGAAATGTGCGAATGGGGCAAGTAGGAAGGGCCCGCCCTTCACAAACACTTGGAGGGAACACTCGTCTGGGATCTTCGTAGCTGGCGCGGCCACTGGAGCTCTAACCATCAATGCATTTAAGGCTTGTTGAAAAGAGCAGGCGACAATGACAGATTCTTGGTCTTTTAGAGAGAGAGGGGGGGGAGGGCGCGCCCATATGAAACATTTTGACAGATTCAGTGTCACTGTGCTTTTTTGTTTACAGTTACGGCGTCATCCTGTGATTTACTTGATCTTTTGAAAAGCTGTCTTTAGAATTCTAGTAATAAGTTGTCGGTGAGAGATTAACCAAGCTCGAACTTGACGCGTCTGTTGATGCCTTATCTCTGCTTTAATATTTTCAAGCTGAAAACCTACTGCTGCGTTAGTTAGCTGACGTAGCAACACGACCGCTTTCGCAGCAGAGATTGAACAGTTAGTTGTACAAAGGAAATAAGAGGTATAGAAGACATATATCCACCATTGTAACTAAGTTAAACGTAGAGTCCGTACATCTAATTTATAAGGTACATTCCGCTCCTACCATAAGAAAAAGGTTGCTTTTGGGGGCGAACATTCTTGGTGTGAAAGGATCGCTCCTCTGCATTAGGATGTTGTAGTAGCTTCTATTTAGTGTTGATATATCAATTGGGACACAAATTTGGATGGTTTCTTCTGCGCACTTGACGACGTGTATGGTTCCTTCTGCACACTGGGAGTGCGCAGAAGGAACCATTCACGTCGTCGTATGCATGTAATGTTCCATAGAATATACTTGATCAAATGCCTCTGGCAACTGAGGAATCGGCCTTGCTGTTGAGAAAACTTCGGAATGTTCATTACGTGTGTGCAATGCACCATACGGTAAGATATACCAAACACAACGGCCCCTACTTGAGTTGTCCCGCCGCGTAGACTCTGTAGGGCATGGCTGCGAGGGTGTCTTGATGAAACCAGCGGCTGGGACACGCGTAGCTGTAGAAGTCCATGCAGGGGTCAATGGTCTCGTCCAGCTTCCCACCCAGGTACTCGCCCTGCCAGCGACACATCGTCGAGTGACAGCCGTCCACCTGGCGGATGTACTCGGGCTCGCCTGTGCCCGCGCCGGCGGCATCCTGTTGGCGGTTCTCGGCCGATGAACCAGCATGCCATGAACCGCCCTTGTGAACGCGTGCCGCGCCAGATCGCACGAGGGACTTAGTGCGACGCGGATTCCTGTAGTTCAGCACGCCAAGAGGTTTGCAAAAGTTGATTCATTGTGACATAGCATCGCAAACAGGCTGCTAATGGTAATGGCAGCAAATGAATATACTCTTTGCCACCCACAAGTCTTTGAAGCAGTCGAACGGGATTCACAAGCGGCGGCATCAGGACAACTTCGAATGGTATACCTTTATATTTTATTGTGAAACTGCTAATCAAAGATAAGGCAAGCGTGCGGGCGTGAGACTATACATTAGAGAACAAATGCAGTACGTGGCGTCACCTAATCTCTCACTGTGTGCTGCTGTGCACTTCGGGCGTTCTTTACTAAGCATTCTTTCTGTGAATATCCTATTAATCGATTTCTTCAGGTTAACAAAACCCATTTTGCGTGGAAGAGTAGAACCGCACTCGGCGTAATCGAACGTTGTTTGCATGGAGATTTGGTGGTTGATTGCTGCCGAACCATTACGAAACAATAAATTTGTCATCAACATACGCAGCCCCTGGCGTGCGTATGTTTTCCTACAAATAAGTAGTGGTCCATTCGCTACCTCATAAAATGGTGTAGTCAATTGTGCAGTGGGTCCGTCGAATATACACTCTTTGCACAAATTCTAATTTCTCTGCGTATAAGCTTGCACTGGAACTGCTCTGGCAATGAGCGCAGATCTGCCAGTTTTTCTTCTTTAATTCACGGGCTCTTTGCGTACACCAACAAAATGCAGACAAAAAAATGGTAGATCCCACGCAAAGTCTGAATCGACAATATTCGAAGCACGAAGGAAAAATGTTGATATGTTACTTTAAATGAAAAATGTTGATATGTTACTTTAATATCAGCAGAACGTTCCGAGGTGAAGGTAAATGTTGCCGTACATACCTTCCGTGCCATAATAACTATATTTGGATGTGTCGTTCACCTTCGTCATCTATTCACGTCACGTGATACCAAATTTAGTATACGTGGAGCTAGAAAAGCGGCCGTGAGCACACTATGAGCGTGGTATGTTATGACGTTCCTACATGACACGCGTGTCAGGATTATCATGTTTGCCAGCCATATATTTTGCCATCTATTGACGTCACGTAACACCAAATTTGGTATATGTGGAGCTAGCAAAACGGAGGCGAGCACACTAGGAAGGGCCTAATATACTCCAATGTAGCGTTGACACGCTCGCACGCTGGGCACAGCCACGCTACGTTAGCAAAACGCGAGCATTCTATAGTTTTACGCCAGGTGCGACGGCAACCAGGTGTGACGGCCCGACGGCAACCAGCGCGAAATTCGCTCCGAAGCATTACCCAGACTGCACTGCGTCTGCCTCTTTTCGTGACAGAGGAACGCCGGACGCGCTGACACGCGCATGCGTCAAAGCAACGCAGTGCGGCGGGCGCCTGCGCATATATGGCAGGACCGGTGCCTGGCGTGGCATTTAACGCGAGCTTGACGCGACGAAACGAACGCCAGCGCGCACGTGCACCAGGTCACGTCGAAGTATATTGGCGCCATGACTGTTACATGTAGTTATGCTCCCACATGACACGCATCTCATGATTACCATGTTTGTACCAGTCACGTACCCTCGTCCTCCATTGACGTCACGTAATACCAAATTTGGTATATGTGACGCTAGCGAAACGGCCACGAGCACATCATGAGCGTGTAACGTAGTCACGTTGTTACACGACACGCATGTCATGATTTTCATGTTAGGGTCTGTCGCTTGTGTTCGCCATGCGATCTTGCTATACCACACCAGTTTTGCAGCATGTCATGTGCACGAAACATCCGCAAAAGCTGCAGGACCAAGAATTGTAAATTATGACATTCTTGACATAAATGTCGTGAGTTTCATGTTATGATTACTCAAATGTGTTCTTCATACAGTCATGTTATGCCATATCAAGTTTGGTATCGATACCGTTATTGAAACAGCCAAGAGAGCTAGAAGTCATAGGCAGCTAAATAGATAGATAGATAGATAGATAGATAGATAGATAGATAGATAGATAGATAGATAGATAGATAGATAGATAGATAGATCAAACTCGCCAAAGTTCACTAAGAAATGTTTCGCATTTAAAAAGAAAGTGGGACACTCACTTCTGCTGCCCCACGCCGCTACGGTGAGCCTCACTGTTCGCCGAGACCGGCACCGCAAGGTCAGTGTCCCCGTCGGCCACAGACAACCGGTGCCCGTGCACCGCCAACTGCGGGACGGCACCGCTGGCGTCCCGTCTCGACGACGTCGCCATCATGGAAGAGATGACGAGGATGCCGGCGATGGCTGCAACCGTCGAGAGGTACGAGCGGGAACCAATGGCGGCTGACACGTGCTCTGAAAAGGTAGACGCCTTGTGTGGCGGCTCGTCAGCTCGCGCAGGGCAGAGAGCCTCTTCCTCGGCCATTCCGTGTGACATGCTGTGAAGTAAGCAACCCGAAACGTCTAATTTATGTGTGCAGAAAGGCGACACCTAGACCCTACATACACAAGGCTTTTCAAACATAAGTGTCTTTCCCCATGGGGCATCATATTTCCTAGTAATGTGCTCAAGTTGCCTCTTGCGTGCCATGATTCCTACTCAAGACAGGCTTTCCTCAAGAATAGGCCTCAAAGAACGCACCTTACAAACATAGCAGGGGGAAAACTCGGAGGTCTGATTCTGCAAGACACATCCACATCATTA
Source organism: Rhipicephalus microplus (assembly GCF_043290135.1). Taxonomy (NCBI): domain Eukaryota; kingdom Metazoa; phylum Arthropoda; class Arachnida; order Ixodida; family Ixodidae; genus Rhipicephalus; species Rhipicephalus microplus. The sequence goes on along the minus strand of NC_134702.1, from coordinate 153,456,833 downwards.
TTAAGTGATGCTAAGTGATCTGACTGCTTGCACTCACCTTCTCTTTAATTCTGAAACTGTTGGCAGCGCTGCTCCGAATGCTACGCACCGACCAGGCGGGTGTCACTTCTTATTCGCTGCACGAGATCACCCGCGCGTGAACTACCAGTACATCTGCCGGGCTCGTATATACCCTCCATAGTCTAGCGAGTCAAATTTGCGTCAAAAAAAAGAAGGTCGTAATGAGTCGATTTGTACTTCATTTCGTGAGAGATTGTTATTAGGGTGTAAGGAAATTTCTAATCAGAAATCACAAACCTATATTTTTTTGTCACATACATCGCTTCTCAATCTGGAAATACTCTTGCAATAAGACATTAACTGTATTGATTTCGTCCGAACGAAAAGGTAAATTTTAATTTTCCCCTAGATTGCTGCTGGTCGAATGAGCCGTCGACAATGCTAGTGCCTTTCAGGAGTGTGATCGTTAAGACACGCTAAAAAGTATATATAGGCTTCAATTGAACAAAAGTTAGAGTTACTGGCTCTTCGTTGGCTATTAGCTGACAGGCGCAAACTACGTCCACAAACGAGAGCAGAGTCCCCCCCCCCCTCCTTTTTTTTCCCTTGAGGCGGGCTGCCGTCCCAGCCGCACTCTTTTTTTTTCTTCATAAAAGCCTGCTTCTGATGAAGTGGCTGCAAGATAGATGCTTTTAAAGCAGCATCTACTAAATTTATGATTCCACCTAAGAACAACCCAAGCACTATTCTGAAACATCGGTGCTCCCGGCGCCAGCGCGTAGTGAACCAGTATGCAGTTGGCGCCTCTGGTTATGGCGGTACAAAAGGTTCGCATGGAAGCGCGTTTCCTGCTCCATGATTCGCCACCCAAGCGTTCTGCTGAAGTACTATTGCTAGAGTACTCAAGACACAGTAGACTTAAACGTGCCCATATGCGGGACATTGGGCAGTCCAGTATTTTTTTTACCACACCTATGGGAATTGAATGCTCGATTACTAACTACCATCACTGTTACGTTGGCAAAGCCTACAAAATCATTTAAATTATCAGACTCAATAATAAAGGTGGAGCATTTTATGGCTACGGCAATCATGCTGCGCGTTTCTATCCTCGTAATCTATCTATCTATCTATCTATCTATCTATCTATCTATCTATCTATCTATCTATCTATCTATCTATCTATCTATCTATCTATCTATCTATCTATCTATCTATCTATCTATCTATCTATCTATCTATCTATCTATCTATCTATCTATCTATATATCTATCTATCTATCTATCTATCTATCTATCTATCTATCTATCTATCTATCTATCTATCTATCTATTCGCCTATAATTTTTAGCTCTCCTGGCCGTTTCAATAATAGTATCGATACCAAACTTAGTACGGCATTACTTGTCTGTATGAAGAAAATATTTTACTAGTAATAACATGAAAATCACGGCATGGATGTCATGAATGTCACGATTTACATTTCATGGTCATGCAGCTCTTGCGGTAGTTCCTTTCAAATGACATGTTGCAAAACTGGTATGGTACGACATAATTTCATGGGGAACACAAGCCACAGATTTTAAAATGAAAGTCATGACATGCGTGTCATGTAACAGCATGACTACATGCCAAGCTCTTGATGCGCTTGCGGTTGTTTGGTTAGCGTCACATATACCAAATTTGGTATAACAGTACGTGAATGAATGACGAAGGTAAGTGACTGGTGCAAACATGATAATCATGAGATGCGTGTCATGTAAGAACATGAATACACGCCACGCTAATGATGCGCTGGTGGCTGTTCAGCTAGCTTCACTTATAGATGGGACGTAAATAGGCGCCGAAGGTATGATACTGGTGCAAACATAATGAACATGACATGCATGTCATGTAACAACATGACTACATGCCTCGCTCATGTTGCGCTCGCAGCTCTTTCGCTAGCTTCACATATACCAAATTCGGTATTACGTGACGCGAACGTACGACATAGGTAAATGACACATGCAAACAAAGTAATCACGACATGCGTGTAATGTAACAACTTGACTACTTGCCCCTCTCATACTGCGCTCGTGGCCGTTTCGCTAGCTTCACACATGTCTAATTTGGTATTACGTGACGTCAATAGATGTCGAAGGTATTTGACTGGTGCAAACATGATAATCAACATGCAACATGTGAGAACATGACTACTTGCCATAGTCAAGGCGCCAATACATTTCGACGTGACGCGGCGCGCGTGCTCACCTGCGTTCACTTTGTCGCGTCACGCCCGCGCTGCCACGCCAAGCGCCGGTCCTGCAATACACACGCAGGCACGCGCCGCCCTGCGTTGCTTTTTCGCATGCACGTTTCAGCGCGCCTGGCGTCCCTCCGTTACGAATAAGGAAGACGCAGTGTTGTCTGGGTAACGCATCGGCACGAAATGCAGCATGTCGCGATTCGCACCGGTTACCATCGGGCAGCGCCGATGGACGCTGGTCACGCCGGTCGCTCCTGGTGTCAGATTATTGAGGGCTCGCGTTTTGCTAACATAGCATCGCTGTGCCCAGCGTGTCAACGCTACATTGGAGTATATGGGGCTCTTCATGATGCGCTCGTGGCCGTTTTGCTAGCTCCACATATACCAAATTTGGTGTCAAGTGACGTCAATATATGGCGGAAGTATATGACTGGTGCAAACATGATAATCCCGACACGTGTGTCATGTAAGAACATGACAACATACCACGCTCATAGCGTGCTCGCCGTCATTTCGCTAGTTCCAAATATACTAAATTTGGTATCACGTGACTTGAATAAATAACGAAGGTAAACGACACATCCAAACATGACAATCATGACACGGAAGTCATGCGGCATCATTAACCTCGTAACGTTCTGCTGACTTTAAAGTGACATATAAACCTTTCTCATTCGTGCTTTGCATATCATCGATTCCCACTGTGCGTAGGATCTGCCAATTTTTTTTCTATAAGACCAAATATGAAATAAAAGCATACCTCAGACGGAAAATTATCTCACTATTTCTTAGTGCGAATGCATTCATTCAAAGAAGTCTCGCTATCCCCCGGAAGGTCGCAACTGATTTATATGTGGGGTTCAACGTCCCAAAACCGCCATGTTATTATGAGAGACGCTGTAGAGGAGGACTATGGAAATTTCGACCACCGGGTGTTCTTTAACTTGTACCCAAATCTGAGCACACGGGCCTACAACATTTCCACCTCGGTCGGAAATGCAGCCTCCGCCGCCGGAAATTGATCCCGCGACCTGCGGGTCAGCATCCAAGTACTTTAGCCACTTGACCACTGCGGTGGGGTGCAGCATTGCACCTGATGTATGAAATAGAGCATACTATTACTACTACATACATCCTGAATGCACGACCTACGGATTAAGCAGCGCCGCCCCTTAAATTGGACCAAAATAGTGTATTTGAGAGTGGCTACCACATCGAAGCAGATAATTCCTTTTGTGTCTTCTTTACACCCTATCCTGTGTACAGATGATGGTTTTCGCATATGCATTGCCTATCGTAGTGTTAAAGAGAGCAGCTGGGCTGCATTTTGTGATCATAAATTTCGTTAGGTTGCATTCGAAAATGCTTTCTTTTTCGAGGGTAGAGTACACAAAAGGTTTGGTTGATGCCTTCATCACTATAATCGGTGTAACACGAAAATAAGAGTCTTCAAAATAACTAGATGATTGGTTGATACATCACAGACTGTTAGCGCTCCATTTATCGTTGATGCAACGACGTCGGCTTCTGTCCATACCAACGACTAGCGTCCATGATCAACATTAAACCTTCTATTGTGATAGCAATTATATGGACACTCTGAGCGGGGTTTTTCTGCCAGCATCGACGTGACTTGCCGTATATGTATACGTACCGACATATATGAGAATCCAAGAAAAAGAAAGCCCATAAAAAGACTCCGGAGAGTGGAATCGAACATGCGTCCTCTAAATAGTGAGTGCGAGGCGTTAACCACGGAGCCACCGAGGATCCCATCTGTCACCGTTCTGATGGCAAGCTATTTATATCTACCACTTACCGCTGCTCATGGGCATCTCGGAAGGAATCGTCGAGTTTTCAGCATTATCAACAAGATGGCACGATGAGTGCGCGTCGGCACATCACGCGGCGGCACACAATCTAATCTCGCACGCGTATTTTGCCCCGCTTAAAGGAGAGTAGCGACGCTCCCTTGCAAGTCCCTATCTCCGGTGGGGAGAATCGTACGTCTTGGCTGGCCTCTGGCTTCACCTGAAACTATTCTGTTGAAATATCGGGTGCACAAAGGTCACTGCCATCTTTGCAGTCTCCGTTTGCGAAAAGCACGTGCTTTTTAGACAAAACGAAGTAAAAACTGGGACGCTTATTAGCATGCTGTACCTGTGAGCACGTTTCGGGCGTCATTTCTGCGTGAGAATTATGAGGCACGTTTCAATCTTGTTGTCATTTTGCGCGTAACCTTCAAATTTGTTGCTGTTGCGTTCATTGCTTCGCCTTTGCGGCAAAGTTGTGACTTTTTTTCAGTTCGAGGGCTCAACATACTTAAGCATATAACTATTTGACAGCGCGAAATTTGCACGAAAAAGCACGCTGTAACTCGATATGCATTCAAACCGTCGTCATTTGAGCATACAAATCTGAAGGTGTGCGCTCTTCCTGAATAAGGTAGCCTGCGCTTTTGCTTGTGCGTTTACTACACAAGGCTCCAGCAATGCGATATTCCACTCAGCTTAGCCATGAAGGTGCGAACTCGTTCCGCTTTCCGCTGGCGTGTCCAGCACCTGATATATACTGCTGCACACAACTGAAACTAGGTCTCCCTGTCAGTACTGCTTAGTGTCATGATCGAGTACTGCACTTCACTGGTCCCAGATAACGACACCGGCTCCCCGTTTACCAAGGTCAATGTGAAAGAGAAAATGCGTAACAGATATACAGTGCCTTCGTGAGGGCTTCTTCTAATTGTCCGGCTATAATACTATATGTAAAAGAAACACGCTATAATAGTGCTCTTGTGTAACATGGCGTCTTATGATGTTTGCTTTCTTTGCCATTTTTTATTATTTTATTTTTTTCGTTACATTTTTATTGAGTAAAACATGTAATATTTCACTTGTCAGTGTTTCCCTTGTACATCAAAAATTGTGCTTTTCGCATACCAAGTGTTGTAAACGTGTTATATTCATTTTGTAATACTTTGTTAGCCGTTCAGCAACGTGTGCATTGTTTCATGATTGACCGTACGCTGTTTTCTTGTATTATTTGTTGTTGTTTCTCTCTTTGTGGTTTGCTTAATTTTATGTACACCTGAAACTGATGTAACTTTGATGCTTTTTCTTTTTATTTCCTAATTTCTTGAAGTTTTGAAAATTGACGTCAAATTGTTTTTCATGTTTGTGCTCTGCGGATTGGTAATGCCCAGTGAAAAGGGGTAGGAGCCTCGTCAAGCTGCTAACATAGCAGCTTTTTGCTCTTATCCTTGCGTTTTCTTTAACTCCGGGAAGAAAATGTTCAAAAAAACTAAAATGAAAAATTAGCTTCGGTAGCTAAGTAGGTATGCATATAGGGCGCCCGACATCTAACGTCATGGGTTCGACTCCCAGGTCTCCCATTTCAACGAATGTTTGTCATATATTCACGTACTATTACTGACGTCACATCCATCACGGTAATCCAGTTAGCGAAACTTTCATTTAGAGAAGCTTTCGCAGTGTTATAAAATGCGAAGTATGCGCCAATCACATGACTTTAATAGTACCCTCGTACATATGATGAAGGCGATTAGTTGCACCTATAGGGATAGCTTATCGTGCGTGTACTGGTAGGTAGCTTTATTCACCTTAAAACTTCAATATGTGGTAGCTGGTCTTTCATAATAGAGTAATCACAGTGCACTTTGAACAACGAATGAACAGGGAAAGCATAAATAACATAGCAATATCTCTTCAGTGTATGCTGTTTCTGTGTACACCCCTTGTCGGGGAGTGATCAACCTTTACTCTTAGGACAATAAATGTTCTAGTGGACTTGTACACACTAACGCTGACGCCAGTTGGTGCATTTAAATCCCGACGGCTCATGTCCATGGTCATTGATTGATATATGGGGTTTAACGTCCCAAAACCACTATATGATTATGAGAGACGCCGTAGTGGAGGGCTCCGGAAATTTAGACCACCTGGGGTTCTTTAACGTGCACCCAAATCTGAGCACACGGGCCTACAACATTTCCGCCTCCATCGGAAATGCAGCCGCCGCAGCCGGGATTCGAACCCGCGCCCTGCGGGTCAGCATCCGAGTGCCTTAGCCACTAGACCACATGTCCATGGTCATTAAAAAACATTTAGTGGTAGTTGAAGTAGCTAACACAAACCTGAATACGGTGTTAACAAGCTCATCGCAAACAACGCTGCTCTATATGCGCTCATTGAAGGCGTCGTCATTTCAAGAGGGGAAAAAAATGGCAGCATATCCACGGAGTGAATGATAGAGAAGGGGGCGAAGCATCCATCCGTCCATTCGTTCTTGCTTCCGTCCGTCCATGCGTGCGTCTCTGTGGCCGCCCGTGCGTCCATCCGCTCGTACGTGCGTGCGTCTGTTCATGCGTCCGCACGTCCCCCTGTGCGTCCGTCCCTGCGTACGTCCATGCGTCCATCCATCCATGCAGTCATCCGTGCGTCCGTTCATGCATCTGTCTGTGTGTCCGTTCGTCCACCTATTCAACACTCCAAGTACCACCATCTCGCATCTTTTCATCATATATTCCTCGTATAGAAGCACCGCCATCCAGCGGACATTCCACGGACTGAGCGAGAGGAGGCACACGCACACTTTCTTACGGCTTGCCCTTCGTGTCTACTTCCCACCTTTAACCACCTCGAGTTCATGGTATATACTAGTTCACTGTATTCATGGCACTACGGCCCAACGCTCGCTTAACCTTTCTAAAACCAAGGAGGTTACGCCCAGCGAGTATAACGTAGCAACACTTTCTTGTCAGATAGTGCTCTATGTACATGTCAATGGCTGCTAAGGGGGAATGACAGACAGGAGAATTCGGCTTTGAGTTAACGTGTACGCTGCGAATGTTTTATTGTTCAACAACGCACAGAAGAAATCTCCCACCGGCACCACCTTAAAGGTCAAAATGTAAGACTGGTTACACACTACTACTATGACTACGAGGGATGAACGGGTGCCGCTATAAGGGGCTTCGACCCTAAAATGACACTGATGGGATGCGAAGCAGCAGCGGTGCGACCTGGTGGAAACGGGCGTCGACGCAGGTGCTGCAAGAACGGTTTAGCTCGGAAAGTTATGGTGGACGAGGCGGGTAATGGTAACCCTGCGTGATGCTCATAGTCGTAACCTTGCCCGACGTGAGGGACTTTTTGCAAGTAGCGAAGACCGCAAAGTCAGACGACTCCACTCCAGACTCGCGTCAAATCACTTTGGTCGCCACCTGCAGCCCTTTGCGGTCGCGGACAAAACTGACGTTGGGCTGCTGGTTATTACCAATGTTGGTGTTGTTGGCCACTATAGCACCGTTTAACGTTGATGCAGTGACGTTGGCTCCTAGTGGCGATGGCTAGTGTCTATGATCTAACCACAGACCACTTCGCACGTGCGGCTACTCTACGTTGAAGGAACTCTCATCGAAAGCAGACGTCGGCTTTGGCGTTGCTGGAGGCGTCGCGGACAGCTTTCACCACGCGCGGACGTCATCGACGTTGTGTCGGCGAGACACCTCCGAATCGGCCAGAGACATAGAGTTGTCTAAAATTAACTAGATGATACTCTGGCACTGCGATCATTCAGAGACCATGAGTATTATGAGTATGGCAGGAATTTGCCTAGTCTTCGTGCTTGCGGGCGGCATACGAACTTGTACCTTCGTTTATTGCGGGGTTTTGGTTTTGTTTCGAAGAAAAGAACAAACATTTCTTTTATTTTGTGACGCGCTTTGAAATAATAAGCCTAAAAGTTTAAGGTGGTGAAGCGTAACAGCCGAACCTTTGCCGATTGTTGTTTCATGACAAAACAGCTTCAAACTACGTGAAACCAGAACAAACGTAAATACAAACCTATGTCATACCCATAATTTCCATGCTCGACGAAGCGCCAAGCGTTGCAACTCCCATAGACACTAGTGCTAGAGTTCCCTTTAGTGTATATTTAGGAAACTTCATGGCCGGCGGAGCCCGGCGCTTGCGGACAGGCCCTTCGGTGGAGGGTGCGTAGCACTTTCGAGACGTTACCAACGACGGTGGCGTTGAGGATCCACCGGCACTGACATTCCGCTGTCGGTGCTTCCGCTGCTCGTCCTTGACTCGCGTCTCGTTGATGTTGCTGATGCGTTGAAGACTCTTACACTCGGCTTCCTTGGCTTGCGTCTCGTCAGTGTTACCCGCGCGCCGTCTCGATTCTCGAACGTGATCGGTGTGCTTGGCTCGCACCTCGTCGGTGTCGTTGATCTTCCACTGCCGAAGCTTGCGTTTGGCGTTCCTGGCGCATGGTTGCCATTCGCGAGCGCGGTCAGCTCTGCTAACCCTCGCAATGCCGGCGACGGCCGGGTTAAGCCAAATCGCTTCGGCGCGTGTTTCGGTGGGCGAAGGAGCTTCGCTTTCCGGCGTCCTGTCCATCGCAGATAAACAACCCGAGAGTGTGTTCACTAGACGTGGGCTCGAACGGTGCGAGCAGTGGAGTGGGTGAAGCGAAAAAACAGAGAGAGTTCACACGAGGCAAGCACGTGGCAGGCAAGGGAGAGAGTGACGTCACCTCGCACTGAGAAGTGAGACGTGACCTAGTTCGCACTACCCTAGCACCTGCGGTGAAGGAAGCACGGTGCGGCACGTCAGCACGGAGACACGAACTAGCAGCGTTACACAGTCTAAGCAAGAGCTGCTTCGCCTCTAATAAGGTAACACATACCTCTACTCATACACGCGGCCCGACACGCTTCAGCAACACATGTGGCACAATTCTTATCTTGAGCCACGATCTTGTGAAAGCTTTCTATATACTTTCCCCTGGAGTATGTGTGAGCTGTCTATGCAAATCCTCTTGCGAGTGTTTCGGTAGCACAGTGAGTACAGCTCTCGTTATGCTACCGAAACACATCTTGCCATAAATTGACAGGTTGTGCGTCTAATTTGTACGTCGTCCGGCTCAAAAACCATTATTATCTTTGTCCACCGGTGCATTAAAGGGACTTTGACATGGTCACATGGAGAAATAGAAGTGGAGGCTGTAATATGCCTCCGGAGATATGCAAAGTGGGTCGCAAAATAATGTTTCAGTGCAAAACAAGCCGTAGATATTGCCAGCCGCATATCTCGCCCACCTCCAGCAACCACAATTTCGCTGTTGCGGTCGCTGTCATTTACTTTTTTGACATGATGTGCTGAAAGGAGCGGAGCCCTAATCTCTACTGAAGTTTCAGCCGCTGCAAATAGTTAAATTTCAGCGCCAAGCCAAACAAAGCTAAATTATATCGATTTCACATGCAGCCGACCACAGAACAATAATAATCGCCGTAATGCAGACGCTCACACATATACCTCCTCAATTGTTACGTCAAGGCTCGTGACTGTATCAGTGTTTTCCGGCTCTCGGACTGCTCATGCGTTTGTACAAGTATTCAATCATAAACTTCGTGCTCTACCAAATGGGCCAAAATTTCTCAAGCCTATTTTTGGATGCACGTCGATTAACCTAAAAAAAAACACTGGTCAACGTCATTGTTTGTGAGCTAAAAAAGTGCTTTCCGCCCGCTCAAGAACGAGTAAGAATCGAGTAAAAGACGTAACAGAAATGTCTGGTTCAAATCAGAATCAAACACAGGCCTTTCTGAGTGGCAAGCTGGTGTTCTGCCACACAGTAATGGAATTGCTGAAGGCTGCCTTGGAAAAAAAATTGAAAAGGCCACCATATGAATGCAATATACTGTGTAACAATGCATTACAGAACCACACAATCGTGCCAGGTGTTACAATATTTGCATTGTTATAAGGCCGACACTTTACGAAGCGCTGAGAAGCATTTCATCACCACCAGTAAGAACGTGAAAGGAGCGGGCCGCTGCGTTGTCTCGCATGTTGGCTTACAGAAGTGCAGGGGACCCTTCGTGGATTCAGAAAAAAAGCCCCCACCTCCTCAAACGGAATCGTAAAGAAATGCGAATGCATTTTTGGTAGGAGAGAGGGCACCGTTGCCGTCCGGCATTCGCCTTCACCGACTTATACTATTGCCTTGAGAGCCGCCCAGCCAGTAAATAGTGGAGAGTGAGGAGAGCGGACGGGAGAGTGGGACGCCAGCGTTCTCGGCTCAGTGTTGGCGTTTCATAGCGGCGTCTCGAGCACGCATTTCCCGATATTCCTGAGAGATATCCAGCCAGCGAACAGTCCAGAGTGAGGCGCAGATAGGCGAGAGAGCAAATGGCGAGAAAAGCGGGGAGGCACAGCACCTACCCCCTCCTACGCCTTCTCGCAACACATGCTCCGTTTGCTAGGGGTGAGGATAAGCGCGCGTGCCTGAAGCAGTTGCTATGACCAAGGGAGTAAGAGCGGAGAGGTAACACCTGCTGGTGCGCGAACAACGCCGAGTGCCTTCATATACCGATTAAGAAATTCCTTCGCATTGAAGAAAAATGCCGTAGTAGGCATTAGACCCCTGTAGATATAGTAGGCATTTTCAATTTGAAACGACCAAAGTTACTTGCATAAGCGTCAGTTTCTTTTCGGCACGATAACATATTCACACAGAACCGAAGAAAGGCTAGCGATTGAGAAAGCAGTGCGCATGGGGTCCTATTACGCTATCGCATTCAATTCTTGAAGGCGAACCTCAAGCATCGGCCGAGGTTTTTAAATGTCAGGCATTTTCTAGTCAATGTAAGCCGCTTTGACTGTTCCTTTTGCTGGGGTTTGTCTCTCGTCATTGCGCTGGTGTGTAGGCTAGTGCTCATTGCTCCTCCTAGAGGCGCAGCTGTGCTCTTCGTTTCAAGAGCGCTCACTAGATGGCGCGCCACCACTCAGGCGACGCTCACTCCACTCTCGGCGCGTGCTCTAGTTTGATAAGAGACGGCTAGGCAGCCACGCCTATATATAGCGCTCGCTCTCGGCGCGCTTCCTTTTTCTTTCACCGGACATCACTCATGGCCGTCAATACCACTACCTCCTATGAGGAACGCAGAAGCCAAGGTGGCGGCGCGGAGATCTTGCAATGCGGCTGCAGCGTGGGCTCACTGTCCGTACCCTTCTCGAACTTTTCAATAGATCCTTTAATTCAGGATTTCTGGATAAGTGCTTTAAAGATCGCAAAGCCATCCTAATAAAAGCAAAACGTTCTTCGGAGCTTACGTGATCCGTAAATAAGCTCTTAACAAAATGTAATATTGCATCAGTATTTAAATATCTGTATCAGTACATTAATATGGAAATAATAAACATTGTGTATAGAATGTGTATATACAATCACACCAAAGCAGCTCTCGTGCTACGTCCTTATATGATGATGATATAACATATAAACCGATGGTTCTTAGTTTACCGGGCGTAACCTCTGGAGCAAGCTCCTTCATCATCATTCACTTCGTGGATATGCAGCATATTTTTTTGTTAGACGTAATACTAAAGATCCAACAGCTATTGATCTCAAGATAACAATAGGACATCCTATTAGTAGAAATTGCAATGAAAGTGAGAAAAAAGAAATAGACAAAATGTTAACTGACCACTGACATGGAGCGAACATGCAAGCTCCGAACGACGCGTCCGATGTTGTACCAACTGAACTAAACCACCAGTCACCCACTTTATGGGGTATATATGGGCAACTAAACGTGGGAGTGCCGGTCAGTGCCACTGGATAGCCATGGCGGCCAGTGCGGAGCCCGCTTTTTTTACTTGGCAGAACGCGACGTTTTCTCCTGGTGATACCGTAAATATATTCACGGGCCTATTTATAAAGAGATGCGAACATGCTCAAACTATGACAGTGACACAAGCTTCACCATTTTCCTATTTATCCGACATGCCGGAAATACTTGCCTCCTCATCACAATGGTGAGAGGCATCTAGCGCTAACCTTTTGGAGCAAGACCACTTTAACTGAATGTGAAGCCACGGCCGGACTCGACGCTCCTTCCGCACGCTCCTTACGGCCTTCTCAATACCAGCGCCACGCATATATTGCCACAGCTCGACCATCGCAGAAGACGCGTACCACAATTCACGTTCGTAAAAGCCGTCAAGCAAGTAGCAAGAAAGCCGCGCCATGGAACGCCGTCCTGCACGTGCCACGATGCTACGCCATGGGACTGGCACGAGACTCGAGGGGCAGAAGAGGAGACCGACGAAGTTAGAGTCAGCGGCATAGACATTTTTTGGCTGACCATTTTTAGCTTCGAGTTTACGGGCACAAGTTCGCCCTAAATAAATTTTATATAGTACCAGGTGCTATATTTATTCGTAACAATCTGGTGGAGGTGCTGGGTATGATTCCAAGCCCACCACAGGCAAGGAGAATCCCAGATCCGAGAATATTGGAGCCAGCAGAATTGACACCTGTGCACCAACGCACGAGTCGCCGACTACGTGGTGAGCAGCCCGAGTTTGGCCCCCTAATTGACTCATCAAGACCTGTCAAGACCTCAAGCACAAGCGTCACTGCGATGGCCACCCAGTCGATGGCATCTCCATCTCACCTCATCGTGGATTCGCCACGTACACCAGAGGTCTTCCACGGTGAGACCTTTGAAGACGCCGAGGACTGGCTTGAAGGCTTCGAGCGTGTTGCACGTTTGAATGGTTGGGACGAAGCCCGAAAACTTCGTTACGTTTACGTCGCCCTGCAAGATTCGGCACGTACGTGGTTTGAGAACCACAAAGCGTCCTTGCTGTCATGGGACGACTTCCGACGAGAGCTAATCGCAACCTATCCGAACACGGACCGCAAAGAGAAGGCAGAGGCTGCTCTTCAGGCGAGGAACCAGCGGAATAACGAGAGCGTGGCCATGTACATAGAAGACATGTCACGGCTCTTCCGCCGAGCCGACCAAAACATGGCCGAGGAGAAGAAGTTGCGGCACCTAATGCGCGGAGTAAAGGAAGAAATTTTTGCAGGCCTGGTGCGTAATCCACCGCGAACTGTGGCGTAGTTCCGGTCCGAGGCAACGACCATGGAAAGGACACTACAACAACGTGCGCGGCTGTACAACAGAGACTTCAGCGTCTCTTCAGTCAGGGCGGAGTCAACAACCCTCCCCACCAACGTTGACGTCCTCCGGGAAATGGTGAGGGCTATTGTTAAAGAGGAGCTCCAGAAACTGCAACTTCCTCAAAGTCCTTCAGCGATGCCCTCAATCGCGGACGTTGTGCGTGAAGAAGTGCGGCAAGCAATTATTCAACCGCAGCCTCAGGTGCCACACTACACGCAACCGGAACCTCAGCCACAGCTGTCGTACGCGCAAGTCGTACGGCAAGACATGAGACGCCCGAGCTTTGCACAAGCTCCCTTTATGCCACCAACATTTCCTCGCAGTACTCCAGCGCCGATGCCAGAAGCATGACCCCGCAAAAGTGATGTATGGCGCACGGCAGACCGGCGGCCCCTCTGCTACCACTGTGGGGAGGCAGGTCATCTTTATCGGACATGCCACTACCGTCGGGTCGGGCTACGTGGCTTCCCAGTGAATGCGCCCTGCCCTCGTAACGGTGAGCGCCCTTACAAAATCGAAGAATATTTGTCTTCGCGCTATGCCTATCCAAACACTGAGCGACATGAATCGCGGTCGATTGCGCCAATGCGCAATAGGTCGCCGAGTCCACACCCATCATCTACCATCCCGAGGCGTCGTTCACCAAGCCCGCGACGGGAAAACTAGAACCGGCGACTTGTGGAGGCAGGGCCGCTGATTTTCGAAAAACTGAAAACCCTCCATTGCTAACCGGATCAGACGACGACACTGACACAACGATGGACAAGCGCAGTAATGGTGACGTGACATCCGAGCTACAAGTCAGAATAGACGGCGTCGAAACCATAGCGTTAATAGACACAGGTGCAGATTACTCAGTAATAAGTAGCATGCTCGCAAAGAAGCTGAAGAAAGTGCTCACTCATTGGACCGGACCGAAGATACGCACCGCCGGCGGGCACTTAGTCAGCCCCGTAGGATTGTGCACAGCGAGAGTGGGAATAAGAGGCCATGTGTACGCCTGCAGTTTTATTGTTCTCCCTGAATGTTCCCGTGAGGCAATTCTGGGCATGGACTTTCTGCAAGCAAACAGTACCATCATCGACTTGCAGAAATCCCAAGTTTCTTTCTCTACAGAGAACGCTGTTGCCGTGTGTCATGCGGAGCAACCAATTGTTTCGTCTCTTCGTATTGCGGATGAAGGTGTGACAGTGCCGCCACGTAGCAGCGTGACAGTTTCTGTGAAAAGCGACGTTTTTCGTGAATATGCCGGACTAGCCGATGGAAATGTCGAACTGCTGCTCACAAAGGGAATACGCGTGGCGAGAGGTCTAGTGAACCTTCGGAACGGATATACTGATGTGCTATTGACTAACTTTACCAACGAGGTACAGCATGTGGCGAAGGGAGCAGCCATAGCATCACTTCATGACTACGTACAAGTCTCAGATGTTTGCACCATAGAAAAAGTACCTACAACGCCCTCAACAGTGGACAGTGTCCTCGAGAAAATAGATATTGACCGAGAGCTTTCATCTCTGCAGAAAGACCAGATTGTGGAGTTGATCAAAGAATTCGCAGAGTGTTTTTCCTCTTCTTCGAAAGTCGGACGTATGCCTGTAGCAAAGCACCGCATTGTAATCGAAGGGCATGTTAGACCAGTATGTCAGCATCCATACCGAGTAGCTCCAAAAGAAAGGGAGGCGATAAAGAAGCAAGTACAGGAGATGCTTGACGACGATGTCATACAGCCCTTCAAAAGCCCATGGGCATCGCCGGTAGTACTGGTGAAGAAGAAGGACAACACCATGCGGTTCTGTGTTGATTACAGAAAACTCAACCTCATCACGAAGCGAGACGTGTACCCACTCCCACGAGTCGACGATACGTTGGATAAACTGCGCAACGCTCACTTTTTTTCATCGTTGGATCTAAAGAGCGGGTACTGGCAAATAGAAGTCGACGAACGAGATCGGGAAAAGACGGCGTTTGTGACACCCGACGGACTCTACGAGTTCAAAGTACTCCCATTTGGTTTGTGTTCTGCTCCCGCTACCTTCCAGAGGATGATGGACACTGTGCTCTCCGGCCTCAAATGGCAGTCATGTCTTGTCTATCTGGATGACGTAGTAATTTTTTCCACTACGTTCGAGCAGCATGTACAGAGATTGAGAACGGTACTGGACGCTATTCGTATGGCTGCACTTATGATAAAACCCGCAAAGTGCCACTTCGGGTTCCGGGAGCTTCGGTTCCTCGGGCACATTGTCAGTTCTCACGGTGTCCGCCCAGATCCGGATAAGATCACTGCGGTTGAAAATTTCTCAAGGCCAAGAGACAAGAAAGCTATGCGACGTTTCCTGGGGCTTTGTGCCTACTATAGGCGCTTTGTTGAAAATTTCTCCAAGATTGCGGAACCACTGACACGGCTTACGAAGGAACGTGTGCCATTCATCTGGCACCAAGAGCAAGAAGACGCCTTCTCTGAGTTACGACGGCATTTGCAGTCACCTCCCATACTTGCTCATTTTGACGAAGATGCCAAAACAGACATTCACACGGACGCCAGCAACGTTGGCCTCGGTGCTATTCTTGTTAAATGGCAGAACGGGGAAGAAAAAGTTTTTGCTTATGCAAGCCGCACTCTGTCAAAAGCTGAGTATAATTATTCAGCTACGGAAAAGGAATGTCTCGCAGTTATATGGGCCATCAGTAAGTTCCGTCCATATTTATACGGTAGACCATTCCGAGCCATCAGTGACCATCATTCATTGTGCTGGCTTGCGAACCTCAAGGATCCTTCCGGAAGACTTGCTAGATGGAGCCTACGTCTACAAGAATATGACATCACCGTAGTCTACAAGTCTGGCCACAAGCACAATGACGCGGACTGCTTGTCACGAGCACCAATCCAGAACTTGTCTCCTGAGCATGAACAAGACTCCGCATTTCTTGGAGCTGTGAATGTGTCGGAGATGGCTCATGATCAACGAATGGACCCAGAATTACTTCTGCTCATTCAATACTTAGAGGGGCAGCAAGTCGAAGTACCGCGAGTTTTCGTCCGTGGACTATGTTCCTACGTCCTCCGCAACAACGTTCTCTACAAGAGAAACTTTCAACACACCGGTGAAACGTTCCTACTGCTGATACCATCATCACTGCGAGCGGAAATTTTAGAAGCGTGTCATGATGACCCATCAGCAGGTAACTTGGGCATTAGTAGGACTTTGGCGAAAATTCGCCGCAGATATTACTGGCCAAAATTGATGGATTCAGTACAGCATTACGTAAGATCATGTCGAGAATGCCAAAGACGCAAAGTACCACCCCTAAAACCAGCAGGTTTTTTGAAACCGATAGAGCCACCGAAAGTCCCGTTTGAGCAGGTCGGAATGAATTTGCTAGGACCATTTCCTATGTCATCGTTTGGGAAGCGCTGGATAGTTGTAGCAACCGACTACATGACCCGGTATGCCGAGACGTCATCTCTCACAAAAGGAACGGCAAATGAAGTGGCTCAGTTTTTTGTGACCCAGATAGTACTGCGACATGGCGCACCTAGAGTTCTTATAACTGACAAAGGAACTGCGCTCACTGCCAGGCTAGTACAGTCTGTCATGAAACTAACGCACACCGACCACAGAAGAACTACCGCATATTATCCGCAAACTAACGGGTTAACTGAAAGGCTGAACAGGACGCTTGCTGACATGATCGCGATGTATGTGGACGTCGAGCATCGGACTTGGGACACCATATTACCGTATGCTACATTTGCATACAATACCGCAGTACAAGAGACAACCCACTTCACGCCATTTCAACTTGTTTATGGTCGGACAGTAATAACGACATTAGACGCGACGCTGCCTGTCAACAGCACGAATGAAGAGGACCCTGACATAAGCGAATATGCAGAAAGGGCAGAAGAGGCGCGACAACTAGCACGGAACCGCATCATTCAACAGCAGAACGTCGACGCACACCGTTACAATCTAAGACGAAGGGATGTTCAGTACTCCCCTGGAGACCAAGTGTGGGTCTGGACGCCTGTACGTGCACGTGGCCTATCAGAAAAGCTTATGCGGCGCTATTTTGGCCCTTACAGGGTTCTTCTTCAGCTAGGCCCATTAAACTACGAAGTGATCCCTGAAGGTCAAGTATGCACAACACGACGCAGGAATCTCCCGGAAGTTGTACATGTAGTACGTATGAAACCGTACTACGACAGGAACTGAACAACGTCGTCTAACACAAGGAAAAGTCCTATTGTTTAGAAACTGTCAGCCGGCTCTACGCATAGGGGCGATGCGTGCTAGGAGGGGGACTGATGCCACAGCTCGACCATCGCAGAAGACGCGTACCACAATTCGCTTTCGTAAAAGCCGTCAAGCAAGTAGCAAGAAAGCCGCGCCATGGAACGCCGTCCTGCACGCGCCACGATGCTACGCCATGGGACTGGCACGAGACTCGAGGGGCAGAAGAGGAGACCGACGAAGTTAGAGTCAGCGGCACAGACATTTTTTGACTGACCATTTTTAGCTTCGAGTTTACGGGCACAAGTTCGCCCTAAATAAAGAGTTTATATAGTACCAGGTGCTATATTTATTCGTAACAATATTTTTTCTGACGCGTAGAGGGCAGCACCACCTCACTGTAAGCTCCGCCGGCTCCCCGCGTCGCCGACTGCGACTTTTCTTGACTGCGTTCGATGACCTCGGGTAAACAATGCATCAGACACGCTCAGGCACGCTAACTGCACTAGCGTAGCCATGGTTTATTGTTGCGTGCCGCTCTGTAAGTCACAGCAAGGGAAGACACCGGGTGTGTCGTACCACCAATTTCCTAGCGATGAGGAACTGTGTTTGAGGTGGAGGGAAAATGTTTCACGTGAAAACCTCGTCATCAATGACAAGTCCGCATCGACTGTAGTGTGCAGCAAACACTTCATGGAAAATGACTATGTTCCCGGATATCGTATCCGGAAACTGCGTCCAGGAGCCGTGCCCACGGTCTTTGATCAGTATCCTTCGTATATGGTCCCGGCTACGAAGAGGCCGCGTAAAGAACCTGCAGCGCGTGGCCCTTCGGCCACCTGGGCTCCTCGACAGTCGACGAAACGGAAAGCGGAGTCATCGCCGTCTACCTACGGGAAGTTCTAGTCCACCTTACGACAAAATAAATATTGCTTTTTCTCTCTGAATTTTGTGCGCTGTAATGGATTACTGTTGCTTGTGACAACACGCGTGTGCGAAAATCCGAGAAAGCTGCCGGAATGGTTGCGACTGGGTAAGCGGTGCTCTCAGAGGTGGACTATACCAATTTAACCTCATAACATGCAACGACCGAGCTGTATTGTGTGGATAAAAAGTTCATCTTCAAGAATTCAGGCGCCGCAGTTGGTTCTGTTCCTCGTACTCAGCGCTGTTGGCGCGCACACTGCGCCCGTGAACGCGCTTGGAGGCGGCGGAGCAACAGTGGTCTAGTAGCGCCACCCCGAACTTGCGGTGGCAGGCAGCAAAACGCCGCAGGCCGTAAGGGGAGCGCCGGAGAAGGAGTCGAGTCCGGCCGTGGTGAAGCAGAACTTGACACACACACACACACACACACACACACACACACACACACACACACACACACACACACACACACACACACACACACACACACACACACACACACACGCACGCACGCACGCACGCACGCACGCACGCACACGCACACGCACACGCACGTGCACGGGAGATTTATATGGGAATATGGGACAAGATGAAGACAACGAGAAAAAGCCGCCGACAATGTATAATCAAGTGCTATCGCAATAACGCATGAAACATTTCTTTAAGTAAACATCTTGGGCAAATCACTGCCACTGGTGTTGTCATGCCTCGATTATCCTTATGTGTGACCGCAGCTCAGCGGTGGCCAACTACTTGAGCTGGCGCATCGTGCAAGTGATGGGCCAGTACGCGACCGAGCGGTTCCGGCGGGCGAGGTTCCGTTTCGACCGGTACAGGTACCTGCTCCAGGACAGGACGTGGGCGAGATTCCGCGAGCGTGCGTGCGCCTCACGTCACGACTGCTGCACTTCGCCGTGGGCCGGCTCTACTTCGACCGGCACATCTCGCGGCCGGCCGAGCGGTACAGGAAAGTACGTGCACGAATTATGGACAATCCAAGACAATGTATGTGTTACGCACGTTCATGATTGCACTCTGACATCGCACTGCCAAGCTCGTATATTTATCGTCATTCATGAAAAGCCATGTATCGCTTATTGCGCTGAATACGAGCTTGTATACAAAATGTCTCATGATCACTGCCACGATCCTGACCATTGTGCTCGTTCGCAGCTGTACGACATGGCCGAAGAGCTGCGGGACGCCTTTGCTGCCCTCATTGACCTCAACACCTGGATGGACTCGGACACCAAGGAGAGGGCGAGGCAGAAGGTGCGCCCACTGAGAATACGTTTTATGATGATTGCTATAAAAACAGGTACACGACGACGAGCCCTGCAGAGAACACAGAGATAAACGCACCCGAATCATCGTCGAGGCTGCGCAGATGGCACTCATGCAGGAGGAAGCCTTTTTTAGATGCGGAAGCATCTTATACTCGCGCCTTGTAGTGCGCCGTCCGCGCCGTCTACGCCGTCCGCAACGCCTTAGTTGAGCTAATTCATTACGTCTGATACAATAATCACTCGTTCTCTGCTACTGCAATATTCACGCGTTCATCAAGTATAAGGTTATTTGTTGCACTTCAAAAGCATACATGTGTCCGAGTTAAAACGGTCAAAGTTTCACATTAAATGCACCAGGAAGGTAAAGTATTGGTACGGAAACCAGTAACACAAACATGAGCTTGTACGGTAAAGTTAGCTATTTAAAACCTACGCGAGCGTCGGTGCACACTGAACCATGCTTGTGTATTCAGGCATGTGCACACTGAACCATGCCTGAGTATTCAGGCATGTGTCGGTGCACACTGAACCGTGCCTGTGTATTCAGGCATGTGGGACGGCTTTAAGCTCTCCCCTAGTAGAGTACCCTGTGCTCTAAATCGTTACCCCCTTTTTCTAACCCCCCCCCCCCTGTGTCTAACTCTGTTACCAGCCACTAAACTGTTTTAGCGGGACGGCTCAGTGCTCTCCCATAGTTGAGTACGAAGTACTCAAAATCGTTCAACATATTAGATGTGGAAGCATCTTATACTCGCGCCTTGTAGTGCGCCGTCCGCGCCGTCCGCACCGCTTCTCGAACATTCGACAGCTGACGCGCGCGCATGCGCCGTCGCGCCGTCGCCCACCATCTGTGCCGCGCGCGCTTCTCCTTCGAGAACATTCGACAGCTGACAGCGCATACGCCGTCGCGCCGTCGCCATCTGTGCCGCGCGCGCGCTTCTCCTTCGAGAACATTCGACAGCTGACAGCGCATGCACCGTCGCGCTGTATATATACTCAAGGTCGGCGCTCGCTCGCTCAGGGTCCGCTCGTCCGTTGGTTCGTCGCAATAAATAAAACACCGCCCTTTCGCATACGTGCCGTACGTGTTCACTCATTTAACACCCCATTTCACAACCACGTTAACCAATTTAGCCATCGACCCAAGTAAGTCGCAATTTAACACCCGTTAACCAATTACATGCTTCCGCATCCTCCTCAGTGTTCCCCCGAGGGAAGCTGCGGGCAATTTTTTATTCTCTCCGACGAGGAATTAACAGTTCTAGAAAATATCGGCACGCAGAACTAGTGACAATTGTTCTTCAGTTTTTCTTTTATGTTTCCTCTGGTTTCTTTTTGGTATGTGTTTTTTGCTTATGTTTTTTTCCTTGCTTG
The DNA here is from genome assembly GCF_043290135.1 of Rhipicephalus microplus. NCBI lineage: Eukaryota > Metazoa > Arthropoda > Arachnida > Ixodida > Ixodidae > Rhipicephalus > Rhipicephalus microplus. The sequence continues at coordinate 153,435,764 of NC_134702.1, read as the reverse complement.
TATTTTCTTGTCCAGCTGCATCACCTGCAGATGAACATCGGCTTCCCGCCCTGGATCAAGAGCGACCGGGACCTGAATGAGTATTACAAGGACGTAAGTGCATGGATTCTGTGCTCAGAATATGAGAGCGTTAACATGTTGAGGTTAAAGAGACTCAAGTTCTTGACAAGTTGCATAATAATAACATTCTCTAGCTGCGACGCTCACAAGCAGACAAAATTGATAAGTAGATTTCAGTACACACTTTCACTTTGTCGCTGAATTTACAATACTTGCAAATAATATTTAAACCGTCATAAGGCCAACTACAAACTATAGTAGTAAGCATGTTTGGTTTTGGCTGAGAAGATTTACGCTGACCTCTTGGGACGGTACAGGATCGGGGGACCAGGCTAAGGATAAACCTGTTTTATTTAGAAGTGCAGGAACGCTGAGGAGTCATTGCCTACAATCTCTCTCCTTAAAGGGGCTCTGAAACACTTCTTTAGTAACCATAGAATGAATTTACTGGAAGAACTTATCGCCTCAAAAATTCAACAGCACAAAAATTTTAAGAATCCGTCCAGTACGAGTAGAGTTACAAAAGTATGTCCCACACTGCAATCGCATTCTCTCTTTACTCGTCCCTATGAAAGCACTGGAAAGTAATTAGAAAAGGATTGCAGGGGAAAAGAAAATACGTAACGCACGCCTCGTAACCTTGGGGGTTTTTTTCTTCCATCTTCGAAGAAGCAGTTTTTCCAGAGTGATCGCACGCGCACGCGTGAATAAATCACGGCCTCATGTAGCGATCTCTGTAAGGACCACGTGTGCCATGTTCAAATCACCCAATGACTGATAGATGGCCTTCTACTAGTGATTTTCGAACGTCTTACATCATTTTTTGAGGGAAGATAAAGTAATATTTAGGGATACTTGGTAATTTATTGTGAATTATAGGCCATGTGCCGCGCTATACCATTGGCTCGCGTGTTCTCGGAAGCCCTTACTATTGATCGGCAGCGTTTTCTGACCATGCTCAAAAAGTGTGGAAGGACCTCTTCAACTCATCTGGAAGAAGTCCGTAATGCGGTCATCTTCGCATATGCCCGATTATTTTTTTGAAATCCTGTCTGAATGGCAAAGCACTGCACGTATGTTGGCATCACGGCATGGGCATGGACGCAACGCATGTTTTTTGACGGCGGTATCCCTTACTTTTCTTTGACGTCACTGTACCATAAACGCAGGTTCCGGACTTGCGCAAAGAGGAGTTCTTCGTCAGCCTCTTGCGCACGCTCAAGATTTACAACCGCATCATGTTCGCCCGATTGCGCCGCTTCAAGAAAGCCGAGGACTTTGGGTGAGTGTAAAGTGCGCCTTTGTCACGCTGTTCCTTCGAGTTCCCGTCAAACATTCTTCTTTCCAGTGCGACAATGTTGATTCGTACCCGATTTCGCCGTGAAATACTGGAAAAGGGTTTATGATTGTTGTGTAGGCCTGGTGTTCTGTAGTTGTTCGTTAGTGCTCGGAGAGAGTACGCGCGCACGAATGGGCCTTGTCAGGACACAATAGGCGTAAATTTTCAGCACGCACGCTCCCGAAGCCAGGCAGTTGTATTTAAAAACGTCGTGTAAATAGTACGCATACTTTGAAGGCTGAATACAATGCTTCGAAAAAAGTGAACGATAAATAGCTGAAGATAAATGAGAGGACATTCGACCATTGCCTGTTTCCAATAAATATGCTAATAGTTAACCTGGCGCTTCAGTTTACAGTAGCAAGTACTGCAGCGTAAAATGCGCGCGAGCCTTTTGCGTTCAGCTCATTATTTTTGTACAGAAAGTCACTTGACGACCTAGACAAACCAAGAATGGATAATGCATAGACGCAGATTGGCCCAACCATCTGAGGTTTTTATAAGGCAAAGCGATTAGGAACATTTCCAAACAAACGTAAACGATGGGCAGTTAACCGGGCATTATTTACAGAGTCGATCTTGCTGGCAATCAGTAAAAGGTAATAAAGCACGTGTTACATTCGATGTAATGAAAATACTTTTTAATGCAATACGCAAAAATTATGCCACGATTTCTTCGCAGGTGGATCCCGCCTTACCCATCCAGCATGATGCACTACAGCCTACTGGGAAACTATATGCGTATGTGTAGCCATTTCACCCTTTAAGCATCAAGGTCTCGAACTCCTTCAGTGTCACGTGAAACCATTGTCGAGTACAAAGCGCTACGCCTAAATGCGGTCTGTTTTATTCTTTTCTTCTAGTGCTCCCAATCGACTACATTCAGTACCCGTTTTTTCTACTGGACATGACACCGTAAGTTGGTCATACGCTTATTTTTTTTCAGTTTTTACGGTGTTATTATTAGAAGATTACTTTCGCACTTCAAAAACGTGCATGCCTATAGCAATCCTCTCCCCCCAGCTCTGCAGTGGGCCAGGTGTTACCATTTTATTGCATGCAGCTTTCAAATATTTAGAAGCAAGATCGGATGCAGCCCGTCAATGTAGCAACCGGTCACGAGGATCAAGCCTATCAATAATGTCCCCATGGGATCAGTGGCGAATCGTTTGAACAATAAATATCACACGAGACAACGTTTCGACTTGACCTTGTCTTTCTCAGAGCAGCTACCTTCCTTTGCAGACTTTCCTGTGGTGTTATTTCCAAAAGCCTCCCTGCTCTCTCATCAGATAAGTCTTCTGGTTGAAACGTCATTACCAGCGACACAGCCTGTGCCCCGAATAAGGTCTTAAATATACACTATCTTGAACTTCTGTGTTGTCTGGAATTCCACACTGAAGGAGTGTAACCTATTTGGTATAATGATTAACGGTACAGTCAAACCTGCGCGTGCCGAACTCGAAGACAAAACTTGAAGTTAATATATCGGGAAATTGGGAAATAGAACTGCGATGAAATAATAAAGCTGCCTTTTCATTGTGCACCTCGCAAGCCATATAAATGTACGTCACTGCCTATTGATATGGTAAAAAGGATGTTCTTTCATCAGCACGGGGGCTTATTTATTTATTTATTTATTTTTATGGAAATACGCGTTTACACACCGGGAATGGTTATAAGTGGAAAAATCCTGACCAACCCAATCAGTACCGCGATATTCTCGAGCGCAGCTGTGCGTGCTCGACGGGTGCCGGAAGCATCTAGCTTGCCGTGCCCTAATGTCAGCCATGTTTTTCATTACTCAGCGCGATTCTCGAGTTGAACAGCGACGATGTGAGTCTTTATTTCTTCGAATTCGACCATACTGAGCATTGCCAGCTTTGAGAACAGGCTATTTTATTTTGCGTTATCTACCACGTTAACAAACAAGTGGAAAAATATCCGAGGAGCCCGCACCACGGGCCAGTGGTGCGACGACGGGGGTTCACCACGGTATAGACCACAGGTCATGGCAGGGCGTGATGAAAATTTCTGCTCTGCGCAACGTCCTTTTAGTCATACCGCTCAATGTGTTAAGCGAATTTGAAAAAAAATTACTTTTCCGCGAGGTAAAGTCGAAATGTTGTGCGGTAAGTAAGGAAACTTCTTGAGGCATTTACAACTGCGCAATGTTTGAAACTTGAGGAGTTCCGCCTTTTTTTGTTTGATTGAGTCGCGTAGGTTATCGCAAGCCTTGCCTTGAAGCATTCTCGTTAGTCGAAAATATTTTTATGTATGAAGGATCGTGCTATCTCCCGGTGTTCCATATAGTCAGATGCTGTACTTCCTTATATTCTGTCCTGTTCCTTTTCTTCCTCACTGCGCTGGCAAAGGTTGGCACGAAGTTCCGCAAAGTTGAAGGTTGGGCTAGTTGAGGACAGTTCGGTTTGACATGTGAAGCAGCATTTTTTTGTGCCTTGTTTCATGCGCTGCTTCTCACATTGAGATGAATCGGCCGAAAATTTCATGGTAAGTGCGACAAAAAAATAGGAAGTATGTCTATTCATAAACGCGACAACGCTGCGATCAGTATCGTTCGTTCGGTATTAAGTTCACTTCATCCGCACGGCTTCAGACAGAGTTGACGAGCAGCACCAGTTAGAATTGTAATGGTGTAGTCTATGCCGATGGATTTATTGCTATAGCCATTTGTAGACGCGGAAACAATAACTATGTAAACCGTATTGACATTTGTTTGTTTGTTGCTACGCACGCAATGTAATTACCCATTATCAACCTTGCCCTGCACAGACCCATCAATTTCGGTGCCCTCGGAACCATTATGGGGAAGCAGTTGACGTACAGCTTCGGAGAGCAAGGTGAGGCCATGAATTGATTCTTAAATGAAGAGCCACTAAATAAAAATACTAAATAACTTGGCCTGAGTTAGTACTCTTCAGGAAAGATATTTCCATTAGCATCCGACAAAGATCACGACTATATACAATGAAAACGAATGCGAAAGTGACAAAATACCAGCTCTGATCAGTCTTCATGGCGTGGAAGACCTCAGAGTACATTGCATCAAACTTGCGGCCCACAGGCGCCCTTTACGACGAACACGGCAAACTGGTAGAGTGGTGGTCTCGCGAGACCCACCGCAAGTTCATCATCGGCGCCCGCTGTCTCTCCGAGCAGTACGACCAGTTCAACAACCCCATCACCGGAATGAAGGTATGCGCAATAGCGGATGCTGATCGGATGATCCTCGAATGTTTGCGTGACGCTGTTTGGCCCAGGAGTGACTGATTGAACTTTTCATGTGATCCGAAACTTGGCTGTGCCGTGGTGTGTTTTGCTTCGATGTGTGTGTGTCTGGGATGTGTCAAATGCGCTGCGTGTGCGCGCAAGAACGCGTGCTTGCTCTTTGTGTATGTTTTGATTATGATATTTTGTCCACCTCAGTTGAGCGTCAACAACACCCTGGAGACGAGCATTGCCGACAACGCGGGCCTGCGACTGGCCTTCAAGGTATGTGTACCAGGAGAAGCCATGGTTGGGCAGTTGCTGACCTTCATGTATGCCGAAATTTTTAAGTTTATGTCATTGGCATGGTGCAGGGTTTAATCTCGTATTCTTCCACCTGGCCCGTAGGAGATATGCGCACTTAAAAATAATTCATTCATCTAACCGCCTATTAAATTCCCCTTCCCGATACAGGCCTTCCGGGTGTACATGACCAAGTACGAGGAGCGCTACGGCATGTACTCCATACCTGGAATGGAGCCCTGGACCATGGAGCAGGTCTTCTTCATCGCGTACGCCCTGGTAAGCATTGTCAAACTTTACAGCCCGTGACTATTCTTGGGCTACATGAGAGCACACTACCTCCGGGCTCTTCTATGTGGGCGCAAGATAAGTCCTGCTGTTCTTGCAAGTTCATTTTTTTTACTAACCCATTCGAAAAAAAAAAACGCGTGCAGATTGTTCTGTGAACTCAATTGCTTCAACTTTCTTTCATGCTATGCACGATTACACATCATGATTGATGGCTTTTATCATATTCGAACGATGACGTGGGGCATAATTATGGTTTAAAATCCTGTTCGCGTGTATTTATCCGGCATTTAAACACAGTCAAACGTATATTCTTCCTTGTTTGCACACTTCGTTATCTCTTAGCTAATTATCACTAGTAATAATGAGTGATTCCTTTTATTTTAAATAACTCTAAATAATGAACAACCACAAAGTTTGTGTTCCAACAGGACCCTAAACGTACTATTGTAAAAATGATGACAATGTCACCACTCTTTGTCTTTCTGCTTGCATCCGTAGTTTTTTCCGAAGTGAGCCCTTCCCCCCCCCCTCCCCAACAGTGTGTAAAGGTCAGTCGACTAATGAATCATTGTCCGATAGCTGAATTTCTAGCTTTTATGCCAATATATATAGTATTAGACATCTTCAATTACGAACAACTTTTTTCACTCTTCATATTTTTACTGCAGTCGCGATGTGAGGTCTCCCGGAAGCGCTCCATGTACTTCTACCTGCGCCACCGTGACCAGATACCCAACCGCTTCTAGTGAGTAGTTACCCGAGTCAAATAAACTGAGCATTTATTTTTACTCCCACGGTAAAATCCAACGACTTTTCTTGCGGGACCACAACAGTACACTTATGCTTGTTCTTTATAAAACTTTATCGCTTGCAACCAACATGCAAATGCGTTATATGCCCAACTCCACGACTATATCGTACATATTAGTACTCACAAAGTTGAAGTCTCTTTTACGCATCACTTTTCGTTATCTCACTGTCGGACGTTTGCGCGCTCACAAATCACGTTGGTGTAAGATATTATGGCTGCAAGACCGTCTGGCAAGAATAGCCGGGATGGTCATTCCCAGACAACATGCACGTAACACAAGTTGCCTGTCCGTATAGCGTTATCTTGTGCAAATTGTTCGACGCAATAGCTGTTAAGTGAACAGAGACAACTTTTAATCGCTAGTGTTTCTGCCCACCGATACTCCAATTAAGATTGTATTTTCATCGTTATTGGCATATGTGGGCCTCCACGATCTGCTTCAGGTTTAGAACTTAGCGACGTCATGGACGAAGTACACCGATATGCACCTTCACACAGCACGAAGCTTAAGGTTGGCGTCAATAAGAACGAACTCTCCCCCACCTCCTAAGAACTACTGATTAAGGAGAGACACTGCTCTTGAAAGAGCTTTTTTATTTTTTGATTGATTTTGGTGAAACTTGTTGAGCTTATGTATATATGTGAGTTGACATTAAATATGCAATATTTTTCTTGTATAAGGTCTAGTTTGTAAAATACAAAATGTTTCCTGTGGCTTTTGGGGAGCGAGATTGTTTTGAAACTAAAAGAGCTGAGAGGAATCAAGACTGTGTGCAATGGTACAAAATTGTATGTTCTAAATCAATTTGAACAAACGTTATGGTACGTTGAACACTTGTATGCGAGTTAATTTCAAGCTGGAATTTCACTGGCAAGTGTTCAACATTGCTTAACTGTTCTTCTAGTTGGTTCGGGACATTAATATTTTGTAGCATTGCAATCAACTTTGATTCCAGATTATTTTGATATGCTCATGTACTTAGTAACTTTTTTCAGTTTAGACAAAAACCTACTCTCCGAAAAGCACATGAAATATTTAGTATTTTGAAAACTACATTTACCACAAGAAAAGTAATTGCAGATTTGAAATCTGCCACATATATACATTCACTTGTATATCATCATCACTTTGATCAAAATTGATATAGAAATAAAGGTTATTTGATTGCTGTGTCCCTCCTGAACATTTGCATATTTCAATTATTTTATTTATTCAAGTACTCTACGGGCCTACTTTAGGTGCAGTTTATGGGGGGGACATAAATAAAAATTTTCGCAGAGAATGAATAATTGTAGGTTAACACAATTCTACGGCACACGAGTTCATAAACATCAAGGCAAGCAATACAACAACCAATACAACGTCGGATAAAGCACGATTGTTAGTGAAAGTTACATGGCTCTAAATACGTGAGCAATTCTGAATTAAACAAACAAGGTTCAGTTATATTGGCAATTCTGGAAGTTAATGCACTTTATTCTTTCTTTGACAACGTTAATGGCAAATTTTTGTGTTTTTCCAGACGGGTGGAAATAAGGTTGACTTTGAAAGCGTGATTGGTGCGACTAGAAGTAGGAGATGGCAGTGAATGACGCGTCCGGGCAAATGACGCGTTAGAATGATACAGGTGTGGAAAAAACGTAATCCGGAAATTTGCCAGCGCACAGCAAGCGGCGGCATGCTCTGCTTTGCTTTCAAAAATGGAAACGCTTTGAAATCGCGAGTATGATGATAAGATAAATTGTGCTGAATTAATATGAAATCAGAAGGACTATGAAATCAGAATGATGCTTATAAAACCATAACGGAAGTTTTAAAGTGAAGACCAGTAAACTGTCTTGATAAATAAGCAAAACAATTCAATGTTTACATCAAAAGGTAAGACAGGATCCCTGTGACTAGATGGAATATGTGGTTACATGAACCAGTTGGTCATATTTTGCATTGTAAATTGGAACTTTGCAGTAAGAAGCTGCTTACGTATAAGTGATTCTGCGCGTAGTATTATTGTACATGCATGTTTCCACTTGTGCTGTGCCAAACGTTTGATGGTCTATGTTCGTTGTCTATGTTCATGGTTTATGTTTTGTGGTCTATGTTCACCCATGTCCTCGTTGCTTGTCATGTTTTAGAAAGGCTCGAGTTTATCTCAAGTGACCAACCCTTCTTTCTTCGGGGCCTGCCCTCATCCTTGACATGAAATAAAATTGAACTGAATTGAATTACGGTGCCACCTCGCTGAGCACATCTAGACCACGCCCTTATTTTCACATGGCCTCTGTACGTTATCTGCAAAGGCCACGCAGACATAAACACAAAAAAACTCGTCAAGTGCGCCCAAGTTAATTGGTTAGGTTTATTATATAGAATGCACCTTGACAATACGTACTACTAAATTTTGTTTTATATCAAAGCCAACTGAAGTGAACCAAGAGTCGAATATACAAATGTCTTATCTAAATGCACTCCTTTGATTTTCATATAGTGTACCAAAGTTCTAAAACGTAATTAAACATGTTGGACTTTCGGACATCTTGGACAAGGGAATTTGGTTTAAAACTGTTGGGGCTCATTCCGGCGTAATAACAGTAGGGTGATTAACAATCACTTTCAAAATATACGGAATGAAAGGGCTGGAGGGTACTAAAATGACTGTCCTAGACGACTTCTTGTGTTGAAAACCCCAGCAGTTGTTCGCCTGAAAAGAGCTTCCTATATACGATTTCATGTTCTCAAAGGTCGCACTCTTGTGCTTCGCAGGACCATCATCCCGCTGATGAATTTCGAGCGGTTCTCGGCCATCTTCAGCTGCAAGGTCGGCACCATCATGAACCCGGACCAGAAGTGCATTGTCTGGTAGCCGGACTGGCCCTCCGCGCGGCGTCCCGAGCAGCCGCACGCGCTGGCTAATACAAATAGCCTATAATAATTAGCATTTCACGATCCGGTCCTTTCTTTATCTTACTTCTACAAGTGAACGTGGCGTAGATCAGTTTCCTTTCTTTTTGCGTCTAGAAACTTGTCTGCAAATAAGTATTGCTCTCCATTACTTTTATTCCACAATGGTGCAAAGTTGGGTTCACCTATACCTCTCTGACACATAACTGCGCAACAAGTGCGCAATTGTGAAGCTCGCAGTTTTATGATTGTATTTGTTTTACAATTATTCCTTGAGCTATTTTATAATAAATCATTGGCTGATGATGTGCTGGGCACTCTCTCTGGCGCCAACGCTGCAGCTGTGGTCGTCTCCAACATTAGGCTAACTAAACAGAACGTTCATGTTAACACATAGGCATGCACATGGTTTCCATTAAAGAGAGTGGAGGGCGAGGGGCGAAGGCTCTTTGCACTGATTCCCACCCTAGAAGTTAATGTAAAGGGCTGTCTTTGAGCCCTTCCCTTTTCAGGTCACCAGGGGGTTGGGGAGGGCGACTACCCTGCCCGCCTCGTGCGCACGCCTGCGTTATGCTCCTTTACCACCACGATTCGGTCCTCCTACACGTTTTCCTTCCCCGGTGTACAGGCTACAAACTAGGTTAATTTCTTTGTCTTTCTCTTATCTTTCATTCTCAAACGTACTATTGTTCATGCCGACCTGTAAATAGCTCGTTTATTACCTGTACGAAGGCCTTTCTTCAAGTCCAACTCGGTAGAAGAGTGTTTGGCAGCTGACCAGAAGGCCACGGGTTCGGTCCCGGGTTCGGTGGCTGCATTTAGATTGCGGCTAAGTGGTAGAGGCTCGTGTACTGAGCGATGTCAGTGCAGGATAGAGAACACCAGATGGTCAAAATTTCCGGAGTCCTCCTCAACGACATCTATCATAATCGCATTGTAGTTTTCGGACGTCAAAGCCTTTACATTATCATCATTATCATTATTATTCTTAATTGCGTAAATACACTTCTCTGTCTCTCTCTAGCCATAAAAAGGTGTTTGCTTGACTCTCACTGTATTTTTTTCGAAAGATTGAAAAGCAAACAGAAACTTCCTTCAATGGAGAAATAAACGTATTGAAAAGTTTCCGCTAAGCGCTGCTAAGGGCATAAAATGGCGTTAGCGTGTCTGTGCATAGGCAACCGAGTTCCATTCAGGAGAGAGAAGAGCATGACAGTTCATACACATGAGTAGCAATCGAAGTGAACAGAGCAGAACTATTCGGGGAAGGCTAATGTAATAATAAAGTGAATTGAATACCGAGCGGAAGTCACGGATAATTTGTGTTGTAAGTGAGCTGACTACCAAGGTGATCAGTGAAAGTAACATTAGTGGCAGTTATATGCTGTACGGTGGTCGTTGATACCAGGCACGCGGCTAAATGTTCTCAGCGGATGCATTTTCCCTTCGAGATGTCTCAGGCGAACGGATAAGGCACAGTACGAGTTTTCATTCCCGCCTCGTCAGAAAAATATGGCCCCAATAGGATGAAAGAAACAAACGGCAGCAAAATTGCTAAAAAAGAAAGAATTAACAAAAATATACATAGATAAAAACATATAAGGTAGCCGCACAAAATGGCGGTTCTAGGAGTCCTGACATATCCAAACAACACGTGAAAACAGCCGCTCTACTGACAATGTACCGAGTATTGCCGCGTGCATAGCTGCATTTAGCGGCAAAATAGCGACGAAAACGAAGAACGCGGATTTGCTCGAGAGGCGCAGCGCAGCAGAGTGAAGAAGATGACAATCTTAGCGGCCTTCTCTGAGAGCGTCTCTACAAGTCCCACTGTCCGTGTTTTAAAATAAACCCCCTGTCATTTATAACCCGCGACACTGGTGGAGGTGCGGGGTACTACCACCTCATGATCAGCACCCCTGTGAGAAGCCCCGAGTCCAGCCCTACGAGACAGCCACGCGTGGAGACGCCTGTGCACCGCTCAAGCCGTCGCCTTCAAGGTCTTGAACCAGAATTTGGCCTTTTAAAGGGAGCAACACTTCCGACAACCACCCCTACTCAAGAAATGGCAAGGAGTCCTGCACAGGTGACGGTACAGAATATGCGCATTCCTGAACCATTTCATGGCCGGCCGAACGAAGATGCGCAAGATTGGCTTGAGCAGTTCGAACGGGTAGCTAAATCGAACTACTGGAGTCTCGATGGAAAGCTCTTCCACGTATACTTCGCCCTTGAAGACGGCGCGAAGACGTGGTTTATAAACCGGGAGGCAACATTGACGACATGGGAGGAGTTTTGTCGTCGGTTTCTTGACACCTTCGGTAACGCGGACCGACGCGAAAACGCACAACGCCTTCTTGAAGGACGCACCCAACAGCTGCATGAAAGCGTCGCCATGTTTTCTGAGGATATGGTGTGCTTGTGCCACCGCGCGGACCCCAACATGCCCGAGGCTCGAAAGCTAACCCATCTCATGAGGGGCGTCAAAGAGCAGCTATTTGTTGGTCTTGTGCGCAATCCGCCGACAACAGTGGACGAGTTCACCAGGGAGGCCACCGCAATAGAGCGTGCGCTACAGCAACGGTACCGACAGTCTGATCGCCCGGCCACCGGCGCAGTTGCAGGCGCCGCCGCACTTACCACAAACGAAAAGTTTGCTCTACGCCACCTGATTAGACAGATCGTGCGTGAGGAGATCGCGAAGGAGAACGCAAAATACACATTGCAGTCACAGGCGCCCCCGCAGCAGGAATCCACGGTAGCCTCCGTCACTGAAATCGTTCGCCATGAACTTCGACAAGCATTTGCCTCTCCTCAGCAATATTCCGCTCCACCGCACCGTCCAAGCTCGTGTACCTATGCAGACGCTATGCGTCGTCCGTTGGCTCCAGAAGTGTCGTACCAGCTGAACGGATACAGCTATGCAGACGCTGTTCGTCGACCCACGCCCATGCCAGCACCGCAGTACCTCGAACCGTATCCTGTGGCAGCCTGGGCTCAGCAGGATTCTGTCAGGCAACCCTATATGCGGAAGACCGACATATGGCGCACTGCGGATAGTCGACCACTCTGCTACAACTGTGGAGAGCCAGGGCACATTTGCCGTTTTTGCCCACATCGCCGAGCTGAATACCGCGGTAGTGCACCTACAGCTACGCGCCGACACATCGACGAAAGCCGTGCCCCCATCGACGACGACCAGACTGGCAGGCGGGAAGGCTCTTCTACCTTCCAGACGCGGTCACCATCCCCGGCTCGCTTTGGTTCACCAAGCCGCCGTAGTTTTGCTGACGCCGTCAGAGGTCGGTCTCCCAGCCCACGGCGGGGAAACTGAAAGCAGCGACCTCTTGGGGGAAGGTTGCAAGCCGTCGAATTGCCGAAAAACCCCTACTGCTGCCGAAACACGTGAGAGACGACGATGAAGACTTCGCCGAAAAAACTGTGACTGCCGACCTCGCTGTGACGATTGACGGCGTTGAAGTGACGGCCTTAGTCGATACGGGTGCAGACTTCTCCATAATGAGTGAACGATCGGCAGACGAACTCAAGAAAGTCAGGATGGAATGGACGGGCCCTTATATCCGAAGTGCTGGAGGCCAGATAATGACTCCCACGGGAAAATGTACAGCAAGACTCACTATTAAGAATGTGGCTTTTGTAGCCACATTTCTGATCCTACCGGAGTGCTGCAAACCTATGATTCTGGGAATGGATTTCTTAAGAGATTACGGTGGTGTGGTCAACATACGCGACGGTGTGATCACATTCGCCGCTGACAAGTCTGTGACCACTGATCCAGACCAAGAACCCAGGGTGTTACGTGTGGTCGACGACGACGTCTGCGTGCCACCACTGTCATGTAGTCTTGTTTCCGTGTGTTGCGCCGTGCACTGTAATGAAGACGCCATAGTCGAACGCATCACTGATCTTCTTTTTCACCAAGGCATCACCATCGCTCGCGGTATCGTCAGCTTAGTGGATGGGCGCGGAGACGTGCTTCTGACCAACTTCACGAATGAGCGCCGACACATCGGTAAAGGCACGGCTGTGGCGTACCTCGAAGAGCTCGACTACTCTCACGACTGTCTTCTAATGCAAGGGGAAGCCACAGCTCAATCACCTCCACAAACACCACCAGTTGATATCGGTCCGAGTCTAACACCGACTGAAAGATGCCGTCTTATGGAGCTGCTCGACCAGTTCAAGGACTGCTTTTCATCGACATCACGAGTGGGTCGAACGCCTCTGACTAAGCATCGTATAATTACGGAAGACACAGCAAGACCGATCCGACAGAACCCATATCGCGCCGCTCAGAAAGAACGTGAGGTAATCCAGCAGCAAGTCAAGAAGATGCTAGAGGATGGCGTTATTCAACTATCAAAAAGTCCTTGGGCATCGCCAGTTGCACTCGTGAAAAAGAAAGACGGCAGCTTGCGTTTCTGCATCGATTATCGTAAGCTGAACCATGTTACAAAAAAGACGTTTATCCATTACCACGGATCGATGACTCTTTGGACAGGCTACGGCATGCGCGCTACTTCTCGTCAATCGACCTTAAAAGTGGATACTGGCAAATAGAAGTAGATGAGCGAGACCGAGAAAAGACCGCCTTCGTGACGCCAGATGGGCTTTATGAATTCAAAGTCCTCCCTTTCGGTCTACGCTCAGCCCCAGCCACGTTTCAGAGACTAATGGATACCATTCTGTCCGGCCTGAAACGGAAAACATGCCCTGTGTACCTCGACGACGTCATCGGTTTTTCGGCCACGTTTGAAGAGCATCTAAAGTGGCTACTGTCATCCTTCAAGCCATACGGTCCACTGGACTCACACTCAAACCGGAAAAATGCCACTTCGGCTTCGAAGAACTCCAGTTCCTGGGACACATGATCAGTCGCGAAGGTGTGAAGCCTGACCCAGATAAAACAGCAGCCGTCGCAAAACAGCAGCCGTCGCACCGACGCTAGCAGAACGTTGACACGCGCCGAGTCCAACTACTCAACAAAGGAGAAGGAGTGCCTGGCCGTCGTTTGGGCAGTTGCGAAGTTCCGCCCGTACTTATATGGCCGCGCTTTCCAAGTCGTAAGCGACCATCACCCTCTTTGTTGGTTGACCAACATGAAAGACCCATCTGGACGTTTAGCACGATGGAGCTCACGGCTCCAAGAGTACGACATGGCCGTAGTTTACAAGTCCGGAAGGCAACACTTAGACGCCGACTGTTTGTCAAGGTCACCGATTGAATCACCGGCTATAGAGGATGATGATTTCCCAGGTTTTTTAGGAGTTGTTGATGCAGCTATCATTTCTCGGCAACAACAAGATGATCGGGAGCTCAACTCGCTTATAGAATTTTTGAACGGACGAGCCGCCAATGCACCAAGAGTGTTTTCGAAGAACTTATCGTCATTCTGTTTACGGGACGGAATTACTACAATTAATTAATACAAAAAGAACTTTTCATCAGCAGGTAGAAGCTATCTGCTGGTAGTTCCTGGAGCTCTCCGCAGCGAAATTTTACAAGCCTGCCATGACGAAGCCACAGCGGGCCACCTCGGTTTCACAAGAACACTGACACGCATCAAAGAAAAATATTACTGGCCAAGAATCGCAGCAGAGGTTAAACATTACGTCCGAACATGCATTGTGTCAGCGGCGCAAGGTACCACCTGTCAAACCCGCTGGGCTACTACATCCTGTGCCCGTGCTAGAAACCCCTTTTTCTCAAATCGTAATGGATCTGCTGAGCCCATTCCCAACATCAGACAGCGGCAACAAATGGGTTATAGTGGCGACGGACTACCTCACCCGATACGTGGAGACCAAGGCAATCGCGAGTGGCACTGCAGCTGAAGCGGCCCAGTTCTTCATTGAGAACATTGTTCTGAGACATGGTGCTCCAGTTGTCGTCATAACAGACAAAGGTACCGCGTTTACAGCCGAGCTTTTGCGCACTGTGCTTACGCTCAGTGGCACAGCGCATAGAAAGACGACAGCTTACCACCCACAAACTAATGGGCTTACAGAAAGACTTAACAAGACAATCGCTGACATGCTTTGCATGTACGTCGACGTAGAACACATGAATTGGGACCGAATATTGCCGTACATCACATTCGCGTATAATACGGCGCGCCAGGAAACAACAAAAATGACGCCGTTCGCACTAATTCATGGCAGAGAAGTTACGACAATGCTTGACGCCATGCTGCCTTACGATTGCAATGATTCAAGACAGACGCCGCAGACTTCACTGAGCGCGCCGAAGAAGCAAGACAGCTTGCCCGCGTCAAAATAATGAACCAGCAGCAACTTGACGCCCAACGGTACAACCTTCGCCATCGATTCGTCATTTATCAACCAGGAGATAGAGTCTGGGTTTGGTTTCCTGTACGACGACGAGGCCTCTCAGAGAAACTTCTACGCCGATATTTCGGACCCTACAAGGTTCTGCGTCGTCTTAGCGACGTGACGTACGAAGTCGTGCCCGACGCCTCCTCCTGTTCAAAACGTCGCCAGCATCTGCCTAAGACAGTGCACGTGGTCCGCATAAAACTTTACCACTCTCAGTGATGTAATCACTCGATGGCCGCATCTATACCTGTTGAGCGTCGCGACGACGCTCACTCTGGCGGGAGGGTAATGCCGCGTGCATAGCTGCATTTAGCGGCGAAATAGCGACGACAACGAAGAACGCGGATTTGCTCGAGAGGCGCAGCGCAGCAGAGTGAAGAAGATGACAATCTGAGCGGCCTTCTCTGAGAGCATCTCTACAAGTCCCACTGTCCGTGTTTTTAAATTAACCCCCTGTCATTTATAACCCGCGACAGTATGTACATACGTACATGCACTCTGGACGATGAAGAGAAGGATGATGGAAAGAGGAACACCACCAAAAAGAAAAGCCAGGCCTGCACAAAAGGCGCAGCTCAGTCACAGCGAAAGCTAGAAGAGCGGCCTTTCACAGCCTTTTCAAAACACTCATTGGGTAACTATGCAAGCAGACTTGCTTGGTAGCCACTATGGCGTAAATAATACACTTTGGGGTAGTAGGCTCCAATTCGCTAGGCCAATTTTCCTCATTATTCTGAGAAGTGTGGTGGCCGCTAAACACTTCCAAGGAATTTTGTGCCAGTTTTTCACGCAGTGGCTGACGATGATGAGGAATTATGCCTGAAGTGAGTATGCACCACAGTTAATAGCTGATTAAGAACAAGCCTTTGTAATTGGTTGGAGCATCGGACGACCCACTTGTTACGCTATTCGCATTGTGTGACGTCTCGTTGTTTTTGTTTTGCTGCTGCTTTAAAATGTTATATCACTCGTAATAACGCGATTGATTTCCCCACATCAAACCTGCCTAAGCCAAGTCAGCCACGCTAGTCAAGCAGTGATAGTTAGGCCTGACAAGAACACGATACAGCAGCTGGTTGATGAGGCTCGTGCGCATGTAGTATGCTATAGTATGTGTTACCTACAGGGTGCTAGATTCCAATGCGGAACTTAAAACGCCAATGAAAGCCTATGCAAATGGGAATTCGAAAACCAACGCCTAAATACTCGAATTGTCTTTTTTTAGGAGAAAAGGCAATTCGAGTATTTAGGCGTCGGTTTAAGCTCCACGTTCACCCTAAAATGGTAGCTTGCGTGAAAAATTTTCGAAGTATATTTTCTGTAGACCGTGCAATGTGGTTGCACTCTCATCCAGTGCACTCGTTGTAAACGTTATATTGCAAGCACGACAAAGCAGCGTCTTAGCCAGTGCTCAGCTCGTCGGCCTGTTTTCGCACGTGACCATGCAGGCTTCACGGGTGTGAAACCGGTTAGCGCCGGTCAGGCACCGGCGATCTCGCAGCACATTAGGCGATGAGCGCAGGCACCGGAGGCGGCCATCTGTGGTGAACGAATCGGCAAAGAATGGGTACTTGAGGTGGCGCTGGTCGCACGCTATAGCCCGAGGTGGACCGCACGGAGAACGCCCAAGTTGGCCCAAGCACTGCGTTCGGCACTCGTGGACCGTACGGAATACGGCGCTGTCATCGGCAGGACACCCGCCCGACGAAAAGTTCCATGGGACACACTTGCGCCCATCAAAGAACCACCAGCTGGAGAGCACGTCTTGCCTGCAATCGCCCAAAGTCAATGAGCCATTGCTTCATCCCCAATTTGCCTTTATTATGTATGCATGGCTGTATCGGCTACAACGAACACAGCTGTCACCCAACGTAATATACAAAGGTGCCTTAATGACACCTGACATTCGGTAACGTGTTTATTGCGCACATAATACTGCAGCAGTGAACATTCAACTACGCGAACCATGTGGCTCCACATTGTGTACCAACAATACATTACCAATGGTAGCAGTTATATGAAGCAATAATTCCAGCTGTGGGTATTAAGCCACCTATACGAGATCAGATATATTGCATGGCTGTAGCATATGAATGAGACATGCCGCATCTATCGCCAAGTGCCATGAACTGTGCCCTTTGTGAATGCCCGGCATGACCAAAAATAAAAGGAGCACGTAGATACTCAGTACAATCGTCAACTGATGAGTGTTTTGATAAAAGTGCCCAAAAATGGTTTCAGTTCAACCATCACCGGCAGGAACTTTTCTCTATAACTCATCGCCTATTGAGTTTTACACCGGAAGTACATGGCAAAACAAAAAGTCTCTTAGAAATCTTGTTAACCTTTAAATAACATACCAATAAAGATTACTGGTACATTTTCTCCTGCCTTCACACACACACACCGCAGAAAGTACTAAAATAAGTATATTCATTTTCTATTCCGCCCCAGCGTGGTGGTCTAGTGGCTAAGGTACTCGGCTGCTGACCCGCAGGTCGCGGGATCGAATCCCGGCTGCGGCGGCGGCATTTTCGATGGAGGCGGAAATGTAGGCCCGTGTACTCAGATTTGGGTGCACGGTAAAGAACCCCAGGTGGTCGAAATTTTTGGAGCCCTCCACTACGGCGTCTCTCATAATCATATGGTAGTTTTGGGACGTTAAACCCCAAATATCGATCAATCAATCATTTTCTAGTCCAGCGCCAGTTCTGGGTGTAATTGTTGGTTCGAATCACTTGCAGGCATGCAAAACATTCTGGCATTTTGTAAACGGTTTGCTTTACTTGCTCACCTTTGCCTTCAAGGAAACTTTAACGAAACAGCCATGAGAAATACTACACGTGCACTGCCCAAGTTCTCATTTGTATTGTGCAATGGTTTCGTTTTTATTTGCAATAACTTGCTTATTTAACTTGATGTATTAGAGTCCTCTTTCCGTTTCCCCGAAAGCAAACACAATTTACTTGTGAAACATTCACGACAGCCAGTGCAACTCATGGTTGCGACACATAAGACACTCAAAGTAATAATGTCGCATGCCTGTGCTTATGTGAGTGGCACGCATACTCTTCGTGGTCACAGAAGGCTAGCAGAATACTAGCTTTCTCTGTGCTTAGGACGCCCCTTCGAAAATTGTATAAATTAGAACTTTAGGATTGATTGATATGTGGGGTTTAACGTCCCAAAACTACCGCATGATTACTAGAGACGCTGTAGTGTAGGGCTCCGAAAGTTTCGACCACCTGGGGTTTTTTACCGTGCACCCAAATCTGAGTACACGGGCCTACATTTCCGCCTCCATCGGAAATGCAGCCGCCGCAGCCGGGATTCGATCCCGCGACCTGCGGGTCAGCAGCCGAGTACCTTAGCCACTTGACCACCGCGGTGGGGCATCAATTTTTAGGAGCGTAAATGAGTGCTGGTTACACGAATGATGAGCACGCTGTCATCAAGAAATCAAATTCATAGAGAGCGCTGTTGATGGTACCTGGAAATGCAAAAATCTAGGAGTGGGTGACTCCAGACAAATTTAAGTTTGTTTGGAGGCGTGCACCCGAGGAGGTGGGGGCAAGGGGGAGAAGGGGGCACGAAGGCAGCCAATGACATGATAGAGTGCGCCAGAGAAGAGGTTCTGCAATAAATATTCGCCCCCTCCACCTCCCCAATAGGGGAAACCTACGCACGTCTATGTAAATGAGTACACAGCAAACAATATGTGTGCTGCTCTCTGAAACAAAAAGAATAATTTCGCTTCATCCTTCAGGTGTAGAAGTTAGAATGCACAAAAATAGAAGCCAAAAAATTAAAAAAAATAGTGTCCTATTTCTTACGCGGAACTTGTCACTGCGTGAAACGTGTACCTACTGCCAAAATAGATTAATCGTGTAAGGTTATCAAGTTTTTGAAAATGCTATAGTATGTGTGACCTACAGGGTGCTAGATTCCAATGCGGAACTTAAAACGCCAATGAAAGACTATGCAAATGGGAATTCAAAAACCAATCGGCTCAGTTTAAAATCATAAAGACCATGTTCTGATTATGAAAGTAGATATAGTGAAGACTCCAGGATCGTTTTTGCTATCGGCACCTTTGTATGAGCCATATGTGAGACTGTTAGTTATTTATGCGTAGTAGACGGGCCTCCTTCTGCTGTACTGTCAAGGGAAAAGTACCGCACTGAATGCTCCCACCTTATTTGCTGAAAGCCATAGGCATAAGGCCACAACCATGCGTAAAACTGAGTTGGTCTCTCCCTGTGAAGAAGTAGCACACAAAAGATACATTCACGAAATAATAAAACTGGTCTAAAAGCAAGCGATCGCCTTTGTTCTTTCCTGTTTTATTGCCTGACGACCCACCAATGTAAGGCAGCAAGCACGAGTACAGTGTCAGCAGTGATGTGTGATCAAGACAACAAAAAAAGTGCTCGGACACAAGGTTGGTTGGTTCAATATTGCAATATTATGCTATTATAGCCAAAGACATTAGCACGCTTCTTTTGAAGAATGATACTAATGGCCAGCTGATCCATTCGTTCTTCCGTTTATTAATTTTCATTGGTTCGGGTATTTTATACGTTCCCTTCTTTGCTTTCCTTCTCCTTAACATCAGCTCCTGCCAGAGTGGGAACGCAATCACAATCACTACAAGGAAAAGCAATCACTACGCGGTTAATAGAACACAGCCGTTAGCGCCTGGCTAACGAGTCTGGCCATTTAGCATTCATTACAACAGTTGATTTTGAATCACTGTTTTGTGTGGGATATTTTTTTTGTGTGCTACCTAATTGACATCATGGTTCGCCAACTTACCTATTAGTACACACCCTGTAAGTTCTTACCCTTAAGCGCACAAGCGGGAAACCACACGCTCGCATGCATCTGTATACCTGGCGCAGCTGGTGAATAGCGGCTTGCCATAGCACTCCTCGGCCGGCCGATGCCCCGCGCGCATGCAGCTTCGGCGGCACAGGGCAATCGACGCGAACCTATTGGCGCCCCGGTTGCAAGAGTGCACGGCGTCTGTGGCCGTCTCAACGCAGACATTCACCGAGCGACGGTAGTGAAACTCGGGCTGATCACGGTTCGGGTGGCAAAGTGAGTAGAACACGTCCCCGCACATGGGACGAGTCTGCGAAGATAAGAGCGTAGAGGAGATATGCGTATCAGTATCATCTTCAAACAAAGAAAGCAAGACTGATATGTTGTTTTACTGTTAAAAATACAAAATCAACGTAGGACATGCAATAGTGGGATGCTTCAATATTTCCATTTCAAACGGTTTCTTAGCGTGCTCCTAAATTTAAGCACACAGGGACTGTTACTTTTACATAGCGCCCCGACTGAAGTGAGGCTGCCATGATGGGCAATTGAGCCTTCGTCCAGAAGTTTAGCAGAACAACGCCTAAGGTGCCATGTAAACCCCACGGGTAAGGCTCAAAGTGAGCGAGTTTTGGACAATGACAACAATGCTGAAGCTAGGCTTTTTCCAATGACCTATAGAGGTTGGCAACCTTTAGTTTGTGCCAAAGAAAGTTTGCAGTACAATGTGCAAATAAAATCGCTGTACACGAACGTTACATTCGAGCACCAAATCCGCGCGATTGCCTGCGCTGTTGGCTGGCAACTTCTGCTAATGATGGGAAGCCATCATGACTGGTGACTGGCTCAGATAGGTGACTTTGTGGTGATAGGCGAGTGGCTGATAGGTGACTAATGCTTGTACATTAGGAGTTCTTGTTAATGATGAAAAAAAACTGCAATGCGGAGTGGAGTAAGCTTCTCAAAATACTTTGAAAGGCTTCGCGCAATAAGCGTGAAAAGAGGCTGTTCTGCCGCTACTGTGACCATTATAGCTCTTGAATAATTAATTGTGTGCATTAGACAATGAAGAATATCAAGCCGTATTTCCGACAAGATATAGATCATGAAATTTTAAAAGCAAAAAAAGAGTTAATCCTAACAGCTAGGCATGTAACCACGAATAAGTGTATATATTGTCACAAGGTACTCTTGAATGAATGGACCTGTGTATCTCTCGGCTAAAAAAATGAAGGAACCCAAAAACACCTTTTGCTGCATAGGAGATTCTTATCGAAGCAAAAATCTATTCTCAAGAAGATTAGGTCGTCGATAAGACTCCCAATATTCTGGAATGCTTTTCAACAATGATGACATAAAACAGGGTTTCCCAAAATACCAAGCATGGACATGATATGTGCTGGAAAAATGAATTCATAAGCTACCTCCAACAGCTGTTAATATCATGCGATCACTCGTCCGGAGAAGATTGCGCTTGTTGAACATGTACAAAAAAAAAAGACACACGACACAGATGGTGTGTCGATGCGTCATGTGTCTTTTTGTGTTCTTGTTGGAGAAGTGCCATACTGTTTTTGTAACGGCACAGAAATGGGAAACTGATAATACCCCACGCAACGCCAAGTGCTGTGTTCTGTCATCAGCGCCTTTGTTGCGCTATCTATGCGCTTTGTCCCATTTACCTGTCATAATGAAGAGCCATATTTTTACCAGGAAGCCTGAATTGTACCAACAAGCCCAAGTTGCAGCATCGGTAAACCACTTGTCGAGTAAACGTATACAATGACTACTGACTCACGGGGCGCTGGGACGGGAATGCCATGATGTCCGCGCTGTC
This sequence comes from Rhipicephalus microplus, assembly GCF_043290135.1. Classification (NCBI taxonomy): domain Eukaryota; kingdom Metazoa; phylum Arthropoda; class Arachnida; order Ixodida; family Ixodidae; genus Rhipicephalus; species Rhipicephalus microplus. The sequence continues at coordinate 153,413,816 of NC_134702.1, read as the reverse complement.
TTCGGTAGCTCCAAAATTTAAGGAAACAGTGGTTCGTTTTCTTGGCTTGACGTGCCTCGTGTATTTCTTGACGCTGCTCCTCTTCCGAACAGTCACTTCGGCCGCGAGCGTCGGTGTCGCAGCCACTCTCCATGTGACTCGAAGACTGGAACCGTTCCGCGAGACTTCCAGACTGCCCGTGCTCTTGACCCCTTTTGACGCGCCGACAGGCAGCGCTGGTGCGTGGACAGTTGTTATGGTTGCCGAAGACGACATCACCATAGGCGGTATCTGGTTAGCGGCGTTCGCATGGCCGGCACCCGAGATAACGGCCACATTGCGGTTCGAGTGCGCCATGATGACAAGAGAGACTAGGATCAGGAACGCCATCAGCAGTGCCATCATAAGTACGGGAGCGCACGTCATACCCCAGGACATCTCGCGTTCCTGGCTCTTGGGGGACGGTGAGCGAAGATCTCGGCCACCACGGCTAATGCGGCTGTTGTGCCGATCGGAGTCTGAGTGGTCGCGGCTCGTCGTGCTGAAAACGTGTGCGCTTTTCCTACTGGTGCTCCTACTACTATCACTGCAATCAAGGCTGCTCTGGGCGCTGCTCGTGGATGAATTTGTCCTGCTTGTGCAAGAGTCGTTCCTCGCCGAAGACGTCCCCACGCTGCCAAAAATTGCAGGTGTCTGATGGCTCGACTGTGATTGTGGGGCCTGCATTTGCTCCGGTGCAACGGGCCATATTCCTTCGCCGCTTACCGGGATACCCCGCTGTGATGCCAGCCAAGCAGCTCTCGTGGCGTCTAGATCCGCATCGGAGTTGTGAAAAGGCATCGGCGCATATTGTCCGTCGAACGAGCCGACAAGTTCGAACCCTTGACTTTGCTCGAACAGAGGGTTGTTGTAGTAGTAATCTTGGTCGGCGAGGTGATGTACAGACCTGACATAAATGACGTTGTCGAAAGCCTGCCGTGGACGCCGCGGGAGATCTCGTGGTTTTTGTGCCATGGCTTCTTCGCGATGTATATGAGAGGACGTATTTCAGGTGGCTCGCACCTCCTTGGCTCGCAATGAACGTCAACAATTTAAACAATAGCAATGGCACCCTTTGCGCGCATGGTCATCGCGAGAAGGTGATGATGATTGCCTATACACATGTGTGGCTCACACTCACACTGGGCGGTTGGCTAAGAAATGAGTTATTTCTAAGGAAACGTCACCACTTAAGATTTCTAAGGCTAATAAGTTTTAAAATAGTTAGATAAATTATTATAACTGCCTTCATTAAAAAATCCAACCGCAAAACGAAAATCTCGGTGACAATGAAAAATGAGGAATCTCCGTAAAACAGAATGTTTCTCCTCCAAATTTGTAGCGATTGCTTACTAACAAATATTGCTCGGTTGTTTCGTCCTCCTTACGAAACAAGCAAACAGGGGAAGAATCTATACGAGCTATGAGCATATTGTCACGACGCAGACACAGCAGGAGTTCGATATAGAAGAGCTCACTTTAATTAAAAATGAAAGGCGCTTGTAAAGAGGACCGGGCAAGAGCTTCGTCTTCCTCTCTGGCTGTGCGAGCTCTCCTCTGCAGGTTGAATGCGGCATTTGCCTCCCTCCAGGAAGAGCATCGACCCGGTGCTCGGCTACAGAATACGCGGTTGACGTATTACGCAACCTATAGTTGACGTATTACTATAATCTATAGTTGACGTATTATGCAACTGGCTCACTGCAATATGGCTTCATCCGCACAACGTGTACGATTTTGAGATTTTTGAGCTCGCGAGGAACTGTCAGGGATGACCTCATAATTCACGTCACTTAGGCGCCGTATAACATTGTAGGGACCAAAGTACTTCTTCAGTAACTTTTCGCAAAAGCCGCGTCGGCGAATTGGGCTCCAGACCTACACTTTCTCGCCTGGTTGATAAGTGACGTATCGTTGTCGTAGGTTATAACGTTGTGCGTCCTAACTCCGCTGTCGGGCGATTCGCACGCGTGCTAGCTGCCGTGCCTCTTCAGCTCGTTGGGTAAAGGCTTGAACATTCGTGTCTGTATCCTCGCAATCGTGCAGCAGCATGGCATAAAGCATTGTCGTCACTTCACGACCATAAAGAAGACTAAATGGCATGCTCCGTGAAGTTTCCTGCTGCGCCGTATTATAGGCAAACGTCACGTATGGTAGAACGTCGTCCCAATTTTTATGATCCACGTCGATGTACATACTAAGCATATCAGCAATTGTCTTGTTGAGGCGTTCTGTTAAGCCGTTGGTTTGTGGGTGGTAGGAGGTAGTTTTTCGATGCGCTGTTCCACTCAACTCAAGCACTGACTTGAGGAGCATAGCCGTAAAAGCGGTACCTCTGTCTGTTATTATAATTCAAGGAGCGCCATGCCTCAGAACGATATTTTCAATGAAAAATCTTGCCGTTTCTACTGCGGTTCCACTTGATAAAGCCTTTTTCTGCGTAGCGAGTAAGATAGTCCGTAGCGACAATTACCCACTTTTTTGCAGTATGCGAAGTCGGAAATGGTCCAAGGAGATCCATTCCGATTTGTGCAAAAGGCATGGTGGGCACTTGAACTGGTTGCAACAATCCGGCTGGTTTTAAAGGTGGCGATTTTCGTCGTTGACAATCGAGGAACGTGCGGACGTAATGCTTTACAGTGCCTTGAAGCTGCGGCCAGTAGTACTTTTGTTGGATTCTGGCCAATGTGCGCGTGTATCCGAGGTGGCCGGAGGTTGGCTCATCGTGGCAAGCGCTCAGGATCTCATCGCGAATGGAAGTCGGGACGACAAGTAAGTGGGCATTTCCGCTGGGGGCAAAGTTCTCCTTGTATAGGACACCACTGCGCAAGCAGAATGCTGGCAGGCTCCTTGCAAATATCTTGGGAACGCTTGTAGACTGGCCGTTAAGAAAATTAATAAGAGGGAGCAACTCACTGTCTTCTTTCTGCTTAGACGAAATGGTGACTGTGTCGACCACTCCTAAAAATGCCATGTCATCATCTTCTGAGACATCATCTTGCTTTATAGGCGACCTGGATAAGCAATCAGCATCAGAGTGCTGTCTTCCCGACTTATAGACGACCGTCATATCAAATTCTTGTAGGCGTAAGCTCCAGCGCGCTAGCCGACCGGATGGGTCCTTCAAGTTGGTCAGCCAGCAAAGAGAGTGGTGGTCGCTGACTACGTGGAAGGGACGGCCGTAGAGGTATGGGCGAAACTTCAGAACTGCCCATACTACAGCAAGACATTTCTTTTCCGTTGTGGAATAATGGGACTCGGCACGGGAAAGCGCCCTACTTGCATATGCAATCACTCTCTCGGCTGAGTCTTGCCTCTGGACGAGTACAGCGCCTAAACCTACGTTGCTGGCATCAGTGTGGATCATGGTTGGAGCGTCCTCGTCAAAGTGAGTAAGCACAGGGGGTGTCTGCAGGCGCTGTCGTAGACCGTCAAATGCTGCTTGTTCCTCTTCGCCCCATAAAATTGGAACATCGTCTCTCGTTATGCGTGTTAAGGGCGACGCTATGTGCGAGAAATTGGCGATAAATCTGCGGTAGTAGGCACAAAGGCCAAGAAAACGTCTTACGGCCTTCTCTTCTGTTGGCACCGGAAATTTTCGGACGGCTTCGATCTTGTCGGGGTCTGGACGAACACCTTCATGGCTCACCACATGCCCTAAGAATCGGAGTTCCTTGAAACCGAAATGACATTTCTCGGGTTTCAGCGATAAGCCAGCGGACCGTATTGCTCGAAATACTAATAGCAGCCGTCTTAGATGTTCCTCGAATGTTGGTGAGAAAACAATGATGTCGTCGAGGTATACCAGACACGTCTGCCACTTAAAGCCTGATAGGACGGTATCCATCAGTCTCTGAAATGTTGCTGGGGCTGAGCACAATCCAAAGGGCAAGACTTTAAACTCGTAAAGCCCGTCAGGCGTAACAAAAGCAGTCTTTTCTCTGTCCCGCTCATTGACATCAATTTGCCAATAACCGCTTTTCAGGTCCATCGACGAGAAGAAGCGTGCATGCCTCAGCCTGTCAAGTGAATCGTCAATACGCGGTAGTGGATATACGTCTTTCTTTGTTACGCGGTTCAGCTTGCGGTAGTCCACACAGAAGCGTAAGCTGCCGTCTTTCTTCTTAACTAGCACTACCGGTGATGCCCAAGGGCTTTTTGACGGCTGAATGATGTCATCATTGAGCATTTTCTGGACTTTTTCTTGGACTGCTTCGCGTTCTTTCGGTGCCACGCAGTATGGGTTTTGTCGAATTGGTCTTGCCGTCTCTTCTGTTATAATTCGGTGCTGTGTCAGTGGCGTTTGATTTACCCTCGAGGTCGACGAAAAACAATCTTCAAACTGGCCGAGAATATCTAGAAGACTCTGCCTCTGCGCTGGCGATAAATCTGTGCTCACGTCGACAGGCAGTGGTGTTGAAGCGGCCGGCGTCTCTGCCTGTTGTACTGCGAAGCACTCGCGGAATTCTACAATTTCTTCGAAGTATGCAACTGTGGTACCCTCTGCAATGTGTCGACGCTCGTTCCTGAAGTTTGTCAACAGGACTTCTGCTTGCCCAGACACTACACTGACGAGACTTCTGGCAATAGCGATTCCTCGAGAGAGTAAAAGCGTCGATCTTTGTTCCGCGACACCTTCTCCACTATGCTGCGTGTTACACGTGACAGAGACGAGGCGGCATGACAACGGTGGCATGGTCACGTCGTCAATCACGCGCAAGGGCTTGCGCTGCAGCACTGCGCTATGGTTCGCTGAGAAGGTCAGTACACCGTCCGGTATATTTATAATGGCACCGTACTCCCGCAGGAAATCCATACCCAAGATGGCCTGTTTACAACACTCAGAAAGAATAACGAAGGTTGCCACGAATGATGAATCCCCGATCTTGATTCGTGCGGTGCACTTTCCGGTAGGCGTCAGCAGCTGGCCTCCGGCTCCTCTAATTTGCGGCCCCGTCCATTCCATTTTTACCTTCTTGAGTTGGTCGGCCAGATTCGCACTCATTATTGAAAAGTCCGCACCAGTGTCGACCAGTGAGGTCACGTCGTGACCGTCAATTGAAAGTGTAATGTCGGCGGTGACAATCTCGTCTTTCGTCGATTCATTCGAAATGTGCGGCACTTCATGCGGCGGTAATGGGGGATTTTCAAATCTTCGGCAATTCGCAACCTTCCCCCCTACTGTCGCTGCTTTTAGTTTCCCCGGCGTGGACTGGGAGACCTTCCTCTCGCCATATCCGTGGTGCTGCCCCTATTCAATCGGGGAAAATGACCTGGGGAGGGCGAGCGTGACCGAAACCCAGGAGAAACGTCTCGTGGGATCGACGCGCTCGTTTCAACGTTGCGTTTTCCGTCGAAATAGCGCCGAGCGGTAGTGGACGGAAATCCTTGATACCCGGCAACGCGATGAGGACAATACCGCACGATGTGGCCTGCTTCCCCACAATGGAAGCACAGGGGTCTGTAGTCGGGGGTACGCCATATGTCGGTTTTGCGGAGTGGGGGTCGCATCGGCGTCGACGTTTCCCTGTAGTACCAAGGCACTGTCGGCGGCTGTTGCTGGTGGTACTGTTGAGGTGGCGGCACGTTAGATCTAGGCTGTTGACGGAGAATATCTGCATATGTTGCCCTAACCATTTCATGTTCGGCTCGGGAAGTGAAATCGCTTGCCTTATTTCTTGGCGAACAACTTCTGTGTACGACGCAATCGCGCAGTCATTCGGTGTGGCGGCGAGCTTCTTCACCTCTTCTTGTACAATTTCGCGTATCAGCTCACGCAAAGAACGCTCGTCAGGTGTCACGGTGGTCACGGCGGTTGCGCTGATTTGTCCGTAGCTGCTCTTTAACACCACGCATGAGGTAGTTGATCTTTCTGTTCTCGGACATATCGGGATCGGCTCGATGAAAGAGACGAGCCATGTCCTCAACAAACATAGCAACAGACTCGTTGGGCTTTTGTATCCGTGATTCAAGGAGTCGTTGTGCCTGCTCCCGACTTTCGGTGTTTGCGAAGGTGTCCAGGAACGTCCGCCGGAACTCGTCCCACGTTGACCACACGCGATTCGTGAACCACGTGTGAGCGGCGTCTTGAAGAGGGAAATACACGTACCCCAACTTCTGTGCGGCGTTCCACCCGTTAACGTTGGCTGTGCGCTCGAACTCCTCAAGCCAGTCATCTGCGTCCTCATATGTGTTGCCATGGAAGTCCACAGGAGTTTTAGGGGTGAAAACAGTCACCTGTGTCGTGCTTGGGCTCGTCATGGTGGGGCAACTGCTTCCCGGCGCGGTCATGTTTTCCGTCCAAGGACCGAACTCTGGGCTCAGGCCTAACAGGCGGCGGCTGGCGCGGTGAACGGGTGTTTCGACGAGCGGAAGTCTTTGTGGACTAGATCCCGGGCTGTTGGAAGGTGTCCTGGACATGTACAGAGCACCTCCACCAGTGACACGACGCAGACACAGCAGGAGTTTGATATAGAAGAGCTCACTTTAATTAAAAATGAAAGGCGCTCGTAAAGTGGACCGGGCAAGAGCTTCGTCTTCCTCTCTGGCTGTGCGAGCTCTCCTCTGCAGGTTCAATGCGGCAATATAATAGTTTAATTTCGGAACGCGACAGCGTGACTTTGTAAATTTGCTCAATCATTATCACATAAAGACGTGAGACGAGAGTTGTTTTGGTGTTATGTTTTATATACACGTTATATAGACAGCGTTTTTTTTTGAAGAGCCACTCCACACGCCCTGGTCCCAGCCCACAAGCATGATACCGTCCGCTGTCTTGGAATGTACTTCCTTACGCATTCATCATCTTGTCGCCATTTGATGGCGGGCTGTACCAGTTACAATCACAACGCGTGACTCGTCGTTTGTGTCGAACATACATTGGACGGTCGGCAGACGTGCCAGCATCAGCACTTAAGAAGCACAGCGCGCGACGCTTGGAGCGGCGTCGACCACGGTGTTCCAATGCCTCCTAGGAGGCGTTGGGCGTTCACACCGCTTCCACCGCCAGCATTTCGAATGCGCTTCTCTTCCTTGCTCGCTGCTCATAGCGACGCCCAGTCATCGCGGTCTTCACCCATTGCGTGGAGCCTCACCCGCTGGACTCAGACGAGCGAGCGTCGCCTTTCAACAAATAGCGAGCGTTCTTGAAACAAAGAGCACAGCTACGCTTCAGTGAGAGCAATGAGCACTAGCGTACACACCAGCGAAACGATGAGATCCAAGCCCCCCGCAAAAGCAGCAAGCTCCTAAAAATCACAACATATCCGCGAGTGAATGATGATGAGTGGGGCGAAGCGCCCATGCGTCCGTGCTTCTGTCCAGCCGTTCGTTCTTGTTTCGGCCCATCCGTCCGTCCATCTGTCTGTGCCTCTGGTCATGTGTCCATCCAAGCGTCTGTTTGTCAGGCCGTTCGTCCGTGCTTCCATTCGTGAGTCTTTCCATCCGTTCTTGCGTCCATCCGTCTGCATGCTCGTCCTTGCTTTCGTTCATGCGCACTTCCGTCCGTGCTTCTGTGCGTCCATCCGTCGGTTCATTCATCTGTCTGTCTGTCTGTCTGTCTGTCTGTCTGTCTGTCTGTCTGTCTGTCTGTCTGTCTGTCTGTCTGTCTGTCTGTCTGTCTGTCTGTCTGTCTGTCTGTCACTAAGGCCAGCACCACCTGCTGAGTGAGTAATACAGCTAGGTGGTCACAAACTGGTCACAAAAGACATGCATGGGGCTTCAGAAGCTTCGCCCCTAAAATAAGTTATTTTCGTGTTAAACAGAAACTTTTACGCCAAGATATAAAAAGGTGTCGTCTTCGTCTTTTAAGAGAGCCTGACTTGTAAACACGCATCGATCAGTGAACTGTGACTCTCTTTGTCTGATCGGTCTTTTCTGCTTCTCATTACTCATTAGCCGCGATTGGGAAGTTTCAGTAGGAAACCCTAGTACACCACTGCGTGCTTTGTGTCTTTCCAGTTTCTCTCCTGCGCATCTCCACGATTAGTGACAGTGGCAACGTCTAGCCAGTGTAAGCGTTAGCGTCCGCTGCTTCACATCTATACACGGTTTCTTTTAGTGGGAGAGGGTGCAATTTTTTTTCTACTTCCTTGGTTTTTAACCCACCAGTAAAACGCGCTCTTGATGCGTGATATAGTCCGTCCATACTGTTTCTCGCGTGTATTGCCTCAACTAACGTAAATCGCAGAGCTGCTGGTGCATCCCCCAGCAAACTACTAGTGATAGGTTAGTCCTCACACTGCTTCGCGTGTCGCGAGGCAGTGGTGTGGCACTAAGTTCTTTAAGTGCTTTACGCTTTTCTGATGTTTCGCTTCCGAAGTGGCTAGACGACGGGTAGAGGTTGCGTGCTGCGTCCTTAACTACAACTTTTCAGAATAGCTTGTCAATGTCGTCACTACTGCAGTATCCTTTAAAATTTAATCCAGAGAGTGTATTATTGTTTTAAACGTACTTTTTAGGGTTTACCAAGAAGTCGCCTTCTTTGAGCAACCTTCAGAAACTACCCCAAGGTGAACGTGTTCTTGATTGCACAGGAAGTTTGATTGTGTGGTGTGCGCATGCGAACGTCACGCAGTACCTTCCAAGAAGTTATTTCCGTTATTTCGTAATTATTTTTGGACTATTGGACGTATAGTTCCACTGCAGTGAAATTCTTTAACTTCATTTCAAGGAAGGCTGCGCATGTCATGTCTTTTTTTGTAGCGACTGCTCCACTCTGTATTCGCTTCAATTAAAAACGATCCCTCTTAAGCTTTTGGAATAATGCGCTAGCGTTCGGGGATGCTGCTGGTGTTTGCTATTTGTCAGTGCTCGTCACTGGAGCCAACAGGATCTTGGCACTTCGGATCTTAAACGCCTAAGCCGAAAAAGTCTTTTCTATCTAATCTTGACTCGCACGAGACTTAAGAATAAAATGAAGCTGGATTTTTTTGTGTCTATCTTAGGGATTAAATGTAGCCTTTGTGCGCAAAAAAGTCGTAATAGACGCAACACATGGTAGCGGAAGAAATTATTCGCCAATAGACAGCAAAGAATTGCCCATGGGGCTTCTAGCATTTGCTAGTAGTGTCCCTTTCGTCATACCCAGGAAGTGCGTCGGGGTCTAGTGCCCAGGAATATTTATGGCCGACCAACAGATGCGTGGCGTAGGAGCAAAAAAAAAAGAAACACTGGCTCAGCTATTTCGCTTTGTACGCGAACACGTGCAATAAACGCAATTGCTATGTAAAATTTCACAATTGATATCTGTTCGCTTAAATGACTATGAGGAATAGGCAGTGACACTCGGTATAATATTTCATACTCAAAGCGTATTACAGTCAGTATTGGTTTCTTTAGGAATTCCATAATATTACCTTCAATACAGCTTTTATTTCATGTATGGGAATATAAAACTGCAAACGAACAACACTGTTGTGCATTTAACAGGAGGTTTACCACCATTTCACTTTTAAAACAAGTGAACTGCGCTGTGAGTATACCATAAGTGTTCCGTTCATAACGATAACACGTGCACCAAAACGCCCCTCTCACGGCAGATCGTCCATGCGTCCGTGCGTCAGTCTGTCCATCTGCGCGTTCGACCTAGCGTTCGTCCGTCGGTGCTAGTGAACGCTCTAAGTACCACCATCTCGCATATTTTCATTATGTGTTCATCATATAAAAGTACCGCCATCCAACGGATTTTTCAAGAACTAAACGAGAGGTAACTACCTACTACTACAACTACCACTACGACTACTACTACTTCTACTACTACGACTACTACTGCGACAAGTCTCGCCTTCAGAGCGCGTCCTGGTGCACGCGAACATCAAGGCTATATGATTCCTCCGAAAGATAAGATGGCGTTTCGAGCTCTAAGAGGATCGGACGATGGTCAGATGGGTACACAGGAGAAGGTAGGAAAGGCAGAAGACGCAAATTGGAGGCACACGCCTCTAATGTACGTGGAATATACTGGCGCTTCTAGCTGACCGATTCTGTGGTCGGTTCTCCATAGCGCTCAAACGGTCAACGTTACCGGAGCACAACGCGCGTTGTTTGTTTGAGCCAAGCGTCTTTCGGTCGAGGCATTACGGCGCCACCGGTGCATGAAAGTCAAAAGTATGTTGAAAAAGAAAGTACAAAGTTGGCAGATCCCACGTACAGTGGGAATCGATGATATGCGAAGCATTATCAAGAAATGTTGATATGTCACTTTAAATCAGCGAAACGTTACCAAGTGGAGGTAAATGATGCCATATATGACTTCTGCGTCATGATTATCAGTTTCGATGTGTCGTTGTATGCTTACACGGCGTCATAACCATACGTTTTCACGCCACCCAAGGATCGGTAGATTCTGCGAGACCTATGGCGTCGACGTCGACGATTGGTTGGCCATGTTCGAACGAGCGAGTGTGCCGAACAGATGGAATCGCACACTTCAGTAGGCTGATGTGCCGTTTTACTTGAGAGGCAAGACAAAGTTGTGGTATGAAAACAACGAAAAACAACTCAAAAGCTGGGACTAATGCAAATAAAATATGCGAGAGGTGTTTGGTAAAACCGCCACTCGTAAGATCGCCGCCAACAATGAATTGGCCTGCCGTGCCCAATCCCCCACGGAATCACACTTCGCATACATTCAAGACTAGCTGGCCCTCTGCCGAAAGGCCGAAAGCGACATGACAGAAGGTGACAAGAACGGGCATGTCATGAAAGGAATTTCCGGCGATACGTTTAATCTCCTGATGTACAAGGGCTGTTCCACCATGGACAAAATCATCAGAGTGTCGTCAGTTTGAGCAAGTGAAAAGTCGTCGCATTCTGCGAACATTCGCCCGACTTCCAAACACCACTACAACATCGACTTGCGAGGATCAATCCACACCACAACGTCCGTTACCGCCGGGAGACCTGGCATACATTGTTCGGCGCGAACTTGAAGCAATGGCGCCCTCGGCCTTCTATTTGCGAAGTACCGATAACACTTCTGTTACTGTTCCTCTTGTTCAAGCCATCGTGCGCCAGGAGCTTAAAAACATCGGAGTGCATTCCGTGTGCCATGTTACTGCGCTCAAAGTCAGGGAACGCTCTTTCACGATGGCCTCCTCCGACCGACGGTTTTCTTCACGTACTGGGAACCCGGATAAGTGGTGAGCTGCAGATGACCACCCTATATGTTTGAACTGCTACCGCATTGCGCATAATGCTCGTTACTGCTACAACACATGGTCCTCGGCACATAGTGCAACGACCAATATGATCCGTTTAGACGGTACCGCCTGCACCTTTTCACCTGCCAAAAGTCCAATGCCTTTGACCATTCTCGGAACACTTGGTACAGCCGCTCGCCTTTACCACGTGGGCACAAGTCTCGTTCGCCGCAAATACGTCACCAATCGTCCCGTTCACCACAGCCACGGCGCTTCTCATCCACCGTGGCTTCCGGCCGCATCTTCTTAGAAAACTGAGAAATGTAGCCCCCAGAGGTGGCGCTGCATTGACGACTTCCGCAGGAAATTCTATCTCCGTAATCACCACACAAAGTTTAATAGACTTTGAAGTAGACGGCGTACCTGTAGTAGCACTTGTAGACACTGGCGCAAGCATTTCGATCGTGTTCAAGCCTACGCACACGTTTAAAAAAGATTCCGACACCATGCGGCTGCAAAAATGCTCTGTGAGGCCCATGACGTCATGCCAATGGTTCTCGGTCTGCGCACTGCCCGCTTAAGTATAAAGAACCACACCACTTCTGTCATTTCAGCCGTGATTGACCACTGCCATTATGACGTTATCTTAGGTCTGGATTTCTTGTTGAATCATTCTGCTCTTTTTGATTGTGCTACCGGCGTCATTCAGCTAGAGCTGCTTCAGATAGTCGCTGAACCGCACAATGTCCTGCCGCGCCTGTGTGCTCTTCAGGATGTGCGACTGTCACCTCACGCTGCCACCTACGTAGTTTTGATCACACAGCCACAGGTTCCCGATGGTCAATATGTCCTCATTTCTCTCGCTGACGTCCTTTTGGGCAGCAACATCGCCATTCCCCATATGCTTGTGACTGTCCCTGACAACTCTACCTCACTCCCACTTCTCAGTTTCAGCTTGTACCCTCAAGTCCTTCTTCGGGGCATGTTCTTTTCCAGCGTATCTAAAGCTGACGAATTTGAAATAGCAACTCTCTCCACCGAGATTGATTTACTTCGGTCTCCTGTAGCTAACAGCTCCTGTTGTTCTCTGCCAAATCGTTTCTCGAAGATGATTGCACCCGTCCTCAATCCTGCGCAATCCAACGACCACCATTGCCTTCTCGCGTTATATGCGGACAGTTTTCATTTCGATGACAGATCTCTAGGGCAAACCTCCACCGTTCAGCACAGTATAAACACTGGTGACACCAGTCGTATTCACCGACGCCCCTATCATGGCTCCCACACGGAGCGCAGAGTTATCCCAGGGGAAGTTGACAGAATGCTCAACAAAGGTGCCATAGAACCATCAAGTAGTCCTTGGACCTCTCTTTTGGTCCTTGTGAAGAAAAATGACGGTACCTAGCGCTTCTGCGTTGACTATCGCCACTTGAATAAGATCACGCGAAAAGACGTATACCCGCTACCATCCATCGATGACACGTTGGACTGCCTGCACGGCACTACGTACTTCTCGTCTATTGATCTTCGGTCTGGCTACTGATAGATTTATCTCGATGAGATGGACCATGAGAAGACGGCCTTCATTACATCGGATGGTTTATACCGGTTTAAGGTCAGGTCATGTCTTTTGGACTATGTAACGCCCCTGCCACATTCGAACGAGTAATGGACTCTCTCCTGCGTGGTTATAAGTGGTGTACTCGTCTCAGTTACCTAGACGATGTGATAGTCTTTTCATTTACTTTCGATAGCCACCTGACTCATCTCGCTGCAATGCTTGCAGTCTTCAGAACAGCTGGGCCAATTCCAACTCAATTCCAAGAAATTTCAATTTGACCGCCATCAGATAGCCGTTCTGGGCCATCTTTTAAATTCCGATGGCTTCCAACCAGATCCCGATAAAATCCACGTCATCAGTAGCTTTCCGGTGCCCCGTTTTACATCTGACATACAGAGCTTCATCTGCTTGTGTTCGTACTTTCGTCGTTTTCTGAAAAACTTCGCCTACGTTGCCACGCCACTCTCAGATTTGCTGAAGAATTACCACGTTCTCATAGCGTCCTGAGCAGGCCCAAGCGTTCACCGTTTTCACGGACTACTTTATTATGCCCCCCATACTTGTTTACTTTAATCCGTCTGCTACCACAGAAGTTCGCACCAACGCCAGTGGCCACAGTATTGGCGCAGTTCTCGCTCAGCGGCACCACGGAACAGTGCGTGACAGCTTACGCTAGTCGCCTGATTTTCCTCGTGATAGGAATTATTCAATCACCAAGATAGAGTGTTTAGCCTTAGTTTGGACCGTCGCCAAGTTCCGGCGATATTTTTATGGTCGCATATCCTCCATCGTTACGGACCAGTACGCCCACTGCTGGCTGACTTCTCTGAAGGACTTGACTGGACGTCTGGGTCGCTGGGCTCTGAGGCTCCAGGAATTTTCGTTTAGAGTCAGCTACAAGTCTGGCTGTTTGCACAAGGACGCAGACTGTCTTTCTCGTCATCCGGTGGACTCTCTCGATCCCGTTGCACCTGGCCTGGAGAGCAGCGTAATGGCATTTACTGACAGCGATATGCGCATTGAACAACGACGGGATGAGTCAGTGTGCACTGAAATCGACGCCATCCAGTCTGACAGCCATGACGCTGAATCCCGTATGTAGGTGCTGCATGACGGCATCCTCTACTGCCGCAAAGTCAGCACTGAAGGCCCTGAGCTTCTGCTTGTCATTCCTTGTCATCTACCGCCTGCCATACTTGAACAACTTAACGACGCACCAACAGTGGGACACCTTGGCGTTTCCCGCACATACGACCGCGTGCGACGTTGATTCTTTTGGCCAGGACTGTACCGCAGCGTGCGTCAATATGTCGCCACTTGCAACCTCTGCCAGCGCCGGGAAAGACCTTCTTTCCTGCCAGCTGGGTATCTTCCCCCAATTGAAGTCCCCTCTGAACCTTTTTATCACGTGGGACTCGACCTTCTTGGCGATTTTCCGACGACGACACTAGGAAAGGAATAGATCGCTGTCGCCACAGATTATGTGATCCGTTACGCGATGACAAAGGCAATGCCAACCAGCTGCGCCCCTGACGTCGCGGATTTTCTTCTTCATTGTGAATAAGAGAACGCCTCATGGGCAAGCAGCATCAGGACCGCTTGGGTACTGGGTTATTGGGTTACTGAGACTCGGGAACAGAAATAAGACTGGAGAGCGAGTCGGCGTGTGAGGAAAATGGCCGAGCCAGGAGGTGCTGCTTCCTCATCTTGTCAAAACTTTGACACAAAGTGACAAGTTCCGCAATGGTGGCAGGATTACGGACCAGGAGCATCTCAAATGCGCCATAATTTATCCCTTTGAGGATGTGCTGAATTTTCTCAGACACAGGCATGGCGGTGTTCACTGTGTTGCAAAGATCAACAATGTTTTTGATGTAACCGGTCAACGATTCGGATGACTTCTGTGCACAAGTCCGCTAGCGTTGTTCGGCCGTGGACTTGTGGACAGCGGGTCGGCCAAAAACGTCAGCATATGACGTTTTGAAGATGGACCATGTCCTAATGTCGTTTTGTGGTTGTTTTACCACATTTAAGCAACATCACTGAGGTAAAAGATGACGTTAGTTAACTTGTCCGCATCATCCCACTTGTTGTTTGCGCTCACCAGTTCGTAGTGGGTGAACAAGTCTTCCAGGTTGGTGTCATCAGCTCCGCTAAAGACCTTGGGCTCTCGCAAGCGAAAAACTACGGGGGTGCTGGAGGATGGAGTGGAAGAGTCAGGTTGCACGTTGTTGGTGGCCTTGATGGGAGGTAGCGTTCGGTTGCGCAGCTACAGGTTTAGGTGACGGGAAATGTCAGCACCCTCCACCAAGGGAAAAGGTGTTTATTGGAGGGTGTTGCGACGGCGGCTCTACGATGAAAACACAATCGGGACAGAGCAACGTTCAGGCAGATGCAGGTGACGATCAGCACGAGGCTAGTGAGATGAGCCCAGAACCCATAACCCAAGCGTTGGACATGCTTCTTGCCAACGATGCGTTTTATTCTTCACAATGACGTCATTTTACCCCACTGTGCACCCCGACAGCTGCTTACGGCCGCTCTTTCTTGTCCAAAGTTGTCGATGACCTACTTCGATCGTGCGCCACAGCGCATAAGCTATCTACCGCCTACCACCCCCAAACTAATGGCCTAACTGAACGTTTCAACCACACGCTCATCGAGATGCTTTAGATGTACGTCTCAGAAGATGATCGCGACTGAGACACCACGTACCTATGTGATTTCCGCATATAAATCCTCTCAGCATGACACCATGGTATTCTAACCTTTTTATCTTTTGTATGGTCGTGACCCCATATTACCATTTGAACCCACCTGCCTCTCAAGCCTTTTGCTTCCGACTGCGCTCCCGAACCCAATGATCGGGTTCACATGACTCCTCAACTTGCCCAGTCTCGTTTCACCAAGTCACCGGATATGAATAAAGCACGCTACTACCACCAGCATCGTAATATAACGTTACCATCAAACATAAACGGCAGCTTCCCAAAGGCCAGGCAGCGCTTCTGGTGCGTAATGACTGCCCGGCCACTCAATTGGACATTCCTGATCTCAGTTCTAATGCTCGCGAAATAGTAGCTGTTAAAATTTCTCCTCCTGGCCAAAAGCCATTCATGGCTGTGTCTGCGTATTTTCGCCCAGGAAATACTTCAGTTGGACCATACACATGGCTGGAGACGCTTCAGCAACATCTAAGAACATCCCTCTAATCATTGGAGGTGGTTTTAATGCTCGTCACTCTGCCTGGGGTGCCACAAAGCCGAATAAACGAGGAAAATATCTTTACGACACTATTAACTTTTTTTTTGTAGAAATTTGTCACCCCTACAAGAATGGGACTACATGAAGCGCAGAAAGACACGACCCCAAACCTTACCCTCACCAGCCCCAAATTAGTATGGCCCTAGACAGTCTCCAGCCAGTCATGGAACAGTAATCATCTCCCGATACTTGTGGCACTTCATCGAAAACGCCTCCGGATCAAAACAACAACAACGATGACTGAGTGAAATACATTTCTTAGTAATGTTACTGGATCGTCCTCGACAGTTCAAGGCCTTCTGAACTTTTGTCAAGAGGCCCGTGAGCTGGCACGCGAAACAGTGCCATGCCAAGACCATACTCAACCAATAGATAACTATTTAGGCAATATATGAAGAACAGCAGACTATTTAGTCAGAAATACCACTCGCACGGCAAACGACACTCTTACCTCATGAAAATTAAGCGCCAATTTAAGCTTATCAATGAATATCAGCTCCAACTTCAAAGTGAAGCCTGACAATCCACCTGCGAGCGCTTTGGCCGTGTACCGGGCCTCCAAGGTCTATGGCGCTCTTTTTGTAGCCTCAGCAGGAAAGGAAAGGGCAACCCTCCTATGGCCGAGCTGTTCCTCAAAGCAGATCGGTCAGTTGTAGAAGACAAAGGCATTACCACTTTCTTTCCTCACGCTTCACCCACTTCGCTTGCATCTCCGAAAGCCTGCACCATAACGCAACCTGATCCGAATCTCAATCGCCCATTTTGCATGGCAGAAATGCTAGCAGCCATCAAACACGAGCGCCTCGATCGGCGCCTGACCACGACCGATGCACATGGCGAGAACTCTGCAACTTCGGAGATGAAGCCCAGGACGCACTTTTGGTGGTAATCAATGACCTCTGGGCCTCAGGAAATGTTCCGGAGAACCTTAAGCTGTCTTTCATTTATGCTGTTCCGAAACATGGAAAAAAGGAGACCCTTTGAAAGAACCTTCGGCCAATATCTGTAACATTTACTTTCTGTAAGCTCATTGAACGCATGATTCACACACACATGGCCCATTACCTCGAGATAACCCGGCCGGGATACCATCCAGCCTAGGCGGGTTTTCGCTCTAACCTGGGCACCAATGACTGCCTTTTGCTGCTACGGCGCGTTATCAGTCGTACCTCCCGAAAGATCTTACCCGACTACTTGCTGGCCGTCGACATGCAGAAAGGGATCAACAATGTTCTCCAAAACGCCACTCTTGAAGAACTAGCTAAGCGCTCCCCAAGTCAGCATGCACAAACATGGATTCGAAATTTCCTTGCAGCTCGGCCCATTCGCTTAAGCGGTGCATCGCCTGGATGGTGCCCGAAGACTTACTACTTAGACAAAGGTATTTTAGGACCAACACCGCTTAATCTGGCCATGAGCAGGGTAGTAAAAACCTTTACCGGGACACCACGGCTAGATTCACCATCTACGCCGATGGTATTACTATAAGGACAGAGGCAGTGGATTATTCTGACAAAGAATAAATCCAGACCGAGCTGCAGACAGCCCTCGTTAGTTTAGAGTTCACTCTTAAGGAAGTAGGCCTGCAGGTGGCTCCACATAAGACAGAACTTATAAGTATAGACGGCAAAAATCGCACCAAACCGAAAATGTGCATCTCACTTCATATCGAATCACACACTAACAATCAAAAAATTGTCAGTGTACATGGGAGGTAGCAGCGGGTGATCTATACTGTCTCTGCGCTACCGGTGATATGGGTGTCCAGGTGGGCTTTCATTTCAACGTTGAGGGATTCAGACACGCAGATTACTACTAGCGCCTCCCAGATCTCGGGTTGCAAGAGAGACAACGCTCATACCTGAGAGGTGAGCCAGTCGCTTCATCGACGGTTCGAGTGTGAAACGGGTGCGTCGCGTGCCAGCCGTCCACTGTGGAAGTATTAGCTTGAGAAATCAAAGCTTTAGGTTTACGAATAGCCAGCTGCAACAACCCACAAAAGTGGGTACGTGGACTGTGGTGGGCATGACAAGCCGCGTTGCATATGATACGTCGTCTGTTCAACAAATACAGAGGTGCACGATAACAAGCCTGGCGCACTCTTGCAAGAGCTGCGGCCATTGGAAAGATTTTGTACGGTGCACTCCTATACACGTTCTCTCCAACGGACATCCAAAGTTTGGAACGCCTTCATCGGGCTACTCTCCGTACCATCACACGGCTCTCTAAACACACTAAGATATCCGCCATTGAAAGCGGAGGGGGCTGCCCTCTCTGCAAGACGTCTTCCATGAAGGCCATACTTGACACCACAACTACCTGGAAAACACGCCGCAAGGTCGTCGTCTTCTGCCCTGGGATTGTCAGTGACATGATGATGCACCTCTTCTAAAACAGTCATTACCCCCTTGGGAAGCTGCAATGGCCTATCGACTGTTCCGTCACCCCATATCACGTCACAGTAATAGTGCCCACCAGTTTCTTGCCACGCGACAAGTCAGGGAAGCTAGAATAGATACCATTGACATATACACGGACGCTGCTCTCTCCGATGGCGAATTTTGTATAGCATGGATCTACGCGCAGACCACCGAATACACTGGGGCCTACTGGTGCCATCTACAGAACGGTACCCCTATGCATGCCGAACTACTTGCGATATGGGGAGTGACCGCAAACCTTCCATACACTCTACAGAAACCCCTTCGCGTCATTACCGACTCGCACGCTGCATACTCGGAAATATTCCGCCCAGTGTCAGAGGATGCTACAGCTGCTGCTATTCAAAGCATCATTCGTAGGCATGAAAAAGCTGACAGGCCAATAGAAATTATCGGGACACCGGGGCATACGGGTGTACCCGGCAGCAATACGGCGGCAAACGCGGCTGCTGCTTCCGAAGATGGGTCGACCAATCTTTCTCTGCCCCCCCCCCCTCAGGGTGAACCTGTATGAGCTTTTAAGTCCAATAGCTCCTTCGGTAGCGACAATGCACTACATACGCACGTCCCTGCGTCACGCTAGTAAAGAACACATTGTGCAGGTTACCCCACCAGTCCTATTTCCCAACAAATGTCCGCTTTCACGCTCCCAAGAAGTCTTTATTAATAAAGCCGACGCAACTTCTACATACACACCATACTCTTTAGCAAAATGGTGACAACCGGACATTGCGACAGTGACGTGCAGTTACTGCGGGCTGCGCTGCCACGCAGACCTTCGCCACTTACTGTGGCAGTGTTCCACATTTGAAAAAAGGCGAATGGCCATACAAGCTTTGCAAACCACAAATTATCGTGAAGCGCTTTTTACGGACCAGGAAATGCAGTTAATATTTGCCCTATATGGAAGTCAGAGTGGCCTGATCAGAGTGGTTCAGGGGGTGCGACAAACCACAGTACTGATCCTATACTACCTAAGTATTAGTGACGGTGAATACAATAGGTGTAAACCCGTGACAGCCCCGCCGTGGTGGTCTAGTGGCTAATGTACTCGGCTGCTGGCCCGCAGGTCCCAGGTTCAAATCCCGGCTGCGGTGGCTGCATTTCCGATGGAGGCGGAAATATTGCAGGCCCGTGTGCTCAGATTTGGGTGCACGTTAAAGAACCCCAGGTGGTCGAAATTTCCAGAGCCCTCCACTACGGAGTCTCTCATAATCAAATGGTGGTTCTGAGACGTTAAACCCCACAAATCAAATATCAATCAGAACCCGTGACACTGTGAACTAGTAGTGTAGTTAGAAAGTCCTGCTTATCCCCACAGCGGTCGTGTGCCTCCCCCTTTTTTTCTTTTTTAATAAAGGGCCTCCCATCCATCCTAATAGAACGTTTGCCACAGGTGACCACGTGCGCCTCCTGTCATTGTGTCGCCGTGTAGGTCTCTCCGAAAAACATCTGTCCTGATTCGCAGGGCCCTTCGCAGTCTTACGTCAGGTTAGTGACGTCAACTACGACATAGCGCCATTGAAGTCCAATTCGTCACCAAGTTCGTCACTTGCTGATATTGTCCATGTTTCGTACATAAAACCCTGCTTCCGTCGCACTTCTCTGGACTCGCGCCGAGAGGGCGCTCCAACATCCAGGGGTCCTCTTAACGAGATGAAGTAAAGGAAAAGGAAAGACACAAGCAGCTAACAGGCGCTCGAGTGTGCCAATCAGCCATTGTGACTCTTGCCTTTGCTTTTTCCTCTGTAAATGCATTTTGCACCAACCGCGTAACAATAAGACAAGAAGTCACCAATAGGTAAGAATTCACCAACCCTGTAACAATATGAACCGGAGTGTAGTCATTCGCTGCTTTCGGGGTGAAGCTCCTTACGCCGTCGGTCGTGCGTCGGCGATGTATGTAGTACTAATATTACTCGTCGTCATAGTACTAGGTAGCCACCTCTCGTTTAGGGCTTGGAATGTTCGCTGAATGGCTGTCCCTCCATATGATCAATTAACAATAAAAAGATGCAAGATGGCGGTACTTGGAGTGCTCACTAGATAGATGGACGGACGGATGAATGGATGAATTGACAGAGAGACAAGCAATATACGGACGCGCGTATGAATGCACGGACGGATGATGGATGCACAGACAGACGGATGAACGGATGGTCGCACGGACGGACGCATGAACGTACGAATGCATGGACAGACAGGCGGCCAAATGGATGGACGCACAAATGGACGGACGCAAGAACGAACGGACGGACAGAATGGTGTGAAAACTGACGGACGTTTCGCCCCACTCATCATCAATCTGTCCGTGGATATGCTGTGATTTTTTTTCTAAGCCACATTCGTATCTCCTAATGTTACAAGCTTTTCATTTTCAGTTGAGTTGTGTATTTAATTTCTGGCATTCTTTTAGAAGTTGGAACTCTTGAATTTTTCGTATTTGTAAGTTCAGATCGGTGATGAATGACCTAAATAAATGTTCAATTTTCTGAAACTAGCTTCCCGAGCTTGTAATTTTGGGCTTATCCTGCACAATTTTCACCCACGTTTCCGCCTATGGGCCGCGCTCATTGTTTCATGGTTTGAGAATATCTGTGGTATGCGCTCCATTGCATTCTTCTTGGTGATAGCAGACGCAGCCGACACAGTGCAGACACAGTGTTAGCACTGTGTCTAAACAGTGTTACTGTGATCGCAGACACAATGTTAGAAAGATGGTAGTGTTAAAAGCTGCGCAGGCATAATATAGAACACACTCGTGTAAAGCAGGCAAAGGAGAGGACACTTGATCGCATAGGTTGGCAAACTCACTCATGAGCTAGTATTTTTACTCGGACTCGCTCATACTGAGATCAAGCCGTGAGTCTGAGTGAGCCCGGGTGAGTAATATTTTCGTGAATTTGAGTCCGAGTGAGTCCGGTGAGGGAAGTTTTCGCGAGTGCGGTTCATGTACAGATTCGTGACTCTGAGTTCAAGTGAGCCCCAACTGCAAAATATATTTCATGAAGGAGTCCGAGTGAGCTCCATCATTAGTTGCTGGCCCATGATCCTATCTACAAGTCTCGAGTTTTACTATCAGGCTGAGAGAGACTCTCGCCCTGCATTGGACACGGTATCGGCTTATGAGGATGATGGCAAAATGACTTATAGCGCCACCCTAACTAAGGGAGTTTGCTGAGCTCTGTGTTTAGAATAAATGTCCGACAATTATGGATACGGCGTACTGTGTTGTGTGCTTAAGAAATTTTATTCTGATGGACAGTGAACATTATTAACGTATCAACAGAACATTTCGTCAGAACATCGTCAGACAAACAAAAGATTGGTATAAAAATATTGCCATACATATGTACATCACATGATGATAAAAAGCAAAAATAAAACGTTTATACGTACAAATCTCGTATTTACATAGCATTTATGCCGGTATAGAACAGACATACGCCTACCAAAACAAGGCAGACAGAAAGACACGTTTCAGGCGTCTCTCTCTGACGAAACCAGAAGGGTAGGATCAGTGCCGAAGGAAATCCTCCTTAGCGAGGAAGAGTTCTTACCGAAAAAAACAGATAGCAAGTCTGTGTACGGTCACTCGAAGACCGGTCAAAGTATCCTCGCCGCGATCGTGCCAAAGACAGTCCGCACCAGCAACAATAAGAAAGCAGCTGAAGCGCCCTCGTGTACAACACCCAGATGAAACAGAGTTGTTTACGACAAGACAGCGAAATACAGCATGCGCTGCTCTCCAGGAAAACACGACCGAAAATGCCTTGCCGCAGAACATGCTCATTCGTTTCCCCGAAAGAGCAGTTCGGGCACGTAGCTCTCTGGACTAACCTCCACGTTTCGAGGTGGTCAAGAGTAGAAATAAAAAAAATCACCTATGGAGTATCGTTCCCTTGGTTGAGAACACTGAGCGAGCTGGTACGGTGGACTAGCTTGTTTCTCAGCTTTCCCAGTGTTTCTTATTTATCTATATTAATTTAGAGCTGTGATGAGAAGGACACTGACTGCTCGCTTTATAGTTTCGTTGCTTGGTTTCGCGGAATATTTTTTCACAGGACAGCGGTCACCAAAAAAAATTTGTTGACAGCAATTAACCTGGCACGCAGTTTTGTATGTTTTGTCAAAAGACGGAGGTTTTAACATCAGAAAAAGTTTGCAAAAATTGGTAAAGAGAACGACAAAGAAAACGTCAGTGAGCAGTAGTGGTAAGTGCAGTAGCAGTTTGTTAAGACAAAAAAAATTACGTGGAGGAGCCGGGGTTCGAACCCGGGACTTCTCGCATGCAAAGCGAGCGCTCTACCACTGAGCTACACCCCCGACACAGTGGAATAACACCGAAAAATGATGTGAATGCGTGGTTATTCTTTTGTGTCAACTGCAGCCTGTTTAGAAATAGGTATAAGATAAACAAAAAACTATGACAAGTTTTCACAACGAGGCGGAACCTTCCTTGTGGCCTTAGGAATAACCAGGAAAGATGAAGCCGAGCAGTGGTGGCGAGAAAAAAACACACAAGAGAAAAAATTATCACTACAACGAAGATGCGTTTTCATCACCACTTTTCTAGCGTCACACTTGTAAACCTACCTGCTTTCACCATGTATTCGTTTATACTAGCTCACCTTCACGTCGTTCGAAGTCATGCGTTTATAGCACCAGTACGGTAGTTATTGGAATCATGTACGCGAAGTTCAAACCTTACGAATTTACTGCCGTAGGGTTACACGTAAGAGCGGTATGAGGATAGTTTACAGTCCAATGCTTTATTGACAGAATAGGAGCAGTGCCCCCGGCAGCACACAACACAGAGTGGAAAATAGCTACATTCTTTGAACCCAACGAGTGAAGTCGTTCGCACATCGAGGTCTCTTTGTCCAATCTGGCAGAAGTCGGCTTTGTCTTCGCTACACTAGTCGATGACTGCATACAGCAGCGCTGGCCCCTAAAATTCTCTTCGAGCATCGTATCTTGCTTAGTTTGAAGAAACGAAACCGAAATAAACACCGTGCAGGGGTCCTTGCCCAAAATGAAACATCACGTTGCTAACATCAGTGATTCAGTGTCTTTGCACGAATAATAAAGAGATTGAGCCAGGGGTGTGAGAGAACTAAAAATCCCCCTTCATATTCAGCGTTTCTCGCCGGGACCCCTAGAGTTGCGTCTCCCGATGTTGTCATGTGAATACCACCGGAAATGACCGACAGCCGTACAAGAAACCCACAGAGGAGTGCAAGTTCTGCTTCACACAATGTAATGAAGAACAGTGAACCTCAAATGACACCAAATATTATTTTATGTATCTTCATATAGAAATATCAAAAGGTGTTCACCATTGCCGTAGTTTTACGACACATTATACTTATTGTAAACAAAAGAAACAAATGGCAACTGAAATGATCATTCTTACTACAACATATGAACTTGGAAGATATGAATTGGGTGAAAAAACACGTGACTGATCACCCCGTCATACGTATCGGTATAACACGAAAGTGAGACATGTCTTCGCAGAAGGTGTCTTTATTGTGTAATGATAGAAGATAGCTTGAACAATTTGTATTTGTGCGTTTCACCTATAGCACCGTTTGACGGGGATAAAGCCACGTGGACACTTAGTGGCATGTTTCCATCACGATGACTACCACCCTAGCTCTAATTGAAGTTTGAACATGTAATTGAAGAATTGAAGTTATCAACATGTACCGGAACACAGCATATCGTCAGTCCCGCACAGAACTGTCATCATCAAGCCCCGAGTAATTAGTGCCACTTGATATGTGTGTCTTCGAAGATTGTCAGCGATGGAGGGAAATAGCATGGTAGGAAACAGCAGTTTAATAAATAAACTCGTTCTATCACGCTCGAGGTAGTCGGCGATGAAAGATCGTTGGTGCATATTAAAGCAGCGTGACTTCAACAATGAGCTGTCACGTGCTAACAAGAAGCGAAAAGCGAAGAACATAACTGCGTCAGCGACTATCCGATGCTGGCTCTGTTAGGAGGTTTCATTGCCACCGAGAAGCCTTAACCACAGAGCCTTAACCATAGCCTGCAAGACTGCACTCCAGCGTGCAATATCGAACGCCATGCTTTACCTGCCTCTTGTCACATTACTTCTCTTGGGCACTGACAGACGGCGGTACCACCCTGCTTCGCAAACAGAGAACACGGGGCGAGGGACAATGTGCGAAAGATATCTCGCGTGAGACGTCAGATCGAGGACTCCACTCTCAACCATGCTGCAGCAGTCACTGCCTTTAATTGCACACGGATCTTCTGCTTCTGGCTGGAACTTCGTCAAAAGAACAGCCTCAGAAGGGTCAACTGACACCTGCAACGAACGTTTTCGAGTGCAAATATGAATTTGTCATAGTTGTGGTTTAATTGATAGGGCCAAGAGATGGCCGACGAGCACGCCGATGCCGCCGACCGCATTGCTGGTAAGAAAGTGAAACTATGTGTGAGTGTTCTCCCTTCTCGTCTGTAGTTTCCGCCTTTCGATGCTAACTAGTACGAGTGCTTCAAAATTTCTATAAGCGCTGCCTGTTTCTAGCATCCACAAGAATGTAAATACAGCTTGTAAAATGTCGCGGTGTCCAATCGACGGCGTGGTGGTGTGCGACGCATGCCACCTTGTTGAGTCCACTGTAGAGGCTATAACAGAGATCGCATCATCTTCGCAGCTCTGGTCTAGCAAACACGTTGACTTACGAGCTCGTCACATAACGTCCTCTTGGCAATCGAGTCCACTCAATGGTTAGTCCACTCAAAGTACTGCTATGTTCCTCAGTGTGCTTTGTCCACCCGTGTAAAAGGACGTTAGCTTTCGAAACAACTCTAAAGAGAAGGGCATGCCTGCCCTTCTGCTTGGGATAATAAATGCGAAGTTTTTTTAGCAAACATCAGCGACTTTTAGCGTATTTATCTGTCTATATAGGTAGGCCGAGGAGATTAAGAAGTTTGCGGGTATAAAATGGCAGCAGCAAGCACAGGACCGAGTTCACTGGCGGAACATGCGAGAGGCCTTTGTCTTGCAGTGGCCGTAGTCAGGCTGCTGCTGCTGATGATGGTAGTCTGTCTGTCTGTTTGTCTGTCTGTCTGTCTGTCTGTCTGTCTGTCTGTCTGTCTGTCTGCCTGCCTGCCTGCCTGCCTGCCTGCCTGCCTGCCTGTCTGTCTGTCTGTCTGTCTGTCTGTCTGTCTGTCTGTCTGTCTGTCTGTCTGTCTGTCTATCTATCTATCTATCTATCTATCTATCTATCTATCTATCTATCTATCTATCTATCTATCTATCTATCTATCTATCTATCTATCTATCTATCTATCTATCTATCTATCTATCTATCTATCTATCTATCTATCTATCTATCTATCTATCTATCTATCTATCTATCTATCTATCTATCTATCTATCTATCTATCTATCTATCTATCTATCTATCTATTTCACCAGGGACATTTAGCTCTGTTGGCCGTCTCGATAATGGTATCAATACCGAAATTTGTACGGCATAACACGACTGCATGGCGAACATAATTGAGTAGTCGTAACATAAAATTCATGATATGTATGTCATGAATGTCATGACTTTCAAGTAATGACTAATGAATACACGCCACGCGCATGGTGCGCTCGCCTTCGTTTCAAGCTTCATATATACTAAATATGTTGTGCAGTGACATCCGTGATTGACGAAGGTATATGACTAATGCAAACATGATATTGAAAACATGAATGTCATGTAATAACATGTCAATGTACCATACGCTCGCGGCCCTTTCACTAGCTTTAAAAAATTCGGTAACACGTGACGTGAATGGACTATAAGGTAAATGCCGCTTTCAAATATGATAATCATGACATATGTGCCATGTAAAATATGACTATTTGCTACGCTTATAGCGCGCTCGCTGCCGTTTCGCCTGCTCCACATTTACCAAATTTGGTATCACGTTACGTGAATAGACGATGGAAGTAAATGACATGTCTAAACATGATAATCATGATAAGCATGCGATGTGAAACATTATTACAGGCTAGGCTCATAGCGTGCTCGCAGTCGTTTTGCTAGCTTCTTTATATGCGAAATTTGGTATCACGTGCCATGAATGGACGCCAAAGATAAATGACACGTCCAAACGTAATAATCATGAGATGCGTGTCATGTGAGACATGGCTACGTGCTACACTCATAGCGTGGTCGCGGCTGTTTCGCTAGCTCCACATGTCACGTGACTTGATACTCAATTTAGTATCACGTAACGTGAATCGATGAGGAAAGTAATTGACACATCCAAATATGATAACCATGGCATGGAAGTCATGTAGGGCATAATTTACGACCGGCTCGTAACGTTGTGCTGAAGTTAAAGTGACATATCAACCTTTTTCATTCGAGCTTCGCATACCATGGATACCGACAGTACGTAGGATCTGCTAATTTTTCGCTTTTTCCTCTGCGGTGCAACGACAGTCAATGTGAACACGAGAGTATGTGTGAGAATCGCTGGTTTCTGCCCCTCTGGAATTCGTAAACAAGGCATGAGATAAACACTGCAGAACAGCTGTTTAATTTGCTGCTTCGGCAGTCAATCGAGAGTTCATGGTATTTAGAAATACATAACACTTTTAAACTACCAAATTTAAGACAGAGTTATTTGGTCATGGAAGTTGTGAAACTCTCTGCTTCATGTATCATAATCCGAACACAGCATCGGGTGAAATAGCGGGAGTGAGCAGATGGTCGCGCAATCTCTTGGCAAGAACATTAACTGAAAAAACGCAATATTCTGTGTTTTTGCGTTCAGCAAGATTGTGAGCGCCGGCGCATTCTGCCAAACAGCATGGCAGCGCCTAGAACTTGTTTTTAGGTGAGTTGTGGCTAAGTGTGCCGAACATGTTGCTTTAGCGCAGTGGTGGAGAGGTGATAAAAAACAGAGGAGTTGCTCTTTCTCTTGATGCTCTGTCCATTTTCGTGTTTTCCGCATTGCACTCGAATATATATAAGCGGCGCGTTCGTGCGGTGAAAGTGTCTTTTTTATGTCCGTTGCACAGCATCCATCGTTGCTCAATTTATTAACCGCACAGCGTAATGGGCGGTACAGTGAAGTCGGTAGCTTACCAGATTCATGTGGAGAGCCCACAATGTGTATGCATTTCCGCAAGATAGCGAGCGGTAATGCGTGAAGCAAGCGGGATGCAGCGTTGATCAAGGTGGATCGAAACTGCAAGTGTGTCACGGCAGCAGATGACGTGTCCGAGCAGCAATTGCCGGTGCCATTGGAAAGGCTCCACGAACATCGCACCAGAAAAGAAAAGAGCGTTTGCAGTTACAGTTGCAAGCAAATAGCAATGTCATCATAATTTTATGATTATATGGTATACCAGCCCGTGTCTCAATGTTTTCGCGATTAGTGGCATTCGACCGCTTTGCCCAAGACAAAGCGGCCAATTCGCGGTAAGTACTGATCGGTACTGTAGTGCTTTGGTTTGCACTCTAGCTTCCAGCTCCACTGGCGTCCCAGAATAGGGTGTGGCCACTCTAGCACGCCGATACGCCACGTCGGCACTCTCTAGTAAACTTTTTCTGAAATAAATGTTTTTGCCACCACCACCACCGTATCAATATCTTGTTTGTGCGACCCTCATTCACGTCGTGTTTCTGAGACACATCGTGAACTGCAGGGCGCAACAGCTAGTGGAAGATTCGTAAAACATTTCGCGAGGAATCGATCTCCGCACATTTTCAAACGAGCAAACGAGGAGTAACGGAGATAATCAGGTCGCAGTGTTAAAACCATCGCAGCACGAACTTGAAAGCACCCCCTTCGACGAAATGAAACTGGATGCTTTGACACGGCTTTGATTACGCCTTTGCAGAGCGAGAACAGCTGACAGGGGCGGTGGTTGCCGTGCAAGCCAGGGTCATTTAGAGTCTCTAGAAAAAAACAACTTGTTTTATCTAGGGACCTTAGGGCCGTTGAGGCGGCAACGCTAGTGTTGCGTGCGGCGTTAAGCAGTCTAAAAAAGGCGCACGCACAGGTGGCAATGCAGTGTTTTGTTTTGACGCTTCCAAATGGTGTGACAGTCTGCTCATTTCCGCAAGGTCTGCCAATGGCGTGTTCAGGTTTTGGAACGCATTTTGCCCAATAATGTGAATGCATAACTCCGATTTCTGATACTCATGCTCGGGTCGGCAGAGCGCGAGTTCGTGCTGTATTTCAGCAAGAGGAGCCTTCAGGGGTAGGTGCTTGTGTGACTCGAGGAGGGGGCAAGTTCCGCCTTATTCCACCCCCTGGCCAGTGCAAATGACTGCTGTTTGTCTCAGTAATGTTTCTTCAATGAGAGTGATATCACAAAGTGGTTCATATTAATACCGGACTGGGCCATCCCATGGGTCTCAGAATATATTTTAACAAAGTATTATCGCTGATTATATATACCACGCACAGAGCACAAAGATAACGTGGAAAAGTCAACCTGGGTGAGTTTTTATAAACGCGCGTAGCATATGGTAAAGCTTAAGAAGCTCCGCTTGAAGTGTCTGCACAGGTCTATGTGACGACCTTCAGTGAATTCGCACTAAACAGAGACAGCAGGTTTCTCTTATGAATTTATGGTAAGCAGTGCGCTAGGCGCGTGCTCGTCATGATCAGTAAATTAGGTATATACGTACGTGTATTAACCAAATAAAGTAGTGTTTTCAGATGTCCTGCGCCGCCGAGCTGCGCTCACAAGGTGCGCTCACCCGAGGCAATTCGGAGGCCGTGGCTCCCTGTGTGGAGGCCTTCATGGTATGTTTTGGGACGGCACCTCACCTGGTGTAAGTCGCCTACGCTTGCAGCCTGCGTGCAGTTAATGGCTGAAGAACTGAAGTAATCTTGTCACGTGACTAGCCACTTCGTGGCGCATTCATTGACTGTCTTTGCTCTGCATGGTTTTTATTCCAACGCAGTAAGAGCGCTGACAGCACCCCATTGTTAGTAAGTGTAGTGCCAACATCACCATCTAACGACGTTAGCAGCATGACCTCGCGACACACGGTCCACTCTCGGCCTGTCCGACCAGGTCATCGTGAGACCCGCTTGTCGGTGACAACAGCGACCTGGCACTTCCTTCTCCGTCCCTTGCGCTTCTCCCAGAGTCGCCCACCGGAGACACACTGCTTACCGATGGCCTATAAACGTTGACCAGCTGGACTTGCCAAATGAACACTTTATGAATTGTTGTTCATGTATATAGCATTTGTCACTCTCTTTCTTTTTCATATGCCTTCAAATCGCGCAAAGCGCTAGGGGGGGAGCCCTGTAGCGCCACCATCACCATCATCATTTCTCAATCACCACGCCACGCCTCTCGCGCAGCTGATGCTAGCTCGAGCTGCGCGAGGATTGGAAGAAGCTAGCGCACTTGGTGTGTCGGACGTGGAAAGCCACGCGGCTCCACTTCAGGCGTAGAATAAAGTGGCGAGAGAACGACACGACCACGTTGGCCGCCTTCCCGTCTTGCTCTCTCGCTACATAAGCTTGTCACGTGATGAACCTCTTTGTAGTGCATTCACTAACTCTCCTTTGCACTGCATGGTTTCATCGACGTTATTTTTCATGAATGCTTACGTTTTTAAGAAAAAAATCACAGTTTTGCCGCGACGGTGAAACAATGATTGAGATAGCACCAACCTGGAATGTAACGCTAAGAACTCCAAGCAGATCGAAACGTGAAAAGCGCTGCTCGCACAGAAATGAATCACGAAAACAACACACACATGTGACAAGAGCTAACTAATAACGTTTTCAGCTGAACAGTTAACGTGATGTTTGAACAAAAAAGACGCACGAAACCTAACCACAGGCGCAGATATGAGAGTGAACTAACAAGTTTCGCACTCTTTACTTCGCTGTGTTTAAAAAGCACGCTCTTTTCGCAAATGGGGGACTGTCCAGCGAGCGAAGTGATCTTTGTGCGCTCGGCAAGTAAGCGTAGTCATTCCGCTGAAAGCCGAAGGTGTGTGATACTCCCCCACCACATGATAAGTTCGCGGATAAGGCCGCTTCTTTTCGTGGAGCAAAGCATGCGCGGAAGATGAGCATGCATCGGCGCATTACGACGATCTGGGCTCTGAGCTTTACTCCAAACACGCTCATCGCACCATCTCGCTGGTATTGCTGAAAACACAATATTTCCCTCGAGATAGGCTTCGTCAGCGCTGAGTGGTAGATATAAATAGCTTGCTGTTTCAACGCTGAAAAAGGTACCTCTTCGTGGTTCAGTGGCTAACGCCACGTGCTCACGAACGAAAGGTCGGACGTTGTAGTCGCGCTGGTGTCTTTTAGGGGCGAATCTCCTTAAGGCGTGGGTAGTCCATCTCCAGTATGTAGTAGCCACATCTCGTTTTAGTCCTTGTAATATAGGCATTATGGCGGTAGTTGTATATGATCAATATTTGATAAAAAGATGTGAAATGACCGTACTTGGAGTGTTCACTGCATGAGCGGATGAACAGACATACAAACAGATGTGCATGCGGATAGACGAATGGACAGACAGACAGGTGGATGGATGGATGAGTGAATGGAGAGACAGACAAACAGACAGACGTAAGCACTGACGGAAGGACGGACGGAAGCATGGTCGGACAGATGGGCGATAGCATGGACGGACGGATGCATGGATGCGCGGACAGACAGACGGACGGAAGCATGGATAGACGCAAGGACGAACGTATGCATGGAAGGACGAAAGCATGAACGTATGGAAGCACGAATGGACAGACAAACGGAAGCACGGACGAATAGATGGACGAAAGCAGAGACGGACAGAAGCACAGACGGAAGCGAGGACGGACGGGTGGAACGATGGACAGACGGACGGAAGTGTGAACGGACGGAGGCATGGATGGACAGATGGACCTACGGAAGCGCGGACGGATGGATTAACGCAAGCACGGACGGATGGTTAGACTGATGGAAGCACGGACGGATAGATTGTCGGACAAAAGCAGAGATGGATGGAAGCATGGGTGGACGAACGCAAGCATAGATGGACAGACGGATAGACGCAAGCACTGGTGGACATACAGATGGAAGCATGGACGGACGGATGGGTGCTTCGCCCAACTCATCATCATTCACTCCATGGATATTCTGTGATTTTTTTTCATTGCCCTTATTCTAATATATTCAATGCTTTCATTCAGTTTTAGGTCTGATGTGAGTATTATTCTCAAATAGTAGAGTTTGGTCACTTTGGATAAAGCAGGACCATTGATGGGATAGATAAACAGAAGCGACTGTTTCTTTCGCGTAAATTACATTACTACTGTTTTTTATAATTAGCTGTAAGCTGTTATTTGGCACACAACATTTGTAGCGTGGCTAATGCAGTGTTTAAACATTCTTGATCACTGTAACTTTGAATTTCCTGATATAATATTCAATCGTCCTCAAAACAGTTCATTTTTACGGGCAAGTTTGTAAGAGTAATAATAATAAATAACAGGAAATACAATGCCCTAAAATCGACCCTTGAGGTACACCTAATTTCACAGGGGTGGAACTCCAGTTCCACCACCACCATCATTTGCAACACATTGGGTTCTCATTGAAAGATAAGCAGCTACACACGCAAGTAATTTCTCATTTTTCAGTATTGGTTTGATGTTAAGTAGTAATTTCTGGTGACGTACAGGACTGAAAGTTCTCTCGAAATCGAATAATATAGCATCCATTTGACCATTCACATCAATCTGTTCGGTCAGGTCTGATAAGCTAGGTTACCGCACAATACACTTTTCAAAAGCCGGCTGCAAGGACTTCGAGCGGTCACATGAGGCACCGCCATCATAATCGACGGAGAGTGAGAAAGAACAGGGGTTCTTCTCCTCTTGCTCCACCTCACCCAGTAAAACTGCCGGACTTTGTATAAAGTTCATTCATTTATTCTTTCAAAAGCCGCGCTGAAGGGACGTGATTAGGCTAATTTTGAATTATTTTTCTTTCTTGCGTTTTCATATGTAGAGATACGTATATATATACGGTGAATGACGGCAGCCGTAGCCGGCGCCAAAATCTAGCCGAGAGTGCCCATGTAATTGCTGTTGCAATGAGAAAGAGTGACTTAGACTAAAATGAAACCTACTGCGAGAAATAATGCAGTGCATTTTACTTTTGAAAAGCGGAGACGATTTTCAATCTTTCCTCTCACATCAGGTATATGCCCTGCATAGCGTACAAAAAAGCGTGGCCTGGGATCTTTCACCAGACTGTACATACAATACCCGGTTTCTTTCTCGGTGAGACAAGCACTGTCGTTCCTCCTCCATGCATTTCGGGTTGGGCACTTCCATTATCGTGAGTATACAGAAATAGCTTTGTATAAAATAGGTTTCGATATTTCTGGTCGAGTTCAGGAGTGATGTCATACGATGTTCGATCATATATTGCATTAGATAAGGGCCAATATACAACGCTCTTTCAGAGCCGCCTCTGCTGCGCGTGAAGCCCAGTCTTTACCCTAAAAGTACAGCAGAACACGTGAACCCTCATGCACGATTAGCAATGTCAGAAGCCTCAACCAAGCATAAAGGTCACCTGCCAGCACGTTTTCTCTTCATATGAACTGCAATGCTTTCAATCCCTGTTTGTCCTCAAAGTTAAGCCACCCTCATATTCTTAATGTTACGCTTTTCATTTTCAGTCAAATTGCGTTTACCTCGCCGCGTTCTCATGTAACCCAATGTTTCGGTTTCTCAAGTTCAGACTTGCAACAAAGAAATGAAATAAAGTTTCAATTTTCGGAAACGTCGTTCCCGAGCCCGTAATCTCGGGATAACGCGGCGCAATATTAACACACATTTTCGTTTAGGCGAGACGATAGTTGCTTGATCATTTAAGAATGTCTGTATGCGCTTTATTTCATCCTTGTTAGGCGATTTCTACTGTATTTGAGGAGGATGTCACAGTTTTAGGAAAGTAGTTATGATAAAAGGGCTCTGCAACACGTTCTGAGCATAGTCAGAAAAATCTGCCGGTTGGTAGTATAGAGGCTCCCAAGAGCACGTGAACCAAGTATTATAGCTCCTAAAACCACCTAAACTTTGCTTTCTCATCCGTCGACAAGTGACGCAAGAAGCTCAAAAATCACTCGACACAGCCGTATTATCAGCCATTGAGTGATCTGAGCATGACGAGCTCGGTCGTTATAGTGGTCGCCTCGAGAAGCCGTGACTTGTCCAGGCACGCGGGCACAATCGCACTAAAAAGCCGCGCTTCAAAAGGATATAAAAGTGAAAAAAAAATTGGCAGATCCCACGTAAAGTGGCAATTGATGATATGCGAAGCACGAATCAGGAAGGTTGATATGCCACTTTAAAATTAGCAAAACGTCACGAGGCGGAGAAGAATTATGCCGTACATGACTTCCATGTCAGGATTATCATAATTGGACGTGTCGCTTGCCTTCGCAATCAGTCCACGTCACCTCGTACTAAATATGGCATATGTGCAGCTAGCGAAAGGGCCGCGAGCGTGCTATATGAGCGTAGCATGTAGTGAAGTTTTACATGAGACGCGCGTCATGATTAGCACGTTTGTACCAGTCAAAAACCTTCGTCGTTCATTCACGTCCCGTAATACCAAATTTGGTGTATGCGAAGCTTGCGATACGGCAGCGAGCGCATCATGAAGGGCCCAATAGCCACCCTACAGTGGACCAGAGGGCATGACGAAGCCCTTTGAGCCGCCTATGCATTGTTGGTACAGACCGCCCGGGATACTAAGAACATGAAACGCTCACTGAACACAGTGACACGCTGAAGTGTCAGTGCCCTTTTTGACACGTTTTCAAAAAACGCTTCCTGGGTGCTTACATGCATAATCAGCGGTGACCCCCCTGCTCTAAGCTTAACGAAAATTGGCAGCATATCCACGGAGTGAATGATGGAGAGTGGGGCGAAGCATTCGTCTGTCCATTCGTTCTTGCTTCCGTTCGTCCATGCGTCCGTCTGTGTGACCGTCCATGCGTCCATCCACCCGTCCATGCGTGCGTCTGTTCGTGCGTCCGTCCCTGCGTTCGTCCATGCATCCGCCTCTGCGTCCGTTCATGGGTCCATCTATGAATCTGTCTGTGTGTTCGTTCGTCCATGAATTCAACGCTCCAAGTACCGCCATCGCGCATCTTTTCATCATATATTCCCCATATAGAAACATCGCAATCCAGCGGACATTCCAAGGACTAAACGAGAGTTGCCACACGGACACTTTCTTACAGCTTATGCTTCGGGTCTACTTCCCACCTTTAACCACCTCGAGTTCATGGTATATACTAGTTCACTATATTCATGGCACTGCGGCTCAACACTGGCTAAACCTTTCTAAAACTAAGAAGGTTTGGCCCATCGAGTATAACGTAACAACCCTTTCCTCTCAGATAGTGCTCATTTTACATGGCAATAGCTGGTAATGGGGATCGCAGCGTGCGCGTTAACTAAAAGCCGAATGATCCTGTTTCGCTTTCCTCATTAGCAGCAATTGGCAAGTACATTGAGCACAATTTTTTATTTTTCAACAACGCACCAAAGAATTCGCTCACCGGCACCACCTCGGAGGTTGAAATGTTGAATTTGTTACATACTACAACGGATACGAGGAATGAACCGCTGTTGCTGAAAGAAACTTCGCCCCTAAAAGAAGATGATATCCACGTGAAAGTGCGGTTTCGTTGCGTCTACTCGCTAGGCTACGCAATGGAGGACTCGGATTTGCTGCGTCTACTCGCTAGGCTGTGTGTTGTGGCGCTACCATCAGATCTCGTAAACTGGACTGCCGGGTGCATATATGCACCAACGTAACGTTGACGCGGGCACGTGCTGGGCGTAGCGTTAGCTACACTAGCAAAACGTGAGAACCGGCAGGACCAGCGCCCGTCGGCGTGACCCGGCGGCAACCGGCGCGAAATGCGACGTGCTGCATATCGCGGCGACTACGTTACCCAGACAACATCGCGTGTCCCTCTTTTCATGACGGAAGAACGCCGGGCACGCTCAAACGCGCTTGCGTCAAAGCAACACAGCGCGGCGCACGTCTGCGAGTGTATGGCAGGCAGATCTGCGCCTAGCGTGGCATCACCGGTGTGACGCGACACACACGCGCCCCGGGTCATGTTTAAGTATATTGCACCTTGAGTGTGGCATGTAGTCGTGTTCTTACAGGACACGCATCTCATGATTATCATGTTCGCACCAGTTACAAACCTTCATTCACGTGACGTAATACCAAATTTGGGATATGCGAAGCTAGCGGAACGGCCACAAGCGCATCATGAGTGTGGCATTTAGTCATGTTGTTACATGATGTGCATGCCTTTATTATTGTGTTGGGACGTGTCATTTGCTTAAGGCGTCTGTTTGTGCGACGTAATACCGAAATTGGTACATGTGACGTTAGCGAAACGGTCGCGAGCGCATCCTGAGTGTAGCATGTAGTCATGTAACATGGCACGCATCTCATGATTATCGTGTTTGCACCAGTCACACACCATCGTCATTCATTGACGTCCCGTAATACCGGATTTCGAATACCTTCTACCGAAAACGAGGAAACCGAAAGTAGACATGGAGGAGTCCTAATGGCGAAAATAAGAACGAAATAGACTTTATATTGAGTGCACACCCAGGCATCGTGCAAGATGTGGAAGTGGTTGCAAGGTACGATGCAGTGACTATAGAATGGTACGGTCTCGAATTCGCCTAGACTTGAGGAAGGAACGACATAAACTGATACGCAAGAAGCCAATCAATGAGCTAGCACTGAGAGGGAAAGCACAGGAATTCAGAGTCTCGCTTCAGAACAGGTACTCGGCTCTTAGTGAGGAAACCAACCTTAGCATAGATACAATGAATGATAATCTGACGAGTATCATTACGGAGTGTGCAATGGAAGTTGGAGGCAGGGTAGTTAGACAGGACACTGGCAAGCTTTCCCAGGAAACGAAGAATCTCATTAGGAAGCGTCAAATCATGAAAGTCCCAAGTACAACAGACAAGATAGAACTGGCAGAGCTTTCGAAGTTGATTAATAGGCGTAAGGTATTCGATGTAAGAAGGTATAACATGGAGAGAATCGAACACGCTCTGAAAAACGGAGAAAGCGTCAAAGCAGTGAAGAGGAAACTTGGGATAGGCGAAAATCGGATGTATGCACTAAGGGACAAGAAGGCAAGATAACTACCAATATGGATAGGATAGTTAAAATAGCGGAGAAGTTTCACAGAGATCTGTACAGTAGCCGGGACAACTACGACTTTAATAGTATAAGAACTACCAGTAACCCAGATGACACCCCATCAGTAATGATAGAAGAAGTCAGAAAAGCTTTGGAGAGCATGCAAAGATGCAAAGCTGCTGGTGAAGATCAGTTAACATCAGATCTGCTGAAAGATGGAGGACAGATTGTGGTAGAAAAACTATCCACCCTGTTTACGAGTTTTCTCCTGACGGGAAGAGTACCACAGTCTTGGAAGAACGCTAACATCATCCTAATACATAAGAAAGGAGATGAGAAGGACTTGAAGAATTACAGGCCGATTTGCTTGCTCTCTGTAGTATACAAGCTATCTACAAAGGTAATTGCTAACAGAGTAAAAAAAAAACATTAGAATTCAATCAACCAAAGGAACAAGCAGGATTTCGAACAGGCTACTCAACAATCGACCACATTCATACTATCAACCAAGTAATAGGGAAATGCTCAGAATATAACCAACCACTATACATGGCCTTCATAGATTACGAGAAGGCGTTCGATTCAGTAGAAACATCAGCCGTCATGCAGACACTGCGGAATCAGGGCGTCGATGAAGTATATATAAACATCCTGGAAGAACTCTACAGGGGATCAACTGCTACCATAGTGCTTCATTAAGAAAGCAACATAATACCAATCAAGAAGGGTGTAAGGCAGGGGCACACAATCTTCCCAATGCTATTTACCGCGTGCTTACAGGAGGTTTTCAGAAGCCTAGAAAGGGAATAGTTAGGGATAAGAGTTAATGGAGAGTACCTTAGTAACCTGCGCTTCGCCGACGACATTGCATTGCTGAGTAACTCAGGGGACGAATAAAACTCATGATTACGGAGTTAGACAAGGATAGCAGAAAGGTGAGTCCTAAAATGAATCTGCGGAAAACGAAAGTAATGTACAACACCCTCGGAAAAGAGCAGCGCTTCGATATAGGTAATAGTGCACTTGAAGTTGTAAAAGACTATGTCTACTTAGGGCAGGTAATAACGGCGGAGCCGAACCACGAGATTAAAGTAACTAGAAGAATACGAATGGGGTGGAGCACATTTGACAAGCACTCTCAAATTA
Source organism: Rhipicephalus microplus (assembly GCF_043290135.1). Taxonomy (NCBI): domain Eukaryota; kingdom Metazoa; phylum Arthropoda; class Arachnida; order Ixodida; family Ixodidae; genus Rhipicephalus; species Rhipicephalus microplus. The sequence goes on along the minus strand of NC_134702.1, from coordinate 153,376,020 downwards.
TGACAGGTAGATTGCCACTATCCCTCAAGAGGAAGGTATATAACAGCTGTATCTTGCCGGTACTTAGCTACGGAGCAGAAACCTGGAGACTTACAAAGAGGGTTCAGCTTAAATTGAGGACGACGCAGCGAGCATTGTAAAGAAAAATGGTAGGTGTAACCTTAAGAGACAAGAGGAGAGCAGAATAGATTAGGGAACAAACAGAGGTTAAGGATATCATAGCTAAAATCAAGAAGAAGAAATGGACATGGGCCGGGCATGTAGAGCGTAGGCAGGATAACAGCTGGTGCATTGCATTTAAAAAGTGCTCAAGGCCACAGAGCGCGCGTGACGTTTATTTTTTCTCGTGCCATTCCTCCCTGCTTAGCTTCCACCTACGCTTTCATCAGGATAATATGTGAGCTTTACCGTCCCAAAACTACCATATGATTATGAGAGACGCTGTAGTATAGGGCTCTGAAAATGAGACCACCTGGGGTTCTTTACCGTGTACCAAGACCTGAGCGCATGATCTTATAGCGTTTTCGCTTCCATGGAAAATGCAGTTGCCGCAGCCGGGCTTCGATCCCGCAACCTGCGGATCAGCAGCCGAGTACTTTAGCCACTAAGCCATAGCGGTGGGACTTGTATGCATTTCTACACTAAATGGGAAATAAAAGTAGAAACAACAGGTGAATATATACATTATGCGTATTTACATGGCATTACTGCTGGTGCTGTACAGACATCAGACTATGATAAACAGGTAGACTAAAAGACAAGCTTCACGCATCTCTCACAGACGAACACAAAAGGGCAAGTCCCAGGCCGACGAAATTTTTCCTCTCCGAGAAAGAATAGTTCCTGCGAAAGAACAGATAGCAGCCCTGTGTACAGTCCCTCCAAGATCGGAAATGGTGTGCTGCTGCGACGGCCTGCTGCAGCCATTTCGCAACGTTTGCGCCAAAGACAGTAAGCACCAGCAACGATGAGAAAGCAGGCGAAGCGGCCTCGAGAGAAACGCCCAGATGGAACGAGCTAGTTTGCCCAGAGTGCAAAATCCACCATGAAGGGCCCTTCACGATTTATGAGCAATGGTGCATTGCCTCAGAACATAGTGATTTGTTACCCATGCGGAGCAGTCCGGGCATATAGATTGTCGAAAGTGTGTGTGGAAAAAGATTTCACCTGTTTAGAGTACTTGGTACTTTACTATGGAGTACGAAAAGCAGTCTCTAAACTGCTACATGAAGTGTCTCAAGAAAAAAGTGGTTAACGATTTAAAGTACTTTGTACTCTACTATGGGAGAGCTGAAAGCCGTCCCGTGAGCCTCACCTCGCACGTCCAATGAGTCGTCGCGATCCCACAAAATTATCTATCACGCACCATCGCATTGGTTAAGAGCACTGAGTGGCAAGCTGGTATTGTGCACCTCCTTGTGTTTCCAAGTATTTTTTTATTTCGTCACGTATTCATTTACTTCTGCCATGAAAAGAACACTGACCATTCGCTTTCTGGTTACGTTGCTTCGTTTCGCAGAATTTTTATTCACAGCATGGCGGCCAACATTAACATTTTGGTAACAGTAAAATCTCTTGGCACACATTTTCATAGTTTTGGCGAAAAGCGGCCGTTTTAACCTTATAAAAAATGGCAGTATATTCACGGAGTGAATGATGGATAGTGCGGCGAAGCATCCATCCGTCCATTTGTTCTTGCTTCCATTCATCCATGCGTACGTCTGTGTGGCCGCGCTGCGTCCATCTGCCCGCCGTGCGTGCGTATGTTCGTGCGTGCGCACGTTCATCTGTGCATCCGTCCCTGCTTTCGTCTAAGCATCCGCTCCTGCATCCGTGCATGCGTCCATCTGTCCGTGCAGCCATTCGTGCGTCCGTCCATACATCTGTCTGTGTGTCCGTTCATCCACCTATTCAACACTCCAATTACCACCATCTCCTATCTTTTCATCATATTGTCGCGACGTCAAGAGAGAGGTCGTACTCGAAGGCACTGAGAAAACAGCAGCGGGTCGGTCTTTTTGTTAACCGCGCGAGAGAGAGTTCCTCATCTTTCTCGTTGTTGCGTTCTGCATAAAAGCGTTCAGATGCGCGTATGCACTGTCGCCTTCGTCTTTTTCGCGGGACGCATGTGACATTTGCCTCCCTCCAAAAATGGCATCGTCCCGATGCGCAGCCAAGGCACGCTACTTATAAAAACGCACATATGCACCAGCACGATCAGGACGAACGAGAGTTAGCTGGACAAGTAGGGTTTCATCCGGATGACATGCACGATTTCGGGTGAGCAGTTTCGGCGACTGGAACTGCAATCGCCGTCGGGAATAACTTCGTAGTTGATGTCGTTCAATCGTCGGGTGACTCGATATGGGCCAAAGTATCGTCGTAATAGCTTTTCTGAAAGTCCGCGTCGACGTATTGGGATCCAGACCCATACCTTGTCGCCTGGTTTGTAGGTTACCAATTTATGTCGTAGGTCGTACCGTTTCGCATCTTTGTGTTGCTGGTGACAAATACGCACGCGGGCTAGCTGTCGGGCTTCTTCGGCACGCTGACCAAATTCTTCGGCGTCAGCGTGAGTGTCGTCACACTCGTGCGGCAGCATAGCGTCCAACGTTGTCGTGGCTTCGCGCCCGTGTATTAAACTAAACGGCGTCATTCCGGTAGTTTCCTGCCGGGCAGTATTATAGGCGAAGGTCACATAAGGCAAGATTTCGTCCCAGTTCTTGTGTTCTGTGTCGACATACATGCAGAGCATGTCTGCGAGGGTCTTATTAAGCCGCTCTGTTAGTCCGTTCGTTTGTGGGTGGTACGCCGTTGTTCTCCGGTGAGCTGTACCACTGAGCCTGAGAACCGACTCCAAAAGTTCTGCCACGAACGCAGTTCCTCTATCCGTGATGAAAACTGTTGGAGCACCATGCCGAAGGACGACGTTTTCTATGAAGAAATGAGCCGCTTCTGCTGCTGTGGCCCTCGGCATGGCTTTAGTTTCTGCGTAGCGAGACAAGTAATCAGTGGCGACAATGATCCATCTGTTCCCTGTGGTAGAAGTTGGGAATGGGCCCAGGAAATCCATTCCGATTTGGGCGAATGGCTTTGCTGGCACTTGAACGGAATGTAATAAGCCTGCCGGCCTGCCGGGTGGTGCTTTGCGTCTTTGACAGTCGACACATGTTTGGACATGATGTTTCACAGCAGCAGGTAGGTTAGGCCAGTAGTAACTGTTTTGCAGACGTGACAATGTTCGAGTGTAACCGAGATGACCAGAGGTGACTTCATCATGGCAGGCTTCCAGAATTTCTTTTCGCAGTGATGCAGGGACGACGAGCAAGTATGGGCTGCCGGTGGGAGAAAAGTTTTTCTTGTATAGGACGTCGTTCCTTAAACAAAAAGATGGCACTCCTCTCGCAAAAATTCGCGGCACGTCTTCCCGTCGTCCTTCTAAGAAATCGATAAGCGAAAGCAAGTCAGGGTCACGGCGCTGCTCTTGTGAGATAGTGGCCGCGTTGATGACTCCCAAGAATGCGGCGTCCATAGACTCGTCATTAATAGCGGCAGGCTCAACGGGTGACCGCGAGAGACAGTCTGCGTCGGTGTGCTTCTTCCCTGATTTATAAATAATGGTCATATCAAACTCCTGAAGCCGAAGGCTCCAGCGTGCTAAACGGCCGGATGGGTCCTTCAAGTTAGTGAGCCAGCAAAGCGAGTGGTGATCACTGACGACCTTGAATGAGCGGCCGTACAGATACGGTCGAAATTTGAGAACCGCCCAAACCACGGCGAGGCACTCTTTCTCGGTAGTCTAGTAGTTCTCTTCCGTGCGAGAGAGAGCTCTGCTGGCATAGGCTATCACTTTCTCGGAGTTATCTTGCCATTGTATCAGTACGGCGCCCAGGCCTACATTGCTTGCGTCGGTGTGAAGTGCTGTTGGCGCTTCCTGGTCAAAGTGCGCCAGAACCGGAGGTGTTTGGAGGCGTTGGCGTAATTCGTTGAACGCTGTTTGTTCCTTTTCGCTCCAAAGAAAGGGGACATCCTCTCGTGTGAGCCGCGTCAGAGGCGCCGCAATAGACGAAAAGTTGGCGATGAATCGTCGGTAATAAGCGCAGAGGCCTAAGAAGCGTCTCACTGCTCTTTTGTCATGCGGTGCGGGAAACTTTGCGACAGCGTCGATTTTGCCCGGGTCAGGTCGAACACCTTCGTGGCTGACCACGTGGCCTAAGAAGCAAAGTTCGTTGAAACCGAAATGGCACTTCTCTGGCTTTAAAGTCAGGCCAGCCGAACGTATAGCTTCTAGAACTGCGAATAATCGACTTAGGTGTTCCTCGAATGTAGCTGAGAAGACGACAACGTCGTCTAGATAAACCAAGCATGTCTGCCACTTAAGTCCTGATAGCACAGTGTCCATTAAACGCTGAAAAGTGGCTGGCGCTGAGCATAACCCGAATGGAAGCACTTTAAATTCATAAAGACCGTCGGGCGTCACGAAAGCAGTTTTCTCACGGTCTCTCTCGTCGACCTCTATTTGCCAATAGCCACTTCGCAGGTCCATCGATGAGAAATAGCGTGCATGCCGCAGCCGATCAAGAGAGTCATCTATACGTGGCAGTGGGTAGACGTCTTTCTTCGTTACTTGGTTTAACTTGCGGTAATCTATACAAAAACGCAAGCTGCCGTCTTTCTTTTTAACCAATACCACGGGGGATGCCCAGGGACTCTTGGAAGGCTGTATTACGTCATCTTGGAGCATCTTCTGAACTTGCTTTTGGATCTCCTCACGTTCTTTCGGAGCCACACGGTATGGGTTTTGACGGATCGGTCTCGTATTTTCTTCAGTGATGATTCGGTGCCGGGTCAGTGGTGTTTGCTTGACTTTCGACGTGCACGAAAAACAATTTTTGAACTGGTGTATCAGCTCTAGTAGGCGCTGTTTTTCCGAGGCTGACAGGGTTGAGCAAATGTTGACAGACAAAGGTGTCGAGGCTGGGATGGTCGCCTCGTCCGGTTGCAAAGCGAAGCAATCTCTGGCTTGGTCCACGTCGTCGTAGTAGGCAATCGCGGTGCCCTTCTGGATGTGACGACGCTCGTTGCTGAAGTTGGTGATGAGGACTTCTGCCCGCCCATCAATTAGTGCCAGAATGCCTCTCGCTATTGAAACACCTTGCGTAAGCAATAGCGTGTCTATTCGCTCCGCTATCACCTCATTATGGCACGGCCGTTCACACAACACCGACACAAGGCAGCAAGATCTCGGCAGGAGCATCACATCATCGGCTACACGTAAACGTTGCAGTTGTTCTTCAGTGGTGGCGTCGACGTAAGGATGGGCGGAAAAGGTGACGATACGTTCTGGGATATTGATGATAGCACCGTACTCTCGCAGAAAATCCATACCCAAAATCAACTCTTTACAACAGTCCGGTAAAATGACAAAAGTGGCGACGAAGTTCGAATCATCGATTACGAGCCGAGCGGTGCATTTACCGGTTGGCGTCATTAGCTGCCCACCAGCACTCCTTATGCTCGGCCCACTCCACGGCGTCTTAACCTTCTTAAGGCGGTCGGCGAGCTCTTGTCGCATAATAGAGAAGTCAGCACCAGTGTCAACCAGTGCTGTTACGTGGTGCCCGTCTATAATAACGCTGAGGTCGGCACGTACAAATTCATTGGCAGTAGTACTCGTGGTTGTTGTCGCCTTCGTCATCACCGTCGTCACGTCGTCTTTGTGTAGAGGCAAGGGGGTCTTTTTGGCGTCTCGGCGATTGGCAACCTTGCCCCCGGAGGTCGCGGCAGTTAGTTTCCCTGGCACGGGCTTGGGGAGCGGTTTCTGAAGGCGTCCGCGTATCTTTGGCGATTCGGGGAATTCTGACCTCGTGCAGGTGAGGGAGACCGCCAGCGACGACTTGGTGAAGACGCTTCGTTGGTCGGTAGGCGATCAGCAGCATGGTCACGAGGGTCTTCAGAATAAAAAGAAGCGGGCCGAGAAAAGTTTCCAACCCGGGTTTGTCGATGACGGCAGTAGCGCGAGATGTGGCCTGGTTCGCCGCAGTGGAAACAAAGGGGTCGACGGTCGGCGGTGCGCCACAAGTCGGTCCGACGTACTGGTGGTCGCCGGACAGGTTCACGCTGCCACCACGGCAAGGTAACGGGCCGTGGCTGAAAGGGTGGTTCTTCTGGGGCCGGCGGATGACGGCGGACGGCATCAGCATAGGTCAGTGGACGTGGTTCGGGTGGTGGCGCCGGTGAGGGAAAGGCTTGCCGTAGTTCCTGGCGCACGATTTCTGCAACAGAAGCAACTGGGGGATCGGTAGACAGAAGGCCGAGGGCCCGCAGCTCTTCCCGCAGGATTTGTCGGATCATTTGCCGTAAAGAGTTTTCAGAAACGGCGGCGTTTTGAGCGGCGGCACCAACAGGCGTTTGGTCGGGCAGGCGGTCAAAGTGGCGGCATCGTTGCCGGAGCGCCCGCTCAATGACAGTCGCCTCTTTGATGAATTCATCCACTGTTGTTGGCGGATTTTGTACAAGGCCGGCGAAAAGCGGTTCCTTAACTCCCCGCATCAGATGACGAACTTTCCTTGCCTCGGGCATGTCAGGGTCAGCGCGGCGAAATAGGCGGGCCATATCCTCAGCGAACATGGCCACGCTTTCGTTCGGCTTTTGCATGCGGGCTTCGATCATCTGCTGTGCGAGATCCCGCCGGTCCGCACTCAGGAACGTCTCGAGAAGCTTTTGGCGGAAATTGTCCCAGGTTTGGAAAGTAGGCTCCCTGTTCTCGTACCATGTGCGAGCGCTATTTTCCATTGCGAAGTAGGCACGGCCAAGTTTTTCTTGCACGCTCCAACGATTCACCACAGCGGTCCGCTCAAACTGGTCGAGCCAGTCCTCGACATCTTCATACGGTTCTCCACGGAAGACTTCGGGAACACGAGGCGTCTCAAAAGCTACCTGGTAAGGGTGAGTCGTCTGGGCCGGGGGAAGATTCGCAGACGCTGAAGGGGCCGCCATGTTGGTAACAGGAGATGCCGTCAAGAGTTCTGGGCTTAGGCCTAATAGGCGTCGGCTGAATCGGTGTACTGGAGTAGCAACAAGACGTTGAGGCTCCGGACTGGGTGTACGGTCCCGAACAACGCTTTCTTGCATCAGGTTGCAGGCCCCAGCACCTCCACCAGTGTCGCGACGTCAAGAGAGAGGTCGTACTCGAAGGCACTGAGAAAACAGCAGCGGGTCGGTCTTTTTGTTAACCGCGCGAGAGAGAGTTCCTCATCTTTCTCGTTGTTGCGTTCTGCATAAAAGCGTGCAGATGCGCGTATGCGCTGTCGCCTTCGTCTTTTTCGCGGGACGCATGTGACAATATATTCCTCATATAAAAGCACCGCCATCCAGCGAACATTCCAAGGACTGAACGAGAGGAGGCACACGCACACTTTCTCACGGCTTGCTCTTTGTATCTACTTCCCACCTTTAACCACCTCGAGTTCATAGTGTACACTAGTTCACTGTATTGATGGCACAGCGGCCCAACGCTCGCTGAACCTTTCTAAAACCTACGAGGTTACGCCCAGTGAGTATAACGTAGCAACCCTTTCTTGTCTTCTGTGTGTTGTTCAACAGTAAAATGTTCGCAGCGTGTGCATTAACTAAAAGCCAAATTCTCCTGTCTCTCATTCCCCCTTAGCAGCCATTGACATGTACATTGAGCACTATCTTTTATTGTTCAACAACGCACAGAATAAAGATCTCATCGGCACAACCTTGGAGGTCAAAATGTTATACTTGTTACACACTACTACAACGGCTACGAGGGACGAACGGTTGCCGCTATAAGGAGCTTCCCCTTTAAAAATTTGCTTTTGACGGCGTCCTATCTTCCTTCAAGCTGCGTGTTTTGTGTATTTATGGGCCAGCTCAAGCAGTGATGTCTAACGTTTTTTCCGTGACCTGGACGTGTATTTTCTAGACGGTCGTCATGTCATACTCACTGGAGATTTTAATTGTGTATTGGACATGCGAGCTGACGTGCAAGGTCCAGGATGGGGTTGCTCTGATTGGAACGCGCGAGAGCTGCGTCGCCTGGTGCAACATTTCTCTTTCATAGATACGTACAGACTAGTGCATGGACCACAGTGTGCCTAGACTTGGCGGCGTAGCATGTCGTCTAGTCGGTTGGATCATTTCTATGGGCCAAGCGCGCTAGCTTCTTACGTAGCGAACTCTGATTTAGTGACATTACCATCATCCCCTGTTTATATATCAGACCACCGACCAGTGACGCTCGAGGCTCACTTTCCCTTTTCATCATCAGTGAGACCTTGGTGTCTTGCCATCCGCATTCTGCACGACGCGCGTTCACGCTCCAGTTTATCTAGAATCTTGCGAGCTTCTCTTTTGGTATGCGGTCCGGAGGTGTGGGACGCACTTAAGACACATTGGTGTTTACACTGCTCAGTAGCAGGAGGGCCCTTAGACGCCGTACGTCCGAAGAACCAGCGGACTCTGCCACAAAGCTGTGTATTGCTCTTCGGGTTGATCCGCTAACTCCGTCGATGCGCGCATGGCAGCAAAAGTAAAGGGGTTGTTTTCAACGCCGTATTGCAGCTTCGTCATTGACGGCGCTTGCTTGGCGTTGCAGACGTAATCCATCTGCTCATTCGGAGGTTCTACGCTTTGCGAAAAGCTCGCTTCTCAACCCGTCGAGTCGACTAGGAACTCCGGCTGCCAGATCCTTACACACTGCGTGGCCGCCGACACGTGATGAATCAGTTTTCCTAGATCAATTTGCCAACATGGCTCGTACGATAATATCATCACATCGCGGTACCACCGAAACAGCCGCAATGTTGAGTAGGTTCCCTCAACTTTCACCTGATGTAGCTGAACAACTTTGCACAAGTCCGTCAGCTGACGAAGTGAAAGAGGCACTGTCTTCCATGAAGCGTGGCCCGGCCCGCGGGCTGCACGGGTTGCCTGTTGAGTTTTATTTAACGTTTTGGGACGAGATTGGTGCTCTTTTACCCTCTGTTATTTGCCGCTGTTTTGAAAACTTTGATTTCCCTGATAGCTTTCGCCATGTTCAAATTGTTTTATCACCTAAACATGACCCATAGTTGGTTAACCCAGAGGAGTGGAGACCAATAACGCTCGTCAACGTTGATTACAAAACTTTCGTGGGAGTTATCACTCGGCGTTTGAGAAGCCTGATGCCCTCCTTAATAGGTTATCATCAGGCCTGCTCTGTTCCTGGAAGCGAAATCCACAGTCTCTCCTTTGTTACGCGCTATATAGTTACGTACAAGTTAACAAGATCAGCTCAGGGACTCTTGGTTTTACTTGACCAGGAAAAGGCATTCGATCGCCTCGAACATAGCTTTATATTTAGCGTAATGGCAGCATTTGGCTTTTTGCAAAACTTCGTTGAGCTTCTCAGAAACGCATACCGAAATATACGCAGCACGTTGTTTCTTGATGGTTTAGAGAGTGCGCCATTTCCTGTTACCCGTGGTGTTCACCAGGGGTGTCCTTTATCCTCTGCACTTTTTGTGCTCAGCCTCGAACCATTCATGTAATCGCTAATCGCTGATCCTTACGTTAGGGGCCTTTCTCTTTCAGGTAAAGGCACCGTGACGGTGACAGCACTTGCTGATGACATCACGTTGTATTTGAAGAATGAGGACAGTTGATCCCGCAGCCTACGACTTTTTGCTACGTATGGCACAATTTCAAGTGCTGCGTTAAAGTTTTCAAAATGTCGATATTTATTAATTGGTTCTCCAGACGCCTGCCTAAGTCCCTTTTTTGGTCTTCAAAAAAGTGACTCCATTCGCATTCTGGGGCTTGAATATACTTGCTAAGGCATATCAGCCTCCTTGTGGAGTTCAGTAGTCGAAGATGTAAAAAGACACGTCCGGGAAGCACAAGAGTATGATTTACCGCTGCTAGAAAGAAGGTATTTAGCACAGACGGTGTTTTGCGGCCGTGCATGGTACATATCTCATGTCTTACAGCCCCCATTACCAATCACTAGGTCGTTGCAATCCCTCATTGGCTCTTTTTTTCGGTCAGGTGGAACAGAACTGGTTTGCAGAGCAGCTTTTGGGCAATTGAGAAACTGCGGTGGATTCGCATTCCCATCCGTCTCTGTTTGCTGCCGGCTGCTTGCCCTACGATTCCTACTTCGGTTGTTGCATATTGATCAGTGCCCTGCGCGTGATCTTGCCTGCTATTTCTTAGGGACCAAGTTACGCTATTCACTACCAGATGCATGGCTTAATTCAGCACCGCAAACACTTAACGTGCCTGCATTTTACTCAATGGCAGTAGCATTTCATCGACATGCGCAGCAAGTTTGTTCCGATGTGGACATTCTCGAAAGCCGCATTGTAGATGCAACGGTGGCTCTTCTGCTTCCTCTGGTTCCTCCAGCCCATCTAGCACGATTGAGGCATGTTTCGTGGAGCGCTATAGCGGCATCGTTTTTTCCTGGTCACCTCCATGACTTTATGTGGCGTCTTGGATGGAGAGTACTCCCAACATGGGACAGACTGGAGAAGTGGGGCATGGTTCTATCTTCCACTTGTCGTAACTGCCCATTACAGGAGTCTAACCAGCATATGCTGCAGCAATGTGTCATTGCAAAGGTGTTTTGGAAGTCTGTTAATACTACTTTTTGTTGTTTAGGTGTTTATCGCTTTGTAACATCTGGTCGCTGCTCGCGTAGTCGCTTTGCATGCCTTCTAATAGCTGCAGGAGCTTTTTTTTGTGGCATAATAGATGCGAATCTGTTGCTGCAGGTCATCGTCGTCGTGCTCTCTTTCAGATTCTTTAACGCCTCTACTCTGAACTCTTATCGTTTCTGTCAGAGGAATTGTTCTTCCTTGGGGAGGAAAAATTTCTGCGACAATGGTCGTGCGGCTTTCTGTCCGTACTTGACAGACGCGTTCGATTAGTCTTCCGCCTGGCCTGATTCCTATAGCCAGGTCACCTGTTAATGTCTGATTAGTGCATGTAATCATTATGTGGTTACTATTTCTATGTGTTGGTGTATGTCCCTTATAGGTGTGAGCTCTTCTATATATGCACTTCATTTTAATGCTGTAAGTTAGGTAACTCTTATGAATCTTGATTCCTGTTGTACATATTTTCTAACATCTTCACGAAGTCTTGTAAATTCTGTACAAACATCATCATGTACATTGTCCATATTGTGATTAGTGTATGTATGTAGTGTATGTAGTTATTAGTACCATGAACTATGGACATCCTATGGACTTGGACACTTTTGTTTAATTGCTTGATGTATGTTGTACTTTGACTTTTGTTTGTTATTGTGCCTGTCGTACAGACGCTCGTTCCTTAGGCTTGTTGCGTCTTATGATAGAATAGACTTTTTCTAAACAGAAAAATTTGCTGGAATCTTTAAAAAGAAGAACGCGAAAAAACGTCACTGAACAGCAGTGCATAGAGCCAGTGTGGGTCCTCAAGGGAAAATAAAACTGAAAACAGGGAGGAGCGTGAGTACCAATCTGAGACTTCTCACATGCGAAGGAGGTGCTCTGCCACTCATCTACACCTTGTAGACGTTGAGAAAACACAGAAAAAGTATGTCGCTGCGTGGTTGTCGTCTGCATCAGCTAGAGCCTCTTCTACTAAAATAGGCATAAGATAAACAGAAAATTGTGGTAGGCTGCCACAATCAAGCAAAACATTTTCTGCTGTCCTGGACTTGAGAACAACCGAAAAGAACGAGGTCGGGAGGTAACCTTGCAGATAAGAACGTGAGAGAGAAGATAATGACAACACTAACGTCAGGTTGTCTTGCGAACTTCACAAGTGTCCGTATCGGCAGGTCTGCTTGAAGATACCATAAATTCATTCATACTAGCTCACCTTCAAGATGTTCAGTCATGTAAAAATTGAAGCCCTACGGCAGTTGTTGGAACGATCTATGCAATGGCCAAATGTTACAAGGGTGCGCAGCCGCAGGGTTAGATGGAACAGTGACATGGAGACATTTTACCATTCAGCGCATTGTTTATGGAATAGGTTGAGGGTCATTGTAAGCATATCATCACTGAGCGAACATATCTGGGCACCTCAGAAAATAGCTACACGCTTTTGATTTGATGACTCTTGTTGTTGCGATGTCAAGGGCTCTTTGATCATGCTGACAGTAATTCTGATTGGCGCAGAGGAGGCAGCAGCTTACACTACGCAGAAAAAAAATCAATCATGTATTGCGCGCTAAAATTGTGGTGCAAATCCTTATGAGTAATTGAAGTGAAGGTCCTAAGCTCCATAATATCTACGTTGTTGTCACCGATTATTACAAATAATTTGTGCTTATAGGTCTGTCGTATTGATATGTCGCAATTCTTATCGATATTTAAGTTTTTTGTCACATTGACACGTCTACCTCGGCCAACCAACGGACTACGGTGAGTGGACAAGCCTCGGTCATAAGGTTCTCTGGCCCTAAAAAATATCTTTTTAGAGGCGAAGCTCCTTAAGGCGTAGGCTGGTCCGCCGTAGTTGTTCGTCGTAGCCACCCCTAGTACGCGACAGACAGACAGACAGACAGACAGACAGACAGACAGACAGACAGACAGACAAGACGATCGCGTGGATGGAGCAAGCTGCTTCATCATCATTCACTTCGCGGATGGCGTATCTATGGGCAAAATTAACAGAGGATTCATGGCTCTCTGATGTACCTCCGGAAGTTCGCCCACTCATCATCAATCCCTTGCCTGGATATGTTGTGTTTTTTGTGCGCCATAGACATTGTTTCTCTATTTGTCTGTAAAAACGCCACCAGTATAGAGGCCTTGCTAGCACACTTGCCGGAAACGCCCCCACACATTGGCATCGTCGCCGAACGCTTGTCCACGCCCCGCCGCGGTGGTCTAGTGGCTAAGGTACTCGGCTGCTGACCCGCAGGGCGCGGGTTCAAATCCCGGCTGCGGCGGCTGCATTTCCGATGGAGGCGGAAATGTTGTAGGCCCGTGTGCTCAGATTTGGGTGCACGTTAAAGAACCCCAGGTGGTCTAAATTTCCGGAGCCCTCCACTACGGCGTCTCTCATAATCATATAGTGGTTTTGGGACGTTAAACCCCACATATCAATCAACGCTTGTCCTTGCACGAAGAATAAATAGGTTTAGCAAGCGGCAGTGCTGATTTTAATTTATTTTCGGCGTTTCTACTATAGTGAACTATAGTCTCTACCCTCGTCTCGTGGCGCTACGTCTTTCAGCGTCGTCCTATGAATTCAACCGGGACGAAACGCACAGCCACGTAAAAAAAAGTGCAGATGTACGCTAGGCCCACGTCACACGATGTAATGCAAATTCATACGCTGAAACGGCGCCAAGTATTATTCAGTGTTCGCCCTTAAAGAACTATGAAGTTCTGCGCGGTATTATTTTATGCCTTAGTCGTAGTTTGATGATATAAAAATACATAGGGCATGGCAAAAAAACCCCAAAAAACAGACCACCACCGAAACAACTGTTTTCACTGACTTGAAGGCGCCAGATTTAAATTGAGATTATAGTGCAGTGTACGACTGAGATGGCGGTGCTACAAGTTTGCTTCTCGGTGTAAAGAAACACAGTGGTTGCCTTCCTCGCGTACCGCTGAAAAATCTTCGAGTTCATGCAAGGCCTTTAAAAAGTTTATGGAGTCTACAATGCCAAATTAGGCTTTGTTCAAAGGGTAAATTTGTACTCGAAGCTGCCAGTTTTTCAATAAAAGGTCCGTGTCATGTGAGAGGGACTACTTTATACGCTTATGGCGATGACGGCGTGGTTTTAAGTGTGGGTTCACAACAAATTGTTCGAAGATTTCGGGTACGTTGTACAGTACTATAAGTGGGCAATCACAAGCTGTGGTAGTTTAAATCTGTTGAGAAAAAAAATATTCTATCGTGATATAGAACAAACAATAACAAAGAGTGTCACACATTAAAGGCACTAATAAATACACACAAAACGCCTAGCACAAAGTACACGATACGTTAATAGAAAAATCACTTATCGCACTATACGTAACTTACATGACGACTATGTACATAAGATGCTACGGCACAAGCTATTTACGTACATCATTGCATAGTGATGGCATGACAGTTTTCTATGCAACTGTGACGTCCCCGCCAACACGGACCGAACCCCAGTTCTTTCAAGATGTTTAGGCTCGTTTCTTAAACCAACACAATTAAAAAAAGGAAAAGAAAACCTTCGGTGTAACGAATGGGCATTCCGGAGTTGAGTACCTAAAAGGATTATTTCTACTATTCTCGCGCCCCCGTCCCCCCGCGCAAACACGAGGACCGGGCGGCGCCTTGTTGTCTACAGACAGTGTGACAGTGTACGGTGGCAATAATCAGCGCCGCACACCCTTCAGATTTGTGCCATGGGGGAGCAGCAGAGCACCTTTTGTTGGTTCGGGGAACGCGACCATGCTGCAGCGCCTGTGCCGGGCCCGGCCTGACTTTCCGTCAGCCTCCGTGGCTCCAGGGCTCATTACTGCGTTCGGCGCGGAAGGCCACCCACGGCGTTGAATGACGAAGAAGCGGCGGCTGTGGAGAATTTCGCAGGAGACACCACGCTGCATGGAGACATCGAGACTCGTTCTGGACATCGGCTCATCAAGAACCAGAAACCGGGCCAGTTGGTTCGGCCGAAACCATTTTGGCACAACACTGCGAACTCCGGACGTTGGCCATTACAGACGACGCACTTTGTTGGAAGCATCGGGACCATTGTTCGCACGTAATAAAGTATTCGGACGGCTCGCCCATCTCTCTCCCTGAGGCTTGAGTTTGAACATTGTTACTTGCTCGGCTTTGCTTGAGAGAGGGTTCTCCGCTGATGTGGGCCGCGGGGCTGGCCGTCGAAGACGACACACTCCGACTGACAAGAAAATATGTCGCGTCGACAGTGGCGATTGGTTTGGTGCCCTGGTAGGGCGGAGTCGGGTCCTACGAAAAGGGACTACGAGAAGAAGCGAGGGGAGTCAGAGGATAGGATGCAATGAGCTCGAGATGGTAGAGAAACGAAATGGAAAAGGAAGATAACGGTGCGAAGAGATAGCGATGAGAGGCGATGAGATGATGACTGGGGCAAGGACAGTACGATGAGGAATGAAAGTTAGGGATATTATGTGAGTGAATGGAGCGTTACGAAAGAAGGCTAAGATGGAAATCACTGAGAGACACGACGAAGGCGACGATGACGAAGACGATGAAAACGCTGCCGAATCGGACAATGACCCCAGAAAGAAGCCCTGAGCCCCGACTCGAACAGCCAGCTCCAAGGCCCCCGTCAACATGGACCTTTCGTGAGACGCACTTTATGCACCTTATTTAGATTAGCTTTGCGGGAAGGGAGGTGGCGTGTTGAGACATTGCGGGTTTTGGTAATTGATAACTTCATCGTGTTTGTGTCGTCATGCGTTTGCTTTGCATCGTCGCACTATTGTATTGTCAAAGTTATTTCCCTTATGTATCCTCCGTAGCACGTCGCGAGTGTCTAAACCATGTGTTATAATTTTGTGTAGCGGTTGTTGTAAGCGGGCAGCATGTTCGTACACCGTTTGCAATTGGTAATAAATAAATTGAATCAGTAAACAGTAACAGGTCGTAGCGTCTCTTACTTCCCGGCCCCAGCACGAATTCCTGTATGTGGGAAGTGATTGAGACACACAGCCAAGAGGGAACCAGATAGACAAAGGGGTTGAGTGGTCTTCCTTCTCGTTGGTAATCGGTGGCGTAGCAGGCGACGTCTCACAACCCATAAACACTGCGGCATGAACACACTGCGGCATGCACACACTTGCGCCCAGCACGCAAAACCAGCCTTACTATGCACGACCAGTGCCAGCACACCTGGCTTCCATAGTCCGCAGCCCAAACACCCAACCCTACTATCAATCATGGCACCCGACGAGACCTACATGCTACTATTGCGGATATCGTGGAAACATCACACGTGTCTGTCGCAAGCGTCAGCGAGACGAGCGTCATGGGTTTGACACCTACGAACGGGATGGCTATGCAACAGCAACCATTTTCCAGCACAGTCCTTACGCAACGCTAGACGGCCGCTCTGCCTCGCCATCAGTAACTTTTGAAATGGCTTCTCGCTACCGTGGTGCCAGGCATCGCTTGCCGTCTCCTCTCTGTCGCTCTACGCCGCCACTTCAACCAGCCTCTCAGTTCACCGATCGTCGCCCGGAAAACTAAATTACGCAGCTTCTGCAGGGAACGCTGCATTTAGCGAAGTAAAAACAAAATCCTCCATAAAATCCTCATAATATGATATCTGTTTTAGTAGAAGCACAAATAGACACTGGTGCTAGTTTCTCAGTCATTCCCAGAGATCTGTGTACGCGTCTCCGCAAAGTTACTACACCCTACGGTGGACCTACGGTGGACCTACGTTGTTTCTGCTCAAGGGGACGCCATCCGACCTTCCGCCATGTGCACTGTTGGTCTCTACATTGATGGACTTCTCCATTATGTGCAATTTGCAGTGCTTAATTCGTGTACGCAACAGCTAATATTAGAATGGGACTTTCTTTCAACGGCGCCTACGTCCATCTGCTACCGGCAACACATCCCACACATGAACAACACCGCCTATTCGTTTCACGCCGATGACACACCACTTCGTTTTAGGGGCAAAGCTCCTTATAGCGGCACCCGCTCGTCCCTCATAGTCGTAGTAGTAGTGCGTAACCAGTCTTACATTTTGACCTCCAAAGTGCCAGTGGGAAATTTTTTCTGTGCGTTGTTCAACAATAAAAAATTCGCAGCGTGCGCATTAACTAAAAGACGAATTCTCCTGTCTCTCATTCCCCTCATTCCCCCTTAGCAGCCATTGGCATGTACATTGAGCACTATCTGACAAGAAAGGGTAGCTACGTTGCACTCGCTGTGCGTAACCTCCTTGGTTTCAGAAAGGTTTAGCGAGCGTTGGGCCGCAGTTCCATGAATACAGTGAACTAGTATATATCAAGAACTCGAAATGGTTTAAGGTAGGAAGTAGACACAAAGCGCAAGCCGTAAGAAAGTGCGCGCGTGCCTCCTCTCGTTCAGTCCTTAGATTGTCCCGCCTCACTCTCCATTATTCACTCCGGGGATATGCTACCATTTTTATGCTGCAGAAGACACTAAGCTACCTCCGCACAGTCAGCGAATTGCTACACTTCTGTCTGTTGTCATTGACTACGGCGATGTGCTCGTACAACCCTCCGTACGCTGTCTCACCAGAGAAATAGCCTTCGCAGCAGATCTGATACGTTTTGACGATGGCTTCGCATTCGTTTGCGCAACAAACCTGACGCCCGAAAAAATTCTGGTTCTGAAGGGCTTAACGTTGGCTTGCGTCGCTACGCCGGAGCCTTTCTCTTTAGTAACTATACAAGACGCTTCTCCTGAAGATCCTCCTGTTGAACGTTCCCCATCCACATCCACCCTCAAAACTACCATCAGCTCAGACCTGACCCCGTCACAAACCCAACAACGGTTTGCGTTGCTGATCAAGTGCGAAGCTTTGTTTGACGTCCATTCACCCGCATTGGGACAGACGTGCGTCACCATGCATCGCATCGAGACTGAGAATACGTCAATCATTCGTCGTCGGCCATATCGCGTATCAGTAGCTGAACGGAAGGTTATTGAAGAAAACGTTGACGACATGTTGTGACGGAACTTATGACGCCCCTCAGCTAGCCCTTGGTCATCTCCTGTCGTCTTAGTTAGAAAAAAATGGCAGCATATCCATTGGGTGCATGATGGAGAGTGGGGCGAAGCATCCGTCTGTCCATTCGTTCTTGCTTCCGTCCGTCCATGGGTACGTCTGTGTGACAGTCCATGCGTCCATCCGCCCGTCCGTGTGTGCTCCTGCTCATGCGTCCGCAAGTTAATCCGTGCGTCTGTCTCTGCGTTCATCCATGCATTTGCCTCTGCGTCCGTCCATGCAGCCACTGTTGTAGGCCCGTGTGCTCAGATTTGGGTGCACGTTAAGGAACCCCAGGTGGTCGAAATTTCCGGAGCCCTCCACTAGGGCGTCTCTCATAATCATATGGTGGTTTTGGGACGTTAAACCCTACAAATTAATCAATCCATATAGCCATCCATGCGTCCGTCCATGAAACTGTCTGTGTGTCCGTTCGTCCATCTAGTCAACACTCCCTGTACCACCATCTCGCAACTTTTCCCCATATATGCGTCCATCTGTGTGGCCGTTCATGCGTTCATCCACTTGTCCATGCCTGCGTCTGTTCGTTGTTGTTGTCTTTATTTCAAACAAATTTATGTGTCGGATACACGGGCAAAAGGCAGATGTCCTCTGCCTGACGGGACCCAAGTGCCCAAAAGCATCATTCAGAGCATACAATATAAAAAAAGAAATACAATATAACACACTAATATAGCATGCGTAACATTGTTTTTGTAGAGAGTAAATGGAGTACATACTTGTACAGTAATATAAAAGATTCATAACATTACAAGTAACGAAACCAGAGAAACTTACGACTGCTATATACATAACTTATCAATCTTGAGGACAGGATAGAAGGTGAGCTTTGATATATATTCGTGTGTCCGCACGTCCATCTGTGTGTCCGTTCCTGCGTTCGCCCATGCATCCACCCCTGCGTCTGTCCATGCATCCATCCGTACGTGCAGCCATCCGTGCGTCCCTCCATGCATCTGTGTGTGTGTCCGTTCGTCCATCTAGTTAACCTTCCAAGTACCACTATCTCAAGTATTTGCATCATATATGCGTCCATCTGTGTGGCCGTCCATGCGTTCATCCACTTGTCCATGCCTGCGTCTGTTCGTTGTTGTTGTTTTTATTTCAGACAAATTTATGTCTCGGATACAAGGGCAAAAGGCAGATGTCTTCTGCCTGACGGGCCCAAGTGCCCAAAAGCACCACTCAGAGCATACAATATAAAAAAAGAAATACAATATTACACACTAATATAGCATGCGTAACATTGTTTTTGTAGAGAGTAAATGGAGTACATACTTGTACAGTAATATAAAAGATTCATAACACTACAAATAACGAAACCACAGAAACTTATGACTGCTATATACAGAACTTATCAATCTTGAGGACAGGATAGAAGGTGAGCTTTGATATATATTCGTGTGTCCGCACGTCAATCTGTGCGTCCGTTCCTGCGTTCGCCCATGCATCCACTCCTGCGTCTGTCCATGCATTCATCCGTCCGTGCAGCCATCCGTGCGTCCCTCCACGCATCTGTCTGTGTGTCCGTTTGTCCATCTAGTTAACACTCCAAGTACCACTATCTCAAATATTTGCATCATATATTCCGCATATAGAAGCACCGCCATACAGCGGACATTCCAAGGACTAAACGAGAGGTGGCACACCCACATTTTCTGACGGCTTGCGCTTCGTGTCTACTTCTCACCTTTAACCACCTCGAGTTCATGGTATATACTAGTTCGCTGTATTTATGGCACTGTGGCCCAACGCTCGCTAAACCTTTCTAAAACAAAGAAGGCTACGCCCAGCGAGTATAACCTAGCAAACCTTTCTTGTCAGATAGTGCTGAATGTGCGTGCCAATGGCTGTTTATTGAAAATGACAGACAGGAGAATTCGGCTTTAATTAACGTGAACGCTGCGAATTTTTTATTGTTCAACAACGCACTGGAGAAATCTCCCACCGGAACCACCTTGCAGGTCAAAGCGTAAGAGTGGTTACACTATACGACTACGACAAAGGACAAACGGGTGCCGCTTTAAGGAGCTTCGCCCCCTAAAAGACGGTTCTGTGCGCTTCCGAGTAGATTACCGGGCGCTGAACAAGATCACGCGCAAAGATGTGTACCCTACGCCACGCATAGATGACGTGTTGGATTAACTACAGCGAGCTCAATACTTTCCGAGTCTCGCTTGATGTACGTTCGGCACATTGGCAGATACTGATGCATGTTGACTACTTGGACAAAGGTATTTTAGGACCAACACTGCTTAATCTGGCCATGAGCAGGGTAGCAGGAACATTTACCGGGACACCACGGCTAGATTCGCCATCTACGCCGATGATATTACTATATGGACAGAGGCAGTGGATTATTCTGACAAAGATTCAATGCAGACCGAGCTGCAGGCAGCCCTCGTTAGTTTAGAGTTCACTCTTAAGGAAGTAGGCCTGCAGCTGGCTGCACATAAGACAGAACTTATAAGTATAGACGGCAAAAATCGCACCACCCCAAAAGTGTGCATCTCACTCCTTATAGAATCACACTAATAATAAAAAGTGGACAAATCAAAGTTTTAGGTTTACCAATAGCCAGCTGCAACAACCCACAAAAGTGGGTACGTGGACTGTGGCGGGCATAGCAAGCCGCGCTCCATATGATACGTCGTCTGTTCAACAAATACGGAGGTGCACGACAACGAGCCTGTCGCAATCTTGCAGGAGCTGCGGCCGTTGGAAATATTTTGTACGGTGCCCCCTATACACGTTCTCTCCAACGGACATGCAAAGTTTGGAACGTCTTCATCGGGCTACTCTCCGTACCATCCCGGGGCTCTCTAAACACAATAAGATATCCACCCTTGAAAGCGGAGAGGGCTGCCCTCTCTGCAATACGTCTTCCATGAAGGCCACACTCGACACCACACCTACCTGGAAAGCACGCCGCAAGGTCGTCACCTTCTGCCCTGGGATTGTCAGTGACATGATGATGCACCTCTTCTAAAACAGTTCTTACCCCCTTGGGAAGCTCCAATGGCCTATCAACTGTTCCGTCACTCCATATCACGTCACAGTAATAGTGCCCGCCAGTTTCTTGCCACGCGACAACTCAGGGAAGCAAGAATAGATACCTTTGACATATACACGGACGCTGCTCACTCCGATGGCGATTTTTGGATAGCATGGATCTGCGCGCAGACCACCGAATACACTGGGGCTTACTGGTGCCATCTACTGAACGGTACTCCTATGCATGCCGAACTACTTGCCATATGGGGAGCGACCGGAAGCCTTCCATACACTCTACAGAAACCTTTTCGTGTCTTTACCGACTCGCACGCTGCATACTCGGAAATATTTCGCCCAGTCAGGATGCTACAGCTGGTGCTATTCAAAGAATCATTTGTAGGCATGAAAAAGCTGACAGGCCAATAGAAATTATCGGGACGCCGGGGCATACGGGTGTACACGGGGGCAATACGGCGGCACACGCCGCTGCTGCTTGCGAAGGTGGGTCGACCAACCTTTCTTTGCCCCCCCCCCCTCAGGGTGAACCCGTATGAGCTTTTAAGTCCAATAGCTCATTCGGTAGCGACAATGCACTGCGTACTCATGTCCCTGCGACACGCTAGTAAAGAACACATTGTGCAGGTTACCCCAACAGTCCTATTTCCCAAGAAATGTCCGCTTTCACGCTCCCAACAAGTCTTCATTGATAAAGCCTACGCAAATTCAACATACACACCATACTCTTTAGCAAAATGGCGACAACCGGACATTGCGACAGTGACGTGCAATCACTGCGGGCTGCGCTGCCATGCAGACCTTCGCCACTTACTGTGGCACTGTTCCACGTTTGAAAAAGGGCGAATGGCCATACAAGCATTGCAAACCACAAATTATCGTGAAGCGCTCTTTACGGACGCGGACAAGCAGTTAATATTTGCCCGATATGGAAGTCAGAGCGGCCCAATTAGACTGGTTTAGGGGGTGCGACAAACCACAGTACTGATCCTATACTACCTAAGTATTAGTGACGGTGAATACAATAGGTGTAAAACCTGTGACACTGTGAACTAGTAGTGTAGTTAGAAAGTCCTGCTTAGCCCCACAGAGGTCGTGTGCTTTCCCCTTTTTTTCTTTTTCAATAAAAGAGCTTCCATTCATCCTAATATAACGTTTGCCACAGGTGACCGCGTGCGCCTCCTGTCATCGTGTCGCCGTGTAGGTCTCTCCAAAAACATCTGTCCTGATACGCAGGACCCTACCCAGTCTTACGTCAAATTAGCGACGTCAACTACGACATAGCTCCATTGAAGTCTAACACGTTACCAAGTTCGTCACTTGCTGATATTGTCCATGTTTCGCGCATAAAACCCTACTTATATCGCACTTTTCTGGACTCGCGCGGAGATGGCGTTCCAACATCCAGGGGTCCTCTTAACGAGATGAAGTAAAGGAAAAGGAAAGACACAAGCAGCTAACAGGCGCTCGAGTGTGCCAATCAGCCATTGTGACTCTTGCCTTTGCTTTTTCCTCTGTAAATGCATTTTGCACCAACCGCGTAACAATAAGACAAGAAGTCACCATTAGGTAAAAAGTCACCAACCCCGTAACATTATGAACCGGAGTGTAGTCATTCGCTGCTTTCGGGGTGAATCTCCTTACGCCGTCGGTAGTGCGTCGGCGATGATGTAGTACTAATATTAGTCGTCGTCATAGTACTAGGTAGCCACCTCTCGTTTAGGGCTTGGAATGTTCGCTGAATGGCTCTCCCTCCATATGATCAATTAACAATAAAAAGATGCAAGATGGCGGTACTTGGAGTGTTCACTAGATAGATGGACGGACGGATGAATGGATGAATTGACAGAGAGACAAGCAATAGACGGACGCGCGTATGAATGCACGGACGGATGATGGATGCACAGACAGACGGATGAACGGATGGTCGCACGGACGGACGCATGAACGTACGAATGCATGGACAGACAGGCGGCCAAATGGATGGACGCACAAATGGACGGACGCAAGAACGAACGGACGGACAGAATGGTGTGAAAACTGACGGACGTTTCGCCCCACTCATCATCAATCTGTCCGTGGATATGCTGTGATTTTTTTTCTAAGCCACATTCGTATCTCCTAATGTTACAAGCTTTTCATTTTCAGTTGAGTTGTGTATTTAATTTCTGGCATTCTTTTAGAAGTTGGAACTCTTGAGTTTTTCGTATTTGTAAGTTCAGATCGGTGATGAATGACCTAAATAAATGTTCAATTTTCTGAAACTAGCTTCCCGAGCCTGTAATTTTGGGCTTATCCTGCACAATTGTCACCCACGTTTCCGCCTATGGGCCGCGCTCATTGTTTCATGGTTTGAGAATATCTGTGGTATGCGCTCCATTGCATTCTTCTTGGTGATAGCAGACGCAGCCGACACAGTGCAGACACAGTGTTAGCACTGTGTCTAAACAGTGTTACTGTGATCGCAGACACAGTGTTAGAAAGATGGTAGTGTTAAAAGCTGCGCAGGCATAATATAGAACACACTCGTGTAAAGCAGGCAAAGGAGAGGACGCTTGATCGCATAGGTTGTCAAACTCACTCATGAGCTAGTCGTTTTACTCGGACTCGCTCATAATGAGATCAAGCCGTGAGTCTGAGGGAGCCCGGGTGAGTAATATTTTCGTGGATTTGAGTCCGAGTGAGTCCGGTGAGGGAAATTTTCGCGAGTGGTTCACATACAGATTCGTGACTCTGAGTTCAAGTGAGCCCTAACTGCAAAATATATTTCGTGAAGGAGTCCGAGTGAGCTCCACCATTAGTTGCTGGCCAATGATCTTATCTACAAGTCTCGAGCTTTACTTTCAGGCTGAGAGAGACTCTAGCCCTGCATTAGACACGGTATAGGCTTATGAGGATGATGGGAAAATGACTTATAGCGCCACCTTAAATAAGGGAGTTTGCGAGCTCTGTGTTTAGAATAAATGTCCGACATTTAGGGATACGGCGTACTGTGTTATGTGTTTAGAAAATTTTGTTCTGACGGACAGTGAACATTATTAGCGTTTGAACAGAACATTTCGTCAGAACATCGTCAGACAAACAAAAGATTGGTATAAAAGTATTGCTATACATATGTACATCACATGATAATAAAAAAGCAAAAATGAAACGTTTATATGTACAAATCCCGTATTTACATAACATTTATGCCGGTATAGAACAGACATACGCCTACCAAAACAAGGCAGACTGAAAGACACGCTTCAGGCGTCTCTGTCTGACGAAACCAAAAGGGCAGGATAAGTGCCGAAGGAAATCCTCCTTAGCGAGGAAGAGTTCTTACCGAAAAAAAAAAAATCAGATAGCAGGTCTTTGTACGGTCACTCGAAGACCGGTAATAGTATCCTCGCCGCGATCGTACCAAAGACAGTCCGCACCAGCAACAATGAGAAGGCAGGTGAAGCGCCCTCGAGTACAACACCCAGATGAAACAGAGTGGTTTACGTCGAGACAGCGAAATCCAGCATGCGCGGCTCTCCAGAAAAACACGACCAAAATGCCTTGCCGCATAACATGCTGATTTATTTCCCCGAAAGAGCAGTTCGGGCACGTAGCTCGCTGGAATATCTTCCAAGTTTCGAGGTGGTGAAGGGTAGAAATAAAAAAAATCACCTATGGCGTATCGTTTTCTTGGTTGAGAACACTGAGCAAGCTGGTACGGTGGACTAGCTTGTTTCTCAGCTTTCCCGGTGTTTTTTTTTTCATCCATATTAATTTACAGCTGTGATGAGAAGAACGCTGACTGCTCGCTTCATAGTTTCGTTGCTTCGTTTTGCGGAATGTTTTTTCACAGGACAGCGGTCACCGAGAACAATTTGTTGATGGCAATTCACCTGGCACGCAGCTTTGTATGTTTTGTCAAAAGACGGAGGTTTTAACATCAGAAAAAGTTTGCAGAAATCGGTAAAAAGGATGACAAAGAAAACGTCCGTGAGCAGTAATGGTAAGTGCAGTGCCATTTTTTAGGACAGAAAAAAAAATTACGTGGAGGAGCCGGGGTTCAAACCCGGGATTTCTCGCATGCAAAGCGAGCGCTCTACCACTGAGCTACACCCCCGACACAGTGGGACAATGCCGAAAAATGTTGTGAATGCGTGGTCATTCTTTTGTGTCAACTTCAGCCTGTTTCGGAATAGGCATAAGATAAACAGAAAACTATGACAAGTTTTCACAACGAGGCGGAACCTTCCTTGTGCGCTTAGGAATAACCAGGAAAGATGAAGCCGAGCAGTGGTGGCGAGAAAAAAAACACAAGCGAAAAGATTGTGACTACAACGACGATGCGTTTTCATCACCACTTTTCTAGCGTCCCACTTGTAAACCTACCTGCTTTAACCATGTATTCGTTTATACTAGCTCACCTGCACGTCGTTCGAAGTCATGCGATTATAGCACCAGTACGGTAGTTATTGGAATCATGTACGCGAAGTTCAAACCTTACGAATGCACTGCCGTAGGGTTACACGTAAGAGCGGTACGAGGATGTTTTACAGTCCAACGCTTTATTTACAGAATAGGTGCAGTGGCCCTGGCAACACACAACACAGAGTGGAAAATAGCTACATTCTTTGAACCCAACGAGTAAAGTCGTTCGCACATCAAGGTCTCTTTGTCCAATCTGGCAGAAGTCGGCTTTGTCTCCGCTACACTAATCGATGACTCCATACGGCAGCGCTGGCCTCTAAAATTCTCTTCGAGCGTCGTTTCTCGCTTAGTTTGAAGAAACGAAACCGAAATAAACACCGCGCAGGGGTCCTTGCCCAAAATGAAACATCGCGTTGCCAACATAAGTGATTCAGTGTCTTTGCACGAATAATAAAGAGATTGAGCCAGGGGTGTGAGAGAACTAAAAATCCCCCTTATATTCAGCGTTTCTCGCCGGGTCCCCTAGAGTTGCGTCTCTCGATATGTTGTCACGTGAATACCACCGGCAATGACCGACAGCCGTACAAGAAACCCACAGAGGAGTGCAAGTTCCACTTCACACAATGTAACAAAGAGCATTGAACTTCAAATGACACCAAATATTATTTTATGTATCTTCATATAGAAATATCAAATGATGTTCATCATTGCCGTAGTTTTACGACACATTATACTTAACGTAAACAAAAGAAACAAACCGCCACTGAAATGATCATTCTTACTCCAACATATGAACTTGGAAGGTATGAATTCGGTGAAAAAAAAAACGTGACTGATCACCCCGTCATACGAATCGGTATAACACGAAAGTGAGAAATGTCTTCACAGAAGGTGTCCTTATTGTGTAATGATATAAGACCGCTTGAACAATTTGGCTTTGCAGCTATAGCACCGTTTGACGTGGATACAGCCACGTGGACGCCTAGTGGCATGTCTCCATCACGATGACTACCACCCATGCTCTATTTAACCATTGTGGTAACGGAATTGAAGCTTTCAACATGTACCGGAACACAGCATATCGTCAGTCCCGCGCAGAACTGACATCAACAAGCCCCAAGTAAACAGTGCCACTTGATATGTGTGTCTTCGAAGATTGTCAGCGATGGAGGGAAACAGCATGGTGGGAAAGTGGAAACAGCAGTTTAATAAATAAACTCGTTCTATCACGCTCGAGGTAGTCGGCGATGAAAGATCGTTGGTGCATATGAAAGCTGCGTGACTTCAACAATGAGCTGTCACGTGCTAACAAGAAGCGAAAAGCGAAGGACATAACTGCGTCGGCGACTATCCGATGCTGGCTCTGTTAGGAGGTTTCATTGCCACCGAGAAGCCTTAATCACAGAGCCTTAACCATGGCCTGCAAGACTGCACTCCAGCGTGCAATATCGAACGCCATGCTTTACCTGCCTCTTGTCACATTACTTCTCTTGGGCACTGACAGACGGCGGTGCCACCCTGCTTCGCTAACAGAGAACACGGGGCGAGGGACAATGTGCGAAAGATATCTCGCGTGAGACGTCAGATCGAGGACTCTGCTCTGAACCATGCTGCAGCAGTCACTGCCTTTATTGCACACGGATCTTCTGCTTCTGGCTGGAACTTCGTCAAAAAAACAGCCTCAGAAGGGTCAACTGACGCCCGCAACGAACGTTTTCGAGTGCAAATACGAATTTGTCATAGTTGTGGTCCAATCTATAGGGCCAAGAGACTTCCCAGATGGCCGACGAGCACGCTGATGCCGCCGACCGCATTGCTGGTAAGAAAGTAAAAGTATGTGTGAGTGTTCTCCCTTGTCATCTGCAGTTTCCGCCTTTCGATGCTAACTAGTACGAGTGTTGCAAAATTTCTATAAGCGCTGCCTGTTTCTAGCATGCACAAGAATGTAGATACAGCTTGTAAAATGTCGCGGTGTCTAATCGACGGCGTGGTGGTGTGCGACGCATGCCACCTTGTTGAGTCCACTGTAGAGGCTATAACAGAGATCGCATCATCTTCGCGGCTCTGGTCTAGCAAACACGTTGACTTACGAGCTCGCCACATAACGTCCTCGTGGCAATCGAGTCCACTCAATGGTCAGTCCACTCAATGTACTGCTATGTTCTTCAGTGTGCTTTGTCCACCCGTGTAAAAGGACGTTAGCTTTCAAAACAACTCTAAAGAGAAGGGCGTTCCTGCCCTTCTGCTTGGCATAATAAAGGCGAAGCTTTTTTTAGAGAACATCAGCGACTTTTAGCGTATCTATCTGTCTAGTTAGGTAGGCCGAGGAGATTAAGAAGTTTGCGGGTATAAAATGGCAGCAGCAAGCACAGGACCGAGTTCACTGGCGGAACATGCGAGAGGCCTTTGTCCTGCAGTGGCCGTAGTCAGGCTGCTGCTGCTGATGATGATGATGATAGTATGTCTGTCTGTCTGTCTGTCTGTCTGTCTGTCTGTCTGTCTATCTATCTATCTATCTATCTATCTATCTATCTATCTATCTATCTATCTATCTATCTATCTATCTATCTATCTATCTATCTATCTATCTATCTATCTATCTATCTATCTATCTATCTATCTATCTATCTATCTATCTGGGACATTTAGCTCTGTTGGCCGTCTCGATAATGGTATCAATACCAAAATTTGTATGGCATAACAGGACTGCATGATGAGCATAATTGAGTAGTCGCAACATAAAAATCATGATATGTATGTCTTGAATGTCATGACTTTCATGTAATGACTAATGAATACACGCCACGCGCATGGTGCGCTCGCATTCGTTTCAAGCTTCATATATACTAAATATGTTGTGCAGCGACATCCATGAATGACGAAGGTATAGGACTGGTGCAAACATGATATTGAAAACATGAATGTCATGTAATAACATGGCAATGTACCATGCGCTCGCGGCCCTTTCGCTAGCTTTAACAAATTCGGTAACACGTGACCTGCATAGACGATAAAGGTAAATGCCGCTTTCAAATATGATAATCATGACATAAGTTAAATGTAAATTATGACTATTTGCTACGCTTATAGCGCGCTCGCTGCCGTTCCGCCTGCTCCACATTTACCAAATTTGGTATCACGTTACGTGAATAGACGATGGAAGTAAATGACGGGTCTAAACATGATAATCATGATAAGCATGTGATGTGAAACATTATTACAGGCAACGCTCATAGCGTGCTCGCAGTCGTTTCGCTAGCTCCTTTATATGCGATATTTGGTATCACGTGCCGTGAATGGATGTCAAAGATCAATGACACGTCCAAACATAACAATCATGACATGCGTGTCATGTAAAACATGGCTACATGCTACGCTCATAGCGTGGTCGCGGCTGTTTCGCTAGCTCCACATGTGACGTGACTTGATACTCAATTTAGTATCACTTAACGTGAATTGATGAGGAAAGTAAATGACACATCCAAATATGATAACCATGGCATGGAGGTCATGTAGGGCATAATTTACGCCCGCCTCGTAACGTTGTTCTGAGGTTAAAGTGACATATCAACCTTTTTCATTCGAGCTTCGCATACCATGGATACCGACAGCACGTAGGATCTGCTAATTTCTCGTTTTTTTCCTCTACGGTGCAACGGCAGTCAATGTGAACACGAGAGTATGTGTGATAATTGCTGGTTTCTGCCCCTCTAGAATTCGTAAACAACGCATGAGATAAATATTGCAGAACAGCTGTTTAATTTGCTGCTTCGGCAGTCAATCGAGAGTTCATGGTATTTAGAAATACAAACCGCTTTCAAACTACCAAATTTCAGACAGAGTTATTTGGTCATGGGAGTTGTGAAACTCCCTGCTTCATGTATCATAATCCGAACACAGCATTGGGGTAAACAGCGGGAGTGAGCAGATGGTCGCGCAATCTCTTGGCAAGAACATTAACTGAAAAAACGCAATATTCTGTGTTTTTGTGTTCAGCAAGATTGTGAGCGCCGGCGCATTCTGCCAAACAGCATGGCAGCGCCTAGAACATGTTTTTAGGTGAGTTGTGGCTAAGTGCGCCGAACATGTTGCTTTAGCGCAGTGGTAGAGAGGTAATAAAAAACAGAGGAGTTGCTCTTTCTCTTGATGCTCTGTCCATTTTCGTGTTTCCCACATTGCACACGAATATATATAAGCGGCGTGTTCGTGCGGTGAAAGTGTTTTTTTATGTTCGTTGCACAGCATCCGTCGTTGCTCAAGTTCATTAACCACACAGCGCAATGAACGGTACAGTGAAGTCGGTAGCTAACCAGACTCATGTGGAGAGCCCACAATGTATAGGTCTAGTGGCTAAGGTACTCGGCTGCTGATCCGCAGGTCGCGGGTTCAAATCCCGGCTGCGGCGGCTTCATTTCCGATGGAGGCGGAAATGTTGTGGGCCCGTGTGCTCAGATTTGGGTGCAAGTTAAAGAACCCCAGGAGGTCGAAATTTCCGGAGCCCTCCACTACGGCGTCTCTCATAATCATGTTGTGGTTTTGGGACGTTAAACCCCACAAATCAATCAATCAATCAATCAATCAATCAATCAATCAATCAGTCAGCCCACAATGTGTATGCATTTCCGCAAGATAGCGAGCGGTAATGCGTGAAGCAAGCGGGATGCAGCGTTGATCCAAGTGGATCGAAACTGCAAGTCTGTCAACGGCAGCAGATGACGTGTCCGAGCAGCAATTGCCGGTGCCATTGGAAAGGCTCCACGAACATCGCACCAGAAAAGAAAAGAGCGTTTGCAGTTACAGTTGCAAGCAAATAGCAATGTCATCATAATTTTATGATTATATGGTATACCAGCCCGTGTCTGAATGTTTTCGCGATTAGTGGCATTCGACCGCTTTGCCCAAGAGAAAGCGGCCAATTCGCGGTAAGTACTGATCGGTACTGTAGTGCTTTGGTTTGCACTCTAGCTTCCAGCTCCACTGGCGTCCCGGAATAGGGTGTGGCCACTATAGCACGCCGATGCGCTACGTCGGCACTCTATAGTAAACGTTTTCTGAAATAAATGTTTTTTACCACCACCACCACCGTATCAATATCTTGTTTGTGCGACCCTCATTCACGTCGTGTTTCTGAGACACATCGTGAACTGCAGGGCGCAACAGCTAGTGGAAGGTTCGTAAAACATTCCGCGAGGACTCGATCTCCAGTGCACATTTACAAACGAGCAAACGAGGAGTAACGGAGATAATCAGGTCGCAGTGTTAAAACCATCGCAGCACGAACTTGAAAGCACCCCCTTCGACGAAATGAAACTGGATGCTTTGACACGGCTTTGATTACGCCTTTGCAGAGCGAGAACAGCTGACAGGGGCGGTGGTTGCCGTGCAAGCCAGGGTCATTTAGAGTCTCTAGAAAAAAACAACTTGTTTTATCTAGGGACCTTAGGGCCGTTGAGGCGGCAACGCTAGTGTTGCGTGCGGCGTTAAGCAGTCTAAAAAAGGCGCACGCACAGGTGGCAATGCAGTGTTTTGTTTTGACGCTTCCAAATGGTGTGACAGTCTGC
Organism: Rhipicephalus microplus; assembly: GCF_043290135.1. NCBI lineage: Eukaryota > Metazoa > Arthropoda > Arachnida > Ixodida > Ixodidae > Rhipicephalus > Rhipicephalus microplus. The sequence continues at coordinate 153,345,291 of NC_134702.1, read as the reverse complement.
TCATTTCCGCAAGGTCTGCCAATGGCGTGTTCAGGTTTTGGAACGCAGTTTGGCCAATAATGTGAATGCATAACTCCGATTTCTGATACTCATGCTCGGGTCGGCAGAGCGCGAGTTCGTGCTGTATTTCAGCAAGAGGAGCCTTCAGGGGTAGGTGCTTGTGTGACTCGAGGAGGGGGCAAGTTCCGCCTTATTCCACCCCCTGGCCAGTGCAAATGACTGCTGTTTGTCTCAGTAATGTTTCTTCAATGAGAGTGATATCACAAAGTGGTTCATATTAATACCGGACTGGGCCATCCCATGGGTCTCAGAATATATTATAACAAAGTATTATCGCTGATTATATATACCACGCACAGAGCACAAAGATAACGTGGAAAAGTCAACCTGGGTGAGTTTTTATAAACGCGCGTAGCATATGGTAAAGCTTAAGAAGCTCCGCTTGAAGTGTCTGCACAGGCCTATGTGACGACCTTCAGTGAATTCGCACTAAACAGAGACAGCAGGTTTCTCTTATGAATTTATGGTAAGCAGTGCGCGATCAGTAAATTAGGTATATATGTACGTGTACTAACCAAATAAAGTAGTGTTTTCAGATATCCTGCGCCGCTCAGCTGCGCTCACAAGGTGCGCTTACCCGAGGCGATTCGGAGGCCGTGGCTCCTTGTCTAGGGGCCTTCATGGTATGTTTTGAGACGGCACCTCACCTGGTGTAAGTCGCCTACGCGTGCAGCCTGCGTGCAGTTAATGGCTGAAGAACTGACGTAATCTTGTCACGTGACTAGCCACTTCGTGGCGCATTCATCGACTGTCTTTGCTCTGCACGGTTTTTATTCCAACGCAGTAAGAGCGCTGACAGCACTCCATTGTTAGTAAGTGTAGTGCCACCATCACCATCTAACGACGTTAGCAGCATGACCTCGCGACACACGGTCCACTCTCGGCCTGTCCGACCAGGTCATCGTGAGACCCGCTTGTCGGTGACAACAGCGACCTGGCACTTCCTTCTCCGTCCCTTGCGCTTCTCCCAGAGTCGCCCACGGGAGACACACTGCTTACCGATGGCCTATAAACGTTGACCAGCTGGACTTGTCAAATGAACACTTTATGAATTGTCGTTCATGTATATAGCATTTGTCGCTCTCTTTCTTTTTCATATGCCTTCAAATCGCGCAAAGCGCTAGGGGGGGAGCCCTGTAGCACCACCATCACCATCATCATTTCTCAATCACCGCGCCACGCCTCTCGCGCAGCTGATGCTAGCTCGAGCTGCGCGAGGATTGGAAGAAGCTAGCGCACTTGGTGTGTCGGACGTGGAAAGCCACGCGGCTCCACTTCCGGCGTAGAAAAAAGTGGCGAGAGAACGACACGACCACGTTGGCCGCCGTCCCGTCTTCCTCTCTCGCTACATAAGCTTGTCACGTGATGAACCTCTTTGTAGCGCATTCACTAACTCTCCTTTGTACTGCATGGTTTCATCGACGTTTTTTTTCACGAATAGCTTACGTTTATAAGAAAAAAATTCACAGTTTTTTCGTGACGGTGAAACCATGATTGACATAGCACCAACCTAGAATGTAACGCTGAGAACTCCAAGCAGATCGAAACAAGAAAAGTGCTGCTCGCACAGAAATGACGCACGAGAACAACACACACAGGACAAGAGCTAACTAATAACGTATTCAGCTCAACAGTTAACGTGATGTTTAAACAAAAAAGACGCACGAAACCTAATCACAGGCGCAGATATGAGAGCGAACTGACAAGTGTAGCACTGTTTACTTCTCTGTGTTTGAAAAGCACGCTCTTTTCGCAAATGGGGAACTGTCTAGCGAGCGAAGTAATCATTGTGCGCTCGGCAAGTAAGCGTAGTCATTCCGGGGAAAGCCGAAGGTGTGTGATCTCTCCTCACCACATGATAAGTTCGCGGATAAGGCCCCTTGTTTTCGTGGAGCAAAGCACGCGCGGAAGATGAGCATGCATCGGCACATTACGACGACCTGGGCTCTGAGCTTTACTCAAAGCACGCTCATCGCACCATCTCGCTGGTAATGCCGAAAACACAATATTTCCCTCGAGATAGGCTTCGTCAGCGCTAAGTGGTAGATATAAATAGCTTGCTGTTTTAACGCTGAAAGAAGTGCCCCTTCGTGGCTCAGTGGCTAACGCCGCGTGCTCACGAACGAAAGGTCGGACGTTCTAGTCGCGCTGGTGCCTCTTAGGGGCAAATCTCCTGAAGGCGTGGGTAGTCCGTCTCCAGTATGTAGTAACCACATCTCGTTTTAGTCCTTGTAATGTAGGCATTATGGTGGTAGTTGTATATGATCAATATTTGATAAAAAGATGTGAAATGACCGTACTTGGAGTGTTCTCTGCATGATCGGATGAACAGACATACAAACAGATGTACATGCAGATAGACGTATGGACAGACAGAGAGGTGGATGGATGGATGGGTGAATCGAGAGACAGACAGAAAAACAGACAGACGTAAGCACCGACGGAAGGACGGACGGAAGCATGGTCGGACAGATGGGCGATAGCATTTACGGACGGAAGCATGAATAAACACAAGGACGGACGTATGCATGGACGGACGAAAGCATGAACGTATGGAAGCAAAGATTGACAGTTAAACGGAAGCACGGATGAATAGATGGACGAAAGCAGAGACGGACAGAAGCACCAACGGAAGCGAGGATGGACGGGTGGAACGACAGACAGACCGACGGAAGTGTGAACGGACGGAAGCATGGATGGACAGATGGACCTACGGAAGCGTGGACGGATGGATTAACGCAAGCACGGACGGATGGTCAGACCGATGGAAGCACGGTTGGACGAAAGCAGAGATGGATGGAAGCATGGGTGGACGAACGCAAGCATAGATGGACAGACGGATAGACGCAAGCACGGGTAGACATACAGATGGAAGCATGGGCGGACGGATGGGTGCTTCGCCCCACTCATTATCATTCACTCCATGAATATTTTGTGATTTTTTTCATTGCCCTTATTCGAATATATTCAATGCTTTCATTCAGTTTTAGGTCTGATGTGAGTATTATTCTCAAATAGTAGAGTTTGGTCACTTCGGATAAAGCAGGACCATTGATGGGATAGATAAACAGAAGCGACTGTTTTTGTGTAACTTACATTACTACTGTTTTTTTTTATAATTAGCTGTAATCTGTTATTTGGCACACAACATTTGTAGCGTTGCTAATGCATTGTTTCTTGATCACTGGAAGTTTGAATTTTTTGATATAGTATTAAATCGTCCTCAAGACGGTTCATTTTTACGGGCAAGTTTGTAAGAGTGATATTAATAAATAACAGGAAATACAATGCCCTAAATTCGACCATTGAAGTACACCTAATTTCACAGGGGTGGAACTCCAGTTCCACCACCACCATCATTTGCAACACATTGGGTTCTCATTGAAAGATAAGCAGCTACACACGCAAGTAATTTCTCATTTTTAAGTATTGGTTTGATGTTAAGTAGTAATTTCTGGTGACCCACAGGATCGAAAGCTCTCTCGAAATCGAATAATATAGCATCTATTTGACCATTCACATCAATCTGTTCGGTCAGGGCTAGAAACGTCTTGATAAGCTAGGTTACCGTACAATATACTTTTCAAAAGCCGGCTGCAAGGACTTCGAGTGGTCACATGAGGCACCGACATCATAATCGACGGAGAGTGAGAAAGAACAGGGGTTAATCTCCTCTTCGCCCAACTCCCCCACTAAAACTGCCAGAGTTTATATAAAGTTTATTCATTAATTCTTTCAAAAGCCTTGCCGAAGGGGCGTTTTCATACGTAGAGATACGTATACATATACGGTGAATGACGGCAGCCGTAGCCGGCGCCGAAATCCAGCCGAGAGTGCCCATGTAATTGCTGTTGCAATGAGAAAGAGTGACTTAGACTCAAATGAAATCTACTGCGAGAAATAATGCAGTGCATTATTCTTTTGAAACAGCGGAGACGATTTTCAATCTTTTTTCTCGCATCAGGTACTTGCCCTGCGTAGCGTACAAGAAAGCGTGGCCCGGGATCTTTCACCAGACTGTACATACAATACCCGGTTTCTTTCTCGGTGAGACAAGCACTGTCGTTCCTCCTCCATGCATTTCGGGTTGGGCACTTCCATTATCGTGAGTATACAGAAATAGCTTTGTATAAAATAGGTTTCGATATTTCTGGTCGAGTTCAGGAGTGATGTCATACGATGTTCGATCATATATTGCATTAGATAAGGGCCAATATACAACGCTTTTTCAGAGCCGCTTCTGCTGCGCGTGAAGCCCAGTGTTTACCCTAAAAGTACAGCAGAACACGTGAACCCTCATGCACGATTTGCAATGTTAGAGGCCTCAACCAAGCATTAAGGTCACCTGCCAGCAGGTTTTCTCTTCATATGAACTGCAATGTTTTCAATCCCTGTTTGTCCTCAAAGTTAAGCCACCCTCATATTCATAATGTTACGCTTTTCGTTTTCAGTGCAATTGTGTTTACCTCACCGCGTTCTCTTGTAACCCAATGTTTCTGTTTTTCAAGTTAGACTTGCAACAAAGAAATGAAATAAAGTTTTAATTTTCCAAAACGGGGTTCCCGAGCCCATAATCTCGGGATAACCCGGCGCAATGTTAACACACTTTTTCGTTTAGGGGAGACGCTAGTTGCTTGATCATTTAAGAATGTCTGTATGCGCTTTATTTCATCCTTGTTAGGCGATTTCTAATGTATTTGAGGAGGATATCACAGTTTTAGGAAAGCAGTTAGGTTAAAAGGGCCCTGCAACACGTTCTGAGCATACTCAGAAAAATGTGCCGGTTGGTAGTATAGAGGCTCCCAAGAGCACGCGAACCAAGTATTATAGCGCCTAAAACCGCCTAAACTTTGCTTTCTCACCCATCGACAAGTGACGCAAGAAGCTCAAAAACCACTCGACACAGCCGTATTATCAGCCATTGAGTGATCTGAGCATGACGAGCTCGGTTGTTAAAGTGGTCGCCTCGGGAAGCCGTGACTTGTCCGGGCGCGCGGGCACGATCGCACTGACAAGCCGCGCTTCAAAAGAATAAAAAAGTGAACAAAAATGGCAGATCCCACGTAAAGTGGCAATTGATGATATGCGAAGCACGAATCAGGAAGGTTGATATGCCACTTTAAAATTAGCAAAACGTCACGAGGCGGAGGTTAATCTTGCCGTACATGACTTCCATGTCACGATTATCATATTTTGACGTGTCGCTTGCCTTCGCAATCAATTCACGTCACCTCGTACTAAATATGGTATATGTGCAGCTAGCGAAAGGGCCGCGAGCGTGCTATATGAGCGTAGCATGTAGTGAAGTTTTACATGAGACGCGCGTCATGATTAGCACGTTTGTACCAGTCACAAACCTTCGTCGTTCATTCACATCCCGTAATACCAAATTTGGTGTATGCGAAGTTTGCGATAAGGCAGCGAGCGCATCATGAAGGGCCCAATAGCCACCCTACAGTGGACCAGAGGGCACGACGAAGCCCCTTGAGCCGCCTATGCATTGTTGGTACCGACCGCCAGGGATACTAAGAAAATGAAACGCTCGCTGAACACAGTGACACGCTGAAGTGTCAGTGCCCTTTCTGGCGCGTTTTCAAAGAACGCTTTCTGGGCGCTTACATGCGTAATCAGCCGTGACCCCCCCTGTTTTAAGCTTAACAAAAAATTGGCAGCATATCCACGGAGTGAATGATGGAGAGTGGGGCGAAGCTTTCCTCCGTCCACTCGTTCTTGCTTCCGTTCGTACATGCGTCTGTCTGTGTGACCGTCCATGCGTCCATATACCCGTCCGTGCGTGCGTCTGTTCGTGCGTCCGTCCCTGCGTTCGTCCATGCATCCGCATCTGCGTCCGTTCATGCATCCATCTATGCATGTGTCTGTGTGTCCATTCGTCCATCTATTCAACACTCCTAGTACCACCATCTCGCATCTTTATGATTTCATCATGTATTTCTCATATAGAAGCACCACGATCCAGCGGACATTCCAAGGATTAAACGAGATTTGCCACACGCACACTTTCTTACGGCTTTTGCTTCGGGTCTACTTCCCACCTTTAACCACCTCGAGTACACGGTATATACTAGTTCACTGTATTCATGGCACTGCGACTCAACACTCACTAAACCTTTCAAAATCTAAGGAGGTTACACACAGCGATTAGAACATAGCAACCCTTTCTTGTCAGATAGTGCTCAATGTACAAGCCAATAGCTGCTAATGGGGATCGCAGCGTGCGCGTTAGCTAAAAGCCGAATGCTCCTGTTTCTCGTTCCCCATTAGCACCAATTGGCATGTACATTGAGAACAATTTTTTATTGTTCAACAACGCACAGAAGAATTCTCTCACCGGCACCACCTTAAAGGTCAGAACGTTATATTTGTTACATACTACAACGGCTACGAGGGACGAACCACTGTCGCTATAAGGAGCTTCGCCCCTAAAAGATGATATGCACGTGCAAGTCCTGTTTTTTTGCGTCTACTCGCTAGGTTCGCATTAGAAGACTCGGCTTTGCTGCGTGTACTCGCTAGGCTGTGTGTTGTGGCGCTGCCATCAGGTCTCATAAGGTGCACTGCTGGATGCATATATGCACCAACGTAACGTTGACGCACGCACGTGCTGGGCGCAGCGACGCTACACTGGCAAAGCATGAGAACCGGCTCGACCAGCGTCCGTCGGTGCGACCCGGCAGCAAGCGGCGCGAAATGCGACATGCTGCATATCGCGGCGACTGCGTTCCCAAGAGAGCATCGCGTCTTCCTCTTTTCATGACAGAGGAACACCGGGCATGCTCAAACGCGCCTGCGTCAAAGCAACGCAGCGCGGCACACGTCTGCGAGTGTATGGCAGGCAGATCTGCGCCTAGCGTGGCATCGCCGGCGTGACGCGACACAGCAAACGGCGGTGCACACGCACCCCGGTTCATGTTTAAGTATATTGGCACCTTGAGTGTGGCATGTAGTCATGTTCTTCCAGGACAATAATTTCATGATTATCATGTTTGCACCAGTCACACACCTTTATTATCTATTCACGTGACGTAATATCAAATCTGGGATAGGCGAAGCTAGCGAAACGGCCACGAGCGCATCATGAGTGTGGCATGTAGTAATGCTGTTACATGACATGCATGATTATCGTCTTAGGACGTGTCATTTGCTTATAGCGTCTGTTTGTGCCACGTAATACCGAAATATGTGCATGTGAAGTTAGCTAAACGGCCGCGAGCGCATCCTGAGTGTAGCATGCAGCCGTGTTACATGACACGCATCTCATGATTATCGTGTTTGCACCAGTCACACACCACTGTCATTTATTGACGTCTCGTAATACAGAATTTGGTATATCCGAAGCTAGCGAAACGGCTGCGAAGCACATTGTGAGTATGGCATGTAGTCATATCATTACATGACACGCATGTCATGATTTTCATGTTAGGGTGTGTCGGTTGTGTTAGCCATGCAGTCATGCTATACCGCACAAGGTTTTGCAGCCTATCGTATTAACAAAACCACCGCAAGAGCAAGAAGACAATGGAAGATTAAGCATGACATTCATGACATAAATTTCATGATTTTCATGTTATGACTAGTCAGTTATGCTCATCATACGGCCATGTCATGCCGCCCCGCCGCGGTGGTCTAGCGGCTAAGGTACTCGGCTGCTGACCCGCAGGGCGCTGGTTCGAATCCCGGCTGCGGCTGCTGCATTTCCGATGGAGGCGGAAATGTTGTAGGCCCGTGTGCTCAGATTTGGGTGGAGGGTAAAGAACCCCAGGTGGTCTAAATTTCCGGAGCCCTCCACTACGGCGTCTCTCATAATCATATAGTGGTTTTGGGACGTTAAACCCCACATATCAATCAATCAATCAACGGCCATGTCATGCCATGCCAAGTTTGGTATCGATACCGTGGCTGGAACGGCCAGGAGAGCTAAAAGTCGTAAGTGGCGGATTAGATAGATAGATAAATAGATAGATAGATAGATAGATAGATATATAGATAGATTGATAGATAGATAGATAGATAGATGCGCTCAGTCTCCGATGTTCACTAGAATTGCATCGCATTTAAAAAGCGCTCAAGGCCACGGAGCGCAAGTGACGCTTATCTTTCCTCGTGCCATTTCTCTCTGCTTAGCTTTCAGCTAAGCTTTCTTCAGGATAATATGTCAGATTTACCGTCCCAAAACTACCATATGGTTATGAGAGACGCTGTAGTATAGGGCTCCGAAAATTAGACCACCTGGGGTTCTTTAACGTGCACCCGGACCTGAGCACACGAGCTCACAGCATTTTCGCCTCCATGGAAAATGAAACTGCCGCAGCCGGGCTTTGATCCCGCGACCTGCTGATCAGCATCTGAGCACCTTAGCCACTAGGCCATAGCGGTGGGACTTGTATGCATTTCTACACTAAATGGGAAATACAAGTAGAAATAAAAGGTGAATATATACATTATGCGTATTTACTTGGCATTACTGCTGGTACTGTACAGACATCAGACTATGATAACCAGGTAGACTGAAACATAAGTTTCACGCATCTCCCACAGAAGAACACAAAAGGGCAAGTCCCATGCCGAAGAAATTCTTCCTCGCCGAGAAAAAAAAAGTTCCTGCGACAGCATAGATGTCAGCTCTGTGTACAGTCTTCCCAAGATCGGGAATGGTATGTTGCTGCGACGGCCTTTTGCAACCATCTCTCAACGTTTGCGCCAAAGACAGTAAGTACCAGTGACGATGAGAAAGCAGGCGAAGCGGGCTCGAGAGAAACGCCCAGATGGAACGAACTAGTTTGTCCCGAGTCTGCAAAATCCACCATGAAGGGCCCTTAAGAATTTATGAGCAATGGCGCATTGCCTCAGAACATACTGATTTTTTACCCGTACGGAGCAGTCCGGCCATATAGATAGTCGAAAGTGTGTGTGGAAAAAATTGCCCGCAGCTTCCCTCGGGGGAACACTGAGGAGGATGCGGAGCATATAATTGGTTAACGGGGTGTTAGAGTGCGACTTACTTGGGTCAATGGCTAAATTGGTTAACGTGGTTGTGAAATGGGGTGTTAAAGTGCGACTTACTTGGGTCGATGGCTAAATTGGTTAACGTGGTTGTAGGAGGGGGTGTTAAATGAGTGAACACGTACACACGTATGCGAAAGGGCGGCGCTGGTCGAAGGGACGTCGATCATTGTGTTTGTGGATTCGTTGGAATTCATTTCACCGCGACCTTGGACGTCGACGCGCCGTACAAACCAACCGACGAGCGGCAACTGAGCGAGCGAGCGCCGACCTTGAGTATATATACAGCGCGACGGCGCATGCACTGTCAACTGTCGATTGTTCGAGAAGGGGAAGAAGCGCGACGGCGCATGCGCGCGCGTCAGCTGCCGATGTTCTCAAAGCGTGACGGCGCATGCGCGCTACATTATACAGCTAGCGAATGTTCGTGAAGAGGAGAAGCGCACGCGGTGTGTAGAGGAGGAAGGGTGCACAGATGATGGAGGAGTGAAGCGCGCGCGGTGTGTAGAGGAGGAAGGGATGCACAGATGGTGGAAGAAGGAGGAGGAAGCTTGCGGACGGCGCCGCACTACAAGCCTCGAGTATTAGATGCTCCGCATCTAAAAAGATTTCACCGGATTAGAGTACTTGGTACTTTACTATGGGAGTACGAAAAGCAGTCTCTAAACTGCTACACGAAGTGTCTCAAGAAAAAAGTGGTTAACGATTTAAAGTACTTTGTACTCTACTATGGGAGAGCTGAAAGCCGTCCCGTGAGCCTCACCTCGCACGTCCAATGAGTCGTCGCGATCCCATAAAATTATCTATCACGCACCATCGCATTGGTTAAGAGCACTGAGTGGCAAGCTGGTATTGTGCACCTCCTTGTGTTTCCATGTATTTTATTTTTCGTTTCGTCACGTATTAATTTACATCTGCCATGAACAGAACACTGACCATTCGCTTTCTGGTTGCGTTGCTTCGTTTCGCAGAATTTTTATTCACAGCATGGCGGCCACCACTAACATTTTGGTAACAGTAAAATCTCTTGGCACACATTTTCATAGTCTTGACGAAATGTGGCTGTTTTAACTGTAGAAAAAAATGACAGCATATTCACGGAATGAATGATGGATAGTGGGGCGAAGCATCCGTCCGTCCATTCGTTTTTGCTTCCGTCCATCCATGCGTGCGTCTGTTCGTGCGTCCGCATGTTCACCTGTGCATCCGTCCCTGCTTTCGTCCATGCATCCGCTCCTGCGTCCGTGCATGCATTCATCCGTCCGTGCAGCCATTCGTGCGTCCGTCCATGCATCTGTGTGTGTGTCCATTCTTCCACCTATTCAACACTCCAAGTACTACCATCTCGCATCTTTTCCTTATATATTCCTAATATAGAAGCACCACCATCCAGCGGACCTTCCAAGGACTGAACGAGAGGAGGCACACGCACACTTTTTTTAGGGCTTGCGCTTCGTGTCTACTTCCCACCTTTAACCACCTTGAGTTCATGGTGTATACTAGTTCGCTGTATTTATGGCACTGTGGCCCAACGCTCGCCAAACCTTTCTAAAAGCAAGTTACGCCCAGCGAGTATAACGGAGCAAATCTTTCTTGTCAGATAGTGCTCAATATACATGCCAATGGCTGCTTATTGAAAATGAGAGACAGGAGAATTCGGCTTCAATTAACGCGCACGCTGCAAATTTTTCATTGTTCAACAACGCACAAGAGAAATCTCCTACTGGCACCACCTTGCAGGTCAAAGCGTAAGACTGCTTACGCTATACGACTACGACGAAGGACGAATGGGTGCCGCTTTAAGGAGCTTCGCCCCTGAAAGACGGTTCTGTGCTCTTCTGAGTAGATTACCGGGCGCTAAACAAGATCACGCGCAAGGATGTATACCCTATGCCACGCATAGATGACGTGATGGAATCACTACAGGGACCTCAATACTCCTCGAGTCTCCATCAACGTTCGGCATACTGGCAGATATCGATGCATGAGGACGATAAACAAAAGACGGCATTTTCGACACCAGATGGACTTTACAATTTCAATGTAATGCCCTTCGGACTCTGCAACGCACCTGCAACATTCAAATGCATGATTGACACCATTTTGCGTCGTCTGAAGTGGAAAACTTGCCGGTGCTATTTGGATGCCAGTATTGTTTTCTCGTCAACATTATCTCAACAGTTCCACCATTTAGACGAAGTTCTCTTGTGCCTCGGTACGGCTGGCCTTCAGCTGAATACGAAGAAGTGCCCTTTTGCCAGCAAGACAATTAAGGTCGTAGGCCACATCATTAGTAAGGATGGCATTTGTCCTGATCCCGATAAAATATTGATACACAACAGCCGGCACCGCTTGCTGCATTAAAGAGAAAGACGACGTTGGTTGCTGGTTGTTGATGAACTGTCACCATCTCGTTCGCCGAGCACTGTGCATCGTATTTATTTAATAAATAAGTTACTCGTAACATTATTGGTGGAGGTGGACGACTCCCGTACCTCTACGGGGACGCGCAGCGTTCGCAACACCGGGGACTCTTCGGGTACTTCAACTGCCAGTGCCTCATCACCACCGGCCTCTCGATCCGAGTCAACAACCTACGTCAACCTGCCACCCCTGCGGGATCCTGGAACTCTCTCCGCTGACGGTACCATCGACGTTGACTCCTGGCTGCACCGGTACGTGCGGGTCAGTGCTACCCGCCACTGGGATCCTACGCTCATGCTCGCCAATGTTGTGTTCTACCTCGACGGCACGCCGCGGACATTGTTCGAAACCAACGAAGCCGAAATCACGAGCTGGGATCTTTTCAAATCGAAGATCCGTGATCTTTTCGGCAATTCATCTGGTCGTCAGCTCGCTGCCAAGAAGACTCTCACCATTCGCGCCCAGACGTCTACTAAATCGTACGTCTCATACATTCTTGACGTCTTGGCGCTTTGTAGCAAGGTCGACCAGCGCATGTCAAAAGAAGAAAAAGGTTAATCACGATCTCATAGGGATTGCTGACGATGCCTTCAACCTGCTGGTTATTAATTATGTCACGAGCATCGACACGATCCTGACAGAATGTCGCTGTCTAGAACAGGCTAAAGCCCGCCGCGTCACCTAAGGCATCACGCGCCTGCCGAACACAGCTGCTACTTCCTCTTGTGATGACACCGTCCACGCAGTTCCCCGATGTGACAACCTCACCCGCATCATTCGTCACGACGTCGAGGCAGCCCAACCAGTAGCTACTCCATTTGCAACGCCTGATCCTTCACCGACCACTATCTCACTGATACAAGCCGTCGTTCGTCAAGAATTATTGAACGTCGGCCTACACCCCATTCAACCAGTCTACTCTGCCGAGCCTTTTTATCGTCGTCACTCCGCTCCTCGCTTTAGTTCTAACTACTCTAGACAGCGCAGTTTGTCCGAAGGGACGACAAGCATATGACAAGCATATATATGCTTCAACTGCCGACGTGTCGGTCATATTGCTCGCCACTGCCGCAATCACTGGGCTCCGCCGGCCCACTATGGGCCTCCTACCCAGGCTACTTCTGTCCACCAGTCGTCCTCTGCATTTGATTTTGATTCCCCTATGCCGACCACATCCTCTGATTCTTCCGCACCTCTGACGAGACCTCGCTACGCCCGCTCACCATCCCCTGCTCGCCGTCAATCTCGTTCGCCCCCACAACGCTGTCCTGCCTCTCCGACTTATTCGCAGCGCCCCCGACCGGAAAAATAGGCAGTGCAGCTTCTGGAGGTGAAGCTGCATTGACGACGACCTCTTAAAGAGATTCGCGTGTAACAACCGACCACCCGTAATCTGTTGAACGTTACTTTAGACAATGTACCTGTGCGCGCGTTGATTGATACCGGCGCGCAAGAATCCATAATGAGTGCTGGCCTTCGTCACCACCTAGAGAAAGTTATCACACCCGCCTTGAACCAAGCCATTAGAGTCGCCGACGGGAAAACTGCCGCCATTATTGACATGTGTTCTGCCCATGTGACTATCGCCGATAGAAACACTGCTGTTCTCTTCACCGTTATAGAAAATTGCCCTCATGAAGTAATTGTAGGCACGGATTTTCTAACCGCTCACTTGGCCCTTATAGATTGTTCAGCCGGCTGTCTTGACCTTGAAATGCCTCTACTTTTTAATCTGACAAACCCACCCAAAGCCGCCTTTGCTGCATTGATTTCGCACGCCTTCCGCCTAACTGTGTCACACATATCGACCTCTTCTCTACGCCACCTGTACCTGACGGCGATTACGTGGTGGCACCAATTCATGCCGTGATGCTTACGCATAGCGTCGCAGTTCCACACACCATTTCGACAGTCTTTGAAAACCGCACATGCCTTTCTATTATCAATTTTGCCCTCACTGCCCGAATTATTCCACAAGGTATCTTCCAGGCTGTAATTACTGCCCTACAAGGCCATACCGTTGAACCCTTCAGAGTGGACAATTGCTGCACCTCAGATTATGAACCAACTATGTCACGTTCATCGGGCGTCGACGTTGACCACATGGTACCATCAGACCTCGCTTCTGATCAAGCGGAAGCCCTTCGTCAGGTCCTGGGGTCCTATAGTGACATTTTCGACTTCGCCAGCACGGCCTTAAGCAGAACGAGTGTTGTTACTCATCGCATCAATACTGGTGATGCGAGTCCCATTCACCGACGTCCATACCATGTTTCCGCGTCCGAGCGTACAGTCATACAACAGGAAGTCGAAAAGATGCTTGCAAAAGACATGATCGAGCCCTCTTGTAGCCCGTGGGCTTCTCCTGTCGTCCTGATCAGAAAAAAAGATGGAACATGGCACGTTTGTGTAGATTATCGGCATCTCAAAAAAATTACAAAGAAAGATGTTACCCGTTGCATAGAATCGACGATGCCTTAGACTGCCTTTACGGTGCTACGTATTTTTCCACTATCGACCTTCGATCTGGCTATTGAAAGATCGCTGTGGACGAGATGGACCGTGAGAAGACCGCATTCGTCACTCCTGACGGGCTTTTTCACTTCAAAGTTATGCCCTTTGGTCTCTGTAATGCGCCGGCCACATTCGAAAGAATGATGAACTCATTGCTCCAAGGGTTTGAATGGTCAACCTGCTTATGTTATTTAGACGACGTTATCGTTTTCTCGCCCACATTCGACTCCCATCTCGAGCGTTTATCAGCGATTCTTGAAGGTTTTCGTCGAGCTGGACTTCAACTGAACTCGTCAAAATGCCACTTTGCTCGTCGTAAAATAACCGTACTTGGCCACATCTTCGATGCCGCAGGAGTCCGCCCGGATCCCGAGAAAATTCGCGCCGTCACGGACTTTCCTGCTCCGAAGTCAACAAAGGACGGTCGCAGTTTTGTGGGCTTATGCTCCTACTTTCGATGGTTTGTTAAGGACTTAGCGATCATTGCACACCCACTCACAAACCTCCTGAAGAAGGACACCCCGTTTTTCTGGGGCCTCATCAAGCCTTATCTTTTTCCCAGCTCACGACGCTCCTCACAGCACCGCCGAATTTAGCTCATTTCGATCCATCAGCTCCAACCGAGGTTCGCACTGACGCTAGTGGGCACGGCATCGGGGCCATGCTATTGCAACACCAATGCGGACATGACCGTGTTATTACATATGCAAGCCGACTGCTATCCACCGCCGTGCGCAACTATTCAATCACGGATCGTGAGTGTCTCGCTCTTGTGTGGGCAGTCGCGAAGTTTCGCCCATACTTATACGGGCGTCCATTCCCGGTAGTCACCGACCACCACGCGCTCTGCTGGCTGGCCTCACTCAAGGATCCCACAGGACGCCTCGTTCGTTGGTTCCTAAATTACAAGAATACATGTTCACCGTATCGTACAAAACAGGGCAGTCACATGAAGATGCGGATTGTTTACCACGCTACCCTGTGGTAGCGTGAAAGTATGGCTGCCCATGCTGACCCCTTTCCGGACCTTCTGTCTGTCACGCAGCTACTTAACCTTGGCCACGAACAACGCCGGGATGCTTCCCTGCGAACCATCATTCACAAGCTTAAGTCACTGCCTCGCGACGCATCTCTACAAATGTTCCTGGTAAAGGACGGGATCTTGTATCACCGTAACCTCGACCCATATGACCATGACTTGCTCCCCGCCATACCAGCACATCTTCGTGCGACTGTCCTCAACCAACTTCATGACGCTCCTCGGGCGGGCCACTTGGGCGTCTCTCGCACATACGACCGTGTACGTCGTCGTTTCTTTTGTCCTGGCCTTGCCCGCTCTATTCGACGTTACGTCGCCGCTTGTGAGCCCTGCCAGCGCCGCAAAAAGCCATCTTCCCTACCAGCTGAATTCCTTCACCCGATCGACATTCCCACTGAACTTTAATTTTGAGTTGGCCTCGACCTGCTTGGCCCATTCCCGATCTCCAGCTCAGGCAACAAATGAATTGCTGTCGCCACTGACTATGCGACACGGTACGCTATCACACGAGCACTTCCAACGGGTTGCGCAACCGATGTGCGGACTTTCTGGTATATGATATTATTTTAGTACACCGAGCTCCACGCCAACTTCTCACTGACCGGGGACGGACCTTCCTATCAGCTGTCGTTGATGAAATCCTGCGCTCTTGCTCTGCCATGCACAAGTTTGCCACTTCGTACCATCCGCAAATGAACGGTCTTACAGAGCGCCTCAACCGCACCATAACCGACATGCTTTCTAAATACGTAGCGGCCAACCACCAGGACTGGGACGTTCATTTGCCATTTGTGACGTTCGCATATAATTCTTCACGTCACGACATTTCCGGCTATTCACCATTTTATATTCTATACGGCCGAGAACCCACCCTACCATTTGACACCTTGCTGCCCTCGGTCACTGAGTGTGCTGGCGAAGCCATCGCGCAAGCCGACCACGCACGCCAACTCACCCGCAGCCGCCTGCAGACCTCACAGGAGCACCAAAGAGAGCTCTACGATTCCCATCATCAAAATGTGCACTTTTCACCGGGTTCCCTTGTCCTCCTCTGGTCCCCCACTCGGCGTGTAGTGCTTTCTGAAAAACTGTTGTCACGCTACACTAGATTTTACCACGTCGTTCGCCAGGTGACTTACGTTACATACGAGATCGTTCCAGCCAATTCAACGTCACCCTCGTCACCTTCGAGCGACACCGTGCACATAGCTCGACTCCAGTCTTACCACCTTTTTTCTACCGCATCCGAGTTGCTCAAGCACCGAGAGGGTGCTTCTACCACCGGGGGGTTATGATACACAACAGCCGGCACAGCCTTGCTGCAAGAAAGATAACGATGACGTTGGTTGCTGTGAACTGTCGCCATCTTGTTCGCTGACCATGGTGCATCATATTAAATTTATTAAGTAAGTTGCCCTTAGCAATATTGACAATTCTTCATTTTCTTCGTCACAAAAGGACCAACGACTTACGCAGTTTTCTTGGCCTGGCTTCATACTTTCGCCGATTCATACGAGACTTTGCCTCGACTACGGCACCTTTGCACAAACTACTCGGTTCCGGTGTTCGCTTTAAGTGGTCCCCTGCCTGCGAATCAGCGTTTAGCCATCTGAAAAATGCCCTCACATCTGAACCAGTACTTCGCCATTTTGATGAAACAGCACCCACACTCCTGCATACTGACGCTAGTGGTCCAAGAATTGGAGGTATTCTACTGCAGTGCGATGAATAATCACGGGAAAGGGTCATTGCGTATGCAAGCCGCGTCCTGAGGAACGCCGACAAGAATTACACCATTACTGAACAGGAATGATTAGCTGTCGTGTGGTCGGTGCAGAAATTTCGACCTTATGGACATTGCCGTCATTTTACCATAGTTAAAGACCATCATGCCTTATGTTGGCTTTCCGCGTTCAAAAATTTGTCAGGACGCCTTGGTCGATAGATTATACGTCTTGAAGAATACGACTTTACTATTACCTACAAGTGCGGTAAAAAATTGCCCGCAGCTTCCCTCGGGGGAACACTGAGGAGGATGCGGAGCATATAATTGGTTAACGGGGTGTTAAAGTGCGACTTACTTGGGTCGATGGCTAAATTGGTTAACGTGGTTGTGAAATGGGGTGTTAAATTGCGACTTACTTGGGTCGATGGCTAAATTGGTTAACGTGGTTGTAGGAAGGGGTGTTAAATGAGTGAACACGTACACACGTATGCGAAAGGGCGGCGCTGGTCGAAGGGACGTCGATCATTGTGTTTGTGGATTCGTTGGAATTCATTTCACCGCGACCTTGGACGTCGACGCGCCGTACAAACCAACCGACGAGCGGCAACTGAGCGAGCGAGCGCCGACCTTGAGTATATATACAGCACGACGGCGCATGCACTGTCAGCTGTTGAATGTTCTCGAAGCGCGACGCCACATGCGCGTCCACTGGAGAATCAGGAGAATTGTAGATGTCGAACGCGGTGTGTAGAGGAGGAAGGGTGCACAGATGGTGGAGGAGTGAAGCGCGCGCGGTGTGTAGAGGAGGAAGGGATGCACAGATGGTGGAAGAGTGGGCGACGGCGCGACGGCGCATGCGCGCGCGTCAGCTGTCGAATGTTCGAGAAGCGGTGCGGACGGCGCGGACGGCGCGGATGGCGCACTACAAGGCGCGAGTATAAGATGCTCCGCATCTAAAAGCACCTGGACGCAGATGCGATTTCCTGCTGCTCACTTCCTACAGCACCGTCCACTGCTTCCGCTACTAACTTCAGAGATTAACGCTTGGATAGCCCTTCCGCATCTGTTTCGTCCTTAGCCGCCATTGACAAGGTACCTCGTGACAACCACGGCTACATCATAACGCATCAACTCGCTGAATCTTACTGTAGACGCATCATAGATCACCTTCAGGGGAAATCGCGACCACCTAATGCCCGCCTTCGGTGACAGCTCAGGCATTTCAAGCTCGATAACCGCGTTCTTCACCATCACATCTATCACCCGGATGGTCAACGCTGGGTGCCCGTTCTGCCTCGCTCTCTTCGAGCCGATACTCTTAAGGCCTACCACGAAGACCTGACTGCTGGTGACTTTGGTTTCCAGAAAACGTACTATCGCATTAAAGGTCATTTATACTGGCCAGGGATGTCCACCAGCGTAGCAAAGTACGTCGCCTCCTGCAACCTTTTTCAGCGCCGAAAGCTGCCGAGGTCACCTCAATGCGGAGAGCTGCAACCATTGCCATGTCCGTCAGCACCATTTGAAGTCGTTGACAGAGATCTATATGGCCCCCTTCCCACGACTTCAAGTGGCCATCGATCGGTAGTGACAGCTGTCGACCACTTGACACGTTACACTGAAACGTCCTGCGTGAATTCGGCCTCCGCTTATGACGTGGCTACATTCATGCTTGAAGCCTTGATCTTGCGTCAAGGTGATCCTCGTGTCATCATGAGTTACCGTAGAAAAGCTTTCCTTTCGCAAATTGTGAAAAAAATGCTGAAGCCTCCGCCACCAGCCACAAGACAACCTCCAGGTATCACCCCTAAACCAACGGGCTCACTGAGCGCTTTCATCGCACTCTGCCTGACATAATAGTCATGTACATTAAGCCCTACCACACCAAATGGGATGCGATTTGGCTGTTCGTAACGTTCGCTTACAATACCGCCGTACAACGCACAACTGGCTACTCGCCATTCTACCTTGTCTACGGCGTATCGCCATATTCCTTTCTGGACGTCTCGTTCTTGACAGTCCTGGTGACACCATCTCCATTCTCCTGTGAACATTGTGTCCCGCCTCCATCACTGTCGCCAGCTCGCAGACTCAACACTGAGTAGAGACAACAAGCTCGTAAAAATCCGCATGACACATCCCACACCACTGTCACCTTCCACCCCGCCGACGAAGTGCTACTTTGGACAGCAGTTCACACTCCTGGCTTGTGCGACATATTTCAGTTTCGGTTTCTCGGCCCCTACACAGTCTTAGAGCAGGCCTCACCCGTTAATTATCGCGTTGAACCTGTGATTGCTCCAAGTGACTGGCGCTGTCGCAGTACCGAGATAGTGCACGTATCGCGTATGAAGCCTTTTGCAAGGCGTTCTCCGCATCTATTAGTTGCGGCCAGGATGGCCACGCTCATGCGGGAGGAATCGTTGCGGGCATTTAAAGCACGCTTCTTCATCACCTGTACAAAACTATCATCACCTAGTGGTCTTCATCTTCATCGTTAGTGGATAAGGCTCTTGAGTCGGTTCTGTGCCTCGCAGGTGACTGGTTTTGGCCACGTCTTCTAGGCCTAATAAAGGTGTGTAAAGGACTTCGTCGCAATATATACAAATTATATACATGTGGCAGTCACTGTCTGATGACATCGCTACGAGAACCTGGCCAGGTGAAAAACCAGCCACACTCGCCCATAAACCACCGATTATAAACGGCATGACCACTGCCTTAGAAATTCCTCTTCCCCAAAGAATGACAATTTACCAGCAGGTAGGACAAGAGTTCTGAGTACAATCGTTTCATACGACGATGAAAAGCATGCCAACGGGGACCCGCTGCAGAAGCCTCACATCTCTTATGCCACAAACAAAGAACCTTCGCTGCAAGTGAAAGGCTATATGAAGCGTCTGCGCGAGCAACGGCCGGAAGTAACGAAACTACTAACTCCTAGGCGATCAAAACCTGCGTGCATGGCTGTCCAAATACCCTTGCAATTACACATATACGTGGCATAGGCTGCTTTGACTTTCGTAGTGGGCAATCAGGGCAAGTGGAAGATGGGACCAGAATTTCTATTCTCCAGCCTGTCTTTTGTTGGGAGTATCTGCCACCCCAAGCGTCCAGTGAGATCGCGGAGAAGGCCAGGTAAAAAAATGCCGTTAAAGCACTCCACGAGACACGGTTAGAACCTGCTAGACGGGATGGTGGTACCAGAGGGAGGTGAAGGGTCACCATTATATCCACAACACACTTTTCTATTATCGCTACATCGGGGCAAACATGCTGTGCGTGGCGACAAACTCTATAGCAAGAGAGTAAAATACAGGTGCTTAAAAACTTGTGGTGGAGAGTTATGTCGTGCTTTTGGTAACAAATAGCGTAAGTTAGTATCTTAGAAGTACCAAGCCAAATCACGAGCAGGGCACTGATAACCATAGATTAAGCAAAGCGAGACTTGTAGCGGTAGAAGCCAGCACCCAACAGACACAAATGAGAGCGCTAATCTGCCGCTGTTGCGTCGTTGGTCAGCGCAGCATGGCAAACGAGCTCAGTTAGAACCGACCACAAAAACGAGCCAAGAAGGGATTGAATTGACCTAGTGACTCGCAAGGAGGGTTTACATTATCTTGGAGAACATCTTGGTTGTACATCTTCGAATATTCAAACCCACGCGGAGGCTGATATTCTGTAGCAAGTATAACGAAGAGGACAAAAATGACTTAAGCTGGTGTCTGGGAAACCAATGAACATATATCGGCTTTTTGAAACATTTAACGTACCGCCTGAGATATTACGATACTCAGCAACATTAAATAGGCTACGGTAGAGGCTGTCCTCGCTCTTCAAATACAATGTGATGTCATCGGCGAAAGCTGTCCCCTTCACCGTACCACTTCCAGGTAGTGGGAAGACTCGAACGAATATGGATCATGAAGTAGTGAGCACAGGTATGGTTCGAGATAAGCACCAGAAGCACTGGGTGCATGTATATGTTTTAGGGGCGAAGCTCCTGAGGCTGAGGTTCAGTCTCTCCTCCGTCCTGCGTTCGCGTAGCCACCTACTCAGCGTATCCCCGAAGACAATGATGAGTGGCGCGATGGGTTTGATAGAATAGTGGACAGAGAGACGGACGGACGATAGAACGGAAGCTTCGCACCACTCATCATCATTCACTCCGTGGATATGCTGTAACGTATTAAGTGCGAAGCATTTAGTGAGCTTCGGCGACTGAAACTATCTATCTGTCTATCTAGCCGCCTACGACTTATATCTCTCCTGGCTGTTCCGATAATGCTATCGATACCAAACTTGGTATGGCGTAACATGACTGTATGAAAAACTTATTTGACTAGTCATAACACAATAACTATTATATATATGTCATGAATGTCATGATTTACATTTAATTGTCCTACAGCTCCTGCAGTGGTTTCGTTCACATGGCATGTTGAAAAACAGCTATGGTGTGACATGATTGTATGGTGAGCACAAACGACTGATCCTAACATGAAACTCATGACATCCATTGCATATAACAACTTGACAACAAGCCACGCTCATGATGCGCTGGCGGTGGTTGCGCTAGCTTCATGCACATATGCCGAATTTGGTATTACGTGACGTTAATGAATGATGAAGGTATGTGACTGGACCAAACATGATAATCATGAGATGTGTGTCATATAAGAACATGACTACATGCCGCAGTCAAACCGCCAATACATATCGACGTGACGCGGTGCGCGCGCATACTGGCGTTCATTTCATCGCGTGACACCCGCGTTGCCAGGCTGCAGGCGCCGGTCTTGCCGTATACTCGCAGGCGCGCGCCGCGCGTTTCAGCACGTCCGGCGTCCCTCAGTCATGAAAAGAGGGAGGCGTAGTGTTGTCTGGGTAAGGCATCGGCGCGAAATGCAGAATGTCGCATTTCGCACCGGTTGCCGTCGGGCCGCGTTAACAGAGGCTGGTCGCGCCTGGCATCAGATTCTATCGTGCTCGCGTATTGCTAACGTTGCGTCGCTGTGCCTAGTGTACGCGCGCGTCAACGCTACATAGGAGTATACGAGCCCTTCATGACGCGCTCGCGGCCGTTTTGCTAGCTCCACATATACCAAGTTTGGTGTTACGTGACGTTAATAGATGACGAATTATAGGACTGGTGCAAATCCTGACACGCGCGTCATGTAAGAATATAACATACCACGCTCATAGCATGCTCGTGGTCGTTTCAATAGTTCCGAATATACTAAATTCGGTATCACCTGACGTGAATAGGTGAAGAAGGTAAACAACACATCAAAATATGATAATCATGAATCAGAAGTCATGTACGGCATCATTTACCTCCACCTCTTAATGCTGTGCTGATATAAAGTGACTTATCAACTTTTCCCATTCATGCTTCACATATCATTGATCCCAACTGTACGTACGATCTGCCATTTTTTGTTTCCTTTTGTTCGCTGCTTTTTCAAAAGAAACAACGAGCTATGCATACTTCTAAAAGCGTCTCTGAGAACCGCAACGAAGCTTTACGAAAAGCCAAACGCCACCTTTACACTTAATATGTAGGTGTGCTCAAAGCGATGCAATGCCTTTTCTTGATCAAAGGAAACCACTAAGCTACGTGCTGATCTCATCATCATGCACCGTATAATGTCACGTGTAAAAAAAAGAGAGACAATGAATTAATCTTCCCAAAACCTAGCATGCTTGGTGATGCCCTATTAAGAAAGGCATCATACTTCTAAGCACCGAGTGACAATAGTTGTAAAGGTTTTGTGATTGACGTTGAGTAGCCTAATTGGTTGCCATCGCTCCGGTCGAACGGATGATAGGTCATGTTTAGGTATTAACAATATATGACTACGTACAAAGCTATCAGGAAAATCAAAGTTCTAAAAACAACGGCCAATAAAACAGGTGAATGTGGCACCGTTTTCTTTCCTGAAGGTTAAATATGAACGGGCAACCCATCCGGCCCAGAATCTGCACCAGGCTTGATTGAAGAAAATGCCTCTTCCACCTCATCAGCTGATGGACTTCTAAGAATACGTGCCGCTACTTCCGGTAGAACATGAAGCAGATCGCTAAGCAATGTTAATGCTTAAGTGGTACCATATGAAGAGTTGTCATAGTCGAAGGAACCATGTTTTCGTAATGACTTCTGAAGAAGGTTCAATCATGCGCAGGTGGTTTAGCAGAGGGAAGGACTCTTGCGGCATGCGTTATCAACGGACTCGACTAAAAGTGTTTACAGAAAGTGGGAAACGATTTATAGTACTTGGCACTCCACTGTAGCAGGGCAGCTTGTGTGATTAGAAAAGTGGTTAACGATTGGGAGTACTGGGTACTTTACTATGGGAAAGCATAAACATCGCAGAAAGGTGAAAAAGATTACGGATCACCCGGAAGCAACATATGAAATTGAGACGGCTAAACTTATTGTGTCGCTACATATCTCTACAGGAAATCAGTACTAGATCTATCGAACCTCTGTGCCTTCCCTTCTATTTATTTTGCCCTCCTTCACATAGCAAGTTTCAGCTGCTATAGATCAAGTATTGACCGCCTGCTTTCTAGGTTGGTCACATTGTTTCACGTACCATTTATTCGTAACATATCGGTGAAACCCGCGCATTCCTTAGGCTCTTGGAATTCCAGCTAGAAATCATTGTACAACTCTCAAAATGTTGATGCTACTTACGGTTTCTTATACAGGGTGATTATTTTAGAACTGTAGTTTTGTTACAGCTTATTTGATTTTACGCCATTGTCGGCATAATATCCAGGAAGCACGATAATCTTTAACACAAAAGTGTATTATGCGAGGGCCTAACAAAACTTTCCTGATGTTTTCAATGCGAAGCACTTCTTAGTGAACTTCGGTGACTTCAACCGTATCTATCTATCTATCTATCTATCTATCTATCTATCTATCTATCTATCTATCTATCTATCTATCTATCTATCTATCTATCTATCTATCTATCTATCTATCTATCCATTCATCATTCATAACATGAAAATCATCATATGTATTTCATGAATGTCATGATTTACATTTCACGGTTTTGCAGCTCCTGCGGTGGTTTCATTCACGTGGCATGTTGCAAAACTGGTATGGTATGACGTGATTGCATGGCAGACACAAGTGACAGACCATAAAATGTATATCATGATATGCGTGTCATGTAACATAAGACTTCATACCACCCTAATATTGCGCTCACGGTCATTTCGTATGCGTCCCATATACCAAATTCAGTATATTGTTATGTGAATATATGATGAAGGTGTGTAACTGGTGCAAACATGATAATCATTAGTTGCGTGTCATGCAACAACATGACTACATGCGGCGCTCATGATGCGCTTGCAGCCGTATCACTAGCTTCATATGTACAAATTCGGTATTACGAGATGCGAATGGACAACATAGGTAAATGACACATCCAAACATGATAATCACGACATGTGTGTTATGCAACATGACTACGTGCCACGCTCATGATGCGCTTGCGGCTGTTTCACTAGCTTCACATATGTCAAATTTGGCATTACGTGACGTCAATGGATGACGAAGGTTTCTGACTAGTGTAAACATGATAATCATGAGATGCGTGCCAAGTGAGAACATTAATACATAGTCAGGGCGCCAATACATTTCGACGTGACGCGGTGCGCATGCTCGCCGGCGTTCATTTCGTTGCGTCATGCCGGCGTTGCGACGCCAGGCGCCAGTTTTGTCATATATTAGCAGGCGTATGCCGCGCTGCGTTGCTTCGACGCATGCGTGTTTCAGCGCGTCCGGCGTCTCTTCGTCACGAAAAGAGGCAGACGCAGTGTTGTCCAAGTAACGCTTCGGCGCGATTGTCGCGCCGGTTGCCGTTGAGCCGTGCTGACGGACACTGGTCGCGCTGGTCGCGCCTGGCGTCAAACCATCGAGTGCTAGCGTTTTGCTAACGTAGAATCGCTGTGCCCAGCGTGCGCGCGCGTCAACGCTACATTAGAGTATATTAAGCCCTTCATGATGTGCTTGTGGCCGTTTTGCTAGTTCCACATATACCAAATTGGTGATACGTGACGTCAATAAATAACGAAATTTATGACTGGTGCAAACATGATAATCCTGACACGCATGTCATGTAGGAACATGACAACGTTCCACGCTTATATCATGCTCGCGGCCGTTTTGCTATAGCTCCACAAATACTAAATTTGGTATCACGTGACGTGAATAGATGGCGAAGGTAAACGACACATCCAAACACAATCATGACACGGAAGTCATGTATGGCATCATTTACCTTCACCTCATAACTTTGTGCTGATTTTAAAGTGACATATTGTCATAGCCAACTCGCGGAGAGCAGCTGACGGAAGAACAGCACACTTGATACCGTGGAAAAAACACTAGCCTTTATTTCCTACGCACTCATCTTTTATAGCAACCTGGTGCTGACGTAACACGATGCATATCACATATCACACATCACATATCAGCACGTGTTGCGGTGGCTATTATGTTACACTCCTCCCCACCAACAAACAAAACAACGATAGTTTAGCGGCCTTCGTGGTTAGAAACGCACAACTGGTTTTTTTGTCCTCGTGCTTCTTCGCAGCATTGGCGTACTGTCATGGCTAGTAGGCACAACCAGATCGCGTGTTGCGATCCCACTTTCGCTGCATGATTCAGGACACGGCTCAGCAACTGGACTCGATTGCTCCGACTCACACTTCCTGGGTAGCGGAACTAGTTTCTCAGCCGGTTGCACATCTGCTCGTTCCGACACGCACTCCGTGGTTGACGTAGCTTGTTGCACAGGCGGTAACACTGGCGTCGGTGAAGAAGTCTGTCGCTCAGGCGGCAGTCCAGGAGGCGCACTAACTGGGGCGAAGTTCAGCCGCAGGTGTTCTTGATGGCGCCGCCAACACCTACCGTCTGACCAAACGACATCAGCGATGCTATCGGTGGCTCTGTCAGTCACTCTTGCGGGCATCCAGGTTGGCCCCGAACGGAAATTCCGTGCGTAGATGTAGTCTCTGGGTCTTGCGGGTGGTGTGGTTCGAGCTCCACCATCATGGACAATCTTCTGCTTGAGCTGCTTCAGCAAGACCTTAGCTTTTATGTCTGGATGCAACAACGTTAGAGCAGTCTTTAACTTACGGCCCATGATCAGCTCCGCTGGTGAGCACCCGGTAGTTTCGTGGGGAGTAATCCTGTAATTGAAAAGAATACGGGCAAGTTGGCATGAAAAATTCCCTCCAGCCGATTTCTTTAGCTTTGACTTGATGCACTGAACTGCCCGTTCTGCAGCTCCGTTTGACGCTGGATGGTATGGGGGTGTCAATACTTGTTTGATGCCATTTCGATGCAGGAACAGTTTGAATTCCTCGCTCACGAACGCTGGTCCGTTGTCGGACACCATTACGTCTGGCGATCCGTGAGTAGCAAACATAACCCTCAGGCATGGGATAGTTGCCTCTGCCGATGGTGTAGATATAGGAACGGCCTCTATCCACTTTGAAAATGCATCGATAACGATCAGCAAGTAGCGGTTCTTCAAAGGTCCAGCAAAGTCAATATGAAGGCGAGACCATGGTCTGTCCGGAAACGGCCATGGCGTCATCGCTACCGGCCGCGCAACCCTCTGGTGTTCTTGGCAGATCTGACACTGGCGAACTGCAGCGGTAATGTTCTCGTCCAACGAAGACCACCAGACGTGACTCCTGGCGATAGCCTTCATCTTGGTCATTCCAGGGTGCCCCTCATGAAGGAGTCGCAACACTTCTTGCTGTAATGCACTTGGGATGACCACTCGCGATCCGAGAAGCATACAGTCTTCTTGCACGCTCATCTGAAGTTTTCGATCTACGTAGAACCTGAACTCGGGGTCACGTAGCTCAGCTCCAGACCATAAGGCCTCTCGTAGCTTCGCTAAGGTTGGGTCCTTGGAAGTAGCTTCCGCGACTACAGTCGACCGTAGCACCCGAGGATAAGCAGCCTCCAGCATGAAAACTTCCGCTGGCCTTTCCACAGGTTGAGCGTACCCTGGTAGTGGTAGGCGACTCAAACCATCCGCGTTGGCGATGCTTGCTCTCGGCCGGTACATGAGCTTGTAGTTATACGCACCAAGCATCAGAGCCCAACGCATGATACGCGGTGAACACATCTCACGCACGCGCTTGTCGGGAGAAAGCAAGCCCAGTAATGGTTTATAGTCCGTAATAGCCTCGAACTCGCGTCCCCAGAGGTATTGTCGGAACTTGGTTACGCCAAACATGAGCGCAAGAGCCTCCTTGTCGATGTGACTGTAATTTCGCTCGGCTGGCACGAGACTTCGTGATGCA
This sequence comes from Rhipicephalus microplus, assembly GCF_043290135.1. Taxonomy (NCBI): domain Eukaryota; kingdom Metazoa; phylum Arthropoda; class Arachnida; order Ixodida; family Ixodidae; genus Rhipicephalus; species Rhipicephalus microplus. The sequence goes on along the minus strand of NC_134702.1, from coordinate 153,318,157 downwards.
AATGCGATTGGTCGTTCAGCCCCCGAGTCTTCTCTATGGGCCAGAACGGCGCCAACGCCGTACGGTGACGCATCGCATACGAGAACCACGGGTTTCTTGGGGTCATAATGCGCCAGCACTGCTGCTGAAACAAGTAGCTCCTTGCTCCTTTGGAAAGCACGTTCATGATCCTCACGCCACTCCCACGACACCTTGGCCACATGCAGCTCGTTCAAGGGATGCAACACACTAGACAGCCCCGGCAGAAACTTGCGGTAGAAGTTGACTAGGCCTAGATAACTCTGTAATGTCTTGACATCTTCGGGTCTAGGCGCCTTCAGCACAGCCTCTATCTTTTCAGGGTTGGGTTGAAACCCCGCAGCCGTGACAACGTGTCCCAGGTATTCAACTTGTCGTTCCAGGAAGGTACACTTGTCAAGCTTCAATTTTAGCCCAGCTTGCTTCAGTCGGCTTAGGACTAAGCCCAGGTTTGTTAGATGGTTCTGGTCGTCGCGTCCAGTCACAAGAACATCGTCGAAGTACACCACAACGTGTCTGAGCCCTTGTAGCAGGTTTTCCATTTCCCGCTGGAAAATTGAAGGAGCAGATGTGACGCCAAAAGGCAAACGCGTGTATTGGTACAGTCCTTTTCGTGTGTTGATTGTCACCAGCTTGCGGGATGCCTCGTCCAGTTCAACTTGCAAATACGCATCCTTCAAGTCCAATTTGCTGAACTTCTCGCCACCGCTAAGACGGCAAAACAGGTCTTCAACGCGTGGTATCGGGTTATTTTCAGGCACTGTCACGGGATAACCAGTGACCTTGAAGTCGCCACATATCCGAATCTGGCCACTCCGCTTCAAGATAGGCATGATAGGCGCAGCCCATTCCGAAGTCTTAACTGGACGCAGCACTCCAACTCGTTCCATGCGCATCAGTTCCTCATTGACGCGGTCGATCATTGCGAACGGAACAAGGCGAGCCTTGAAGAACCGCGGCTTCGCGTTGTCTTCGATGGTTATTTTCGCGGACGCTCCCTTGAATGTTCCCAAGGCGTCGTCGAAAACACTCGCATACTCAGCGGCGAGTCCCTCAACCGACGTGATAGCCTTAACGTCCATCACATTGTGCAGCTAGATTCCGAGGCCTTTTATCCAGCCACGCCCCATAAGGGACGGGCAGCGTCCTGGGACGACGTACAACACGTCCCGGCACTCATGGTTTCCCAGTCGTACAGTCGCAGGCAGGCTGCCTTGCACCGCGGACAGCTCACCGGTGTAACCTTTCAGCATGACGCCTGACGGTTCCAGACGACAAGACTGAAATATGCGGCGAAAGGTCTCTTCCGACACGACAGACACACTTGCTCCCGTGTCAGTTTCCATAATGAGTGAAGTTCCATTCACGGACACCTCAACCCGGTACGGGCTACCGTCGTGATCCGGTGCGCGTACTTGCCACATTTCGTAGACTTGCGGTGCCGGTGTCTCAGAACGGCTTTCTTCGTCGTCTACGGTATGGATTGACTGATGCTTCCGAGACAAAAACGCTGAACCACCTGCGCTCGTAACTGTAACTGCCTTACCCTTGCATACTCGCGCCAGGTGCCCCTTGCTTCGACACTTGTGACAGACGCTACTTGCATGTCGACACTGAGTCGCCAGATGCTCGCCTCCGCAGCGGAAACATGAAACTGGTTTATGCTTCTGCTTTTCTGTATCACGTGACACGGCATTCGTCGGCGCAACAGTCATTGGCATGGCTGTTGACAGCGCGCGAGAATCTTTGTTCGCCACTTCCATCGCGATAACTGTCTTCTTTGCGGTATTAAGGGTCAAATCTGGTGACTCCAACAGCCGTCGCTGCATTGTCTCGTCGTTGATGCCTGCCACGATTCGGTCACGAAGCATTCTGTCTCGAAACGAGCCGAAAGCACAATCGTCAGCAAGTTTGTTCAGGCTAGCGAAGAAATCCCCAACCGTTTCACCAGAATGACGTATTCTTGAATTAAACTTGAACGTTGCAACCACTTCCGATGGTCTCGGCGAAAAATGCTTCTTCAGTACGTCAAGGATCGTGGACAGGCTTGTTTCTGACGGCTTCGACGGTGACAGCAGGTTCCGCAGTAATGAATACGTGGCCGGTCCCAAACAGGTGAGAAGTACTGCTCGTTTTTTTTCATCTTTGACGTCGTTGGCTATGAAAAATTGTTCTACCTGCTCTTGATACTCATCCCAGCTGGTTGTTCCCACGTCGAACGGCTCAAGCTTGCCGACACCAGGCATTCTACACACGGTAGAGAACACAGCCTTACAGGGAAGTTCCAGGCGGCACCAGCAGATCACACTTCATCCTCGTCGCCACTGTCATAGCCAACTCGCGGAGAGCAGCTGACGGAAGAACAGCACACTTGATACCGTGGAAAAAACACTAGCCTTTATTTCCTACGCACTCATCTTTTATAGCAACCTGGTGCTGACGTAACACGATGCATATCACATATCACACATCACATATCAGCACGTGTTGCGGTGGCTATTATGTTACACATATAAACCTTTCTTATTCCTGCTTCGCATATCGATTGCCAGTTTACGGGGGATCTGCCTTTTTTTCTGTCACGGAAATGATGACGGGAAAAAGACTTCAGAGAAGAAAAAAAGAAAGAAAAACCCAGCATATGCACGTAGTGAATTATGGTAAGTGGGGCGAAGCGTCCATCCGTACGCCTATCCGTCAATTCGTGGTTTCGTCCGTGTGTTTGTTCTTGCTTCCGGCCGTCCGTCCATGCGTTCATCTGTCTGTCTGTCTGTCTGTCTGTCTGTCTGTCTGTCTGTCTGTCTGTCTGTCTGTTTGACTGACTGACTGACTGACTGACTCATCGTCGATCCGTCCATCCGTTCGTCTGTCTGTAACTTACATTAGTGCCACCTACTGTGTGAGTCATACGACTGGCTGGTTACAAAGCTGTCACAGACATACATTGACAGACCCACGGTTTCGGGAGCTCCACCCCTAAAAGTTTTGTCAACGGAAGCCGAAACCGTGGTTTCTGGGTCCATTCCAGCAGATGCCGGGCACGCTATCTACTGCGCCACGGCCGCAAGCCACGGCGGCTTTAAAAAATTACGCCCTATATATATCTACCAATGCCTTCCCACCGCGTTCTTGGTAAAGTGCAGTAATGCTACATGACCACCGCAACCGTAATTAGTTCCTTCAACACGTTGTTTCGAAACTTCCGTCCCGATCAGTGTGTTTTCATTAAAAGAAGTGAAATTTTGTCAGCTCTTTAACACATCTCCAGGCGACAACTTTCACCGCAAGCGCAATAGCATTGATCCATGCCAAATAGTTTAATGACACGATCGGCTTCGCCTTGCTTTACCTCCGCGTTACCCACTAACGCTGGCCCCGCGAATGATCGCAGCGCTATGAAGGGCGCACTCGGCGTTTTGCTCTGGTCGGGCAGTGGTGTTCAATAACACTAACCATGGCAGTACTAAAGGAGCTGCACGAGAGCACACGTGCCGCTCTTCTAGTCTGGCCGTGCACCACCATGCCGTGAGTAGGCGTCGTTAGGCCTAGTTAGGCGTCCAATCAGTCGCGCTCTTCTGGCTTTCACATCGCTTTCTTTGGTTCCAGTCACACCGTTCACTACTACAGCTACCACAAGCTTGTATGACCAAAAGGGTTCGTTTAATCATTGTTAGCGAGGTTAGTCGTCGGAATGAAAATTTATGACCAAGCGTCAAAGTGAATGCACCCTCTTAAGCGATGCTCAAGCTATAAAACCTCAGTAGATAATGCTGAAGTTCTCCTATATCAACGTGTGGTAAACATTAAACTACTTCTATAAGAAGCGTATTCGTGTTTTATTCAATCCTATGAGGGTGAATCAACTATGTTTTTGACCCTTTTGTCCTTTGATGAGCAATAAAGAATCGACCACAAATTTACAATAACTGAAACTAGAATATGTTATACAAGACCGAACGGCTTCAGCTTATGCGATGTTGTTAGATACACTAATTGACATGCGTATTGAACATGACTATCGAAAATACAGGTTATAAATTGATTACCCTACAACAATTTTCGAAGTGACCATCTAGCACGCTCGACTGCCATGTCTTCAAACAAGAGTGTGGCGAGTGCTTTTATCTTATTAAACTCTTTCAAAGTCTTTCTTGGGATACATGGACGCAGAAATTTTAGTCCGTCTATCTAACGATATCTGACAAACCATCATGTCAAGGGAAGTACAGGGGATGTTGTTAGAAGAGAATGTAATGTAAATGTGAAGAAAAAAAAGCGGACGAAAAGTCAACTTGTCGTCATGAGCAGGGACCGATCCGGCGACCTTCGAGCAATGCGTCCGATGCTCCACACTAACTGAGCTACCACAGCGACTATGCCCCGTCCAATGTTTGAGGCATGTATGAGCATTAAACCTGCGAGTGTCACTCAGCACCACTAGTAGCCATGACGGCGAGTGGAATACTTTATCTGCCTGTTTTGGCATCACGTGGCACGCGATGTTAATACAAGATGCTGAAGTGCTTGCCAAGCATGCGTACTTGTAGTCTTATCCTAAGAGGGCTCACAAAATGTTCTTCAAATCCCACTTTTCTACATTTTGCTGCAACTGTGCTGCATGTGGGTTGGTCGGTTGTACTTAGAGGAATGGCTCTACCCACTACGGGGTATCATCCATGATAGATGCGGCAGTAGGACTTGTAAAATGATAATAGATAATCCTAAAACGACCACTTGTAGGCAAGCGAAATCATAGGTGTGACAGCGCCAAAGAGCTGGTGTCGAAGAAATTTCAGTGTAGGTGTCGACGTTGTTGTTGAAGTCGGTGGTTATGAGCTAAAATCATCGTCGTGGCTGTCACAAAACAATTGTAAAATATTAAAATTTGATCAATAACAAGAAATATTCGCTCCAAATCGACAATCTAACCCAGGCCGCGTGCATGGCGACCCGATTTTTGGTCACAGAGCCAGGTCATTTCTTGAGACTGCCTTCAAAAACACCACTACAAAAATGTCATGCAGCGAAAGACGTCTCCTTAACTAATTTGATAGTGTGTGGCTATGCATAGAATCACGCCAGGCGTCAAAACATGTGAATTGCGCAGCTAGTGGGAGTTTTGAAGGCACGCCCAATAAAACGCGGTCAGCTATATTAATTAATCATAATCTATTAACAGAAGCATCTACAAAGTCAACAGCTGCGTAGGTTTTAATCATAATCTATTAACGAAAGCACCTACAAAGTCAACAGCAGCGTAGGTTGGCGTGTTGCCTTACGGATGCGCTGGGGACCCTTCACTGATTCGAAAAAAGGGTACTGTGGCGTAGTGGGCATGGAAAAACTGTACTCGCAGAACGAAGTCAAAGATACACTGTAACAGCCAATGTTGCACGCACAATTCTTGGCTTCCTTACGGTAGTTGAGGCACGTGCTAAATATCGAATCACTGCTCGCATTTGAGAAGGTGATCTGCACTATACCCGATTAGTCTATCGCATTGTGCTCTTGAAGACGAAGCCCGAGCTTCCTCCAAGATGTTTACTGTGGAGCCTTGCGCGCGAACATCAGGACTTAAGTAAAAGGCACGCCCCTACTGAAAAGTTCCTCTCTAATTTTGAAGCCCTTTTATGTTGCTTGTGTTTAAAAGAAGAGGTGAACAATTTGAGTACTTGGTACTTTACTATGAGAGAGCATCCCTGGCTTAAGTGTTTTTAGAAGTACATTGATGATTGATATGTAGAGTTTAACGTCCCAAAACCACCATATGATCATGAGAGACGCCGTAGTGGCGGGCTCCAGAAATTTCAACCACCTTGGTTTCTTTACCGGGCACCCAAATCTGAGCACATGGACCTACAACATTTCCGCCTCCATCTGAAATGCAGCCGCAGCAGCCTTGATTCGAACCCGCGAGCTGCGGGTCAGCAGCCGAGTACCTTAGCCACTAGACCACCACGGCGGGGCTTTAGAAGAAGAGGGTACCGATTTGAGCACTCGGTACCCTACTATGCACCGAGAGTACATCTTAAGCGTCCGAATGGGTATTTATCCGCCTTCAAATTGTAGCTGGCATTCGCTATCGATGACCAGCTCAGTTGAGCCAGGTCACGGCCGCCAAACCACTATGCTGAATAACGACTGCATTAGAATGGCGCAATTAAACTTTACTTCCAGGGTCAGCATTAACAGATATGTAGGTAATACTTTTGCTTTCTCGAACAAGCGTGGACGTTGGTAAGCAGGGAGGACATCAGCATATCTTCAACGTGGTTCTTTTTTTCAGAGGCGAAAAACGTGATAAACTGCTACGCTCACTGCGAACTTGTCAAGCGAAAATTATTTTACTGCGCTTATTACTAGAACGAAATAAGGTACGCGCTATAACACTTCATCTCCTCCACGCAGTCGGCGCAACCTGAAAGGTTTTTCTTGTCGAGAATATGTTACACACATGAGTTCAAGCAGCCACTTGTTGCACTATACCACACGATTTGTGGTTGGGCAGATGACTGCAGTTCAGCAGAACACCCAGGCGGACATCATTGTACACCTTTTACGCAAAGCCTTGTAAGAATATGAAGCAAACTTAGTGTAACAGCAAACTAATGCAGGATGTTTTGCACATTGGGATACAGCTTTCAGGTTTGCCCGAACAAGTTGTACGAGTGGTCCCCGCACCGAGCATACGATCAGTTGTCCAACGCCCCAAGCGTTCTAACTGGTGAAGTAATAATAAATTACTCGAACTCAACAACAAGTGCTTTCACCAAGTTCAGGCATCAAGTGGTTCTTCATATACCAGCCTGTCAAAATACATTTCATGAATTTGTGGAGATCAAAATACGTGTCATAATGTCCCAAATTATTGCCGCCAATAAATTTCACTCACGTACACAATCTCTTAAGCGCGTTTCATTAGTGCACTTGTTCTGTGTATGACTTGCAGTCACAATTTACACCATGACGGCATGTGGCTCATGAGAACCTAACTGCTCGCAAAGTGTCACTGCGACTACTTGGGCGTCAAGTACCATCACAGTTGCATATAGGCTCTCTTTGTTTTTTTTTTGCTTCCAGCTTGCACACCAGACAGATGATTCATGTCCTTCGAAAAATTGCGGTACAGAACATTTAAGTTAAGGTTACGCTGGTTACGCTACGAGCTGAGCGGAGCGTTAGTTTGTGGAAACAGTAGTGAAATCTTTCTGCCTGGATGCATTTCTTCAATAATTGATCACTGTGGATGACTGGGCACAAGTTGTTTCCCGGAAAGGTGCTCATTCATGGGGTGGCTCGAGTGGCCCCGCTGTAGCACGCTTTCAAACGAACCACTTGATGTAGAGCCACGCTAGAACACCTGCGCAAAGGCAGTCGTAGCACTTCGTGACCAGGTCCAGAAAACGGCACACTAAGCACCTCTTCCGGACGGGACCTGCGCATGGCAAGATCAAGAGATACTGCAGCAGCCTGCTTACGGTCAAGCTGAAAGACTGGACGCATCATATACCCCCTTGTATTTACCAGTATCAATGCTTCGGAAAAAAGCAACGTAGTGGCAGTTATTCAACAACGCAATGCACAGCCTCGCCGAAAACAGAGTCGCGAATTTCTCTCCGCAACACAAACTAGCCAGTCCAAATTACTTTTGACTGCAGGAGTACCGAATTTTTGTTTTCTTCAAACAATTCCGGTCATGCGCTTTCGGTTTTTGGAATATAAGCCTTTTATGTAGGCGAAACTGCCCCGAAATTGATGAGTGTCGTAAAAGGTAAAGGAATACATTGGATGAGCATACATTAGAACGCAAGTTCGCTTAAGAGAAAGTGCAGTTGGCTTTCAGGATAATAAGGGAAAAATGAAATGAGATGAATTCACTGAGAGAGCAGACACTGCTGTTGTAAGCAGCTGAGATGGTTAAGGCACGTGGCAGAGGTAATCACAACCACGCTCCTTTTTTTTTTAACGTGACCTGTGAGATCCGTTTCGGGAGCACGAGGAAACACAAGTTTAGCGCGAGGAGTACACCAGGATGCACATATCCTAACGAGCGAGTGCCACTATTAGACACCCAAGGCCAAAATTAGGTCGTCGTCAACTGTCTTATTCTACAATACAAACGGCGCCAAAAAGGGTAGCCAGTAATGCAATTGTATGAAACGCTTGTTTACGTAGAGAGCATGGTGTAAGGAACATAGTTTCGGTGTGGAGACTACGGCCCGCGCCGCGTCGAGATAATGCTCGTCACTTTGAGTTCATCTATATGCATGGCGTTTCCGAAAACTAGAGGGTTCTCAAGAGCTGAGATCATTCAGCGACCATTGAAATGATGGGCAGTTCACAAATTCGCCTATTCTTGGCGCTTGCGGATTTCGAACTCACCAGTGACTTTGTTTATTGTTTTGTTGTGTTATAATTTCATTTTGAATAAAAAATACAGACCGTAGTGAATTTCGTGAGCCGATTAGAAATGATGAGCCTAAAAGCGTAAGTGGTGAAGTTCAACTGCTGAACCATTGCCGATTGTGACAAAGCAGCTCAAGCCACGTGAATCCAAGCGGAGCAAAAAGTGCCAAGTTTATACAAATTTATGTACTACCCATGATTTTCATGCTGGCTGCAGCGATGTGCATTGAAACTTCCATAGACACTAGTGCCAGAGTTCCATCTAGTGTATTTACAAGAAACTTTGTGACTCTGGGCCCCCCGTGTGCCTCAATGCGTGCTCCCCCATAAAGGTGTTGTCATTTTTTTGAACCAGCTGACGCCACCATGCCGCCATTTCTCGCTGCGCGTTCCGCGCCTCTCAGGGGAACCGCTGTAGAGTGGTGAGGTGCCTATCAGATACCGTGTGCTTTAATGTGGGTGCCATGCCAAAGTAGACGCCATACACCTCCTCACCCTAAAGCTGACAAAGTGCGCATCACGGTAGCCTCTAGAGACCCCTTCGTCGCAGAGGGCACCGCGAAACTGTGGCTGGCGCATGTACAGACGGGTTCACTGTTAAAGGGAACACCTGCGTGAGCAGCATGTTTAGATTTCGTTTTCTTACGGAATCATAGCGGCTTAGATATGCATAAAACTACTGGCGGTTAAAAGTTCCGACTCCGAGTGACGGAGTATTAACTTGCACGAAGATGGTTTCTTAACCCACTTGCTCTTAGAGGGCCAGAAATATCGATGGTGTGTATTTGAGTGTTCCCTTTAATAGTGGACCATACTGTACAACAGGTGACGAGCTGCGTACGCAGCGTCCTTGACGACTTGCGAACGAGAGACCACCAACGAAGAGACCACCAAGTCCTTGACGACTTGCGAACGAGAGGCCACTTCGGAATCGGAATGATTCCAGAATCATTCCACATGTTTGTGACCCTGGAATGAAGTGGGAATGAAATAGTGGCAAATATTTGAAAATTGAAATTGGAATAAAATTAAGCATATTTTGGCCGGAATGGAATGGGCATTGAATTACGTCTTACACCAAAAATAGATCACGTTCTCGTGCTGTTTTTTAAACTTCAGACATTTTTAAGTTAAAGCCTCGAATATCACAAAAGAGGGGCATTTTTAAAATGGTTTGGCTGCTTAAAGGCACGATACATATATAAGCAACGCGCCTGCTGAAGTTTTTTTTTATATTGACTGTGTTGCACTGCAGTTTGTCTATACTTTTGCCTAACCGCCGTCCAACAGAACGACAGTGGCAGCATACCCCCCCCCCCCCTTCTTCCCGTGCCCTCTTTTTGCCTTGTGATTTTTTTTTCATCTTCTGCGGCACCTCAGCTACGGTCCCCAGCTGTCTGCTGTGTTCACACCCTTCACGCCTTTGTGCTATCCTATGGCACCGTCAGCCGACCCGGGGACATGTTCTCTCTTTCTCTCTCTCTCTCTAAGTGATCTTATAAAAAAAAGAAAAGTGATGCTCGTAACTGCCTCTCCTTAAGAGGACACATCAAGAGGTTGGCACAGGTATGTGGTCAAGTGAATAAAAGCTATAGGAGTGAAAAGATAAGCGAAGAAATAGAAAGGAAAATAGGACACATCTGATCCGCCTCCCTTAGCACTCACCGGAACCACCGCAACACCCAACCGCCCGTAAAAGCAGTCAAGATCGGGAGAAGATACACCGAGTTAGAAGAGCTATGATGTGATGAGATGTTATGAGCACATGAAAAAGAAAATCGATTCTCCAAGTTGTGACTTGTATTAACGCTGGCGCGACACTTTTTTTTCACTGGAAGCTCACCACCTCCTCCCCCCTTCTAGTTTCGCAGTACTGTCCCCCCCGTCACATATGAGCGCCTTCGCCCGAATCACTGTCGATGAAGGTCTTTAGGTCAGGGCAGCACACAGTCGTACGGGTTAAACTGTGTGTGCCCCCACTCCGTGCAGACTGATAGAAAATAAACTTTTGAATGCATTGGTTCCGAAAGCCGCCTGGAGTAAAAAAAGTTGTAACCACGACCGTCACGGCGCCTCCCCGATTCCCCCCCCCCCCCAAATAAAAGAAAAACCCACGCGCTGCACTAAACCTATGTTCGCTCTGTTCTAGAGCGGGAGAAGGAGAGGGGGGTGCTGCTGTCGCTGCGCGTGTAGGCAGCTAGGGAAGCTTTACCGTAATGCACTGCCACACAGGCTCCTTCGTACAGCGGTTGACGCTTGAGCAGCTCATGTTCGAGAAGAGTAACACAAAGGAAGACGGCAGTTTCCTGATCTCACTTTTTTAAGAACGAACCCTTGAAAACATCATCCGGTCAAAATTTGGGTTTTAAAACTAAACGCCAAATTGCTCATTAAGCTTTACACTGTATTGCAAAAGTTCGATGAATAAGACAAACAAAATAAAGTATTTTTTGCACTTAGCTTGTACTGCTTGCGACCTTTACTGTAGCATTTAGAAGTCTCGTGGATGCTTAAGCACTTTTTATGACGCAAGACTGGTGACCAGAAAACTAGTGACCGATTGCCGAACGTGTTCGGAAGATAAAAAAATTGGTAGATAAAGACCTGGAAATAAGCCGTTCCTGAATCTCGAGCTGAGAGGTCGCCATCGCGCACAGCCACTACTCCGGGGTGGGATCATTTCATTGTTATCGTTATCTCTCTTTTTTTTTTGTAACTTCGCTTGGTTTGAGAACGGCAGACTGGGCTTGTTAGTTTAACATATTTCAAGTTTAAGGCATGAATACGACATGGACGAAGAGAGACAATACACACACAGGGAGCGCCACTTCCGACAAAGATTTATCTTGACAGAGCATTGAACATATATAGTCGTACTGATTAGTCGTGCTCATAAATTAATACGACTCATCAAAGACGCGAAGAAAATGATCAAATTAGGTGACCTATGCGTCAGCGTAGCCTCCATTTGAACATCGCCAAAAGAGTCGCACTACTTTAATGTGACTGCGCATTGAGACAAGGTGATAACGCGTGTGGTGTGTATATATGTTCTGCGCTCTTTAAAAATTATTCATTGTTGGAAGTGGCGCTCCACGTGTGTGTATGACTGTTTCGTTCGTGTAGTATTCACGCATTAAGCTTCAAGTTCGCTTGGTTCATACGGCTCGGCACTTATTCGTGTTTTCATTGGCAAGCAAATAGGACATTGTGCAGTATTTTTCTACACCCTTGATAGCTACTACTGTCATATGATGCTAAAAGTAGTCATATAGGCCTGAGTAAATGTTCTGTTGAAGTCGAAGTCCACAACGGTTTCTCCAGCTCGACCTTCACTTATCCAAACTGAAGAGTAGGCGTGGTGTAGAAGTGTTAACTAAGAGAAACCGTGGCATAAGTTGGCATACCAACAAACGCATTATCCCAACATATCCTGAAAGGAGAAACAAATTGTCCTCGCACGTTAGTTCTTATTGATACCCCACAGCAAAGGGGCTCTATGCACGCGTCATATTTATCTTACGAGCAGTTTAGTACCTGACACATGTATATAACATTTGCGGCAAGGAACATTGCATACCTGCACACAGGCGAACATAAAGTTCTCCTTACCCCATCCATGCTTCTGAGGCCCGCTTGACAAGCTTGAGGCCTTACTAGCAGTGTGGTCCTGTGTTTCATATTGGATGCGAAGGCACAAGGTGCCAGAGCGATGGTGCACTGTTCGATATAATACCAGCAAATCTATAGTGTTTTGTTACTATACTATATGTGGTGGTAGAACTGCTTCTATAAGAATCAATGAGGTGGTTTTACTGCACGAGATATGCCACTAAGCTACTACCCCCGACCTTGGTAACATGTTTCTATTGCTTTTTCAGTTCTGAATGCTGAAGACACTATATTTATGGAATCATTCAATTTTAACTCAATAAAACTATCAAGATGCACTTTCCACATTGAGTAATTGAAGTAATGGAAATGAACAGCCGTGACATTCCTGGAGGAATGGACCGTTTTTTTTTTCATTCCGAGAACTTAAATGAAATGGAATGGCGGCAAATATCAATTCCCCGGAATAAAATGTTATAGAATAGAGGCGCCCATTCCGCAACACTACCGTGGAGTCAACTGCGGCGTGCGCCATACGGGCCGTTTTTCGGTCTTGAAAAAGGGGGCATGCATTTCTAGCTTTAGTTGCAAGCGTGCGCGCTATTTTAAAATACAAGGCAAAAAAATGAAGGGATGCGTGCCTGCCTCATCGCAATCGGTCTTCTTAGGTCCTCTCTTCGCAGTGCCCCTTCGATTCCGTGCCACAAAACAGCGGCTGCCGCATCTGTTGAAACCGAATATTATCTGGACGCTCTCTCAGTCGGGGTGAGTGAAGATAATTCATACCTAAATCATTTTGTTGTACAACGTGGTAGAGAGGTACTTCAGATAAGAAATACCCTGCAGAGCAAGTCATGTTTTCTGCAGCCGTGGGAACGTGCTGCACCACATAGTTATATTGTCACGGGGTCGTGACGTGGCCGAAGACAGGAGACTTCGTGTTGGGATTTAACTGTTTATTTGGGCGAACCTGTGCCCGGTAAACGGAAAGTCTAATTACAGCAGCAGTCTTGCACAGATAGCAGTCTCGGACTGATAGCGGCGAACGGAGCGTCAGCCTTCGTTCAACAACTGACAAGTGGCGAAGCGCGTCGGCATTTATACTCTTGCTGTCGAATGTTCTAGCGTTATCGCTGGCGCTGGCGTAGGTTCCAGAACAATCTGTACAGTCTGGAACCTTCTCGAAAACTGCAGGCGCGGTTTGCGCTGAGAATCGTGTGGTGTTTTGGGACGATAACAAAAACTTGGGAAATGGAACGTGGCAATATTTTATTACACTGTATCCATACGCAAGTACCTAAGGATGTGTAGACCTACGCCATCAAATATTCATGAGTTCAAGAAGACCGCAGGTGGATAACTATGCCGTTCCCAAGTGTTTTTGATTTCTTGCACACTTTTTGCTTACGAAGTCTCTTTCCATAACATTGTTCAGTCCCCGGAAGCATGAATTTCTATAAATCATGGTGTTTAGTAATAAGTGTTTATTTATATTTATATTATATTAATGATGTTATTATTATTAGTAGCAAATTTAAACACCTCATTAGCATATTAACATTGCTTACTGATTTTAGCTCAAAGGAAAACAAATGGCAGAATAATATAAAGTGAAACTAATGAACGTATTGTGCGAAATTCAAAAAACAATACAAAAAAAATTACGCGGTTAGTCGCGAGTGAATTGATCTTGGTGAAGCGCGGTTGAGGGGCAACACGTTATCAATAGCGCGTGATGAGCGTGATCACTCATTGAGCGTCTCTAAACAGATAATGCATCAGCGGCAATGGCTACGTTATTCGCAGTTACCTGAGAGTCATTCATTATTGAGACGTGCAATAGGTGTCTTTAGCTTTCCATGTCTCCCATGGAGTGTTTATTGCTCTACGATCTTGCAGAACGACCCTGTGTTTTTTTCTGATTGGGATAGCGATTATGCAAAGCACTTCCGGGGAATTCCTCGCGCCACCATCATGTTTTACACGGAGCCTAAATCAGTGATCCCGTTCCAGCACGTGGTACGTGCTGAGTGCGAATAAAAGAATGGGAAGGCTGGAGATGGAAGCAGCTGAAGGGAACATAAAGCGTGCCACCCAGCACCGTCGGGCGAAGGAACAATAAGAGCTGTCGGAAGTTGGGGCTGCGTCGCTCGGCAAAAAGCTGAACGCTTGATGTCATGGTTGCTGTCAAATGCGCTAAAGAACGCGAGTTTACGACTGGCACCAATAGATGTGTGTCCATCTTTGAGAACAGCTTGCTCTCACCACTTACTACGCCTAGGTTAAGGCAACCGACAACAAATGACCATGCAATCACTAATCAATGACAGCTTAACTAGGCGCCTACTGTGACCTAGATAAAAGGTGACCAGCCAGATTGAAATCAGAACGCGCATTACACTGATGTATAGGCAGGGTAGATGGCGCCACCAGTGCATCACGCACTGCGGCACTAATGCTGACCATACCAGCTGGCAGGTAACTGGACTACGCATTGAGGCATACTCGAGCTTCGTCCGCAAATCTTCGTTGCAAGCGCGGAACTAAACACCGACAAGAGAGACGCGACACAGGCATTTGTGTGTTGTCTTCGTCGATCCGGTGTTTAGTTCTGCACCTGTTTTGCATCTGTGCCAACTAGCCCTATCCGCTTGTTTACAACGTCTGTTCATCACTCACTGTGCCCGTCATCATAAGTGCGTTGCCGCTTGGGTCCGGGCTGCACCAGCACATCGGAAGACGGCGACGTCGGGAATTCGCTGCTGCGTTTCCTGCTGCCACTGCTCTCAGTGCACGCCTCGAACACCTGGCAGCCGCTGTCTTGCCTGTCGTGCGACACGGAATCCCCGCAGTAGGACTCTGCGGCACTTTTCCCAGGCAGCGTGAAGATCAGTCGCCTACGCCATAGCCTCGGGGACAGCTTTTCATCTCGGCTAGGGCAGCCGGAACTATCGTCCGGCGGTCGCATGTCCTGCCTGGCGACGCGAACCGACTGCGCCTGTTGTTGTAGTTGTTCACCTATTGATAGTGGCGCATACCCACTAAGGGAGATTGGCCAAGAATCGAGTGGTTTTAAATATTACTGTTCAGATTTGTAATAATGGATGTATAACAGAAAAATTACCGATAGTCTAAGAAAGTGTGGTGCCTGATGTAATGAATACAAATATTTACATAAACGAATTTATCCTTAGAACAGCGTATTATTCTGATTTTATACGTATATAATTATGTGGACATGTTAGGATAATGGGACTGGTTATTTAGTCAACCTATTGGTTTCATCAATATAGTCCTGGATGGCCGCGCATTAGAGAAACCAGAAATGGAAGCTCCAAAAGACAAAATGACAGGCACATATAAGTCTATACCAATACCACGTAAAGGTATTTCTAAACGGGTTTTTCGTAATGTGTTGAACCGCCTGCAGGTCAAAAAGAAATGATCTATTGTTTTCAGTTCATCACAGAACACACTGTGGCGAAGGTGCCTGAGCAGACCCGTGTTTATAGAAATTTAGACTTACTACTGTTGTGCCTCCATCGTCTGACGAGCGCCTTGATGTACGTTTTGCAATGCATGAGCTTGACGCTGCGATTTCTGCCTCCCGCCGATCATCGGCACCAGGACCTGACGGAATCACGTATGCTGCACTCAACCATCTTGATACAGAAGCACGACGTATCCTGTTATCTCATTATAACACCTCATGGGAGTCAGGAGAAGTCCCAACTCATTGGAAATGCAGTCGCATTATTGCATTGCTTAAGCCGGGGAAGTGTCCTTATGCACTTTCCTTCTACAGACCAATCGTCTTAGCCAGCTGCGTCGGAAAAGTGATGGAAATAATGGTACTGTCAAGATTAGAGTGGCTTCTAGAGAGGAACAACTTCTTTCTTGAATTTCTGAACGGCTTCAGAAGAGGCCAATCTGCCATTGATGGTGTGGACGACTTGATCACCAGCGTTGAAGAGGAAAGAAGCCGACGCAGACTAGTGGCGGTGGTCTTCTTAGACATCAAGGGTGCCTACGATAATGTGCTGCATTATGCGATCCTTGACGCACTGGAAGATTTCGACATCGGTGGACGACTGTACGCTTCGATTTTCAGCTTCCTTAGGGACCGCACCATTTACATGACGACAAATAACGGAGACACCGATCGATATAAGGTTCATCGTGGTGTTCCCCAAGGAGGAGTTCTCAGCCCAATCCTATTCAATGTCACAATGATCGGCCTAGCAGCAGAACTTCCCAGCACGGTGAAGATCAGTGCATACGCTGATGACATAAGCATATGGGCATCCGGAACTACTCGTCCGCAATTACGAGCTCGACTACAGCGTGCAGTGACGATCACATTCAAATATTTACGACGTCAAGGGCTCATTCTTTCAATCTACAAATGCGCAGTGCTTGCGTTCACGCGCAAGCATATGTCGAAATACCTGATATCTATTAATGGGACAGCAATACCTGCTGTAACGCACCACAAGTTCCTTGGGGTTGTCGTACACAGAGATATATCGTGGACGAGGCATGTCGCAGTACTTAAATCTAAATTGAAGAGCTTTGCTCTCGTTCTTCGCCACGTCGCGGGAGCAAGATGGGGTCCGCTAGAATCATCGCTACTTCGATTGTACAATGCTCTATTTGTGGGATACATTCGATACAGCATGCCGGTGCTCTCCAATATGAGACCTAGTTGTGTGAAGACGTTAGAGAGTGTTCAAGCTGAATGCTTAGGAAGATGCTTGGGTCTACCGCGCTGTACTTCAACAAATGGGACAATCGCAGAGGCTCGGGCTTGTCCCATCAGTGTATACATGCTCTGCGAGCCACTTAGAGTTCACCTCCGATTGCTGAGCAGACACAGACAGCACCCACTGTCAGTACTACCCGCCACTCACCCAGATTACAGTTTCTCAAGAGTAATATTGCGGCATGAAAACATTATACCATCAAGGTTTTTTCCGCCAAATGCCCCTGCAGTGCCTCCATGAGTCCTGCCTAAACCACCTGTTTCTTTTACGATGCCTTGAATCACGAGGATGTCGCTCATTTCTTCTGTTGGCCTCAGACAGCTGACCCTATATCACATTCATACAACGTACAGTGATTCTCTGCACGTGTACACCGACGGATCCACAACGCTAAACACCTCCGCCGCAGCCTTTGTGATCCCAGACATGGATATCACTCGACGATTCAAAGTGGACTATAAAACCACATCAACTGCCGCAGAGCTTGTCGCTATCCGGGAGGCAATAGGATTTATTTCCGGAGAGCGACCTCGAGCCTGGACGATTTTCTGTGATGCCAAACCCGCTTTGCAAACCATTAATTGCATCATGAAGCAAGCTCCGTATTACAGCTTGGCAATAGAAATCACAGAACTTATTCAGGTTGCTTCAACAAATGGTCATCTTATAACTCTCCAGCGGATTCCCGCTCATTGCGGCGTGATGGGAAACAAAGAGGCAGACGCTGCAGCTAAAAATGCCTTAAGCAGTGCCCCGGAAGTACGCATTGCGTTCTCACGAGCTGACATGAACGCCCTGCTTCGCTGCGTGATGCGCAGCTACACACTTCAGCACTGGACCAAACCGGAATGTCGACACCAGCGACTTCATAAATGGGACCGGGAAATGAGGTTCCGCATGCCCCCTAAATTGAAACGGGAACTCACAAGTATGATCCACCGCATTCGTCTTGGTGTAGCGTACACCAGACTTTACGCACATATCATCGGTCACAGTGACACCGGTCCTAATTGTGAACACTGTGATGTGCCAGAAACACTTGAGCACATATTTTGTGTCTACCCAGCATACGCACGTGAACGACAAACACTGATTTCTTCTACTGAACTATATCGCAGTAGGTCATTAACTGATGAGACGATGTTGGGCCCTTGGCCAGACACCAACAGTGCAACTGCAGTCACAAGAGCAGTTATAACCTTTTTGGAAACAACTGGACTATGTGCGCGGCTATGAAATGTGTCTCAGCTAGAAAGAACACTACGTACTCACCTCTCTATCTCACCATCGTCTTCCATTATTCTTTCTTTTCCCCTTTCTCTTCCCCCAGTGTATAGTAGTAGGCTAGAGCAAGCTATCGCTCAGGCTGACCTCTCTGCCTTTCTGTAAATAAACTTACCGCCTCCCCCCTCCTAGATTTGGCACCCGGCAACGCAGCCTTGTGATAGCTACTTCTTGTTTACGAGTGCGGCAAAGGTCTCTTCGCCAGGGATATAATAAATGGCGATATTCTGTAGAGTTTGTTAGTGCTGAACCTTTAAATACTTCCATAAGCGTACGTCAGTGGAATCGAGCAGCAGTCACATAAGCGGCTGCTTCCATTGCAGAACACGACGTTGATGATGATTATCGAGATGCCATTGATGATAAAGAAGATGCAAGTCTGTTTCACCTGGCCATACAAGCGTCTTCGAGATGTATATTTTCCCACAAATACGTGTGCTCGAATAATATGAATGTGAAAAATTCAGAATACGTCACGTGAATTCAATCTTCGCAATAAGAGGCGCTACGCCTGCGTGGTGACGGACCCATGACAGATTTTGAGTACGTGTGATTATGGTAACAAAAAGCCGGTAGGTGGCACAAGCGACCTTTGAACAGTACATATTGAAGGAAGTGGATAAAGCCTTTTTTGTTCTCGGTGCCGACTGAGCTGGTCTACGTAGCAGAGCACCAGGTCATTCGGATTTGGTTCCTGGGACCGCTCCACTGCTCAGCCAGCAGCAAGAACAAAGACGGCTTTATCCACCCCCAGATGAAGCATTAACCCAGGCCCAAGTGAGTACACTAGGAAGGGCTCAGACTCATTGTATACTCAGCCCGAGGAGGCTGGCCGCTGTAGTGAAAGATGAAAAGCTACACAAGTGTATTAACTGTGGCCTAGCACAGGCAGGACAAGACCATTTATTATGGTATTGCCCCAATCACCCTCCACTCGAGGAGCTCCTGCAGTCATCTCCCTCACCGAAAGCCTGGGAGAGGTCCTTAAGGAGCCAGAATATGCATATACAGGCCAAGCTGGCGAACTGGTCTGCTAGTTTTGCAGCCGCTTGGGCCCCAACCTAGCCCCCGTCAAACTTGGTTTCCTCCATTTCCCCTCACCTTCTGAATAATAAAGTTTATTCCTCCTCCTCCAGAAAGTGGGCGTAGGTGACGACTGTATAGTTTTGGGGAGAAATATACCGAAAAAATACAGCGTTAATGGAATGGGAAGGAATGAGTAGCAATGACAGCGTTGAAATTAAGAGACTGAGACAGGAATGTCCTTTGTCCCCGCTGTTATTTATGCTCTATACGGTGAGGATGGAAAAAGTGCTGGAAGGCAGCAACATTGAATTTAATCTGTCACACAAACAGGCTGGCGCGATGGTTGAGCAGAAGCTTCCAGGTCTATTTCATGCAGGTGATATTGTCATATTCGGGGACAGTCAAGACAATATACGGCGGCTGGTAGATATATGTGGAATGGAAGACGAGGCCCTAGGACTAGGATTTAGTGCAAAAATTTGTGGATTTATGGTATTCCATAAGTACCTCGAAGTATGGATCAGTGAGGGAGATAGATATATGGAGGGTCGGGAAAAACATCGGCAGCAAAGGGAAAGAAAAATGCTGCAATAATGAAGCACTGAGCGTTATGGGGGTGTAATATATTAGGCACAAAGTGCTTCTATGTCTTTGGAAAGGCGTACTGGTTGCAGGGCTTACATTCGGGAACTCAGTGGTGTGCACGAATTCAGAAGTGCAATCAGGCATGGACGTAAATCAAAACGCTGTGGGATGTCCCGCATTATCGCTCATGGGAAGACGACGAATGATGCTCTAAAGGGAGATATGAAATGCACAATCTTTGAAGTACGGGAAGCTCAGAGCAAAATGAGATTTGAAGAGTGGCTTAGAAAAATGAAGGAGAGTAGATGGGCAGGGATGATGTTCCGGTATTTGTATAAAAAGAGCATGGACGGAAAGTAGGGAAAAAGAACTAGGAGGCTTACTAGCAAATATATGGCTCGAAGTGTGCGCGGCACGGCAACAAAAAGCATTAAGCGAAAAGTCAGAGAGGCCGAGGGATTCTTCGGATGGCAGTGATGGAAAAGAAGCCTGTCCTCTGTAACTGCCGAGGGCAAAAACAAAATAAGGTAGGAGAGGTTTTATGATCATTCAAGGAGAAGCGCGTTACTGTTCAAAGCGAGGTCAAGTTGCCTTCGAACTCGTAGTCATAAAGCGAGATTCAGTAAAGAAGAACAACAATGTACCTCTGTGGGGGAGTTAAGCAAACGATAGGGCACGTTCTGAGTGAATGCGGTGATATCCACTCAGGTATACGCCTGGGTAAAGGTCTACATAAGCCTTGGCGTTGAAAGCTGAACACGTCCGCGATATAAGCAAGTAAGATACGGTTAGAGTATTGGTGGAAGAAAAGTAGAAGCAAAAGATAGAAATAGTGGGAAAATGAGGTCATTCTGTCTGAAGAGGCAGAGATGGAACACAAATTTATATTTCTTTTTGTTAGATTATGATCTATTTATTGAAGTAGGTAAGACACTAGGCCAACATAAAAAAAGGTTTCTGTTTATTTTTTCTTGCAAGCCTGGTGGCACTTATGTCACCACCCAGTTATAAAGGGGACGCTGAGAGCATCCACGCATCCAGTAAATATTGGCTATGCGTTATGACTTTTACATGTATATTTAAGAAAAAAAACTTCTTGCTGTATAGGACAACGAGAAGCTAAATTTTTAAAGGGACTGTCTACCACATTCAGAAAAAAATATATGTTTGTGGCTCAAACGAAAAGATCGTCCATCACATCGACGGGAACGAGCATGCTTTCGTGCCAGAAAAAAAGGAATTATATTATGTTGATCTTTAAGGTCGATAAAAAATTACCACTAGCGTCACTCAAGAGCGAATGTTGTCAATCTTGACAATCTATTGGCAGGACAAGAAATCCTTGCAGGTACACATATTTTGCTTCAATTGGTAATTTATGCACTTGTACTCAACTCTCTGTTACGGTGGCACACAAAAGCAACAAAAAAAAACAAGTGGCATTTTTATATGTGCAACCGTGAGAAAAATCGCCTCCGTGATGATTCAAATGACCACCACGATGATGGGGGCCTGTCCGTGCAGCCGGTGTCACTTTGTCACCACACTTGGCACCTGTTGCGTGGGTTCATCACATCGTCTTCTTTGCAGTGGAAGACGGATGCAAATGCCTGCAAATGAGAGCAGAAGCCAAAATTACCTATCATTAAGATACCACTGAATTCAAAATGTGAGCGCAGATGCACGTTCGTTTTCATTTAGCGATACAACATTGAAGTACAAGGTTTAAGAGGGATCTATGAGTGAATGGTTACAGGGCACTCTTTTTCAAGTTTCAAGGTCGCCATGCACTCTCTTAATCTTCGTGCTGTACATTTTTTGCTGTTCTCCCGCACCAAGTCCAAGGTGCGCGGCAATAACTGATGGGTGATTGAAGATGTGCAGAGAAAGAGAAAAAAAGGGAAAGATAAGAAGAGAAAAAGATAATACACGGTAAGAAAGCGAGTGTTTCCATTCGGCTATCGAGGTACGGTTGATAGCGTAGCTCAACTCTGTATGATACGCCATAGCAAGGAAGTAGGAAAAGGAAGCGAGGGTAAGGAGTGGGAATGAAGAAAGTAGAGAGTAAAGCACAGGATATAAAAAGTGAAGAAGACAAAGAAAAGCAGAAAAAAAGCATGAGGTACAACGTAGTACTTCTCTTGTCAGCGAACAGTTACAAGGTATTCATGTGCGATGTCAATTTTATCGATCAAATGGAATGTTGTTTTAACTCTCTTGCCACTTTTCCCGTTAAAAATTTTGGACAAAGACCATCGAACCGCACCTTTTTGTTTCTTGTGATACCCTGTTTTTTCATTCACCTCGAAACTGCGCTTATGCTAAACATTCTCGTCGCATCACCAGCAACTAACCCCTGTCAGTAAGGTGGAAAATGGATGACAATCCTGTTTTACACGTACTAATCAAACATCTTGACCAGCCTGACTGCGGTCATGGCCAAGCACATGAGTTTTTCATATATGTTTAACTATAGGTGTTGTACTTGGTGCGGTCAAAGCATGTACTCGGTGATTAGTACAGCTACTGACCGAGACTAGGTGATTAGAAGTGAGATGCAAAAATACATAAAATTAAGTTTGTATGATTACACAAACAATTTGCTCTTAATATTTCCTGATGGAATTGAGAATACTTTAAAACTTTATGGCATACTGGTTTTGATAAGTTTCGGTCTGGTAATGGCAAAACCTTCAGCGATAAGGCCAAGTATCACCACATTACTGAAATATGCCCGCTTCAGAAGAAGTGTAAAACAAATAAAGTGGTTTTTCTTAATAAAAGTATACCCTCCTCTGTCCATTGCCGAGAAAGGCTCCGCAGCCGACACACCCACCAGTGCAGCGGAAGAAGACTCACTAAGTAATGGCTCAGTTAGTGAAGCACACAGTAGGCGGAAGGGTGGTGCAGGCCGATATCTTCGCGTTTTATCGTGAGAAAGCGCCAGCAGTGCATACAAAGGCTAATCAAGCTGGAAGTAACCATGACTTATTCCTTCTTGAAAGCAGTTTGCTCGCGCTGAAGTGCCGGTGTGCGACTGCCTACTTGATTGTTGCTTCGCAGTATGGGCCTAGCTGTACCCTTGTTTCATTACTATATGGCTACACACCTCGTTTCGCAGAAATTTCGGTGTTGGCGTCGATGCATGGGTCGGTGCTGGCGTCGTTGGTTGTCAGTGTGAATTGTAGGAAGAATGCCATTTAGGGTGAGTAGTCTCCTTCGGCACGGAAAACGAATACAATTGTACCATGTCGAACGTTGCATCATACACTCGTCGTGGGTCTTTCGCGTCTTCGCACGAAAAAATATGGGTAGTGGGTCCTACTCAAATGTAGTACAAATTACAGTATAATTTGTCAACTTCATGATTTACGTGCGCAAATGTTGCTTTAGCGAAGCCAGACTTGGAAGAATAATTTCTTTGCGCCGGGAAACAAGAATATACGAATAAGGGAAGACACCCATGTTTATCGCCTGTCCTTCTTTTTCGGCGATAAGAAGTCATTTCGTCATGTCATACAAACTCAACTACGACTCCATTCTTCGAAGGCAGGCTAGTAACTCAGAAAGTGATGTAAATTGGTCCCGCTTACAGTACCGCGTGCAATACTGTTGAAGGCGAAACGCGAGCATCCTTGAAGTTTTATTACGAACTATTGCTAGGACACAATATCTAAGGCTGCTAGATAGGCCATTTGTTGCGTCTTCCAGCCTTGGTGTCCGGAACTCGACCCTGCAACTACACACATACCCTGGAGTTCATAAGAGCCACGTTGAGTCGCGCAGCCGGTGACAGAGCCCTATCCGAATCCGTCGGTGCTGCCATGTCCACTAATCGCGGTGCGTGCTCGCAGTGAGCCACCACGTAGTTGACGAAGAAGAGTTCGAGGGAGTTCTTGCCTGGTAGCTCCACGATGTTGGGGCCATCACGCAGCTCAGAGTACTAGAATGACAAGAACAAAGTAGCAAACACACATTGTGTAAATATCATTACACCATTGGGTATACATTTTTAGAAAAACATGTACAGGTGTATTATTGGCCTGAGAGAGAGCGGTAGCTAATTAAAAAAAATAAGCTTTAACAACTTCCTTGTTTTAAGATGGGTGGCGTGGTCGGTTGAGCACCGGGTGCGTGTAGTCATGGACCATGCAAAAGGTCATTGGCTCGTTTCTTGATGGCGGCCGGTGCTTTTTTTCTAGCTTTTGTTGTTTCTCTAAACCCTTACGTTCGTTACTCTGCATTTTACCGATGTAATATCCGACACGAAAATGCAGTCAGTCAATTTCGTAGATCCGAACTTGAAATATTTTCGCGAGACGAAAAAAAAACACCGAGATTTTTAGAGCTAGCATGAATACAGTCATGAGCAATACGACAGAGAACCGCAGAATCATGCTTGATTAAAAATTACTTGCATTGTACTGATATGTACGTGACGTGCTTTTTATTGATGTGTGACATTTCTGACTGCTTGAATTACTCCTTTTTTTCCAGGGTTATAAGCGAATATAATAAACTAACCAATGATGTGGTGTTGCCACCATCCCTGAATTTGTTTTGTCCCTTATTGAGTAACTTGCTATTCTTTCGTTATAAACAATTGTACTTGAGGCGTTGTTATAATATCTGAAGCGTACTTTAGCCAACATTTGCATTGTCTTTGCACAATATATTGTTTTGCTTTAGGGGCGAAGGTCCTTACGCGTGGGTCGTACGTTTTACGTCGTCGTCCTGGTAGTATTAGCCAGTTTCAAGCTTTCGAAACGCTGTCACACCATATCCGCGGAGTGAATGATGGTGAGTGAAGCGAAGTGTCCATCAGTCCATTTGTGCTTCCATGCCCCCGTCCGCGCGTCCATCGATTCGTTCATTCGTTCGTTCATCTGCTTCTCTCATCGATCACCTACTGTATATGCTGTGAATTTTTTTCTTCTGTAGTTTATATTTTTTGCCCTACAAGTAGTGTCATGCCATTGTACCTCCTTCCACGAAAATCTCTTATAGGTAGCTGCAGTATTGATAAATAAATGAAAAAATGTATTTTTATTCTTTTCGTCCACTCTTGCTTAAAACTGGAGTGACTATTCAGCATTTTTAAATGAATAAACGTACTTCGCTGCGTAATACTTGTTTTTTATTCGAGTACTGAGTAACATGAACACGTTTACGCATGCCCGTTGTTTTTTGGCTGCCTTAAATGTTACTTCAGTGGTCCAGGGGCTTACGGGAACACGCCGATAACGTTCATAATGGTGCGCCAACATCTCCTTATATATCATATCAATAAAAAAAAACGCCGATAACGTTCGTAATGGCAAAGATGGCTTCCTGACGCTATAGGTGAGCACGCGTGGATGTATTCCGCTGTTCGAAAGCACCACAGTTCTTGATAGGATTAAAGAAAGCACAAGCACACAATCTTTAGGCTGCTAAGTTGGCGTGAAAGTTACACGTGTGTAAGCAATTGCGCCATCAGCTGCTGTGTCAGAAAGAGAGCTCTATTATGGCGGTCAGCGTAGCAGGCACGGAGATTGTTGTTTAGTTATTTCATATCTTTGCGTCTGTGTTTCACTATTTTCTGTTCACTCGAGTATCTATAGTAGACTTCTGGTCAATAAAAGTTTAGTTCGAAAAGAACGCTTGTTGTGTCTTTTTCCTGCTCGTTGTGTCTTATTTGCATGCTGTTAACCTTAAGTTCCAAGGGGCGCAAGCAGAAATATTTTTTAGGGTTGGGGGATCTTCCTTGTAATGGTCACTTTTTGCTTTGTATGTAATGAGGGAAAAAATTCGAGGGGAGGGGCAGGGCCCGGTGTGCCACCCCCTAGCTAACGCCGCTGCAGTGTTATCTCATACGATGCGTCTAACTGTTAACAACAAAACGCAGCGACGTGAAATTATGACGCAGATATAAACACACAGTGCATGCGCTGATGGCTAAGAGATGCTGTATCAAAAAATGTCGAGTTCCATACGTCGCATGCAAACCCCCAACTACTAGCAAACTAAAGTAAAATAAATACCATGGGCCCGACACGTAAATTTGCGTCTTCAGAAATGGTGGTATGCAATACCAAACCGTTACAGCTTTCCCGAGAACGCAAGCATACGGCTGCACTCGAGGAATGCGCAGCCTCCAGTAATTGTCGAGATGAGCGAACGACAAAACTTGAAATTTGGTATTTACTCACACTGTTATCTATCTGCTTGTTCCTTGCATATACGATGGCAATAGCTACACGTAGCTCGCGTTAATCAAGAACAGCTCCGGCTTCCTTTCAGTCCTCATCTTTTGTCTTCAGTACTCACATCGGTCAAACAATCTAGTCAGCCTAAATATTTTTGGAACGAAGCAGCACCCGCGCTTTCCAATACACGAGACACTCATATCTGAGTGTCTTGTGTATTACTTTTTAAGCCCCAGAACCACGATATAATCACGAGAGACGCCGTAGTGGAGGACTCTGAAAATTTTGACCATCTCGCGCTCGTTAACGTGTATTGGTATCGTACAGTATGTGAGCCTCCACCGTTTTGTCTGCATCGAAATGCGACCACTGTGGTCGGGATCTAATCAGCGACGTTTGGATCAGCAGCCGAGCATCGTCCGCGCTACGCCATCGTGGTAGACTACAAGACACTAAACGAGAACGGTCCGTGGCATGCTATACCAACAATACAATCCCCAAAACCATACAGGTATGCATTATGCCTCGCCAATATTTCATCGCCCTAACTCCTCTTTCTATCTTTCCGCTCCTCAACACCTTCCATTCAATTTTATGGTCCGTAAAAAAATTAACGGAAATGAAATATGTGGTCGCAGTGTTTATTCAAACGATGGGATGCGCCATGCGAAGAGGCGATAGCCACATATATTAGTCTTGATGTGCCCTTCCGTGTGCTGAGCAACACACGGCAGGGCACACGAGGACTGACGTTCTATCAAACATCGAAACCACTCATCTTGTAGCCGGTTCATCAGAGTGTCTTTTCTGTTTTAGACAGTTTTTGATGGTCGCCATGCTTTTTTTTAGTGTCTGACTTTTGGTAAGATATGAAACTTTCCCCGCATTGGTCTGTTCTCACCACCAGCAATTATGGGCGAAGATACCTCTCCTAATGTATACTACCCTCCCGGTGAGTAGTTTTGTGCATTGTGGAAGAACTGTGTTGTTTTTATCAGTAAGTAGATGCCATTGCATCTGATAACGAGAGTAAGATGTTCTGCTTCTTTACAGATACCCTTATGCTTTTATTCTATATGGGAGGCAATGAAGAGAACTTGTCGGGTCTGTTAAAGTTGCAAAGAAGGTTCGCTTAGTCATCACAGGTGTAGAAAGCATTAGTGTTATCCCCATCTTCCGAAGTTTTTTTTAACTTTGCATAAGCGCACATACAAACGTGCATACGAATGTACATACATGAAAGCTAGTGAAGCACCTAACTCTCCTACCACATTCCATCCCACATTCATTCTGGCTACACCACTGTTACTACTCGTTACATTATGGTGAGTCCTAGTGTGTTATTTTGCCATGTGATTCAAGTTTAATGAGACAGTTTTGTGTGGTAGTGCGTCAAGACTCAGGCTCACAACATTAGGATGTCGAAGTTTTTTTTTGACAAGTTTAATCTCTGGCAGTGCTATCAACATAGCCATTAAAGTATATATCATAACTACAATACAGTACGGTTCAATAGAAAAATTACATTTTACGCATAGGACACCTAGATAGCGCATGGTTTCTGTGCTGTTGAACACCACTGTGATGTCAGAGCATCTACACTGTTTTTATGACAAATGTCGTTTTTAAGATATATTTGAAACACTATCAATTTTCTTGTTCGCAGTTGTGAATCAGACCTTCTTCACTATTTGTATCCAAGGTCAATGAGTAGAAGACCACTGATATGCTAAGCGATATTTTGATGGAAATGAAGTGTGACAATGTCCTCATGCATGACAGAGGTCTTCAAAAAAAAAAAAACGGTCTCTTTGGGGACGTACTTATAGCTTTTCCATTTGACTATGTCATACCTGATAGCCAAAGTGTTTGCTTTCGGGCCTTGAAAAACTGCAATTACGGGGAAACGTACTCTAGAAGCACTTGTGTATTTTTCATAGCCCATGCAGAAAGTGTTGGCGCAAAAAGGTGTCCTCTCTGTCAAAAGTTATAGGCAAGAAGTGTGAAATAGCCACTTGCGATAAAGTGGCTTAGAATACGAACTTTACAAATAGGGAGTTAGGGTAACAGAATCGATGTAGTTGGTAAGCAGTGTTAATATATTGGGCGTAGAGACACGTACATACAAGAGAGAATAAGCAGCATTTGTGGTACGTTCACTTTTCACGTGTGTACGTGCCTTTACGCCCAGTTTTTTTAACAGTGACAGTTTTATACCACTTCTTGGCCCTTCATTGCCTCATTTCCACACCAGTGGTAGTTGCGTACCGATTTTCCGTGTGGTCGCCTAAATGTATATTGCTCAGCAGCTACTGCTTTATTGCGGTGTATGTTATGATCGTCTACAAGATGGTGTCATTGTCATTCTACGACGGCTTATCTACTATTAGACCATCCGTGTAATATGGAAAGAATAGTCAAACGCTTGTAAGCGGATTCTCCTCACCTTTGCGAGATAAGTCCTGTAGAGCTCGAACAAAGGCTCCACAACAGCAGTGTCGACAAAGAGATCGCTTGAACGGGCCGATGCCTTGCGGTCTCCCGTCAAGTTGGCATACTGCTCAGCCAGGCAGTGAGTAGCTTCCTCTCGGTGTCGACTCATGGAGACAGAGTGCACTGCGGAACCCTGCTGGCCGGTCGTTCCCGCATCCGAGGACTGCTGGCTACCGACCACGACGCTCAGCAGGGCGCGAACGACGTCGGAGCCCAGGACGGGTACAACCAGAGGGTCGAGGCCAATGAGCATCGCGGATAGGAAGGAAACCAGGCTGGGGGATATGAGCAGAGTGTTTCGCGCCTCGAAGTAGTCGGCCCGTGGCCTGACGCGCAGCGGAGGCCACCGCGTCTCCAGGTTCTCTTCGGCTCGATCCGGGTGGCTCCAGTAAAGTGCGTTGGTCGCGTTCTGCCGGATAACATACTCCTCGAGAAGGCTCGGTGCAGCCCTCGAACTCGACGAAACGCTACTGGTGGTTGTATTCTTGGAGCTTTCGCTCTGCGAAGAGAAACCGCCAACTTCCTCATAAGTCTCACCAGAATGCCGCATGGTCGTGACGGAGACCTACTGCTTATAAATAGTGGGTTGTTGAGAAGATTCGTTGGGAAATGCATTTTCACACATGTGAAATTTTTTTAAAGATATCACATAAGCCATGAGATGGCAGATACGACGCCACCCAAGCGGGCTCCTGAGCAAGCTCGCGGATTCAGGTCTCACATTGCCTATGGATAGCCTAATACTTTACCCTAATCAGGAGGACACTTTTATCGTGTGAGAAGCGGTTTTTATTTTTTTCGTTTGCGCATACATACGCTAAATAGCATACGCCTCCCTGGGGCCCAATTAAGTGCGGGAGCGCAATTTGAGCGAATTGATTGTAATTTACGCTCCAACGGAAAACGATGAGAAGAAACACAGATTACTGTGTCAGGCATCTGAGGGGCTTCATTGTATGATAAGGTAGTGAGAGATTAAAGCCCAAGGTGTACCTGACCGTTGCAAAAAGCATTCTTTGCAGTTTTGCAGTGTCTTCCAAATCTGCCCATCTTTGACTGAGTGACGATTTCATTCAATGTAATTCAATAGTGATGTAGTGATATCAATCGCACATTTTTGCCACATCTGATGTCAGAGGGTAGAGTCATATTTTTTGCAGTCCTTGAATTCACGATGACGTTAGATTTTCGCGCTCTATGAGATTTGTAAGGATTTGGCCGAAATACAAAAAAGCTCAATTTCTTTAGCGTGACCATGACCTTTCAACCGCAGTGTCATGTCTATACTTTCAGGTACGATAACACAGATGCTGAGGGAAACATAAAAAAAGCCCACTTGCCCTCGCAGAGTCCCGCGCCTTCGCGAGCGAAAGGCCTGCTGTGATGCCGGCTGTCGAGGCACCGTAGTACCGCGACAAATGTTCTACGCTGTCATCGGGCTCTTCGAGAAAGACTACTCGCAATGCGTCGAGCCTCTGCAGCACTGGCCGCAGCTCGGCCGTTGTCGTCCCCGCAGTGTGGTTGTGCAGCAAGGTTGCTATCTGCTCACGTGCTCCGTCTACTAGTGCTCGCATGCCACCTTCGAACCTGCACTCAGAAACAAAAGCACTTTGTCTATCAGCTTCATTTACAACGATAGCAACCCGTTGATTGATGCGCAAACAGTAATTAGTGGGCCTAGTCGGTGAGTGGCATACACGTTTACACCGCGTGTAAAGTAAACATACGAAGGTACCATTGACTTGTCCTTTGTCTCGCACAAATATTTGTTATAATAAAAGTGTTTAGTCCCGCCAGGTGGTGTAGTGGCTAAGGTATTCGACTACTGACCCGCAGGCCACGGGGCCTAATCCCGGCTGTGGCGGCTGCATTTTCGATGGAGCCGAAACGGTTTGAGGCCCATGTGCTTAGATTGAGCAGCATAGTAACGTACCCCAGGTGGTCGAATTTATCGGAGCTGCCCAAATAATCATATGGTGATTTTTAAACGCGAAACCTTGGATATTATTATTAGTTGTTATTTAAAATTTTATTTTTCATATTACAACACATTTACAACTAGTGACGTCACTTACACTTTTCTTGGATATATTGTCCGTTAGTGCTCATGAATATTTATTTATTTATTTATTTCAACATACTGCAGCCCCGCAGGGCTATCGCAGGAGTAGGCAAATACATACATAGAAGAGCATAACAAGTGCGCTCTACATCAGTGGTTAGTGTTGTACAATAAATATTCATCCAGTGATAAAGATCGAACGTAACCAGGCAAACAATTCCACAATTCAATAGAATGAACAAAAAAACTATATTTAAACGCCATCGTACGATGAGTGAAAGTAGACATGTTTAACTCATTGTAACATTGCGCGGTCGTTAGTCTAGCGTGTGCTATATATTTGCTGAGTAAAGGGGACCGTGGGGAATAATTAAAGCATAAAGAAACTTCAAACATTCAACGTGTCGACGGGAAGATAGACTGGTAAGCTGTAAGATAGGAAGATGAGATTTTGGTGAAAAATACCTGTCAAAGCGACGATAAATGAAGTGTACAGCTTTCTTCTGAGCAGATTCTATTCTGTTGATGTCCGAAACTTTGTGATGTCCGAAATTGCGCTCCTTAGAACCCAAACTAGTGCTTATTATTTCTCCTTCTTTCCTTAATTATATAGCGAGGGTACCGTGCTGGCACACTTGATGCTTTCAGGTTGACTGCGAGGGAAAATTGGTCAGCTGCCAGCTCGTAATAAGATCACGTGCTACGTGGCGCCAATAAGCAGGCAAAGTGCGTTCCACACTGACCGTCATGGCTACTGGCGGCGCTGACTGACGCCCCCGCTTTTACATTCACAAATATACTCCACAAATGGAAGAGGGAATGGCCGCTGCGGTAGCTCAGTTGGGGGAGCATTGGACGCGTCATGCGAAGAACGCAACTTCGGTCTCTGCCACGGCAAGATATCGTTACGTCCACTTTTCATTCTTCATATTCAAATTGCATTTACTATGCCAATACCATCTGCGATACTTTCTTGGCATGATTGTCTGTGTGTTCACATTATTATTGTATCTAACGAAGAGAAACGAGTTCTTGAAATTCCACTTCTTTCTTTCTTTACAAAAATATATGTTATGTACAAAAAATGAGTATTAGTGGTTTGATATTTTCTGAGGCAGTATTGTGATCCCCAGGTACAATGATTTCTAAGTAGGTGATCTAAGTGACACATTTCATATTCTACACATGAAGCTGCTTGGGGGACATGTCTACATGTGAAGCATGCAGTGCACGGAGACAAGGCACAAAAGAAGCGAAAAAACCGGCGACCGCTGCGCTGCCCGGCAACCATGTTTGTTTTTTCTCGAATGAAACTTGTTGGGAGTGCAGCTGTTGTCATGTAGGCATGAACTATCACCAAGTCACCCAACTGGTGCTTGTAGGGTGGGTACGGCATACTACAATTAAATAACGCACAGATGACTAAGACCACAGAAACAAACGGTGTTGCATGCCCCTTTTGTTTACTGAACTGGCAGGGGCAGATGGGCGAGTTGTTCCTAATTTTTTTACCTGTTTTTCTTTAGGTCACAAGTTTCCGACGCTCTCAGTTCTTCTGAACTTCGAAGTACTGCTTAATTATTTCCGCGCTTAAGTAACAATTCGTTTCTGGCACCCAGAGGGGCACCCATTTCTGAAACCGGTGCAAAGCACTGACTTGTAGCTGTTTCCTTCACTGGTGTCGCGACTGACTGCATGGCGGGCGAGGGACAGGGCGCCGTAGCGGTAGGTTCTCGCCAGCAAGTGAACACATGACTGGAGCTCTTCAGGTACCTGCGTTGTTTCACAGAGTTATTGTGGCAACCACTGCGAAAAAAATAGTAGTTGTTCCGTGTAAGAATACAGCGGATGAGCGAAGCTCCTTCTGAAATTGGACTGAAACGACTATGCGCCTGATCTTGCTGCTGGCTTTCATGAAGGTGGTAAGGTGATTACCGAGTGGGGACTTGGTGGGAAGAGTGTTTGATGCGCTCGGTGGAGGGAAGAAATTGCCTGGTGATGTCCACAATCTTATGAACTACTTATTAAGCAATGCCAGGATACGCCATGACTGGAAGATAACCGGATTATAGTTCCCATATTAAAAAAAAAACAAGGGCATCAAGTTACTTGGGTAACAGCTGAACGATGATATCTACCTTTTTCCAATTAACCCTTTCACTGCCACGAATTGAGGAGAAAGTTGTACCAATTTTGCCTACAATTTTTCCCCACTCGAGGAAGTACTTTGGTGTTGCTATAATGCATAACGTAAGTTGGAGGGAGCATGTTGCCAACATTTGTAGATATGCTCCGCGAAAGCAGGTATTGCTACGACGCATAGTTAAACAGGTATCTCCTAAGACTACGAAACAATAAATCTATATTTCTAGAGTGAAGACAAAACCAAGCATTCTGCGTGACAAGATGATCTACCAGCAAATGAGACGATTGCTTGAAACCACATCGAAAAAAAATGCAATATGGAGGACACATAGTGAAAGCAGTTTCCCTAATGCATGCAATAGTGCGTGGCAAAGGCGCAGAATCACGTTCGACGTAAAGACACGCTAGGTGCACAAACATTGGGTATTTAATTGGTGCAACCGTTGCAACGCTAATAAGTATTTCGTTGTCATTAGCTGCAAAAGCATCAGCAAAGAAGGCCGCTGCATAGCTTCGGGTATTGCACTGAGGACGCGTAGTTGAGCTGTCACTGCTTTGCAAAAGGAACAATAATGGCGCAGTTGAAACTTGATAGGTGTACTTGCAGTAAGTATTCCAGGAAAAATGGAAACACCCAATGTTCAGCGGAGAGGCTACAAATTCAGAAGGCGATGCGCACGGGGTGAATCGCACCATCGCGTTCTGCTATTAAATGCGAAGTTAAAGTGTACCCCAGCGTTTCGTTCTTATGGTGTCATTTCTGTACGTTTACTAGGTGCATTTCTTGCAGTAGGGCTTTAGGAATGCGCAAGGCAAACATTTATAAACCTCTGTATGGATACCGGCAAAATTGTTCTCAATTCACGTAGAGAACTAAGCTCTGAAAAGTAGGCTTGTTGCTCTCAAATTTCGAATGTCAGAATAAAAGAAAGGCTTTGTCTTTAGCTTGTTCTTCAGGTCACTCTTTTTTCCCTGAAAACTAACTTGTTTCTTGGGAAAGAATTGTGGTTGCTACGATGAATTTGCTCGCACAAGTTGTATATTCTGTACTTTGAACGTGAGAACACTAATTTCGTAGGCTCTACTTTGTATAACCTGCCCATTCAGTGTGGTCACTGAATGGACAGGTGTAAGTTTCCTCTTGAAAGAGTATTCCGCAGTCGCCAGCATTGCTACTAGCGGCACTAACTCGCACTCCTAGATTTAAAATCGCATATATACCACATAAACTGAACAAGGAGATGAGATGACCACCGCTGTAGCTCAGTTGGTAGAGAATTCAACGTACTCTATCAAAGGTCGCTAGCTTGGCCCCTGCTGTCGCAAGTTATCTTTTTGTCGCCTCTATTTTCTTCACATTTACATGTTACTTACTAGAGATAACACACCTATAGTTTCCTTGGCTCTGCTGTAGGTGAGTTCAGAATATTTAGTGTCTAACGAATAAAGCGAACACTCAAATTCTCGTTCTTCGCTTCCGCTCCAGGCTTTTTAAACATCTCGCATACCTAAAGAACACAACCCTTTGTTGTTGATCGTTTTATGTACACAAAACGAAATTACCTAGATTTTCGTAATAATTTCATTCACCTAATCATCAAGGCTAGCTTTTAATTGAATATATTTTCCGACTGCTATTAGTTTCTATAAGATACGCTAAGATCCTATTCACATTTATTTATTTCCCTCCTGTTTGCTCTCTCACCCGAGGTCATTTACTCTGTTATTTGAAGGGGCAAAGCAATCAGTCTTCTTACTTTCCCACACGTATATTTAAATTGTCCTAAATGCCTTGTCTATTTCATTTTCGTCTTTAAAAGTAATTTATTTGCATTGTATTTAATTTCCTTCTCTTACAATGTTGTTATGTGATGACTACTTGACTGGATAGCAGCTTTTAGGCACTCTAATTTGCCTAGTAACTTTTTATAATATTTATTGACTTTTTATTACGGGTCGCCCTAGTATCCGCAGCAGATCATAACCTACAATGTGGAGCTTTTTTTTTCACACTACTCTATCGTCCTGTTGATGCTAATAACTAAAAAATCACTTTGCATGCACCTTTGTTTTTTCGATCGCATCAAATAGCGCTTAGACCAAATGCTGTGTCAAACATCATGAAATGTCATTTTACATCAGATTCTTAAGTAACAACAATGCCAAAAAAGTTCTAGCTTAAATCGGTCTAACCCTTTACCCTTATTTAGACACAACGCCACATGTGAGTGCGTGGCTTACTTAACATTCACAACGAAGAAAACAGGTGGTGATGTACGCGCTGAAGATCCTTCTCGAATCGGCTAGGAAGCGCTTTCCATGTGAGGTACCTCGCTTACCTGAGGTACGTGTTCCCCGTGGCTCAGAGTGATCAGTTCTTGGGCAATGCCTCCATGGGGCAAAGCGGGGGACAAGAAAACAGTCAGTGAGAAGGCCACGTAGTTGAGAAGTGCGCTGGTCTCATGATTGTCGAGCAACGACACTAGCTTTTCCAGTTGGCCCGGGCTGTCCACCTTCAGAAAAGAACGAGCTATCAATTAGCTGTCTGGATCGCCACCGAACACATGGTTCCTGTGTTCTGGACACTGGACCGAAATTTTGCCTTTCCTGGCTGTTGGTCCAGATAATTGCATATGTGTGTTTGTGTAGAAAAATACAGCACTTAACTTCAACACAGCTTTTTACGATCAAGAAGAAAGGAGCAGCACTGACGCCCATCCACGCCTGCAAAAAAATAACAGTGGCTGCTGGACTACCAATAAAACCAATTAGAAATATTTGAGGGTGCAATTAATAAATAGAAAGCTGTTATGAGACCAAAACACAGGTCCCGTAAGTGGTAATTGTTCTTCGCCACCGGTGTCCGTAACCACTATCACGCAAAGCGAGAAAAAAGGAAGTAAATAAACACTTCAGGTACCCAGCGAGATTCAAAGCGGAGTGATGTGCGTGCTAGCCCAGTATTTTACCACTGGGCTATGCCGGTGCTTGGAACACCGCGGCAAACTGACCCAAGCAAACTTCACGTGGGGAAAGAAATCGCAATAATGTGCGTAATGAAGTGCTTATAACAGCAAAGGAACAACCTGGCTTCAAACAATGCGAATTTCGTAACGAGTGTGTCTTCGAATGGTACACCCCATTATAAAACAGCGCTATAGGCATAACTTTACATCGTCGTTAGCCACAGAATGAAAAAAATGCACAGATTCCTTGTAAGTGGGTAGGGTGGGGTATAACGCTTCACCGAAAAATGATGAAGGATGGCACAGTGAGTGTCTACACAAAAATTATGATCTATGGCGTAGTGGGCACCCTGCTAGTTTACTTGAAGCAGTTACCCAAATAGTGTTTCAAAAGCTCTGAAAGGGCGCTTTTTTATCTTTCACTGTGACTGTGCAGCGCGTTTCACGCAGGCCGGGCGGTCTTTCAGCGTTCCTGTTGATTTGTCTTTTCTAACACGGCGGTGGCATTGAAGCTGCTAGGTAATGCGTTATGTTCGTATATTTCATGTTTGTGCGCACATATCGCGCATGAAGAATTATCGAAATTCCGATATAAACTCCGGCTGCAGGACTTACCTGAAATCAAGTGCGAATTGGGACTTCTGGTGATACTTCGCGGTAACTCAAGAAAGCTCAAGGTAACTCAAGGGTGCAGGATTTACCTGAATTTCAGTGTGAATGGGGACTTCTGGTGATACTTCGCAGTAACACAAGAAAGCTCAAGGTAACTCGAGGGTGCAGGATTTACCTGAATTCCAGTGTGAATGGGGACTTCTGGGGATACTTCGCGGTAACTCAAGAAAGCTCAAGGTAACTCAAGGGTGCAGAATTTACCTGAATTCCAGTCTGAAAGGGGACTTCTGGTGATATTTCACTTAACTCAAGAAAGCTCGTAAATGAGGTTGTGAGCTTGTGGGGTATAAATGACGTAACTATGAAGCCTCAAAACCCATAAGAATAGTTTTTATTTCCTTCTGCGAATAATAGCACTGCTTGCGATTTTTTTTTCATTTCACGGAGTAATTTCTCAGTGTTTTTCTTAGTTGTCCCGGCTCATATTAGTTGGCAAAGGGGACATAGAAAAATACTGATTTCGCTATTCGTGCCATAATTAAAGCCAAGCCATCCAAGACCATCTTTTGACTAATTATTCATTCGAAATATTCCAGGCCCAAGCGACCCGTATCATTACTTAGAATTCCCGCCGTTCTCAAGCTCCTTGACTACTTAAACAATTAGCATTCCATTTATTAAGAAGTTACTTCATATTTATTCCTGCGAGTTCGTTTGTCTAAATAAATCCACGGCCGTCTATTCATCTTACAAATGTTCAAGTTTAAAAACATTTACCGAACACGCTTCGCATCAGAAGGAAGTTAGTTATTACCACGACTTCGCAATATTGCCTCAAAGTCTGTCTAGTTTAGAGAAATATATTTTGGCAGTCTTTTGTCACTTATTCTAAAGTGGTGATCCCAGTTGCATTCAAAAAACCTAATACAGGTGGTAATCTTCCTTCTGTCATAATGAATAGTGCTACCTTTATTCTATCATGCCCTTTATGATTTCTATTACAGATATAATGTACTACTTTTATTGTATTTTGGGGCTGGTTTCATGGATCAAATATATCTGCATTCGTTGTATAACACTGCTTATGCTCGTTATGCTAGTGATATGCATACGAATTACTTCATTCATTCATTTTTATTCGTGGGTCTACTGACTGCGCTCGCACTATGAAACTCTAGTAATAGCTCCTACTTTGCTAACAGCATACTCTACCCGTGATAATGACAGCGACCGCTGAAACTGACAGTCGAAGATGATGATAAATTGATGCTTGGGATAAAAACAGAACGGCAAGTTTTTCTGAAATTTTTAACGAATGAACGATATGTTGTTATCATGCAAGAATAGATTTATTAGCTGAAATTTGCAGGTAAGATGCGATGATATCGATCAAATTTTCCGCAGCTTGTACAATGTGAGAGCGGGGAGTGGGAATTATTGTATATGCAGAATGTAAGGTAGCCACCGGGAATCTACTTTTTGGACGTTACGGCAAATATGACGTCTCTAATGACATGCACGGGGTAAAGTTTAGTGCGTTAATCCACACGTGAAAAGTGGAAATAACAAAATTATGAAGTTAAAGCGAAAACAAAAAGCTCGTAGAAACTGGTCGAAACGCGTCTGAGCTGTCTCACCTGCACTAGAACACGTGGGTCTCCTGTTGCATTTTCCTTGACGACGATGTCGCCCATCAAAATCTGCACGTACTCGTCCCACGACCAGGCCTGGCTGCTGTAGTCTTTCGCCAGGCTATTAACGCTCATGAGTGCGCCACGAACGAGATGATCATTGTTCAATGTTTCCTCTGAGACCGAAGATATCAGTGAGTGACCAGCAGTAGGCAATTCATTTCTCATTTGAATGACACTAGATAGCTTCTCGTCGATGGCTAGCACCTGAGAGAACACCATGGTGTAAAAGTGGTGAATTTACACGTGTATATTCAGCTTTAGGCGTCAGTTATTTCAGCGCAAAAAGAATTGTTTTTTTTTACATTTGAAAGTTGGAATTATTAAAACGAATAACAGGGAAACCGATTGGTCTGTTTTATTTCTTTATTGAGAGAGCTCCTACAGGAATATTACAAACAATACGTTGACCGGCCACACATGAACAAAGTACGAAACCATTTTGAGGCTGTGCCCTGAATACTCTGAATACTCTGAAAAAGAATAACTATACCGGAGGTGTTTGACTTTTTTTTAAATGTGAAGATGAACACACAGTTAGAATGATGGCGGTGTAAAATAAGTTCTGAGCTCACGCGGCGACAAACTGGCGCTGTACAATGAAGTTTTCCAACGGTAACAGCAGCCCAAGAACTTACTTATATTGAGTTTTGAGCAGAAACAGTCAAACCTAATATAATTCATGAGAGTTTAACGTTCCAAAGTCACCATATAATTAAAAGACACCACAGTGGAGGGCTGAAGACGTGCGCCTACCTAAGAGCCTCACGCATTTTTGCTTCCACCTCAAGTGCGACCCCCGCAGCCGCAATTAAATCACACTAGCTGTGGTTCTACAGTGAACCACCAGGCGAATGTGTAGGATTGAAAAACTAAAAAAAAAGCCGTTGAATAGAAGCCAACGTGACTGGAAGTCTGAAAACGAGCACAGATGCTGATTCGTTCGCAATAAAATTGTTTTATAAAAATGTCTCAAGTTGGTTCTGGTTTAATGAAAAATATTTTAAGACGTGCGCCACGCGTTTGAGGCACCATTCTGTATTTTAAACGCTTTAGCTCTGAATGCACAGATTTAGAATTTCCTCAACAAAGCCTAAAAATAGTCTGTAACTTGAATATAGTGATAAGGGTATAACGTTTCCACTTTCTATTTGCATACGGGTAGACAAACGAACTGCCGTCACTAATTATGCATAAGCTATGGCGGTGCATCGCGCAGTCTCCCATGGCTTACGGCATGGAAGGAATGTGTACACTATATATGAATAACCTTTACTGCGCAAAGACAGATGTAGGCATGCTGTTCTGAAGGACTCTGGATTTTTTTTAACACCTTAGTCTTTTTTACGGGCACTAAACCTAACTACGAAAACATTCATTATCTACCCCAGTACGCCGGAGAAGCCTATGAATTTAGTTTTTTTTTTCGCATACATAGAACTGCAGGGCAATCTGCGAAAGCGTACCTGAGCAGCTTCTTTTCTGAGTTTCCTGGACCTCGGCTTCAAAAGAGAGAAGCTGGCGATAATCTTACGCAGGAGAGAATCTTTGTCGTCTTGGCCCACGTGATCTTTCAGCCGCATTGATGGTGTTGACTCCGGTGCGTCGATGAAGAGGACCACGCTGTTGGCTTGTTTGCGCCGCCGTGCCGTGGTCAGCGACGGTTGAAAGATAGCCGCCAGGCCAAGCTCACGGTCCAGCATCCCCACAATGCGCGTGAGGTTGGTCGGAGAGGGCGATGACGAGGTACTCTCATTCGATGTTTTGTAAGGGTAGTCCTGGGCACAAGTTCTTTATAATGGCAGTGGAATACGCAGCATAACGCAGACACGCAATACATGCCACGAATCAAATTTTTAAACATTTCACAGGTCCGATAGCATTTTTAAACTACAATGACACCAAGAAAGGAGGACACAAAAACCCAGATGTTCTACAACTGGCGAGGAGATTGTTTGGGCTCTACGCTCCATTGACAGGTAAAGCAGATATTTAGGGCTAAGCGGCGTCCCTATCGAAATCAAAATATTGTACGAGAATGAATTAAAAGAAAGAAACTGTGTGTTTTCCTGACTAAGAATCCTGCAGTAATTTTGAGTTGTTATGAAAAATCTAACAATAACTCAATTGAGGAATGAATACATGAGCATAACGTGTGAGTAATTTCATTATAAGATGCGTGAAGCCCCCTTAAGAGCGTTCAGAATAATTTTCGAAATGACTATGCGCTATGATAATTGCGGTGGTAGCTGATCAAGCTTGTCTGAATACTTTGGTTCATGCAACACTAATAATATGCAAACAGAATCGCCTGGTTCACACATGAGCAAACGATGTTGTAAATGAATGAAATCGTGTAGTTACGCAGTAGACAGTCAGCTTTACGCCAAGTGATAACTACTCTCTATTCAATTCACCAGACTTGAGTGGACGCATGGCTGCCTTCAGCCAGATTTTTCGACACCCAAGGCGTCAAGCGAAAGACGCCAGATCATTCACTCCCACTGCTTTTATCAAACAGTATTGTATCCTCTTGTACTCGCTAAACTACACCATTAGCGTACTGCGTTCGCATGCCTCCAATTAAACCAAAGTCTTTGCATTATGGGGGTGTACGTCACCATGAGCGTACTTCGAGTCCGTAGTGGAGAAAGAGCTCCTCGAGCTCAGGCCCCTGTCCTCGGCTTTTCTTCTTGGAGACGCAACGCAGGAAGAAGTCCGCTGCTCGCGACATGAAGGAGGCGTTGTGGCCGCTCACGTCTGCGCTGGCCTCTGCCTGGTGTATCTCGTGGAACATGTTCTCCAGACGGTACCTGAGTTTCAAGTTTGCGGTGCTATATTATCGCGACAGCAACTTTAGGGAGATTGGAGGTGCATTCCTGCAGCTATCATCATGTTCCTAATAAAGTCAAAATCTATAAAATCAGCCTGCGCATCGTACGTTCTATGTGCGAATGAATGCGCGCGAGGGCTGGCACCAGTCGTGTCATTGGTACATATAAAACGCGGCAACCCTTTCCGTCGCGTGAGAATGAAGAGAGGTGGGGCAGGAGGGGGGCTCCTTATTCCGGCCGGTGAACTTGAATCAAATGGGCGTGGTGATTTGTCTTCGCCCCCATGCATAGAGTTTCATACATTAATACCTAGAGGGGAATTTGGTGCTAGTGTCTACGCGGGCACCTTCAGCGGCACTTGTACCTGCATTGGAATTATGGGAAGTACAGGCTTCGGATCTGCTTCGGATAGCTCACGTTCTTGAGATTCACGACGCTTGTTCGCTGAGTGTAAAACAAAGTTATATAAGGTATGTCTCATTGAAACTTGTTTTTTTTTGTACGCAAACAATAATATAAAAGGTTTTTGTGACTAGGCAGTAGAAGTGAAACCTCGACAAATTTAACCATCAAGGTATGCTCAAACGACCAAGGTTGCTCTGCTATTGCATTTCAGATTTGGCATCAATATGTGATGAATTATTCTTTACAACATTTCAAAACAAATATTCTTGTTTAGTTCTCGAAAGTACGCAATATCTATTTATAGAAATAACAGCACAGATTTAAGTGCGGAACACCTAACATTTCGTCTGCTACGATGCCAGGTGCGTCTATTCAAGTGGTCTGCTCCCAACGCATTTCTCGTTTTGTTGTAAAGTCGAGTCAGAAGAGCGTGATGGTGCGTCTACCTCACGTCGCCGTTGTTTTACAGTTATTTCAAGGAGTTTTGGCAAGGCGCACCAACAACAAACGTAAACTCGATTTAATTAAAATGGCATGGAACGCAACATCTATTCGCAGCGGTAAATGGACGAAGCTTCGCTTAAACAGTCAAACGCGACTTACACAGCCCAAGCGGTGCAGTAAGTTCAGAGGCTTAGCAGTTTTCAGCTTCTTTTAACAACAAAGGCGCAGCTTCAGTTCTTTGCACTCACCGCACTACGCGAAGAATAAAACTGAAACTGCAGAAAAAGATCCGTAGACAATTCGCTGGCTAACGCGATTCAATCCGAAGAATGTACTTCACATAATTCCCATGTGTGTTCACGATCGCAGTGCTAAATTCCATTCTAGGTATTATTGTATGAAACTCTATGCACCCACGCTATATTCACAGAGATCAGCAGAAGTCTGATGCCTTACTAGGTACAGCCCTCTGACCATTTACTCTGCGTTGAAGGTATTGCCAACGTGAAGCTAGTTTTCATCGCTGGGCCAACCATGTTCTCTTACGCCAGCATTTTGTAAAGGAACGTCATATTAGATGCCATAGCTGCCAGCCTTACTTCAAACGGCATTGCAATTGGTTGCTATCACATTCATTGCTTCACACATGTGGCAATAAGTATAAAACTCTTAACATCTTTACTGCACACCAGTAATTTATTTGTATTTATTTACATATACTGCAATCCCTATAGCGATATTTAGCAGGGTGGGAACGTATAATGATAAAAATAAAGGCAGCAAAACAAAGGGCATCGTACGTTGCTTCCGATAAAATCGAGAACAACAAATAAATTGGTTATGAAAATACATTATTTGTGCTATTGCGCATAAATATACACAATCTCTACGAAACATCAAGTGCAAAAATAAAAGTTGGCAAAAACAATACATAATTCGTAAGAGGTCACATTTCAGATTACAAAGTAATTAAGAGATATTTACAGTCAGTGAAGAGAGCTAAGTTTCAGTAACTTGGTAATTAGTAAGGTTATTCCATTCAATCACAGTCCTTGGAAACAATAAATGTTTGAAACAATTGATTTTGTACGCGGGTCGGGTAATTGTTAGGTGATGCCGTTGTCTTGTGGCACACCCAGAAAAACGTTTTATGTCAAACTATCACTACTGTAAGGTTTATTTGAAATCTAATATACCTATTTTAACCGGAAGGCAGCATTGCGTTCCTTGCTGAAAACCTACTGCTGTGCTAGTTAGCTGAGGAGGCAACATGGCTGCTTCCGCAGCATAATTTGAACAGTTTGTTGTACAAATGAAATAACAGGTATGGGCAGGCATATATCCACCATTGTAACTCAGTTAAATGTAGAGTGCGCACATCTAATTTATAAGGTACATTCCGATCCTACCATAATGGAAGGTGTTTTTAAGGGGGAAAACAATCTTAGGGAGTAAATCGTTTGCTCCTTTGTATTAGTATGTTGTAGCAGCTTCTATTTAGTGCTGATATATTGACTGGGACACAAATTTGTATGGTTCCTTCTGCGCACTCTCAGTGTGCAGAAGGAACCATCCACGTCGTCGTGTGCA
Source organism: Rhipicephalus microplus (assembly GCF_043290135.1). NCBI lineage: Eukaryota > Metazoa > Arthropoda > Arachnida > Ixodida > Ixodidae > Rhipicephalus > Rhipicephalus microplus. Next base: position 153,275,033 of record NC_134702.1, on the reverse strand, counting down.
TGTAATGTTCCTAAGATTACACTTGATCAAACGCCTGTGGCAATTGAGGAATCGGCCTTGCTGTTGAGAATACTTCGGCATGTTCATTACGTGTGTGCAATGCACCATACGTTTAGATATACCAAAGACAACGGCCCCTACATGAGTTGTCCCGCCGCGTAGACTCTGTAGGGCATGGCTGCGAGGGTGTCTTGATGAAACCAGCGGCTGGGACAAGCGTAGCTGTAGAAGTCCACGCAGGGGTCAATGGTCTCGTCCAGCTTCCCTTCTAGGTACTCGCCCTGCCAGCGACACATCGTCGAGCGGCAGCCGTCCACCTGGCGGATGTACTCGGGCTCGCCTGTGCCCGCACCGGTGGCATCCTGTTGGCGGTTCTCGGCCGATGGACCAGCATGCCGTGACCCGCCCTTGCGAACTCGTGTAGCGCCAGATCGCACGAGGGACTCAGTGCGCCGTGGATTCCTGTGGTTCAGCACGTCAAGAGGTTTGCAAAAGTTGATTCATTGTGACATAACATCGTTAACAGGCTGCTATTGGTGATGACAGCAAATGAATATGCTCTTTTTGCCACCCACAAGTCTTTGAAGTAATCGAATGGGATTCACAAGCAGTCGCATCGGGTCAAATTTGAGTGGTATACAATTATATTTTAATATGAAATCTATAATCAGAGATACGGCAAGCGTGCGTGCGTGAGGCTTTGCATTAAGAAATTCAGTACGTGGCGTCACCTAATCTCTCATTGAGTGTTTCTGTGCACTTCGGGCGTTCTTTACTAAGCATTCTTTCTGTGAATATCCAATCATTCGATTTCTTCAGGTTAACGAATCTTATTTTGCGTGGAAGAGTAGAACCGCACTAGGCGTAATCGAACATTGTTTGCATAGAGATTTGGTGGTTGATTGCTCCTGACCAACTACGAAGGAATCTATTCGTCATTAACATACGCAGCCCCTGGCGTGCGTATGTTTTCTTACAATTAAGTAGTGGTCGCTTCGTTACCTCATAAAATGGTGTAACTGAATGTGCAGTGGGTCCGTCGAATCTACGCTCTTCGCCCAATTTCTAATTTCTGTGCGTAAGCTTGCGCTGCGACTGCTCTGGCATTCCGCGCAGGCCTGTCATTCTTTCTTCTTTAATTAACTGGCTCTTTGCGTACAGCAACAAATTGTAGTTAAAAAAAATGGCAGATTCCACGTACAGTGGGAATCGATGATATGCGAAGCACGGATGGTTGATATGTTACTTTAAAACCAGCACAACTGTACGACGTAGAGGTAAATGGTACCGTAGATTACTTCCGTGTCACGATTATCATGTTTGGATGTGTCGTTTACGTTCGTCATCTATTCACGTCATGTGATACCAAATTTAGTATATGTGGAGCTAGAAAAGTGGCCGCGAGCACTCTATGAGGGTGGTATGTTCTGATGTTCTTACATGACACGCGTGTCAGGATTATCATGTTTGCCCCAGTCTTATACTTTTGTCATCTATATATTGACGTCACATGACCTCAAGTTTGGTATATTTTGAGCTAGCAAAACGGCCGCGAGCGCATCATGAAGGGCCCAATATACTTCAATGTAGCGTTCACACGCGCACACGATCGGCATAGCTACGCTACGTTAGCGAAACGCGAGCATTTTATAGTCTTACGCCAGCGCGACCGGTGCGACCAGCGTGCGTCGGCGCGGCCCGAAGGCAACCAGCGCGAAATTCGCGCCGATGCGCATACCCAGACAGCACGCGTCTGCCTTTTTTCGTAACAGAGGGACACCGGACGCGCTGAAACGCAGATGCGTCAAAGCAACGCAGTGCGGCGTGCGCCTATATGGCAGGACAGGTGCCTGGCGGGGCAATTAACGCCAGCTTGACGCGACGAAACGAACGCCAGCGCGCATGTGCGCCGGGTCATGTCGAAGTATATTGGCGCCTTGACTGTGGTATGTAGTCATGTTCTAACATGACAAGCATCTCATGATTATCATGCTTGTACCAGTCACATACTTTCGTCCTTCATTGACGTCACGTAATACCAAATTTGGTATATGTGACGCTAGCGAAACGGCCACAAAAACATCATGAGCGTGTAACGTAGTCACGTTGTTACATGACACGCATGTCATTATTTTCATGTTAGGGTCTGTCGCTTGTGTTCGCCATGCAATCATGCTATACCATACCAGTTTTGCAACATGTCATGTGAACGAAACAACCGCAAAAGCTGCAGCACCAAGAAATGTAAATCATGACATTCAAGACATGTCATGATTTTCATATTATGGTTAGTCAAATGTGTTCTTCATACAGTCATGTTATGCCATATCAAGTTTGGTATCGATACCGTCATTGAAACAGCCAAGAGAGCTAGAAGTCATGGGCGTTTAAATAGATAGATAGATAGATAGATAGATAGATAGATAGATAGATAGATAGATAGATCAAACTCGCCGAAGTTCACTAAGAAATGTTTTGCATTTAAAAAGAAAGTGGGACACTCACTTCTGCTGCCCCACGCCGCTATGGTGGGCCCCACTGTTGGCCGAGACTGGCACCGCAAGCTCAGTGTCCCCGTCGGCCAGAGACAACCGGTGCCCGTGCACCGCCAACTGCGGGACGGCACCGCTGGCGTCCCGCCTCGACGACGTCGCCATTATGGAAGAGATGACGAGGATGCCGGCGATGGCTGCAACCGTCCAGATGTACGAGCGGGAACCAATGGCGGCTGACACGTGCTCTGAAAAGGTAGACGCCTTGCGTGGCGGCTCGTCAGCTCGCGCAGGGCAGAGAGCCTCTTCCTCGGCCATTCCGTGTGACATCCTGTGAAGTAAGCAACCCGAAACGTCTAATTTATGTGCGCAGAAAGGCGACTCCTAGACCATACATACACAAGGCTTTTCCAACATAAGTGTCTTTCCCCACGGGGCATCATATTTCCTAGTAATGTGCTCAAGTTGCCTCTTGCGTGCCATGATTCCTACTCAAGACAGGCTTCCCTCAAGAATAGGCTTCAAATAACGCACCTTACAAACATAGCAGGGGAAAACTCGGAGGTCTGATTCTGCAAGACACATCCGCATCATTAATAAGTGATGCCAAGTGATCTGACTGCTTACACTCACCTTCTCTTTAATTCTGAAACAGTTGGCAGCGCTGCTCCAATTGCTACGCACCGACCAGGCGGGTGTCACTTCTTCTTCGCTGCACGAGATAACCTGCGCGTGAACTGCCAGTACATCTGCCGGGCTCGTATATACCCTCCAGAGTCTAGCGAGTCAAATTTGCGTCAGAAAAAAAGAAGGTCGTAATGAGTCGATTTGTGCTTCATTTCGTGAGAGATTGTTATTAGGGTGTAAGGAAATTTCTAATTAGAAATCACTCACGTTATATTTTTTCCTCACATACATCGCTTCTCAATCTGGAAATACTCTTGCAATAAGACATTCACTGTATTCATTTCGTCCGAACGAAAAGCTAAATTTTAATTTTACCCTCAGATTGCTGCTGGTGGAATGATCCGTCGACAATGCTAGTGCCTTTCAGGAGTGTGATCATTAAGACACGCTAAAAAGTATTGCCACATGGTTTGCTTGGGTGAGATCGAAGGGTGAAAGAAGACAAAGACGATCTCTCTGAGCCACTGCTTGAGTAGTCGACTAAACGAGCCCATTTTTTATCAAGTTTGTCGAGAGTAACGTGACAAGACTGGTGGAGTTGCTGGGTACAACGTCTCACAATCCACCCGATGCCCAAGACCCCGTCCAGCAGCCGGAACACAAGCCCTGCACCCGTGGACACTCCTGTTCATAGAGTAAGCCGCCGCCAACGAGGCCTACCTCCTGAGACACCAACCACTGACGCAGCGACTATGACTTCGATACAAGATCCCATGCAAGCTCCGACACCTTTCACGCCGATCTACTGCACCGTCCAGAACCCGCTGATGCCTAGCCCCTTTCACGGAGAGCAGCATGAAGATGTTGACGACTGGCTGAGTGAGTTCGAACGTGTCGCAGCGATCAATTACTGGGATGATGCCGCGAAGCTCCGGAACGTGTACACGTGCCTAAAAAACGGTGCCAAGACGTGGTTTTTGAACAGGGATGATGTTCTGACATCTTGGCGCGAGTTCCAGCGTCGCCTCCTGGAGACCTACAGGAGTCCTGACCGCCGCGAACGGGCGGAGCGTGCACTACAATCACGCATTCAGATGCCCAACGAGACCGTCTCGATGTACGTCGAGGACATGACACGGCTTTTCAAGCGAGCGGATCCTGCTATGGCAGAAGAAAAAAAGTTGCGCCACCTCATGCGTGGTGTGAAGGAACAACTTTTTGCTGGTTTGGTGCGCAGTCCCCCCAAAAGTGTTGCTGAGTTCCTCACTGAAGCGGCAACAATGGAGCGAGTACTGCACCAACGGTCTGCCCAGTTTGACCGTCAAGTGAATACTGCCTCAACTCCCGAAATTTTCGCCACCCCTGGGAGCAAGAGCCCCGAATGGATTCGCGAGATCATTCGATCTGTCGTCCGGGAAGAAATGGAAAAGATGTACGGGACAAGGCAAATCGATGTTGGTTCTATCACCAGTGTCATCCGGGACGAGGTCCAGCAGGTGCTGCACGCCCATCGTTTTCCGCCCACGTCGGTTGATCCGCAAACGGCTCCTGTGTCTACTGACAGTCGCCGTCGTACGTACGCGGAAGCCTTGCGATCTGCCACTCCTCTTCGGGTCAAGGAGTTCCGATCCAGCCAGTGCCGCACGTCCCGATCCAGACAGTGCCGCAAGTCCCGATCCAGACAATGCCATACGTTCCGATCCAGACAATGATGCCGTCAGTCGCGATTCAGTCAGCACACGCTGATTTGGACATCGATAGTCGCCGTGCACCGACGCGCAAGTCTGATCTCTGGCGTACGCCAGACAGACGACCCCTGTGCTATCATTGCGGTGAGGCTGGTCACATTTACCGCGAATGCCCATACCGGCAACTTGGACTGCGCGGATTTTCCGTCAATTCCCCTCGTCCCCGAATTGGTCAAAGGCCAAGGGATATCGAAGAGTATCTCGCGCAACAGCGTGCACCCTTTACACGACGGCAATCGCGGTCACCATCTCCGAGGAGACCCGCAGTCTCTGGGCCACGTTTCGGGGTGACGGCGCGGGAACGCTCCCCGAGCCCTCGTCGGGAAAACTGAAGGCAGCGGCCTTCGGGGGCAAGGTCGCTGGGACTGAAAGTGCGGAAGACCTCCCATCGACGCTTGCACGCAACGCCGAAGGCATTTCGTCAGAGAATAATCGCGGTGCCGAAGAAACGCCGACATCCACATCTGAACCTAGTGACCGCGTGTCACTCGACATACCTGTGCTGTTTGACGGTCTTCAGGTCAGTGCATTGGTAGACACTGGTGCAGACTATTCGATCATCAGCGGGAGGCTAGCGAAAGATCTCAGGAAAGTGATCACGCCGTGGAATGGAACGCGAATTCGAACAGCTGGAGGACACGTTGTAGCACCGCTGGGTCGCTGTACCGCAAGAGTGAAAATTCGTGCGTCAACGTTTGTGCTCAGCTGCCTCGTTCTTCGCGACTGTTCGCGTCAGCTGATTATCGGCATGGACTTCCTTCGGGAATACGGTGCCATCATAAATCTCCGTGAGCGCATCGTTACCTTCTCGACTCAAGGCGCAACAGATCGAGACGCTGATAACTGCCGTAGAATTGCGCTGCGTGTTGCTGACGACAGTGTGACGCTGCCACCTCGAGCAACTGTTCCCATCGAAGTCACTTGTGAAGACTTCCAAGACGGCGACGTGGTGGCTGAAAACAACTTATCACTTCTGCTGCTCCAAGGTGTATGCGCCGCCCGAAGTGTTGTGCGCGTCCGTGACGGACAGTCAACGATACTAGCTACGAACTTCAATTACGAGCACCGGCATCTTTTCCGCGGAACCACCCTAGCTTATGGAGAACCTGTTGCCGACGTCACGGAGTGCTTCGCGTCCGAGGAAACGCATGAGGATGACGAATTCCTAGACCACATCGACATTAATTCGACGCTGTCAGACGAGAGAAAGGCTGCACTTCACGACCTTTTAAGGGAGTTTAGATCTTGCTTCGCCTCTTCTTCGAAAGTCCGTCAAACACACCTCACGAAGCATCGAATTATTACCGACGATGACGTCCGCCCCATCCGGCAACAGCCTTATCGCGTTTCTGCCAAAGAACGCGAGGCTATTCAGACACAAGTAAAAGAGATGCTCGATGACGGGATTATTCAACCATCCAGCAGCGCTTGGTCCTCGCCAGTCGTTCTAGTGAAGAAAAAAGACGGAACGCTGCGATTCTGTATTGACTACAGGAAGCTTAATAGCGTCACAAAAAAGGACGTCTACCCGCTTCCACGGGTCGACGACTCCCTCGACAGATTACGACGTGCGAAGTATTTTTCGTCCATCGATCTAAAGAGTGGCTATTGGCAAATTGAAGTGGATGAACGAGACCGAGAAAAAACCGCGTTTGTGACTCCAGACGGGCTTTACGAATTCCGAGTTCTTCCCTTCGGCCTCTGTTCTGCACCAGCCACTTTTCAGAGGATGATGGACACAGTTCTCGCTGGCTTGAAGTGGCAAAGCTGCCTTGTCTACCTCGATGATGTGGTCATCTTTTCCGAGAGCTTTGAAGAACATCTGAAGCGTCTCAGAAAGGTTCTGGAAGCCATTCGCACAGCTGAACTCACGCTGAAACCCCAAAAATGCCATTTCGGCTATGAAGAGCTGAAGTTTCTGGGACATGTCATTAGTGCGGATGGAGTGCGACCAGATCCAGACAAAACTGCTGCTGTCGCCGCCTTTCCTGTTCCATCAGATAAAAGAGCAGTACGCCGTTTCCTCGGCTTGTGCGCGTATTATCGCCGATTTATCGCCAACTTCTCTAAGATAGCTGAACCTCTTACGCGACTCACCCGAGATGATGTACCCTTTACTTGGGGCGCAGAACAAGATACAGCGTTCACAGAGTTACGACAGAGAATGCAAACAGCCCCTGTTCTTGCCCATTTTGATGAGGACGCTGCTACGGAAATTCATACAGATGCCAGCAACGTCGGACTTGGCGCTGTCCTTGTACAACGACACGGCGGCGTTGAGCATGTGATAGCTTACGCCAGTCGTACTCTTTCTCGAGCTGAGACCAACTATTCTACGTCAGAAAAAGAATGCCTCGCAGTCGTGTGGGCGACGACCAAATTTCGGCCTTACCTCTACGGTCGTCCCTTCAAAGTGGTGACTGACCACCACTCGCTCTGCTGGCTGGCAAATCTCAGAGATCCATCTGGCCGTCTCGCACGGTGGAGTTTGCGTTTGCAGGAGTTTGATATTACGATTGTGTACAGGTCAGGACGCAAACACGAAGACGCCGACGCGCTTTCTCGAGCACCTGTGGGGAACGCTGTCAGGAGCTCCGAAGATGAAGATGCCTTTCTCGGAGCAGTTAGTGACTCCGAATTTATGTCAAAGCAGCGGGCAGACGATGAATTACGCCCAGTAATTGATTCCCTGGAAGGCCGCAACTCTCAGGTCCCTCAACACATTGCTCGCGAACTGCCCTCTTTTTGTCTAAGAAGAGGCATTCTTTACAAGAAAAACGCCCGTGGTAGCGACAAAGCCTTCCTACTCGTTGTTCCTACCGACATGCGTGATGAAATCCTCCTTGCGTGCCATGACGAGCCCACGTCAGGACATTTGGGCTATTCGCGAACTCTCGCCCGAGTACGCCAACAGTATTACTGGCCGCGACTATCAACTAGTGTACATCGATATGTGAAAGGCTGCCGTGAGTGCCAGCGCCGCAAGACTCCGCCTGTGAGACCCGCGGGCCTGCTCCAGCCGATCGCACCACCACGGACACCATTTGATCTCGTGGGAATGGACCTTCTCGGGCCCTTCCCTTTGTCGTCCTCTGGGAACAAATGGATTATAGTTGCGACAGATTATCTTACGCGTTATGCGGAAACAAAAGCGTTAGCCCGTGGCACGGCCTCTGAAGTCGCGCAGTTCTTCGTGCACCAAATCGTCCTACGGCATGGTGCCCCGTCATGCGTGATTACGGACAGAGGGACGTCGTTTACAGCACGAATGATGGAGGACATTTTGAAACTGAGCTGCACAAGTCATCGAAAAACAACGGCTTATCATCCGCAATCCAATGGACTGACAGAGAGGCATAACAAGACCATAGCGGACATGCTGTCAATGTACGTGGACGTACAACATAAAACCTGGGACGAGATTCTTCCATACATCACGTTTGCTTATAATACGGCAACGCAAGAAACAACGCGATTTCCGCCTTTCCGACTTGTTTACGGACGCAACGTGCGAACCATGCTCGATGCTATGCTTCCGTGCGACCAAAGCAATGAACTTGCTGAAGATGCTGAGCAATACACTCAATACGCCGAAGAAGCTCGTCAGCTAGCTCGCATAAACACCAGTCACCAACAAGATGCAGACGCACGACGTTACAACCTCCGCCATCGAAATGTCACCTACCACCCTGGGGACCGAGTGTGGGTGTGGATCCCTGTCCGGCGACCAGGCTTATCCGAAAAGCTCCTAAGTCGTTATTTTGGACCGTACAAGGTTCTTAGACGAATCACAGATCTTACCTACGAGGTATTTCCGGACGGCGCAGCGTCTTCTCGTCGACAGCTTCGGCCCGAAACCGTGCATGTCGTTCGGCTGAAGCCCTACTTCACACAGTAGCCCTTGTGGTGTCACGTGCTACGACATGCCGTGACATTGCGTTGCTGCTGCTGTTTGTGTTCTCCTGTGTTTTTATGCATTTTCTTTTTGCACTTGGCGCAAGCGTTGGCGAAACTTCCTCATTTGCGCTGCGAGTAGTGGCACTCTCCCTCTTTTGGTTATCTATATCTGCTTGTGTATACCTTCATTTTTTTTTATTTACGAGCATCGAGTCGATGCTTTCAAAGGGAGGGACTATTGCCACATGGTTTGCTTGGGTGAGATCGAAGGGTGAAAGAAGACAAAGACGATCTCTCTGAGCCACTGCTTGAGTAGTCGACTAAACGAGCCCATTTTTTATCAAGTTTGTCGAGAGTAACGTGACAGTATATATAGGCTTCAATTGAACAAAAGTTAGAGTTACTGGCTCTTCGTTGGCTATCAGCTGACAGGCGCAAGTTACGTCCACAAACGAGAGCAGAGTTCTCCTCCCCCCCTTTTTTTCCTTGAGGCGGGCTGTCGTACCAGCCGCACTTTTTTTTCTTCATAAGAGCCTGGTTCTGATGAATTGGCTGCAAGACAGATGCTTTTAAAGCAGCAGCTATTAAATTTATGATTCCACCTAAGAACAACCCAAACACTCTATTCGGAAACATTGGTGCTCTCGGCGCCAGCGCGTAGTGAACCAATATGCAGTTTGCGCCTCTGGTTATGGCGGTACAAAAGGTTCGCATGGAAGTGCGTTTCCTGCTCCATAATTCGCCACTCAAGCATTTTGCTGAAGTACTATTGCTAGAGTACTCAAGACACAGTACACTTAAACGTGCCCATATGCGGGATATTGGGCAGTCCAGTATGTTTTTTTTACCACAACTATAGAAATCGAATGCTCAATTACTAGCTACCATCACTGTTACGTTGGCAAAGCCTACAAAATCATTTAAATTATCAGACTCAATAATAAAGGTGAAGCCTTTCATGGCTACTGCAATCATGCTGCGCGTTTCTATCCTCGTAATCTATCTATCTATCTATCTATCTATCTATCTATCTATCTATCTATCTATCTATCTATCTATCTATCTATCTATCTATCTATCTATCTATCTATCTATCTATCTATCTATCTATCTATCTATCTATTCGCCTATGATTTTTAGCTCTCCTGGCCGTTACAATAATAGTATCGATACCAAATTGGTACGGCATTACTTGTCTGTATGAAGAAAATATTTGACTAGTAATGACATGAAAATCACGGCATGGATGTCATGAATGTCACGATTTACATTTCAAGGTCATGCAGCTCTTGTGGTAGTTCCTTTCAAATGGCAAGTTGCAAAACTGGTATGGTACGACATAATTGCATGGGGAACACAAGCCACAGATTTTAAAATGAAAATAATGACATGCGTGTCATGTAACAACATGACTACATGCCAAGCTCTTGATGCGCTTGCGGTTGTTTCGTTAGCGTCACATATACCAAATTTGGTATAACAGTACGTGAATGAATGACGAAGGTAAGTGACTGGTGCAAACATGATAATCATGAGATGCGTGTCATGTAAGAACATGAATACACGCCACGCTGATGATGCGCTGGTGGCTGTTTAGCTAGCTTCACTTATAGATGAGACGTGAAGAGGCGGCGAAAGTACGATACTGGTGCAAACATAATGAACATGACATGCATGTCATGTAACAACATGACTACATGCCTCGCTCATGATGCGCTCGCAGCTCTTTCGCTAGCTTCACATATACCAAATTCGGTATTACGTGACGCGAACGGACGACATAGGTAAATGACACGTGCAAACATAGTAATCCCGACATGTGTGTCATGTAACAACTTGACTACTTGCCCCTCTCATAATGCGCTCGTGGCCGTTTCGCTAGCTTCACACATGTCTAATTTGGTATTACGTGACGTCAATGGATGTCGAAGGTATTTGACTGGTGCAAACATGATAATCAACATGCAACATGTGAGAACATGACTACTTGCCACAGTCAAGGCGCCAATACATTTCGACGTGACGCGGCGCGCGTGCTCACCTGCGTTCGTTTCGTCGCGTCACGCCCGCGCTGCCACGCCAAGCGCCGGTCCTGCAATACACACGCAGGCACGCGCCGCGCTGCGTTGCTGTTTCGCATGCGCGTTTCAGCGCGTCCGGCGTCCCTCCGTTGCGAATAAGGAAGGCGCAGTGTTGTCTGGGTAACGCATCGGCACGAAATGCAGCATGTCGCGATTCGCACCGGTTGCCGTCGGGCGGCGCCGACGGACGCTGGTCACGCCGGTCGCTCCTGGTGTCAGACTATTGAGTGCTCGCGTTTTGCTAACGTAAGATCGCTGTGCCCAGCATGTCAACGCTACATTGAAGTATATGGGGCTCTTCATGATGCGCTCGTGGCCGTTTTGCTAGCTCCACATATACCAAATTTGGTGACAAGTGACGTCAATATATGGCGGAAGTATATGACTGGGGCAAACATGATAATCCCGACACGTGTGTCATGTAAGAACATGACAACATACCACGCTCATAGCGTGCTCGCCGTCATTTCGCTAGTTCCAAATATACAAAATTTGGTATCACGTGACGTGAATAGATAACGAAGGGAAACGACTCATCCAAACATGATAATCTTGACACGGAAGTCATGCGGCATCATTTACCTCGTAACGTTCTGCTGACTTTAAAGTGACATATAAACTTTTGTCATTCGTGCTTCGCATATCATCGATTCGTAGGATCTGCCAATTTTTTTCTATAAGACCAAATATGAAATAAAAGCATACCTCAGACGGAAAATTATCTCACTATTTCTTAGTGCGAATGCATTCATTCAAAGAAGTCTCGCTATCCCCCGCGAGGTCGCAACTTACTTATATGTGAGGTTTAACGTCCCAAAACCGCCATATGATTATGAGAGACGCTGTAGTGGAGGACTATGGAAGTTTTGACCACCGGGGGTTCTTTAACGTGTACCCAAATCTGAGCACAGGTGCCTACAACATTTCTGCCTCGGTCGGAAATGCAGCCTCCGCAGCCGGAAATCGATCCCGTGACCTGCGGGTAAGCATCCAAGTACTTTAGCCACTTGACCACTGCGGTGGGGTGCAGCATTGCACCTGTATGAAATAGAGCATACTATTACTACTACATACATCCTGAATGCACGACCTACGTATTAAGCAGCGCCGCCCCTAAATTGGACCAAAATACTGTATTTGACAGTGGCTACCACATCGAAGCAGATAATTCATTTTGTGTCTTCTGTTACAGCCTATCCTGTGTACAGATGCTGGTTTTCGCATATGCATTGCCTATCGTAGTTTCAAAGAGAGCAGCTGGGCTGCCTTTTGTGACCATCAATTTCGTTAGGTTGCATTCGAAAATGCTTTCTTTATTGAGAGCAGAGTACATAAAAGGTTTGGTTGATGCCTTCATCACTATAATCGGTGTAACACGAAAATTAGAGTCTTCAAAAGAACTAGATGATTGGTTTATACATCAGAGACTGTTAGCGCTCCATTTATCGTTGATGCAACGACGTTGCCTTCTGTCCATACCGATGACTAGCGTCCATGATCAACATTAAACCTTCTATTGTGATAGCAATTACATGAACACGCTCAGCTGGGTTTTTCTGCCCGCATCGACGTGACTTGCCGTATATGTATACGTACCTACATATATGAATGTGCAAGAAAAAGAAAGCCCATAAAAAGACTCCGGAGAGCGGAATCGAACTTGCGTCCTCTAAATAGTGAGTGCTTGGCGTTAACCACGGAGCCACCGAGGATCCCGTCTGTCATCGTTTTGATGGCAAGCTATTCATATCTACCACTTACCGCTGCTCATGGGCATCTCGGAGGGAATCGTCGAGTTTTCAGCATTATCAACAAGATGGCGCGATGAGGGCGCGTCAGCACATCGCGCGGCGGCGCGCGCTCTAATCTCCCACACATACTTGGCCCAGCTTAGAGGAGAGCAGCGACGCTCCCTCGCAAGTCCCTATCTCCAGTGGGGAGAATCCTACGTCTTGGCTGGCCTCTGGCTTTACCTGAAACGATTCTGTTGAAAGTCCCGGGTGCACAAAGGTCACTGCCATCTTTGCAGTCTCCGTTTGCGAAAAGCACGTGCTTTTTCGACACAACGAAGTAACAACTGAGACGCTTATTAGCATGCTGTACCTGTGAGCACGTTTCGGGCGTCATTTCTGCGTGAGAAACGTGAGGCACGTTTCTATCTTGTCATTTTGCGCGTAACCTTCAAATTTGTTGCTGTTGCGTTCATTGCTTCGCCTTTGCGGCAAAGCTGTGACTTTTTTAGGGGCGAAGCTCCTTAGGGCGTGGGCTGTGCGTCCCCTGTATGTAGCCACCTCTAGTTTAGTTCTTGCAGTGTTCACTAGATGGCGGTACCGTCCCCTGTAAGTAGCCACCTCTAGTTTAGTTCTTGCAGTGTTCACTAGATGGCGGTACCGTCTCCTGTATGTAGCCACCTCTCGTTTAGTTCTTGTAGTGTTTACTAGATGGTGGTACTTGTAGCTGATGATGAAAAGATGCAAGATGTTATAAACTAGAAAGCGGTACTTGTAGTTGATCAAAGACGCGAGATCTTATAAAATAGGAATGATGTCACATATGGCGCGTGTCATTGGTTGAAGGCAATCGTTCGATTTAGTGCGGCGACGTACGCTAGGGGGAGCGATGTAATAAAATCGAGTGGGCAAAATGTACAGAGGATTCATAATTTACCAGGTTTACCTCCGGAGCTTCGCCCACTCATCATCATTCACTTCGTGGATATGGCAGAATTTTTCAGTTGAAAGGCTCAACATACTTTAGCGTATGGTTAATCGACTGCGCGAAATTTGCATGAACAAGCACACTGTTACTCGATATGCCTTCATTCAAAATGTCATTAATCATTTGAGCATACAAATCTGAAGGTGTGCGCTCTTTCTTAATAAGGTAACCTGCGCTTTTGCTTGTGCGTATACTAAACAACGCTCCAGCAATGCGATATTGCACTCAACTTAGCAATGAAGGTGCGAACGCGTTGCGCTTTCCGCTGGCGTGTCCAGCACCTGATGTATAACGCTGCGCACAACTGACACTAGGTCTCCCTGTCAGTACTGCTTAGTGGTCATTATCGAGTACTGCACTTCACTGGTCACAGATAGCGAGACTGGCTCCCCGCCTATCAAGGTCAATGTGAAATAAAAAATGCGTAACAGATATACGGTGCCTTCGTGAGTCCTCATGCATTAGCTTCGGTAGCTAAGTAGGTATGCATACAGGGCACCCGGCATCTAACGCCTCAGGTTCGACAGCCAGGTCTCCCAATTCAATGGATCTTTGTCATATATTCATGTACTATTACCGACGTCACATCCGTGATGGTAATCCAGCTAGCGAAGCTTTCTGTTAGAGAAGCTTTCGCCGTGTTAGGAAAGGCGAAGTATGCGCCACTAACTTGACTCTCTCTAAGAGTACCGTCGTACATATGATGACAGTGATTAGTGGCACTGATAGGGAAAGATCAATGTGCGTGTACAGGTAGGTAGCTTTATTCACCTTAAAACATGAATATGTGGTAGCTGGTTTTTCCTAATAGAGGAAACACAGTGCAATTTGGACAACGAATAAACAGGGAAACCATAAATAACATAGCAACATCTCTTCAGTGTATGCTGTTTCCGTGTTCACCCCCTGTCATGGAGTGGTCGACCTTTACTTTTGGAACGATAAATGTCCTAGTTGACTTGTGCACACTAACACTGGAGACTGTTGGCGCATTTCAATCCTGACGAATCACGTTCATAGTCATTAAAACCTTTTGAGGTTGTTCAAGTAGCTAACACAAAGCAGAGTACGGCGTTAACAAGATCATCGCAACCACCATTGCTCTATGTGCGCTCATTCAAGGCGTCGTCATTTGAAGAGCAAAAAAAAATGGCAGCATAACCACGGAGTGAATGCATGAGAGGGGTAAAGCATCCATTCGTCCATTCATTCTTGCTTCCATCCATCCATGCGTCCGTTTGTGTAACCATCCGTTCGTCGATTCGCCCATCCGTGCGTGCGTCTGTTCGTGCGTCCGCACGTCCATCTGTGCGTCCGTCCCTGCGCTCGTCCATGCATCCGCCCCTGCGTCCGTCCATGCATCCATTCGTTGGTGCAGCCATCCGTGAGTCCGTCCATGCATCTGTTTGTGTGTCCGTTCGTCCATCTATTCAACACTCCAAGTATACACCATCTCGCATCTTTTCATCATATATTCCGCAACGTACCGCCACCCAGCGGACATTCCAAGGACTAAACGAGAGGTGGCACACACACACTTTCTTATAGCTTGCGCTTCGTGTCTACTTCCCACCTTTACCCACCTCGAGTTCATGGTATATACTAGTTCACTGTATTCATGGCACTGCGGCTCAACGCTCGCTAAACCTTTCTAAAACCAAAGAGGTTATGCCCAGCGAGTATAACGTAGCAACCCTTTCTTGTCAGATAGTGCTCAATGTACATGCCAAAGGCTGCTAAGGGGGAGTGAGAGACAAGAGAATTTGGTTTTTCGTCAACGCGCATGCTGCAAATTTTTTATTGTTCAACAACGCACAGAAGAAATCACTCACAGGCACCACCTTGGAGGTGAAAATGTAAGACTGGTTACACACTACAACTACTACTACGACTACGAGGGACGAACGGGTGCCGCTATAAAGAGCTTCGCCCCTAAAATGACACTTATGGTATGCGAAGCTGCAGCGGTGCGCACGGCGTTGATCTGGTGGAAACAGGCGTCGACGCTGGTGCTGGAAGAATGGTTGAGCTTGGAAAGTTCCGGTGGTAGAGGCGGGTAACGGTAACTGTGCGTGACGCTTATCGTCGTAATCTTGCCTGCCGTCAGCGACTCTTTGTAAGTAGCGCAGACCGCGAAGTCAGGCGTCTCCACACTGGACTCGCGTCGAATCACTTCTGTCGCCACCTGCAGCTCCTTGCGGTTGCTGACAAAACTGACTTCGGACAGCTGGTTATTACCAATGTTGGTGTTCTTGGCCACTATAGCACCGTTTAACGTTGATGCAGTGACGTTGGCTCCTAGTGGCGATGACTAGCGTCTATGATCGAACCACATACCAATGACTAGCACCTATGATTGAATCATAGCGATGACTAGCGTCTATGATCAAACCACAGACCAAATCGCACGTGCGGCTACTGTCACCAAAGCTACGTCGAAGAAACTCCCGTCGGAAGCAGGCGTCGGCTTTGTCATTGCTGGCGGCGTCGCAGACAGCTCTCGCCACGTGCGGACGTCATCGACGTTGTGGCGGCGAGACGCCCCCGAATCGGCCGGTGGCATAGAGTTGTCTAAAATTACCTAGATGGTACTCTGGTACTGCGATCATTTAGCTACCATGGGTATTATTAGTATGGCATGAATTTGCCTAGTCTTCGTGCTTGCGGGTGGCCAACAAACTTGTATCTTCTTTTATTGCGGTGCTTTGGTTTTGTTTTGAAGAATAAAAGACAAACCTTTTTTTTTTTATTTCGTGACCCCATATGAAGTGGTAAGCCTAAAAAGTTCAAGGTGGTGAAGTGTAACTGCCGAACTTTTGCCGATTGTTGTTTCGTGACAAAGCAGCTTCAAGATACGCGAAACCAGAACGAACGTAAAGGCAAATCCATGTCATATCCATAATTTCTATGCTCGATGAAGCGGCACGCGTTGCAACTCCCATAGACACTACTGCCAGAGTTCCCTCTTGTGTATATTTAGGAAACTCCATGGCCGGTGGAGGCCAGCGCTTGCGGACGGGCCCTTCGTTGGAGGGTGCATGACATTTTCGAGACGTTGCCGACGACGGTGGCGTTGAAAATTCACCAGCGTTGACATTCCGCTATCCGTGCTTCCACTGAGCGTCCTTAGCTCGCGTCTTGTTGATGTTGCTGATGCGTTGAAGACTCTTGCGCTCGGCTTCCTTGTCTTGCGTCTCATCGGTGTTTCTGACGCTTTGAAGACGCTTGCGCTCGGCTTCCGTAGCTCGCGTCTCGTTGTTGATACCCACGCGCCGTCTCAATTCTCGAACGCGATCGGTATGCTTGGCTCGCACCTCGTCGGTGTCGTCGGTCTTCCACTGCCGAAGCTTGCGTTTGGCGTTCCTGGCACAGGGTCGCCGTTTGCGAGCGCGGTCAGCTCTGCTAACCCTCGCAATGCCGGCGACGGCCGGGTTAGGCCCAATCGCTTCGGCGCATGTTTCGGTGGGCGAAGGAGCTTCGCTTTCCGGCGTCCTGTTCATCGCAGATAAACGACCCGAAAGTGTGTTCACTCGTCGTGCGCTCGAACGTTGCGAGGGGTGGAGCGGGTGAAGCGAAAGAGAGAGAGAGTTCACACTAGGTAAGCACGTGTCAGTCAAGGGAGAGAGTGACGTCACCTCGCACTGAGAGGTAAGACGTGACCTACTTCGCACCACCCCAGAACCTGCAGTGAAGAAAGCACGGTTTGGCACATCAGCAAGGACACACGAACTAGCAGCGTTACACAGTCTAACCAAGAGCTGCTTCGCCTCTAATAAAGTAACACATACCTCTACTCATACACGCACCACGACACGCTTCAGCAACACATGTGGCACAATTCTTATCCTGAGCCATGATCTTGTGAAGGCTTTCTATATACTTTCACCTGGAGTATGTGTGAGCTGCCTATGCAAATCCTCTTGCGAGTGCTTCGGTAGCACAGTGAGTACAGCTCTCGTTACGCTACCGAAACACATCTTGCCATGGAGTACATTACAGATCGCAAAGCCATCCTAATAAAAGAAAAACGTTCCTCAGAGTTTATGCGATCCGCAAATAAGCTCTTGAACAAAATGTAATATTGCATCAGTATTTAAATATCTGTATCAGTACATTAATGTGGAAATAATAAACATTGTGTATATAACATGTATATACAATCACACCACAGCAGCTCTCGTGCCACGTCTTTATATGATGATGATATAACATATAAACCGATGGTTCACAGTTTACCAGGCGTAACCTCTGGAGCAAGCTCCTTCATCATCATTCACTTCGTGGATATGCAGCATATTTTTTTGTGAGACGCAATATTAAAGATCCAACAGCTTTTGATTTCAAGATAACTATAGGACATCCTATTAGTAGAAATTGCAATGAAAGTGAGAAAAAAAGAAATAGACAAAATGTTAACTGACCGCTGACATGGAGCGAACATGCAAGCTCCGAACAACGCGTCCGATGTTCTACCAACTGAACTAAACCACCAGTCACCCACCCACCCACTTCATGGGTATATATGGGCAACAAAACGTGGGAATGCCGGTAAGCGTCACTGGAGAGCCATGGTGGCCAGTGCGGAGCACGTTTTTTTCACCTGGCAGAACGCAACGATTTCTCCTGTTGCAACCGTAAACATATATCTACGGCCCTATTCATAAAGAGATGCGAACATGCTCAAACCATGACAGTGACACGAGCTTCACCATTTTTCTATTCATACAGCATGCATAAAATACTTGCCTCCTTGTCGCAACGGCGAGAGGCACCTAGTGCTAACCTTTTGGAGCATGACCACTCTGAATGTACTATGAAATGAGTGTACTATGAAGCAGAACTCGACACACACACACACACTGGCGCGCGCACGAGATGTATATGAGACAAGACTGAGACAACTTGGAAAAGCCGCCGACAATGTATAACTAAGTGCTATCACAATAGCGCATGAAACTTTTCTTTAAGTAAGCATCTTCGGCCGATCAGTGCCACTGGTGTTGTCACGCCTCGATTATCCTCGTGTGTGACCGCAGCTCGGCGGTGGCCAACTACTTGAGCTGGCGCATCGTGCAAGTGATGGGCCAGTACGCGACCGAGCGGTTCCGGCGGGCGAGGTTCCGTTTCGACCGGTACAGGTACCTGCTCCAGGACAAGACGTGGGCGAGATTCCGCGAGCGTGCGTGCGCCTCACGTCACGACTGCTACACTTCGCCGTGGGCCGGCTCTACTTCGACCGGCACATCTCGCGGTCGGCCGAGCGGTACAGGAAAGTACGTGCACGAATTATGGACATTCTAAGACAATGTATGTGTTACGCCCGTTCATAATTGCATCCTGATATCGTACTGCCGAGCTCGTATATTTATCGTCATTCATCAAAAGCCATGTATTGCTTATTGCGCTGAATAAGAGCTTGTCCACAAGATTTCCCAAGATTACCGCCACTATCGTGACCATTGTGCTCGTTCGCAGCTGTACGACATGGCCGAAGAGCTGCGGGACGCCTTTGCTGTCCTCATTGACCTCAACTCCTGGATGGACTCGGACACCAAGGAGAGGGCGAGGCAGAAGGTGCGCCCGCTGAGAATACGTCTCATAATGATTGTTATAACAACAGGTACACGGAGAGGAGCATTGGAGAGAACACAGAGATAAGCGCACCCGAATCATCGTCGAGGCTGCACAGATTGCTCTCATGCAAGAGGGAGCCTTCTTTTATTGTCTCCGACATGAAATTAAAATTTCTGAAAGGTATCGGCACGTGGAACTATAGCGATAATTTTTCTTCAGTTTTTCTTTTATATTTTCTCTGGTTTATATTTGGTATGTTTTTTGCTTATGTTTTTTCCTTGCTGGTGTTTTCTTGTCCAGCTGCATCACCTGCAAATGAACATCGGCTTTTCGCCCTGGATCAAGAGCGACCGGGACCTAGACGAGTATTACAAGGACGTGAGTGCATGAATGCTGTGTTCAGAATATGAGAGCATAAACATGTTAAGAATAACGAGACACGTGTTCCTGACCAACTGCAAAAAAAAAACAATTGCCTCTCACGGGGACGCCCACAGGCATACGAAATTGATAAGTAGGTTTCACTAGACACTTTTACTTTGTCAGTGCATCCACAATATTTGCAAATAATATTTAAGCCGTCATAAGGTCAACTACCAACTATAGTAGTATGCATGTTTGGTTTTGGTTTAGAAGATTTACGCCGAGCTCTTGGGACGGTACAGGATCGGGGGATCAGGATAAGGATAAACCTGTTTTATTGAGAAGTGCAGGAACACTGAGGAGTCATTGCCCACAATCTTGCTCCTTAAAGAGGCCCTGAAACACTTTTCCAGTAAGTATGGAATGAATTTACTGGGAGACCGTATTGCCTCACAAATTCAACAGCGCAAAATTTTCAAGAATCCGTCCAGTACGAGCAGAGTTGCAAAAATTTGTCCCACACTGCAATCCCATTCTGTCTGTACTCCCAATGAAAGCGCCGGAAGCTAATCAGGAATGGATTGTAGGGAAAAAGAAAATACGTCACGTGTGCCTCGTAACCTCGAGCCCCTTTTTTTCCCTCGAAATAAGCGGTTCTTTTTTTAGTGTGATCGCGCGCGCATGCGTGGACAAGTCACGGCCTCCCGCGGCAATCTCTGCGACGACCGAGTGCACCATGTTCAAAGCAGCCAATGGCTAATAAATGCCATTCTACAAGTGATTTCCGGACGTCTTGCGTCATTTGTCGAGGCAAGAAAAAACAATATTCATTGCTCCTTGATAATTCATTGTGAATTATAGGCCGTGAGCCGCGCTATAACATTGGGTCACGTGTTCTCGGGAGCCTTTACTACCGATTGGCAGCATTTTTGGATCATGCTGAAAAATGTGGCAGGGCCTCCTCAACTCATCTGGGAGAAGTCCATAATGAAGTCATCCTCGCACATGCCCCGATATTTTCTTGAAACCCTGTCTTAACGGTAAAGCACTGCACGTATGCTGGCATCACGGCATGGACATGGACGCAACGCATGTTTCTTGACGGCGGTATTCCTTACTTTTCTTTGACCTCGCTGTACAATAAACGCAGGTTCCAGACTTGCGCAAGGAGGAGTTCTTCGTCAGTCTCCTGCGCACGCTCAAGATTTACAACCGCATCATGTACGCCCGATTGCGCCGCTTCAAGAAAGCCGAGGACTTTGGGTGAGTGTGGAGTGTGCCTGTGTCGCGCTGTTCCTTCAAGTTCCGTCAAACATTCTGATTTTCAGTGCGACAATACTCATTCTTACTCGATTTCACCGTAAAATACTGGAAGAGGGTTTATTATTGTCATGTGGGCATGAAGTTCTGCGGGTGTTCGTTAGTGCTCGAAGAGAGTACGCACGCGCGAGTGGGCCTTGTCGGGACAGAATAGGGGTAAATTTTCAGCACGCACGCTCCCGACGCCAGGTATACGTTGTATTTAAAAACGTCTTGTATATAGTACGCACGTTTTCCAGGCTGAATACAATGCTTCGAAAAAAAGTAAAAGATGAATAATTGGAAGATTTCTGAGAGGTCATTTGATCATTGCCTGTTTCCAATAAATATACTAATAGTTAACCTGGCGCTTCAGTTTACAGCAGCAAGTACTGCAGCGTAAAGTGCGAGCGAGCCTTTTGCGTTCAGCTCATCATTTTCGTACAGAAAGTCAATTGAGGACCTAGACAAATCAAGAATGGATAATACTACATGGACGCAGGTTGCCCCAAACATCAGATGTTTTGATAAGGCTAGCTCATTAGGAACATTGCCAAACAAATGTAAACGCTGGGCAGTGAACAGAGCATTATTTACAGCATCGATCTTGCTGGCATTAAACAACAGTTATTAAAGCACGTATTACATTCGATGTAATGAAAAATACTATTTCATGCAATACGCAAAACTATGACGCGATTTGTTCGCAGGTGGATCCCGCCTTATCCATCCAGCATGATGCACTACGGCCTACTGGGAAACTATATGCGTATGTGTAGCCATCTCACCCTTTAAGCTTCAAGTTCTCGAACTCCTTCAGTGTCGCATGAAACCATTGTCGAGTACAAAGCGCTACGCCTAAATGTGGTCTGTTATTCTTTTTTTCTAGTGCTCCCAATCGACTACATTCAATACCCGTTTTTTCTGCTGGACATGACACCGTAAGTTGGTCATACGCTTATTTTTTTTCACTTTTTACGGTGTTATTTTTAGAAGATTACTTTTGCACTTTAAAAAGATGCATGTGTATAGGAATCCTCTCCCCCCAGCTCTGCAGTGGGCCAGGTGTTACCATTTTATTGCATGAAGCTTTCAAAATTTTAGGAGCAAGACCGGATTCAGCCTGTCAATGCAGCAACCGGTCATGAGGATCAAGCCTACGAATAATGCCCCCATGGAATCAGTGGCGAATTGTTTGAACAATTAATATCACACGGGACAACGTTTTGATGTGAATAGGAATCCTCTCCCCCCAGCTCTGCAGTGGGCCAGGTGTTACCATTTTATTGCATGAAGCTTTCAAAATTTTAGGAGCAAGATCGGATTCAGCCTGTCAGTGCAGCAACCGGTCATGAGGATCAAGCCTACGAATAATGCCCCCATGGAATCAGTGGCGAATTGTTTGAACAATTAATATCACACGGGACAACGTTTTGACTGGACCTTGTCTTCGTCAGAGCATCTACCATCCTTTGTAGACTTTTCTGTGGTTGTTATTTCCAAAAGGCTTCCTTCTCTCTTATCAGATAAGTCATCTGGTCGAAACGTGATTACCAGCGACACAGCATGTGCCCTGAATAAAGCCCTAAATATACACTATCTTGATCTTCTGTGTTGTCTGAAATTCCACACTGAAGAAATAACCTATTCGACAGTACAGTCAAACTTGCGCGTGCCGAACTTGAAGATGAAGCTTGAATTCAATATATCGGGAAATTGGAAAATACAACTACGATGAAATAATGAATGTGCCTTTTCATTGGGCACCTCGCAAGCCATATAAATGTACGTCACTGTCTATTGATATGGTAAAAAGGATGTTTCTTCATCAGCACGTGGGCCTAGTTATTTATTTATTTATTTGTGGGAATATGGGCTTACACACCGGGAATAGTTATAAGTGGAAATATCCCGACCAACCTAATAAGCACCACATTATTCTTGAGCGCAGCTGTGCGTGCTCGATGGGTGGCGGAAGCATCTAGCTTGCCATGCCCTTATGTCAGCCATGTTTTTTATTACTCAGCATGATTCTCGAGGTGAGCAGCGACGATGTGAGTCTTCTTTTCTTCGAATTCGACCATACTGAGCATCGCCAGCTTTGAGAACAACAGGCTATTATATTTTGCGTTATCTACCACGTTAACAAACAAGCGGAAAAATATCCGAGGAGCCCGCACCACGGGCCAGTGGTGCCACTACGGGGGTTCACCGCGTTATAGACCACAGGTCATGGCAGGGCGTGATGAAAGTTTCTGCTCTGCGCAACGTCCTTTTAGTCATACCGCTCAGTGTGTTAAATGAATTCGGAAAAATTACTTTTCCGCGAGGTAAAGTCGAATTTTTGTGCGGTAAACAAGGAAACTTCTTGAGGCATTTACAATTGCGCAATGTTTGAAATTTGATGAGTTCCGGCTTTTTTTGTTTGATTGAGTCGCGTAGGTTATCGCATGCCTTGCCTTGATGCATTGCCATTAGTCAAAAATAATTCTGTTGATGAAGAATTATGCTATTTACTGGCGTTGCATATAGTCGGGTACTGCTGTACTTTCATTCTGCCCTGTTCCATTCCTTCCTCACTGCGCTGGTAAAAGTTGGCAGGAAGTTCTACAAAGTTGAAGGTCGGGCTACTTGGTGACAGTTCAGTTTGACATGTGAAGCAGCAATTTTTGTGCCTTGTTTCATGCGCTGCTTCTCCCATTAAGAGGAATAGGCTGATAATTTAATGGTAAGTGCGATAACAAAATAAGAATTATGTCTATACATAAATGCGACAACGCTGGGATCAGTATCGTTCGTTCGGTCTTAAGTTCACTTCATCTGCACGGCTTCAGACAGGGTTGACGAGCAGCACCAGTTAGAATTGTAATGGTGTAGTCTATGCCGATGGATTTATTGCTATAGCCATCTGTCGACGTGGAAGCAATAACTATGTAAACAGTATTGACATTTGTTTGTTTGTTGCTACAGTACATATGCTCGCAATGTAATTATCGGTTATCATCCTTGCCCTGCACAGACCCATCAATTTCGGTGCCCTTGGAACCATTATGGGGCAGCAGCTGACATACGGCTTCGGAGAGCAAGGTGAGGCCACGAATTGATCCTTAAATGAAGAGCCACTAAATAAAAGCACTAAATTACTTAGCCTGATTTAGTACTATTCAGGAAAGATATTCCCATTAACGTCTGACAAAGATGGCGACTATACAGTGAAAACGAATGCGAAAGTGACAAAATACCAGCTCTGATCAGTTTTCATGGCGTGGAAGATCTCAGAGTACATTGTACCAAACTTGCGGCCCACAGGCGCCCTTTACGACGAACACGGCAAGCTGGTGGAGTGGTGGTCTCGCGAGACCCACCGCAAGTTCATCATCGGCGCCCGCTGTCTCTCCGAGCAGTACGACCAGTTCAACAACCCCATCACCGGAATGAAGGTATGCGCAATAGCGGATGCTGATCGGATGATCCTCGAATGTTTGCGCAACGCTGTTTGGCCCAGGAGTGATGACTGATTGAACTTTTAATGTTATCCGAAACTTGGCTGTGCCGTGGTGTGTTTTGCTTCGATGTGTGTGTATCTGGGATGTGCCAAACGCGCTGTGTGCGCGCGCAAGAACGCTTGCGTGTTGTTTGTATATGATTTGATCCTGGTCTTTTCTCCACCTCAGTTGAGCGTCAACAACACCCTGGAGACGAGCATTGCCGACAACGCGGGCCTGCGACTCGCCTTCAAGGTAAGTGTCCCAGGAGGAGCCATGGTTTGGTAGTTGCTGACCTTCATGTATGTCGAAATTTTTCAATTTATGTGGTTGCCATGGGGCAGGGTTTCATCTACTATTCTTCCACCTGACCCGTAGGAAATTTGCGGACTTAAAAAAAATTATTCATCTAACCGCCTATTGAATTCCCCTTCCCGATACAGGCCTTCTGGGTGTACATGACCAAGTACGAGGAGCGCTACGGCATGTACTCCATACCCGGAATGGAGCCTTGGACCATGGAGCAGGTCTTCTTCATCGCGTACGCCCTGGTAAGCATTGTCAAAGTTTACAGCCCGCAACTATTCTTGAGATACACGAGAGCACACTACCTCTGGGCTCTTGTATGTGGGCAAAAGATAAGTCCTGCTGTTCTTGCAAGTTCATTTTTTTACTAACCTATTCGAAAAAAAAACGCGCGCAGATTGTTCTGTGAACTCAATTGCTTCAACTTTCTTTCATGCTATGCACGATTAAACATCATGATTGATTGCTTTTATCATAATGGAACGATGACGTGGGGCATAATTACAGTTTAAAAGCCTGTTCGCGTGTATTTATCCGGCATTTAAACGCAGTGAAACGTATAATCTTCCTTGTTTGCACACTTCGTATTCTCTTAGCTAATTATCACCATAGTAATGATGAGTGATTCCTTTTAACTTTAAATAACTCTAAATAATAAACAACCACAACATTTGTGTTCCAAGAGGACCCTAAACGTACTATTGTAAAAGTGGTGACAATGACACCACTGTTTGTCTTTCTGCTTGCATCCGTAGTTTTTACCGAAGTGAGCCCTCCCCCCCCCCCAATACTGTGTAAAGGTCAGTCGACTAATGAATCATTGTCCGATAGCTGAATTTCTTGCTTTTATGCCAATCTATATAGTATAAGACATCTTCAATTACGAACAACTTTCTTCACTCTTGATATTTTTACTGCAGTCGCGATGTGAGGTCTCCCGGAAGCGCTCCATGTACTTCTACCTGCGCCCCCGTGACCAGATATCCAACCGCTTCCGGTGAGTAGTCACCCGAGTCAAATACACTGAGCATTTATTTTACTCCCACGGTAAAATCTAACGACTTTTCTCGCGGGACTACAACAGTACACTTATGCTTGTTCTTTATAAAACTTTATCGCTTGCAGTCAACATGCAAATGCTTTATATGCCCAACTCCAGGACTACATTGTACATATCAGTACTCACAAAGGTGAAGTCTCTTTTACGCATCATTTTTCGTTATCTCACTGTCGGACGTTTGCGCGCTCACAAATCACGTTGGTGTAAGATATTATGGCTGCATGACCGTCACGGCATGAATAGCCGTGATGGTCATTCATAGGCGACATGCACGTAACACAAGTTGCCTGTCCATTTAGCGTTATCTTGTGCACATTGTTCGACGCGATAGCTGTTTAGTGAACAGAGACAACTTTTAATCGCCAGTGTTTCTGCCCACTGATACTTCACTTAAGATTGTTTTTTCATCGTTATTCTTCTGCTTCTCGATCTACTTCTGGCTTAGCACTTAGCGACGTCATGACCCATAAGGAGTACACCGATATGCACATTCACACAGCACGAAGCTTAAGGTTGGCTTCAATAAGAACGCACCCTCCCCCACCTCCTAAGAACTACTAATTAAGAGGAGACACTGCTCTTGAAAGAGTTTTTTATTGATTATGATGAAACTTGTTGAGATTATTTATATATGTGAGTTCATTTTAAATATGCAATTAATTTTCTTGTATAAGGTCTAGTTTGTAAAACACAAAATCTTTCCTGTGGCTTTTAGGTAGAGAGGTTGTTTTGAAACTAAAAAAACTACAAAGTGAGTTGACATATCACAATATTCTGGATCAGGACTGTGTGCAATGGTGCGAAAATGTATGTTCTAAATCAATTTGAACAAACGTTATGGTACGTTGAACACTTGTGTGCGAGTCAATTTCAAGCTAGAATTTCACTGGCAAGTGGTCAACATTGCTTAAGATTTCTTCTAGTTGGTTTGGAACATTCATATTTTGTAGCATTGCAATCAAAGCTGATTCCAGATTATTTTGATATGCTCATGTACTTAATAACTTTTTTTAGTTTAGACAAAAGCCTGCTCTCCGAAAGGCACATAACATATTTTCTATTTTGAGAACTACATTTAACACAAGGAAAGTAATTACAGATTTGAAATCGGCACACATATATACATACACTTGTCAAGTTTCATCGAAATTGATCTAGAAATAAAGGTTATTTAATTGCTGTGTCCCCCCTGAACATTTGCATATTTCAATTTTTTTATTTATTCAAGTACTATATGGCCCTACTATAGGTGCATTTTATGGGGGGGGGGGCATAAATAAAGAATTTTTGCAGAGAATGAATATTTGTAGGTTAACACAATTCTGCGGTACACAAATTCATAAACATCAAGGCAAGCAATACAACAACCAATACAACGTGGGATAAAGCACAATCGTTAGTGAAAGTTACATGGCTCTAAATACGTGAGCAATTCTGAATTAAACAAAGTTCAGTTATGTTGGCAATTCTGGAAGTTAATGCATTTTATTCTTTTACTGATAACGTTAATGGCAAATTTTTGTATTTTTCCAGACGGGTGAAAACAAGGTTGATTTTCAAAGCGTGATCGGTGCGACAAGAGGTATAGGCGACGGCGGTAAAATATGCGTCCGGGCAAATGACGTGTTAGAATACAGATGTGGAAAAAAATTGCCCGCAGCTTCCCTCGGGGGAACACTGAGGAGGATGCGGAACATATAATTGGTTAACGGGGTGTTAAAGTGCGACTTACTTGGGTCGATGGCTAAATTGGTTAACGTGGTTGTGAAATGGGGTGTTAAATTGCGACTTACTTGGGTCGATGGCTAAATTGGTTAACGTGGTTGTAGGAGGGGGTGTTAAATGAGTGAACACGTACACACGTATGCGAAAGGGCGGCGCTGGTCGAAGGGACGTCGATCATTGTGTTTGTGGATTCGTTGGAATTCATTTCACCGCGACCTTGGACGTCGACGCACCGTACAAACCAACCGACGAGCGGCAACTGAGCGAGCGAGCGCCGACCTTGAGTATATATACAGCGCGACGGCGCATGCACTGTCAGCTGTCGAATGTTCGAGAAGGGGGAGAAGCGCAACGGCGCATGCGCGCGCGTCAGCTGCCGATGTTCTCGAAGCGCGACGGCGCATGCGCGCGCGTCAGCTGCCGATGTTCTCGAAGCGTGACGGCGCATGCGCGCTACATTATACAGCTAGCGAATGTTCGTGAAGAGGAGAAGCGCACGCGGTGTGTAGAGGAGGAAGGGTGCACAGATGGTGGAGGAGTGAAGCGCGCGCGGTGTGTAGAGGAGGAAGGGATGCACAGATGGTGGAAGAAGGAGGAGGAAGCTTGCGGACGGCGCCGCACTACAAGCCTCGAGTATTAGATGCTCCGCATCTAAAAATGTAATCTGGAAATTAGCCAGCGCACAGCAAGCGGCGGCATGCTCTGCTTTGCTTTCATAAATGAAACGCTTTGAAATCGCGAGTACGATGATAAGATGAATCGTGCTGCTTTGTTATGAAATCAGAAGGATTATGAAATCAGAATGATGCTTATAAAACCATAACAGAAGTTTTAAAGTGAACACCAGTAAACTGTCTTGATAAATAAGCAAAACAATTCTATGTTTACATCGAAAGGTAAGACAGGATCCCTGTGACTAGATGGAATATGTGGTTACATGGACCAGCTGGTCATATTTTGCATTGTACTTTGGAACTTATGCAGTAAGAAGCTACTTACGTATAAGAGATTCTGCGCATAGTATTATTTTACATGCATGTTTACACACTTACTGCACCAAACGTTTGATGGTCTATGTTCTTTGTCTATGTTAATGGTTTATGTTCTGTGGTCTATGTTCACCCATGTCCTCTTTGCTTGTCATGCCTTAGAAAGGCTCAGGTTTACCTCAAGTGACAAACCCTTCTTTCTTCTGGGCCTGCCCTCATCCTTGACATGAAATAAAATTGAACCTAATTGAACTACAGTGCCACCTAACCAAGCACATCTAGACCACGCCCTTATTTTCACATGGGCTCTGTACGTTATCTGCAAAGGCCACGCAGACATAAACACGAGGAAACTCGCCAAGTGCACCTAAGTTAATTGGTTAGGTTTATCTTATAGAATGTACTTTGACAATACGTACTACTAAATTTTGTTTCATATCAAAGTCGACTGAAGTGAACCAAGAGTCTGCGAAATACAAGTGGCTCCCGCAGTTAGAAACATATTAAGGTTGCCCAAAAGGTTTTTTTTAAAGTATTGATTCCTAAAGTAAATCCGCCTAGTTCAGTTACAATGGAGTCTGTTTTTTTCCACGCTGAAACGAATACACAGAAGGCGAATACGAATAAACGAATATACAAATGTCTTTTCTAAATGCACTCCGTTCATTTTCATATAGTGTAGCAAAGTTCTAAAACGTAATTAGACATCTTGGACTTACGGACATCTTGGACAAGGGAACTTGGTTTAAAACTGTTGGGGCTCATTCCTTCGTAATAATAGTAGGGTGATTAACAATTACTTTCAAAATATACGGGTTGAAAGGGCTGGAGGTCACCAAAAGGACTGTCCTAAACGACTTCTTGTGTTGCAAGCCCCAGCTGTTGTTAGCCTGAGAAGAGCTGCTTATATACGATTTCGTATTCTCAAAAGTCGCACTCTTGTGCTTCGCAGGACCATCATCCCGCTGATGAATTTCGAGCGGTTCTCGGCCATCTTCAGCTGCAAAGTCGGCACCATCATGAACCCGGACCAGAAGTGCATTGTCTGGTAGCCGGACTTTGCCATTCGCGTGGCGTCCCGAGCAGCCGCACGCGCTGGCTAATACAAATAGCCTATAATAATTTGCATTTCACGATTCGGTCCTTTTTTATCTTTCTTCTACAAGTGAACGTGGCGTAGATCAGTGCATGGGTGCAAGGCTTGGAAGCCGTAAAATTATATTGCACGAGCTTAAAACGATATAGTTTAATTGCAAGATGTTTCAGCGCGCGAACATAGGAAAAAGGACAGGGTAGACAGAAAGAGCGCTGACTTCCAACTAACTTTATTTGACAGAGTGCCAAGAATATATACTGCTAAAAAGGATGATAACAGATCATGAATGTAAAGGCACGCCTAATCTACACATCAGTAACAAACACGTGTGACAGGTCCTCTATTGCCTCAAAGCCCAGCTAGGTAATCACGTTCAGCCTGTGATAAAGCAATCGATGATGTGCTTACACATTTATCTCCTAGCAAGTGTATTTTTTTGGCTTCAATAATTTCTCGGGTAAGCTGATCCCTGTGTCTTGCCAATATTGAGCACTGATCAAAGAGAGGGGTGCACCCACAATCTCGGCAATGAATGCCAAGATGCCCTTGTACCACATTGTGCACATTGTTTCGGTGTTCTCGGAGGCGGTCATTTATGCACCTGCCGGTATGCCCGACATAGATGCACCCACACGTCAGTGGAATCGAGTAAACGACTTCCACTGCGCATGGGATGTAGCGTGTCCTGTGCGCGACAGAGCACGAGGCAGAATTTGCACGAGGTGCATTGACCCGTTTGCAAAGCCTCTGCAATTTTTCCGGGGCAGAAAAAACCACAAAAACGTTGGCGTCTCGAGCAATCTTTTTTAGCCTGTGTGAAACGTCGTGCACGTAAGGCAGTACGACAGGCCAGCTCTTTCTGGCACTGTTTCGCTTATCCGGTTTGTCGCCTCGCTTCAAGACAGTGACCAGCTTTTCCGCCACCGAAACGAGAACATGCGCGGGGTAACCAGCTTTGGTAAGCCGCTCTACTTGTAGAGCAAAGCTGTGGTGTACCATGTGGGGACATGACTTCTTTAAGGCATTGACAAGGCAGAGGTTAGCGATGCCCCGCTTGACCAATTTAGAGTGAGCCGAGCTGAAAGGCAGAAGAGGCTTGCCGCTTCTTGGTTCATACATCCAGCAAACATGTCGGGAGTCTAACAAAAGCTTCAAATCTAGAAACTTCAGGTTGTTATCAGTGGGTGATTCATGGGTTAGAACTAGTGGTTTCAGGCACTCTCGGAAAACAGTCAACACGTCAGAGGAAATGGTCTGAAAATTTTGACTATCACATTTCAACAACACTAAGTAATCATCAACAAAACGGCAAACTTTAAAAACTACAGAGTCGTCAAGCTTGTTTGACAAGACACGATCATGATGTGCTAGAAATATGTCACTAAGAATGGGTGCCAAACATGAACCAATACATATTCCACTTTTTTGTAAATAGTTTTTGTCCTCCCATGATACAAAAGTGGCCTTCAAATAAAAACTGAGTAATTCTAATAAGCTGCTGTTGTGAATTCCAGTACGCGTTTGAAACGCTGATGATCCTAACCTGTCTATGGATTCCTCCACACATTTAAGTAGTTGGTCATGTGGCAAAGAGTAATACAAGTCCTTAATATCCACAGACATTGCCTGGAGTCCTGTGTTAGTTCGTCCAATAATGTCAATAGCAGCGTCAGAGTTCTTGACCAAAAAAGGATCGTCTATTATTATATGTTTTAGCTTTTCCTGCAAGAAAAGCGCTACAGACTTTTGCCAGGTCCCCCTTTCTGTTACAATGACCCTCAATGGGCAGTCAATTTTGTGAGTTTTCGCAGAAAAGAACAGGTCAAGGCTAAGCTTTTTGCAACTATCTATCGCCTTCGAAAGCTTTTGAAACCCCTCTTTGCCACATGACCAACTACTTAAATGTGTAGAGGAATCCATAGACAGGTTAGGATCATCAGCGTTTCAAACGCGTACTGGAATTCACAACAGCAGCTTATTAGAATTACTCAGTTTTTATTTGAAGGCCACTTTTGTATCATGGGAGGACAAAAACTATTTACAAAAAAGTGGAATATGTATTGGTTCATGTTTGGCACCCATTCTTAGTGACATATTTCTAGCACATCATGATCGTGTCTTGTCAAACAAGCTTGACGACTCTGTAGTTTTTAAAGTTTGCCGTTTTGTTGATGATTACTTAGTGTTGTTGAAATGTGATAGTCAAAATTTTCAGACCATTTCCTCTGACGTGTTGACTGTTTTCCGAGAGTGCCTGAAACCACTAGTTCTAACCCATGAATCACCCACTGATAACAACCTGAAGTTTCTAGATTTGAAGCTTTTGTTAGACTCCCGACATGTTTGCTGGATGTATGAACCAAGAAGCGGCAAGCCTCTTCTGCCTTTCAGCTCGGCTCACTCTAAATTGGTCAAGCGGGGCATCGCTAACCTCTGCCTTGTCAATGCCTTAGAGAAGTCATGTCCCCACATGGTACACCACAGCTTTGCTCTACAAGTAGAGCGGCTTACCAAAGCTGGTTACCCCGCGCATGTTCTCGTTTCGGTGCCGAAAAAGCTGGTCACTGTCTTGAAGCGAGGCGACAAACCGGATAAGCGAAACAGTGTCAGAAAGAGCCGGCCTGTCGTACTGCCTTACGTGCACGACGTATCACACAGGCTAAAAAAGATTGCTCGAGACGCCAACGTTTTTGTGGTTTTTTCTGCCCCGGAAAAATTGCAGAGGCTTTGCAAACGGGTCAATGCGCCTCTTGCAAATTCTGCCTCGTGCTCTGTCGCGCACAGGACACGCTACATCCCATGCGCAGTGGGAGTCGTTTACTTGATTCCACTGACATGTGGGTGCATCTATGTCGGGCAAACCGGCAGGTGCATAAATGACCGCCTCCGAGAACACCGAAACAATGTGCACAAAGTGGTACAAGGGCAGCTTGGCATTCATTGCCGAGATTGTGGGTGCACCCCTCTCTTTGATCAGTGCTCAATATTGGCAAGGCACAGGGATCAGCTTACCCGAGAAATTATTGAAGCCAAAAAAATACACTTGCTAGGAGATAAATGTGTAAGCACATCATCGATTGCTTTATCACAGGCTGAACGTGATTACCTAGCTGGGCTTTGAGGCAATAGAGGACCTGTCACACGTGTTTGTTACTGATGTGTAGATTAGGCGTACCTTTACATTCATGATCTGTTATCATCCTTTTTAGCAGTATATATTCTTGGCACTCTGTCAAATAAAGTTAGTTGGAAGTCAGCGCTCTTTCTGTCTACCATGTCCTTTTTCCTATGTTCGCGCGCTGAAACATCTTGCAATATGACTACGCACCAACTAGCCCAAGTTTCCACTCTTGTGATATAGTTTAAACTTGGCGTCGGGCCTGGAAGCAAAGTTCGCCATGTTTTACCAATGGTGAACAGGCCCTGTTTCCTAACTGTAACATGACCGCATTTTATACGAGCATAATCCGAGCAAGAGTTACCATATTTGTATATGAAATTAATTCGTGCTGTCCTACCCATATGCCTTTTCGTGAATCCCTCTCAAGCACTGTTACTATGCGTGAACAATGTTGGCGATCGTGATATGCATGACCATAAAATCAATTCTTGATCTCAAAATAAATTGTTACTCAGGCGAACTATCCCGTCTCCTTTCTTTTCGCGTCTAGAAACTTGTCTGCAACGAAGTATTGCTCTCCATTACTTTTGTTCCGCAATGATGCAAAGTTGGGTTCACCTATACTTCTGTGACACATAACTGCGCAACAAGAGCGCAATTGCGAAGCTCGCAGTTTTATGATTGTATTTGTTTTACAATTAATCCTTGAGGTATTTTATAATAAATCATTGGCTGATGATGCGCTGGACACACTCTCTGGCGCCAACGCTGCAACTCTGGTCGTAAGAGCGGTAAGCTCCAACATTATGCCAACTAGACAGAACGTTCATGTTAACACAGGCATGCACATGGTTTCCATTAAAGAAAGTGGAGGGGTGGGGCGATGGCTCTTTGCACTGATTCCCACTCTAGAAAGTAATCTAAAGGGCTGGCCTTGAGCCCTTCCCTTTTCAGGTCACCAGGAAGTTGGGGAGGGCGACTACCCTGCCCGCCTCGTGCGCACGCCTGCGTTATGCTCCTTTACCGCCACGATTTGGTCCTCCTACACGTTCCCCTTCCCCGGTGTACAGGCTACAAACTAGGTTAATTTCGTTGTCTTTCTCTCATTTTTAATTCTCAAGTGTACTATTGTTCATGCCGACCTGTAAATAGCTCGTTTATTACCTGTGCGAAGGCCTTTGTTTAAGGTCAACTCGGTAGAACAGTGTTTGGCAGCTGACCAGAAAGCCACGGGTTCGGTTCCAGGGTCGGTGGTTGCATTTCGATTGCGGCTAAGTGGTAGAAGCCCGTGTACTGTGCGATGTCGGTGCAGGATAGAAAACACCAGATGGGCAAACTTTTAGGAGTCCTCCTCAACGACATCTATCATAATCGCATTGTAGTTTTGGGACGTAAACGCCTTTACATTATTATCATTATTATCATTATTATTCTCAATCCTGTGAATACACTTCTCCGTCTCTCTCTAGCCGTAAAAAAGGTGTTTGCTTGATTCTCAATGTATTTTTTTCGAAAGATTGAAAAGCAAACTGAAACTTCCTTCAATGGAGAAATAAGCGTATTGAAAAGTTTCCGCTAAGTGCCGCAAAGGGCATAAAATGGCGTTAGCGCATCTGTGCATAGGCAACCTAGTTCTATTCAGGATATAGGAGAGCATGGCAGTTCACACACAAGAGTAGCAATCGAAGTGAACCGAGCAGAACTACTCGGGGAAGGCTAATGTAATAATAAAGTGAATTGAATACCGAGTGGAAGTCCCGGATAATTTGTGTGAGATGAGTACCGAGGTGATTAGTGAAAGTAACATTAGTGGCAGTTATATGCAGTACGGTGGTCGTTGATACCAGGCACGCGACTAAATATTCACAGCGGATGCATTTCCCCTTCGAGCCGTCTCAGGTGAACGGATAAGGGACTGTACGAGTTTTCGTTCTCGCCTCGTTAGAAAAAAATGGCCCTAATAGGATGGAAGAAAAAATGGCAGAAAAATTGATGAAAAAGAAAGAAGTAGGAAAAACATACATAGAACAAGACATGTAAGATAGCCACACAAAATGGCAGTTGTAAGAGTCCTGACATATTCAAATAACACGTGAAAACATTAACCGCTCTACTGACACCATATACCGATTGTGTACGTACGTACATAAACCCTGGACGATGAAGAGAAGGATGATGGAAAGAGGAACACCACCATAAAAAACGCCAGGCCTGCGCAAAAGGTGGAGCTCAGTCACAGCGAAAGCTAGAAGAGCGGCATTTCAGGACCTTTTCAAAACACTCATTGGGTAACTACAGCAAGCAGACTTGCTTGGTACCCGCTAGGGCATTATTAATACACTTTTGGGTAGTAGGTCGGCATTCGCTATGCCAATTTTCGTCATTATTCTGAGAAATGTGGTGTCCGCTAAACACTTCTAAGGAATTTTGTGCCAGTTGTTCAGCAATGGCTGACAATGATGAGGGATGATGCCTAAAGTGGGTATGTGCCACAGTTAATAGCCGAGAAAGAACAAGCCCTTGTAATTGGTTGGAGCATTGGACGACCCACTCGTTACGCTATTCGCATTGGGTGACGTCTCGTTGTTTTTTGCTGATTTAAAACGTTTTATCACTCATATCAACGTGATTGCTTTCCCCACATCGAACCTGTCTACGCCAAGCCAGCAACGCCAGCCTAGCAGTGATAGTTAGGCCTGACGAGAAGACGATACGGCAACTGGTTGATGAGGCTTTGTCCTCGTCGTCAGCGTGACGAAATTGATGAGAGAAGTAAAGACAATTCGAGTATTTGAGCGTTGGTTTAAGCTCAGCGTTCGAAAATGGTCACATGCGTGAAAAATTTTCGAAGTATATTTTCTGTAGACCATGTAATGTGGTTGCACTCTTATCCAGTGCAACCGTTGTAAACATTATAATGCAAGCTGGACAAAGCAGATTCTTAGCCAGTGCTCAGATCGTCGGCCTGTTTTCGCACGTGACCATGCAGGCTTCACGGGTGTCAAACCGGTTAGCGCCGGTCAGGCACCGGCGATCTCGCAGCACGCTAAACGATGAGCGCAGGCACCGGAGGCGGCCATCTGAGGTGAACGAATCGGCAAAGAATGGGTACTTGAGGTGGCGCTGGTCGCACGCTATAGCCCGAGGTGGACCGCACGGAGAACGCCCAAGTTGGCCCATGCACTGCGTTCGGCACTCGTGGACCGTACGGAATACGGCACTGTCAGCGGCAGGACACCCGCCCGACGGAAAGTTCCATGGGACACACTTGCGCCCATCAAAGAACCACCAGCTGGAGAGCACGTCTTGCCTGCATTCGCCCAAAGTCAATGAGCCATTGCTTTATCCCCTATTTGCCGTTATTATGTAGGTACGGCTGTACCGACTTCAAAAAACACAGCTGTCACCCAACACAATACACAAATGTGCCTTAATGACACCTGACATTGAATAACACGTTTATTGCGCACATATTACTGCCGCAGCGAACACGCTACTAAGCGAACCAAACGGCTCCACATTGTGTACTAACAATACATTACCAATGATAGCAGAGTAAGGAAGCAATCATTCCAGGAGTGGTTATTAAACCACTTATACGATGATCAGATATTACGTGGCTGGAGCAGACTAATGAGATACGTCGCATATATCGCCTCGTGCCAGAAACAGTGCCCTCTGTGAATTCCCGGCATCACTTAGAGATAGCAGGAGCACGCACATACTCAAGACAGTGATCAACTAATTACCGGTTTAATAAAAGTACCAAAATATGGTTTCAGTTCGAACATCACCGACAGGAACATTTCTCTCTAACTTATTGCCTACAGAGGTTTTCAACAGAAGTACACGGCAAAACGAAAGCCTCCTAAAGATCTTGTTAACCTTTAAATAAAATACCAATAAACATTACTGGTCCACTTTGTTCTGCCTTCACACACATATCGCCAAAAAGACTAAAATAAGTATTTTCATTTGCCAGCCCAGTGCCAGTTACAGGTGTAGTTGTTGGTTCTATTCACTTGAAGGCGGAATGTTCTAGGCATTTCGTAAACGGTTTGCCTCATTTACTCAGCTGTACCTTTAAGAAAACCTTAACGAAACAGCTGTGAGAAATACTGCACGTGCACAGCTGAAGTTCTCATTTGTATTGCGCGATGATTTCCTTTTTATTTGCGATAACTGACTTTGTTAATTTGCTCTATTAATGTAATCTTTCATGTTTTCGCTGCGCTCTTTCAGTTTTCCCGAAAGCAAAAACAATTTGCTTGTGAAACATTCACGACAGCCCGTGTAACTCATGGCTGTGACACATAGGACACCCAAAGTAATAATGTCGCATGCCGGTGCTTATGTTGAGTGGCACGCATACTCTTCATGGTCACAGAAGGCTAGCAGAATACTAACTCTCTCTCTCTGCTTACGACGCCCCGTCGAAAATTGTATGAATTCAATCTTTAGGATTGATCGATATGTGGGGTCTAACGTCCCAAAACCTCCATATGATTATGAGAGACGCTGTAGTGGAGGGCTCCGAAAATTTCTACCACCTGGGGTTCTTTAACGTGCTCCCAAATCTGAGCACAAGTGCCTCCTTCATTTCCGCCTCCATCGGAAATGCAGCCGCCGCAGCCTAGATTGGATCCCGCAACCTGCGGGTCAGCAGCCGAGTACCTTAGTCACTAGACCACCACGGCGGGGCATCGATCATTAGGAGCATAAATGAGTGCTGGTTACATGAATGATGAACACGCTGCCATCAAGACATGAAAGCCATAGAGAGCGCTGTTGATGGTACCTGGAAATGCAATAATCTAGAAGGGGGTGACTCCAGACCAATTTAAGTTTGTCCGGAGGTGTGCAGCCGAAGGGGCGGGGGGGCGGCAAGGGGGAGAGGGGCGTGAGAAAACGGCCAATGACACGACAGAGAGGAGGTTCCGCAACGAATATTCGCCCCCCCCCCATTTCAATAGGGGAAACCTACGCACGCCTATGTAAATGAGTGCACAGCAAACAATATGTGCGCTGCTCTCTGAAACAAAAAGAATAATTTTGTTTCATCCTTCAGATGTAGAAGTTGGGATGCACAAATATAGAAGCCAAAAAATAAAGAAAATGGTGTCCTATGTCATACGTGGAACTTGTCGCTGTGTGAAACGTGTACCTATTGCCAAAATAGATTAATCGCATAAGGCTATTAAGTTTTTGAATATGCTATATCTGTTACTTACAGGGTGTTAGATTCCAATGTAGAACTTACAACGCCAATGAAAGCCTATGCAAAAGGAAATTCGAAAACCAATCGGCTCAGTTTGAAATCATAAAAACCACGTTCTGACTATGTAATTAAATGTAGTGAAGACCTCAAGATTGTATTTGCTGGCTGCAACTTCGTACGAGCCAAATGTAAGACTAATAGTTATTTTATGCGTAGTCGATGGGCTGTCTTGCTCTCTAGCTCTGCTGTGCTGTCAAGGAAAAAGTACCGCGCTGAATACTCTCGGCTTATTTGCTGAAAGCCATAGCTATAAAGCCACAACCATGCGTAAAACTGAGTTCGACTCTCCCTGTGAAGGAACCGCGCCGCGGTGGTCCAGTGGCTAAGGTACTCGGTTGCTGACCCGCAGGTCGCGGGTTCAAATCCCGGCTGCGGCGGCTGCATTTCCGATGGAGGCGGAAATGTCAACGCCCGTGTGCTCAGATTTGGGTGCACGTTAAAGAATCCCAGGTGGTCAAAATTTCCGGAGCCCTCCACTACGGCGTCTCTCATAATCATATGGTGGTTTTGGGACGTTAAACCCCACAAATCAAATCAATCTCCCTGTGAAGAACACAAGCAATCGCCTTTGTTTTTTCCTGCTTTATTGCCTAATGACCCACCAATGTAAAGCAGCAAGCACGAGTGCAGTGTCAGCAGTGATGTGCGATCAAGACTACAAGAAAAAAGTGCTCTGACATAAGGTTGGTTGCCTCTATATTGCAATATTATGCTATTATAGCCAAAGACATTACCACGCTTCTTTTGGAGAATGATACTAATGGCCAGCTGATACATTCATTTTTCCAATTATAAATTTTCATTGGTTCGAGTATTTTATACGTTCATTTCTTTGCTTTCCTTGTTCTTAACATCTGGTCGTGCCAGAGAGGGATCGCAATCACAATCGCTACAAGGAAAAGAAATCGCTACGCGTTTGATAGAACACAGCCATCAGCGCCCGGCTAAAGAGTTTGGTCATTTAACAAACATTCCAACACCTGATTGTGCATTATTATTTTGTGTGCGACATTTTCTTTTGTGCACTGCTTCATTGATATAATGGTTCGCCAAATGGTACACACCCTGTAAGTTCCTATCCTTAAGCGCACAATCGCAAACCACACGCTCACATGCATGTGTATACCTGGTGCAGCTGGTGAATAGCGGCTTGCCGTAGCACTCCTCGGCCGGCTGATGCCCCGGGCGCATGCAGCTTCGGCGGCACAGGGCAATTGACGCGAACCTGTTGGCGCCCCGGTTGCAAGAGTGCACGGCGTCTGTGGCCGTCTCCACGCAGGCATTCACCGAGCGACGGTAGTGAAACTCGGGCTGATCACGGTTCGGGTGGCAAAGTGCGTAGAACACGTCCCCGCACATGGGACGAGTCTGCACAGAGAAAAGCGCAGAGGAGATATGCGTTTCAGTACTATCTTGAAACAAAGAAAGCAGGACTGTTCCGTGGTTTTACGGGTAAAAACTACAAGATCAACAAGACATGCAATAGGGGGATACTTTTATATTTAAATTTTTAACAGTTTCTTAGCGTGCACCTAAATTAGCGTGCACCGAAATAGCGCCCCGACTGAAATGCGGTTGCCATGATGGGCTATTGAGCCTTCGTCCAAAAGTTTAGCAGAACACCTAAGGTGCCTAGTAAACCCGACGGGTAAGGTTCAAAGTGAGCGAGTTTTGGGCAATGACGACAATGCTGAAGCTAGGCTCTTGCCAATGACCTATAGAGGTTTGCAACCTCAGGTTTGTGCGAAAGAAAGTTTGCAGTACAATGTGCAAATTATATTGTTGTACACGAATATTACATTCCAGCACCGAATCCACGCGATTGCCCGTGCTGCTGGCTGGCAACTTCTGCTAAAAATGGTGAACATGAACAAAAAAAGACACGCGACA